>NC_136069.1:113904293-114504293 GCF_964261635.1 Lissotriton helveticus
GTTTTGTGCCATACCTCTACTCAACTGGAGTACTTTCTACTGGATAATCAGTAAGTGCTACCTCGTTGGGTAAATGTATAGTGCTTTTACTACACTACAGCTGCCTAAAGTGCCAGAGAGTTGTCTACAGCGACCATGTGCGTGTTACTATGCAATCGCGCCGAAGTGCGCAGGGGTCTCTTGAGTGAGCTGTCCATCATAGTGGGTAAATGGCGGGAAGACGGTGCACACCACGTGTGTGGGCGGGGCCAAACGGGCGGGGCTTCCATGCGAGTGAACATGCCTCTTGTGTGTATATAAGGTCAGAGACCGATCAGAGCAGCAGATGAAGATACAGAAGCTCGTGGTCACAGGAACAGCACAGGGATTGCGCTCTTGAAAGTCAAGGATGCAAAGGCCTCTGTCCAGCATCACAGCTGATTTTCGATGGTATATTTGGGAAGAAGGCACATCTGCCCAGCCTCCCAACGCTCACGATTTTTTTTGGGCTGATGAATGAGTCACTGCATTTGAGCTTCAACTAGTTCCAGCGACCAGGTGTGTGTTACTATGCAATCTCGCCGAAGTGCGCAGGGGTCCCTTGAGTGAGCTGTCCATCATAGTGGGTAAATAGCGGGAAGAGGGTGCACACCTCGTGTGTGTGGGCGGGGCCAAACGGGCGGGGCTTCCATGCGAGTGAACATGCCTCTTGTGTGTATATAAGGTCAGAGACCGATCAGAGCAGCAGCTGAAGATACAGAAGCTCGAGGTCACAGGAACAGCACAGGGATTGCGCTCGTGAAAGTCAAGGATGCAAATGCCTCTGTCCAGCATCACAGCTGATTTTTGACGGTAGATTTGGGAAGAAGGCACAGCTGCCCAGCCTCCCAACGCTCACGATTGTTTTTGGGCTGATGAATGAGTCACTGCATTTGAGCTTCAACTAGTTCCAGCGACTATGTGTGTGTTACTATGCAATCGCGCCGAAGTGCGCAGGGGTCCCTTGAGTGAGCTGTCCATCATAGTGGGTAAATGGCGGGAAGACGGTGCACACCGCGTGTGTGTGGGCGGGGCCAAACGGGCGGGGCTTCCATGCGAGTGAACATGCCTCTTGTGTGTATATAAGGTCAGAGACCGATCAGAGCAGCAGCTGAAGATACAGAAGCTCGAGGTCACAGGAACAGCACAGGGATTGCGCTCCTGAAAGTCAAGGATGCAAAGGCCTCTGTCCAGCATCACAGCTGATTTTCGATGGTATATTTGGGAAGAAGGCACACCTGCCCAGCCTCCACGACGCTCACGATTGTTTTTGGGCTGATGAATGAGTCACTGCATTTAAGCTTCAACTATGGCACATGCTTTATTGATATCTGTAAGTGCTTCCTGTTGAGGTTTAATTTTTGTGCCAGGACCATCGTGCCAGAATGGACCCTGCCCTTCATATTTATTCAAGAAGACGCCACCGTTTTGTGCCATACCTCTACTCAACTGGAGTACTTTCTACTGGATAATCAGTAAGTGCTACCTCGTTGGGTAAATGTATAGTGCTTTTACTACACTACAGCTGCCTAAAGTGCCAGAGAGTTGTCTACAGCGACCATGTGCGTGTTACTATGCAATCGCGCCGAAGTGCGCAGGGGTCTCTTGAGTGAGCTGTCCATCATAGTGGGTAAATGGCGGGAAGACGGTGCACACCACGTGTGTGTGGGTGGGGCCAAACGGGCGGGGCTTCCATGCGAGTGAACATGCCTCTTGTGTGTATATAAGGTCAGAGACCGATCAGAGCAGCAGATGAAGATACAGAAGCTCGTGGTCACAGGAACAGCACAGGGATTGCGCTCTTGAAAGTCAAGGATGCAAAGGCCTCTGTCCAGCATCACAGCTGATTTTCGATGGTATATTTGGGAAGAAGGCACATCTGCCCAGCCTCCCAATGCTCACGATTTTTTTTGGGCTGATGAATGAGTCACTGCATTTGAGCTTCAACTAGTTCCAGCGACCAGGTGTGTGTTACTATGCAATCTCGCTGAAGTGCGCAGGGGTCCCTTGAGTGAGCTGTCCATCATAGTGGGTAAATAGCGGGAAGAGGGTGCACACCTCGTGTGTGTGGGCGGGGCCAAACGGGCGGGGCTTCCATGCGAGTGAACATGCCTCTTGTGTGTATATAAGGTCAGAGACCGATCAGAGCAGCAGCTGAAGATACAGAAGCTCGAGGTCACAGGAACAGCACAGGGATTGCGCTCGTGAAAGTCAAGGATGCAAATGCCTCTGTCCAGCATCACAGCTGATTTTTGACGGTAGATTTGGGAAGAAGGCACAGCTGCCCAGCCTCCCAACGCTCACGATTGTTTTTGGGCTGATGAATGAGTCACTGCATTTGAGCTTTAACTAGTTCCAGCGACTATGTGTGTGTTACTATGCAATCGCGCCGAAGTGCGCAGGGGTCTCTTGAGTGAGCTGTCCATCATAGTGGGTAATGGCGGGAAGGGGGTGCACACCTCGTGTGTGTGGGCGGGGCCAAACGGGCGGGGCTTCCATGCGAGTGAACATGCCTCTTGTGTGTATATAAGGTCAGAGACCGATCAGAGCAGCAGCTGAAGATACAGAAGCTCGTGGTCACAGGAACAGCACAGGGATTGCGCTCTTGAAAGTCAAGAATGCAAAGGCCTCTGTCCAGCATCACAGCTGATTTTCGATGGTATATTTGGGAAGAAGGCACACCTGCCCAGCCTCCACGACGCTCACGATTGATTTTGGGCTGATGAATGATTCACTGAATTTAAGCTTCAACTAGTTCCAGCGACTATGTGTGTGTTACTATGCAATCGCGCCGAAGTGCGCAGGGGTCCCTTGAGTGAGCTGTCCATCATAGTGGGTAAATGGCGGGAAGACGGTGCACACCGCGTGTGTGTGGGCGGGGCCAAACGGGCGGGGCTTCCATGCGAGTGAACATGCCTCTTGTGTGTATATAAGGTCAGAGACCGATCAGAGCAGCAGCTGAAGATACAGAAGCTCGAGGTCACAGGAACAGCACAGGGATTGCGCTCCTGAAAGTCAAGGATGCAAAGGCCTCTGTCCAGCATCACAGCTGATTTTCGATGGTATATTTGGGAAGAAGGCACACCTGCCCAGCCTCCACGACGCTCACGATTGTTTTTGGGCTGATGAATGAGTCACTGCATTTAAGCTTCAACTACGGCACATGCTTTATTGATATCTGTAAGTGCTTCCTGTTGAGGTTTAATTTTTGTGCCAGGACCATCGTGCCAGAATGGACCCTGCCCTTCATATTTATTCAAGAAGACGCCACCGTTTTGTGCCATACCTCTACTCAACTGGAGTACTTTCTACTGGATAATCAGTAAGTGCTACCTCGTTGGGTAAATGTATAGTGCTTTTACTACACTACAGCTGCCTAAAGTGCCAGAGAGTTGTCTACAGCGACCATGTGCGTGTTACTATGCAATCGCGCCGAAGTGCGCAGGGGTCTCTTGAGTGAGCTGTCCATCATAGTGGGTAAATGGCGGGAAGACGGTGCACACCACGTGTGTGGGCGGGGCCAAACGGGCGGGGCTTCCATGCGAGTGAACATGCCTCTTGTGTGTATATAAGGTCAGAGACCGATCAGAGCAGCAGATGAAGATACAGAAGCTCGTGGTCACAGGAACAGCACAGGGATTGCGCTCTTGAAAGTCAAGGATGCAAAGGCCTCTGTCCAGCATCACAGCTGATTTTCGATGGTATATTTGGGAAGAAGGCACATCTGCCCAGCCTCCCAACGCTCACGATTTTTTTTGGGCTGATGAATGAGTCACTGCATTTGAGCTTCAACTAGTTCCAGCGACCAGGTGTGTGTTACTATGCAATCTCGCCGAAGTGCGCAGGGGTCCCTTGAGTGAGCTGTCCATCATAGTGGGTAAATAGCGGGAAGAGGGTGCACACCTCGTGTGTGTGGGCGGGGCCAAACGGGCGGGGCTTCCATGCGAGTGAACATGCCTCTTGTGTGTATATAAGGTCAGAGACCGATCAGAGCAGCAGCTGAAGATACAGAAGCTCGAGGTCACAGGAACAGCACAGGGATTGCGCTCGTGAAAGTCAAGGATGCAAATGCCTCTGTCCAGCATCACAGCTGATTTTTGACGGTAGATTTGGGAAGAAGGCACAGCTGCCCAGCCTCCCAACGCTCACGATTGTTTTTGGGCTGATGAATGAGTCACTGCATTTGAGCTTCAACTAGTTCCAGCGACTATGTGTGTGTTACTATGCAATCGCGCCGAAGTGCGCAGGGGTCCCTTGAGTGAGCTGTCCATCATAGTGGGTAAATGGCGGGAAGACGGTGCACACCGCGTGTGTGTGGGCGGGGCCAAACGGGCGGGGCTTCCATGCGAGTGAACATGCCTCGTGTGTGTATATAAGGTCAGAGACCGATCAGAGCAGCAGCTGAAGATACAGAAGCTCGAGGTCACAGGAACAGCACAGGGATTGCGCTCCTGAAAGTCAAGGATGCAAAGGCCTCTGTCCAGCATCACAGCTGATTTTCGATGGTATATTTGGGAAGAAGGCACACCTGCCCAGCCTCCACGACGCTCACGATTGTTTTTGGGCTGATGAATGAGTCACTGCATTTAAGCTTCAACTACGGCACATGCTTTATTGATATCTGTAAGTGCTTCCTGTTGAGGTTTAATTTTTGTGCCAGGACCATCGTGCCAGAATGGACCCTGCCCTTCATATTTATTCAAGAAGACGCCACCGTTTTGTGCCATACCTCTACTCAACTGGAGTACTTTCTACTGGATAATCAGTAAGTGCTACCTCGTTGGGTAAATGTATAGTGCTTTTACTACACTACAGCTGCCTAAAGTGCCAGAGAGTTGTCTACAGCGACCATGTGCGTGTTACTATGCAATCGCGCCGAAGTGCGCAGGGGTCTCTTGAGTGAGCTGTCCATCATAGTGGGTAAATGGCGGGAAGACGGTGCACACCACGTGTGTGGGCGGGGCCAAACGGGCGGGGCTTCCATGCGAGTGAACATGCCTCTTGTGTGTATATAAGGTCAGAGACCGATCAGAGCAGCAGATGAAGATACAGAAGCTCGTGGTCACAGGAACAGCACAGGGATTGCGCTCTTGAAAGTCAAGGATGCAAAGGCCTCTGTCCAGCATCACAGCTGATTTTCGATGGTATATTTGGGAAGAAGGCACATCTGCCCAGCCTCCCAACGCTCACGATTTTTTTTGGGCTGATGAATGAGTCACTGCATTTGAGCTTCAACTAGTTCCAGCGACCAGGTGTGTGTTACTATGCAATCTCGCCGAAGTGCGCAGGGGTCCCTTGAGTGAGCTGTCCATCATAGTGGGTAAATAGCGGGAAGAGGGTGCACACCTCGTGTGTGTGGGCGGGGCCAAACGGGCGGGGCTTCCATGCGAGTGAACATGCCTCTTGTGTGTATATAAGGTCAGAGACCGATCAGAGCAGCAGCTGAAGATACAGAAGCTCGAGGTCACAGGAACAGCACAGGGATTGCGCTCGTGAAAGTCAAGGATGCAAATGCCTCTGTCCAGCATCACAGCTGATTTTTGACGGTAGATTTGGGAAGAAGGCACAGCTGCCCAGCCTCCCAACGCTCACGATTGTTTTTGGGCTGATGAATGAGTCACTGCATTTGAGCTTCAACTAGTTCCAGCGACTATGTGTGTGTTACTATGCAATCGCGCCGAAGTGCGCAGGGGTCCCTTGAGTGAGCTGTCCATCATAGTGGGTAAATGGCGGGAAGACGGTGCACACCGCGTGTGTGTGGGCGGGGCCAAACGGGCGGGGCTTCCATGCGAGTGAACATGCCTCTTGTGTGTATATAAGGTCAGAGACCGATCAGAGCAGCAGCTGAAGATACAGAAGCTCGAGGTCACAGGAACAGCACAGGGATTGCGCTCCTGAAAGTCAAGGATGCAAAGGCCTCTGTCCAGCATCACAGCTGATTTTCGATGGTATATTTGGGAAGAAGGCACACCTGCCCAGCCTCCACGACGCTCACGATTGTTTTTGGGCTGATGAATGAGTCACTGCATTTAAGCTTCAACTATGGCACATGCTTTATTGATATCTGTAAGTGCTTCCTGTTGAGGTTTAATTTTTGTGCCAGGACCATCGTGCCAGAATGGACCCTGCCCTTCATATTTATTCAAGAAGACGCCACCGTTTTGTGCCATACCTCTACTCAACTGGAGTACTTTCTACTGGATAATCAGTAAGTGCTACCTCGTTGGGTAAATGTATAGTGCTTTTACTACACTACAGCTGCCTAAAGTGCCAGAGAGTTGTCTACAGCGACCATGTGCGTGTTACTATGCAATCGCGCCGAAGTGCGCAGGGGTCTCTTGAGTGAGCTGTCCATCATAGTGGGTAAATGGCGGGAAGACGGTGCACACCACGTGTGTGTGGGTGGGGCCAAACGGGCGGGGCTTCCATGCGAGTGAACATGCCTCTTGTGTGTATATAAGGTCAGAGACCGATCAGAGCAGCAGATGAAGATACAGAAGCTCGTGGTCACAGGAACAGCACAGGGATTGCGCTCTTGAAAGTCAAGGATGCAAAGGCCTCTGTCCAGCATCACAGCTGATTTTCGATGGTATATTTGGGAAGAAGGCACATCTGCCCAGCCTCCCAATGCTCACGATTTTTTTTGGGCTGATGAATGAGTCACTGCATTTGAGCTTCAACTAGTTCCAGCGACCAGGTGTGTGTTACTATGCAATCTCGCTGAAGTGCGCAGGGGTCCCTTGAGTGAGCTGTCCATCATAGTGGGTAAATAGCGGGAAGAGGGTGCACACCTCGTGTGTGTGGGCGGGGCCAAACGGGCGGGGCTTCCATGCGAGTGAACATGCCTCTTGTGTGTATATAAGGTCAGAGACCGATCAGAGCAGCAGCTGAAGATACAGAAGCTCGAGGTCACAGGAACAGCACAGGGATTGCGCTCGTGAAAGTCAAGGATGCAAATGCCTCTGTCCAGCATCACAGCTGATTTTTGACGGTAGATTTGGGAAGAAGGCACATCTGCCCAGCCTCCCAACGCTCACGATTTTTTTTGGGCTGATGAATGAGTCACTGCATTTGAGCTTCAACTAGTTCCAGCGACCAGGTGTGTGTTACTATGCAATCTCGCCGAAGTGCGCAGGGGTCCCTTGAGTGAGCTGTCCATCATAGTGGGTAAATAGCGGGAAGAGGGTGCACACCTCGTGTGTGTGGGCGGGGCCAAACGGGCGGGGCTTCCATGCGAGTGAACATGCCTCTTGTGTGTATATAAGGTCAGAGACCGATCAGAGCAGCAGCTGAAGATACAGAAGCTCGAGGTCACAGGAACAGCACAGGGATTGCGCTCGTGAAAGTCAAGGATGCAAATGCCTCTGTCCAGCATCACAGCTGATTTTTGACGGTAGATTTGGGAAGAAGGCACAGCTGCCCAGCCTCCCAACGCTCACGATTGTTTTTGGGCTGATGAATGAGTCACTGCATTTGAGCTTCAACTAGTTCCAGCGACTATGTGTGTGTTACTATGCAATCGCGCCGAAGTGCGCAGGGGTCCCTTGAGTGAGCTGTCCATCATAGTGGGTAAATGGCGGGAAGACGGTGCACACCGCGTGTGTGTGGGCGGGGCCAAACGGGCGGGGCTTCCATGCGAGTGAACATGCCTCTTGTGTGTATATAAGGTCAGAGACCAATCAGAGCAGCAGCTGAAGATACAGAAGCTCGAGGTCACAGGAACAGCACAGGGATTGCGCTCCTGAAAGTCAAGGATGCAAAGGCCTCTGTCCAGCATCACAGCTGATTTTCGATGGTATATTTGGGAAGAAGGCACATCTGCCCAGCCTCCCAATGCTCACGATTTTTTTTGGGCTGATGAATGAGTCACTGCATTTGAGCTTCAACTAGTTCCAGCGACCAGGTGTGTGTTACTATGCAATCTCGCTGAAGTGCGCAGGGGTCCCTTGAGTGAGCTGTCCATCATAGTGGGTAAATAGCGGGAAGAGGGTGCACACCTCGTGTGTGTGGGCGGGGCCAAACGGGCGGGGCTTCCATGCGAGTGAACATGCCTCTTGTGTGTATATAAGGTCAGAGACCGATCAGAGCAGCAGCTGAAGATACAGAAGCTCGAGGTCACAGGAACAGCACAGGGATTGCGCTCGTGAAAGTCAAGGATGCAAATGCCTCTGTCCAGCATCACAGCTGATTTTTGACGGTAGATTTGGGAAGAAGGCACATCTGCCCAGCCTCCCAACGCTCACGATTTTTTTTGGGCTGATGAATGAGTCACTGCATTTGAGCTTCAACTAGTTCCAGCGACCAGGTGTGTGTTACTATGCAATCTCGCCGAAGTGCGCAGGGGTCCCTTGAGTGAGCTGTCCATCATAGTGGGTAAATAGCGGGAAGAGGGTGCACACCTCGTGTGTGTGGGCGGGGCCAAACGGGCGGGGCTTCCATGCGAGTGAACATGCCTCTTGTGTGTATATAAGGTCAGAGACCGATCAGAGCAGCAGCTGAAGATACAGAAGCTCGAGGTCACAGGAACAGCACAGGGATTGCGCTCGTGAAAGTCAAGGATGCAAATGCCTCTGTCCAGCATCACAGCTGATTTTTGACGGTAGATTTGGGAAGAAGGCACAGCTGCCCAGCCTCCCAACGCTCACGATTGTTTTTGGGCTGATGAATGAGTCACTGCATTTGAGCTTCAACTAGTTCCAGCGACTATGTGTGTGTTACTATGCAATCGCGCCGAAGTGCGCAGGGGTCCCTTGAGTGAGCTGTCCATCATAGTGGGTAAATGGCGGGAAGACGGTGCACACCGCGTGTGTGTGTGGGCGGGGCCAAACGGGCGGGGCTTCCATGCGAGTGAACATGCCTCTTGTGTGTATATAAGGTCAGAGACCGATCAGAGCAGCAGCTGAAGATACAGAAGCTCGAGGTCACAGGAACAGCACAGGGATTGCGCTCCTGAAAGTCAAGGATGCAAAGGCCTCTGTCCAGCATCACAGCTGATTTTCGATGGTATATTTGGGAAGAAGGCACACCTGCCCAGCCTCCACGACGCTCACGATTGTTTTTGGGCTGATGAATGAGTCACTGCATTTAAGCTTCAACTATGGCACATGCTTTATTGATATCTGTAAGTGCTTCCTGTTGAGGTTTAATTTTTGTGCCAGGACCATCGTGCCAGAATGGACCCTGCCCTTCATATTTATTCAAGAAGACGCCACCGTTTTGTGCCATACCTCTACTCAACTGGAGTACTTTCTACTGGATAATCAGTAAGTGCTACCTCGTTGGGTAAATGTATAGTGCTTTTACTACACTACAGCTGCCTAAAGTGCCAGAGAGTTGTCTACAGCGACCATGTGCGTGTTACTATGCAATCGCGCCGAAGTGCGCAGGGGTCTCTTGAGTGAGCTGTCCATCATAGTGGGTAAATGGCGGGAAGACGGTGCACACCACGTGTGTGTGGGTGGGGCCAAACGGGCGGGGCTTCCATGCGAGTGAACATGCCTCTTGTGTGTATATAAGGTCAGAGACCGATCAGAGCAGCAGATGAAGATACAGAAGCTCGTGGTCACAGGAACAGCACAGGGATTGCGCTCTTGAAAGTCAAGGATGCAAAGGCCTCTGTCCAGCATCACAGCTGATTTTCGATGGTATATTTGGGAAGAAGGCACATCTGCCCAGCCTCCCAATGCTCACGATTTTTTTTGGGCTGATGAATGAGTCACTGCATTTGAGCTTCAACTAGTTCCAGCGACCAGGTGTGTGTTACTATGCAATCTCGCCGAAGTGCGCAGGGGTCCCTTGAGTGAGCTGTCCATCATAGTGGGTAAATAGCGGGAAGAGGGTGCACACCTCGTGTGTGTGGGCGGGGCCAAACGGGCGGGGCTTCCATGCGAGTGAACATGCCTCTTGTGTGTATATAAGGTCAGAGACCGATCAGAGCAGCAGCTGAAGATACAGAAGCTCGAGGTCACAGGAACAGCACAGGGATTGCGCTCGTGAAAGTCAAGGATGCAAATGCCTCTGTCCAGCATCACAGCTGATTTTTGACGGTAGATTTGGGAAGAAGGCACATCTGCCCAGCCTCCCAACGCTCACGATTTTTTTTGGGCTGATGAATGAGTCACTGCATTTGAGCTTCAACTAGTTCCAGCGACCAGGTGTGTGTTACTATGCAATCTCGCCGAAGTGCGCAGGGGTCCCTTGAGTGAGCTGTCCATCATAGTGGGTAAATAGCGGGAAGAGGGTGCACACCTCGTGTGTGTGGGCGGGGCCAAACGGGCGGGGCTTCCATGCGAGTGAACATGCCTCTTGTGTGTATATAAGGTCAGAGACCGATCAGAGCAGCAGCTGAAGATACAGAAGCTCGAGGTCACAGGAACGGCACAGGGATTGCGCTCGTGAAAGTCAAGGATGCAAATGCCTCTGTCCAGCATCACAGCTGATTTTTGACGGTAGATTTGGGAAGAAGGCACAGCTGCCCAGCCTCCCAACGCTCACGATTGTTTTTGGGCTGATGAATGAGTCACTGCATTTGAGCTTCAACTAGTTCCAGCGACTATGTGTGTGTTACTATGCAATCGCGCCGAAGTGCGCAGGGGTCCCTTGAGTGAGCTGTCCATCATAGTGGGTAAATGGCGGGAAGACGGTGCACACCGCGTGTGTGTGTGGGCGGGGCCAAACGGGCGGGGCTTCCATGCGAGTGAACATGCCTCTTGTGTGTATATAAGGTCAGAGACCGATCAGAGCAGCAGCTGAAGATACAGAAGCTCGAGGTCACAGGAACAGCACAGGGATTGCGCTCCTGAAAGTCAAGGATGCAAAGGCCTCTGTCCAGCATCACAGCTGATTTTCGATGGTATATTTGGGAAGAAGGCACACCTGCCCAGCCTCCACGACGCTCACGATTGTTTTTGGGCTGATGAATGAGTCACTGCATTTAAGCTTCAACTATGGCACATGCTTTATTGATATCTGTAAGTGCTTCCTGTTGAGGTTTAATTTTTGTGCCAGGACCATCGTGCCAGAATGGACCCTGCCCTTCATATTTATTCAAGAAGACGCCACCGTTTTGTGCCATACCTCTACTCAACTGGAGTACTTTCTACTGGATAATCAGTAAGTGCTACCTCGTTGGGTAAATGTATAGTGCTTTTACTACACTACAGCTGCCTAAAGTGCCAGAGAGTTGTCTACAGCGACCATGTGCGTGTTACTATGCAATCGCGCCGAAGTGCGCAGGGGTCTCTTGAGTGAGCTGTCCATCATAGTGGGTAAATGGCGGGAAGACGGTGCACACCACGTGTGTGTGGGTGGGGCCAAACGGGCGGGGCTTCCATGCGAGTGAACATGCCTCTTGTGTGTATATAAGGTCAGAGACCGATCAGAGCAGCAGATGAAGATACAGAAGCTCGTGGTCACAGGAACAGCACAGGGATTGCGCTCTTGAAAGTCAAGGATGCAAAGGCCTCTGTCCAGCATCACAGCTGATTTTCGATGGTATATTTGGGAAGAAGGCACATCTGCCCAGCCTCCCAATGCTCACGATTTTTTTTGGGCTGATGAATGAGTCACTGCATTTGAGCTTCAACTAGTTCCAGCGACCAGGTGTGTGTTACTATGCAATCTCGCTGAAGTGCGCAGGGGTCCCTTGAGTGAGCTGTCCATCATAGTGGGTAAATAGCGGGAAGAGGGTGCACACCTCGTGTGTGTGGGCGGGGCCAAACGGGCGGGGCTTCCATGCGAGTGAACATGCCTCTTGTGTGTATATAAGGTCAGAGACCGATCAGAGCAGCAGCTGAAGATACAGAAGCTCGAGGTCACAGGAACAGCACAGGGATTGCGCTCGTGAAAGTCAAGGATGCAAATGCCTCTGTCCAGCATCACAGCTGATTTTTGACGGTAGATTTGGGAAGAAGGCACAGCTGCCCAGCCTCCCAACGCTCACGATTGTTTTTGGGCTGATGAATGAGTCACTGCATTTGAGCTTTAACTAGTTCCAGCGACTATGTGTGTGTTACTATGCAATCGCGCCGAAGTGCGCAGGGGTCTCTTGAGTGAGCTGTCCATCATAGTGGGTAATGGCGGGAAGGGGGTGCACACCTCGTGTGTGTGGGCGGGGCCAAACGGGCGGGGCTTCCATGCGAGTGAACATGCCTCTTGTGTGTATATAAGGTCAGAGACCGATCAGAGCAGCAGCTGAAGATACAGAAGCTCGTGGTCACAGGAACAGCACAGGGATTGCGCTCTTGAAAGTCAAGAATGCAAAGGCCTCTGTCCAGCATCACAGCTGATTTTCGATGGTATATTTGGGAAGAAGGCACACCTGCCCAGCCTCCACGACGCTCACGATTGATTTTGGGCTGATGAATGAGTCACTGAATTTAAGCTTCAACTAGTTCCAGCGACTATGTGTGTGTTACTATGCAATCGCGCCGAAGTGCGCAGGGGTCCCTTGAGTGAGCTGTCCATCATAGTGGGTAAATGGCGGGAAGACGGTGCACACCGCGTGTGTGTGGGCGGGGCCAAACGGGCGGGGCTTCCATGCGAGTGAACATGCCTCTTGTGTGTATATAAGGTCAGAGACCGATCAGAGCAGCAGCTGAAGATACAGAAGCTCGAGGTCACAGGAACAGCACAGGGATTGCGCTCCTGAAAGTCAAGGATGCAAAGGCCTCTGTCCAGCATCACAGCTGATTTTCGATGGTATATTTGGGAAGAAGGCACACCTGCCCAGCCTCCACGACGCTCACGATTGTTTTTGGGCTGATGAATGAGTCACTGCATTTAAGCTTCAACTACGGCACATGCTTTATTGATATTTGTAAGTGCTTCCTGTTGAGGTTTAATTTTTGTGCCAGGACCATCGTGCCAGAATGGACCCTGCCCTTCATATTTATTCAAGAAGACGCCACCGTTTTGTGCCATACCTCTACTCAACTGGAGTACTTTCTACTGGATAATCAGTAAGTGCTACCTCGTTGGGTAAATGTATAGTGCTTTTACTACACTACAGCTGCCTAAAGTGCCAGAGAGTTGTCTACAGCGACCATGTGCGTGTTACTATGCAATCGCGCCGAAGTGCGCAGGGGTCTCTTGAGTGAGCTGTCCATCATAGTGGGTAAATGGCGGGAAGACGGTGCACACCACGTGTGTGGGCGGGGCCAAACGGGCGGGGCTTCCATGCGAGTGAACATGCCTCTTGTGTGTATATAAGGTCAGAGACCGATCAGAGCAGCAGATGAAGATACAGAAGCTCGTGGTCACAGGAACAGCACAGGGATTGCGCTCTTGAAAGTCAAGGATGCAAAGGCCTCTGTCCAGCATCACAGCTGATTTTCGATGGTATATTTGGGAAGAAGGCACATCTGCCCAGCCTCCCAACGCTCACGATTTTTTTTGGGCTGATGAATGAGTCACTGCATTTGAGCTTCAACTAGTTCCAGCGACCAGGTGTGTGTTACTATGCAATCTCGCCGAAGTGCGCAGGGGTCCCTTGAGTGAGCTGTCCATCATAGTGGGTAAATAGCGGGAAGAGGGTGCACACCTCGTGTGTGTGGGCGGGGCCAAACGGGCGGGGCTTCCATGCGAGTGAACATGCCTCTTGTGTGTATATAAGGTCAGAGACCGATCAGAGCAGCAGCTGAAGATACAGAAGCTCGAGGTCACAGGAACAGCACAGGGATTGCGCTCGTGAAAGTCAAGGATGCAAATGCCTCTGTCCAGCATCACAGCTGATTTTTGACGGTAGATTTGGGAAGAAGGCACAGCTGCCCAGCCTCCCAACGCTCACGATTGTTTTTGGGCTGATGAATGAGTCACTGCATTTGAGCTTCAACTAGTTCCAGCGACTATGTGTGTGTTACTATGCAATCGCGCCGAAGTGCGCAGGGGTCCCTTGAGTGAGCTGTCCATCATAGTGGGTAAATGGCGGGAAGACGGTGCACACCGCGTGTGTGTGGGCGGGGCCAAACGGGCGGGGCTTCCATGCGAGTGAACATGCCTCTTGTGTGTATATAAGGTCAGAGACCGATCAGAGCAGCAGCTGAAGATACAGAAGCTCGAGGTCACAGGAACAGCACAGGGATTGCGCTCCTGAAAGTCAAGGATGCAAAGGCCTCTGTCCAGCATCACAGCTGATTTTCGATGGTATATTTGGGAAGAAGGCACACCTGCCCAGCCTCCACGACGCTCACGATTGTTTTTGGGCTGATGAATGAGTCACTGCATTTAAGCTTCAACTATGGCACATGCTTTATTGATATCTGTAAGTGCTTCCTGTTGAGGTTTAATTTTTGTGCCAGGACCATCGTGCCAGAATGGACCCTGCCCTTCATATTTATTCAAGAAGACGCCACCGTTTTGTGCCATACCTCTACTCAACTGGAGTACTTTCTACTGGATAATCAGTAAGTGCTACCTCGTTGGGTAAATGTATAGTGCTTTTACTACACTACAGCTGCCTAAAGTGCCAGAGAGTTGTCTACAGCGACCATGTGCGTGTTACTATGCAATCGCGCCGAAGTGCGCAGGGGTCTCTTGAGTGAGCTGTCCATCATAGTGGGTAAATGGCGGGAAGACGGTGCACACCACGTGTGTGTGGGTGGGGCCAAACGGGCGGGGCTTCCATGCGAGTGAACATGCCTCTTGTGTGTATATAAGGTCAGAGACCGATCAGAGCAGCAGATGAAGATACAGAAGCTCGTGGTCACAGGAACAGCACAGGGATTGCGCTCTTGAAAGTCAAGGATGCAAAGGCCTCTGTCCAGCATCACAGCTGATTTTCGATGGTATATTTGGGAAGAAGGCACATCTGCCCAGCCTCCCAACGCTCACGATTTTTTTTGGGCTGATGAATGAGTCACTGCATTTGAGCTTCAACTAGTTCCAGCGACCAGGTGTGTGTTACTATGCAATCTCGCCGAAGTGCGCAGGGGTCCCTTGAGTGAGCTGTCCATCATAGTGGGTAAATAGCGGGAAGAGGGTGCACACCTCGTGTGTGTGGGCGGGGCCAAACGGGCGGGGCTTCCATGCGAGTGAACATGCCTCTTGTGTGTATATAAGGTCAGAGACCGATCAGAGCAGCAGCTGAAGATACAGAAGCTCGAGGTCACAGGAACAGCACAGGGATTGCGCTCGTGAAAGTCAAGGATGCAAATGCCTCTGTCCAGCATCACAGCTGATTTTTGACGGTAGATTTGGGAAGAAGGCACAGCTGCCCAGCCTCCCAACGCTCACGATTGTTTTTGGGCTGATGAATGAGTCACTGCATTTGAGCTTCAACTAGTTCCAGCGACTATGTGTGTGTTACTATGCAATCGCGCCGAAGTGCGCAGGGGTCTCTTGAGTGAGCTGTCCATCATAGTGGGTAATGGCGGGAAGGGGGTGCACACCTCGTGTGTGTGGGCGGGGCCAAACGGGCGGGGCTTCCATGCGAGTGAACATGCCTCTTGTGTGTATATAAGGTCAGAGACCGATCAGAGCAGCAGCTGAAGATACAGAAGCTCGTGGTCACAGGAACAGCACAGGGATTGCGCTCTTGAAAGTCAAGAATGCAAAGGCCTCTGTCCAGCATCACAGCTGATTTTCGATGGTATATTTGGGAAGAAGGCACACCTGCCCAGCCTCCACGACGCTCACGATTGATTTTGGGCTGATGAATGAGTCACTGAATTTAAGCTTCAACTAGTTCCAGCGACTATGTGTGTGTTACTATGCAATCGCGCCGAAGTGCGCAGGGGTCCCTTGAGTGAGCTGTCCATCATAGTGGGTAAATGGCGGGAAGACGGTGCACACCGCGTGTGTGTGGGCGGGGCCAAACGGGCGGGGCTTCCATGCGAGTGAACATGCCTCTTGTGTGTATATAAGGTCAGAGACCGATCAGAGCAGCAGCTGAAGATACAGAAGCTCGAGGTCACAGGAACAGCACAGGGATTGCGCTCCTGAAAGTCAAGGATGCAAAGGCCTCTGTCCAGCATCACAGCTGATTTTCGATGGTATATTTGGGAAGAAGGCACACCTGCCCAGCCTCCACGACGCTCACGATTGTTTTTGGGCTGATGAATGAGTCACTGCATTTAAGCTTCAACTACGGCACATGCTTTATTGATATCTGTAAGTGCTTCCTGTTGAGGTTTAATTTTTGTGCCAGGACCATCGTGCCAGAATGGACCCTGCCCTTCATATTTATTCAAGAAGACGCCACCGTTTTGTGCCATACCTCTACTCAACTGGAGTACTTTCTACTGGATAATCAGTAAGTGCTACCTCGTTGGGTAAATGTATAGTGCTTTTACTACACTACAGCTGCCTAAAGTGCCAGAGAGTTGTCTACAGCGACCATGTGCGTGTTACTATGCAATCGCGCCGAAGTGCGCAGGGGTCTCTTGAGTGAGCTGTCCATCATAGTGGGTAAATGGCGGGAAGACGGTGCACACCACGTGTGTGGGCGGGGCCAAACGGGCGGGGCTTCCATGCGAGTGAACATGCCTCTTGTGTGTATATAAGGTCAGAGACCGATCAGAGCAGCAGATGAAGATACAGAAGCTCGTGGTCACAGGAACAGCACAGGGATTGCGCTCTTGAAAGTCAAGGATGCAAAGGCCTCTGTCCAGCATCACAGCTGATTTTCGATGGTATATTTGGGAAGAAGGCACATCTGCCCAGCCTCCCAACGCTCACGATTTTTTTTGGGCTGATGAATGAGTCACTGCATTTGAGCTTCAACTAGTTCCAGCGACCAGGTGTGTGTTACTATGCAATCTCGCCGAAGTGCGCAGGGGTCCCTTGAGTGAGCTGTCCATCATAGTGGGTAAATAGCGGGAAGAGGGTGCACACCTCGTGTGTGTGGGCGGGGCCAAACGGGCGGGGCTTCCATGCGAGTGAACATGCCTCTTGTGTGTATATAAGGTCAGAGACCGATCAGAGCAGCAGCTGAAGATACAGAAGCTCGAGGTCACAGGAACAGCACAGGGATTGCGCTCGTGAAAGTCAAGGATGCAAATGCCTCTGTCCAGCATCACAGCTGATTTTTGACGGTAGATTTGGGAAGAAGGCACAGCTGCCCAGCCTCCCAACGCTCACGATTGTTTTTGGGCTGATGAATGAGTCACTGCATTTGAGCTTCAACTAGTTCCAGCGACTATGTGTGTGTTACTATGCAATCGCGCCGAAGTGCGCAGGGGTCCCTTGAGTGAGCTGTCCATCATAGTGGGTAAATGGCGGGAAGACGGTGCACACCGCGTGTGTGTGGGCGGGGCCAAACGGGCGGGGCTTCCATGCGAGTGAACATGCCTCTTGTGTGTATATAAGGTCAGAGACCGATCAGAGCAGCAGCTGAAGATACAGAAGCTCGAGGTCACAGGAACAGCACAGGGATTGCGCTCCTGAAAGTCAAGGATGCAAAGGCCTCTGTCCAGCATCACAGCTGATTTTCGATGGTATATTTGGGAAGAAGGCACACCTGCCCAGCCTCCACGACGCTCACGATTGTTTTTGGGCTGATGAATGAGTCACTGCATTTAAGCTTCAACTATGGCACATGCTTTATTGATATCTGTAAGTGCTTCCTGTTGAGGTTTAATTTTTGTGCCAGGACCATCGTGCCAGAATGGACCCTGCCCTTCATATTTATTCAAGAAGACGCCACCGTTTTGTGCCATACCTCTACTCAACTGGAGTACTTTCTACTGGATAATCAGTAAGTGCTACCTCGTTGGGTAAATGTATAGTGCTTTTACTACACTACAGCTGCCTAAAGTGCCAGAGAGTTGTCTACAGCGACCATGTGCGTGTTACTATGCAATCGCGCCGAAGTGCGCAGGGGTCTCTTGAGTGAGCTGTCCATCATAGTGGGTAAATGGCGGGAAGACGGTGCACACCACGTGTGTGTGGGTGGGGCCAAACGGGCGGGGCTTCCATGCGAGTGAACATGCCTCTTGTGTGTATATAAGGTCAGAGACCGATCAGAGCAGCAGATGAAGATACAGAAGCTCGTGGTCACAGGAACAGCACAGGGATTGCGCTCTTGAAAGTCAAGGATGCAAAGGCCTCTGTCCAGCATCACAGCTGATTTTCGATGGTATATTTGGGAAGAAGGCACATCTGCCCAGCCTCCCAATGCTCACGATTTTTTTTGGGCTGATGAATGAGTCACTGCATTTGAGCTTCAACTAGTTCCAGCGACCAGGTGTGTGTTACTATGCAATCTCGCTGAAGTGCGCAGGGGTCCCTTGAGTGAGCTGTCCATCATAGTGGGTAAATAGCGGGAAGAGGGTGCACACCTCGTGTGTGTGGGCGGGGCCAAACGGGCGGGGCTTCCATGCGAGTGAACATGCCTCTTGTGTGTATATAAGGTCAGAGACCGATCAGAGCAGCAGCTGAAGATACAGAAGCTCGAGGTCACAGGAACAGCACAGGGATTGCGCTCGTGAAAGTCAAGGATGCAAATGCCTCTGTCCAGCATCACAGCTGATTTTTGACGGTAGATTTGGGAAGAAGGCACAGCTGCCCAGCCTCCCAACGCTCACGATTGTTTTTGGGCTGATGAATGAGTCACTGCATTTGAGCTTTAACTAGTTCCAGCGACTATGTGTGTGTTACTATGCAATCGCGCCGAAGTGCGCAGGGGTCTCTTGAGTGAGCTGTCCATCATAGTGGGTAATGGCGGGAAGGGGGTGCACACCTCGTGTGTGTGGGCGGGGCCAAACGGGCGGGGCTTCCATGCGAGTGAACATGCCTCTTGTGTGTATATAAGGTCAGAGACCGATCAGAGCAGCAGCTGAAGATACAGAAGCTCGTGGTCACAGGAACAGCACAGGGATTGCGCTCTTGAAAGTCAAGAATGCAAAGGCCTCTGTCCAGCATCACAGCTGATTTTCGATGGTATATTTGGGAAGAAGGCACACCTGCCCAGCCTCCACGACGCTCACGATTGATTTTGGGCTGATGAATGATTCACTGAATTTAAGCTTCAACTAGTTCCAGTGACTATGTGTGTGTTACTATGCAATCGCGCCGAAGTGCGCAGGGGTCCCTTGAGTGAGCTGTCCATCATAGTGGGTAAATGGCGGGAAGACGGTGCACACCGCGTGTGTGTGGGCGGGGCCAAACGGGCGGGGCTTCCATGCGAGTGAACATGCCTCTTGTGTGTATATAAGGTCAGAGACCGATCAGAGCAGCAGCTGAAGATACAGAAGCTCGAGGTCACAGGAACAGCACAGGGATTGCGCTCCTGAAAGTCAAGGATGCAAAGGCCTCTGTCCAGCATCACAGCTGATTTTCGATGGTATATTTGGGAAGAAGGCACACCTGCCCAGCCTCCACGACGCTCACGATTGTTTTTGGGCTGATGAATGAGTCACTGCATTTAAGCTTCAACTACGGCACATGCTTTATTGATATCTGTAAGTGCTTCCTGTTGAGGTTTAATTTTTGTGCCAGGACCATCGTGCCAGAATGGACCCTGCCCTTCATATTTATTCAAGAAGACGCCACCGTTTTGTGCCATACCTCTACTCAACTGGAGTACTTTCTACTGGATAATCAGTAAGTGCTACCTCGTTGGGTAAATGTATAGTGCTTTTACTACACTACAGCTGCCTAAAGTGCCAGAGAGTTGTCTACAGCGACCATGTGCGTGTTACTATGCAATCGCGCCGAAGTGCGCAGGGGTCTCTTGAGTGAGCTGTCCATCATAGTGGGTAAATGGCGGGAAGACGGTGCACACCACGTGTGTGGGCGGGGCCAAACGGGCGGGGCTTCCATGCGAGTGAACATGCCTCTTGTGTGTATATAAGGTCAGAGACCGATCAGAGCAGCAGATGAAGATACAGAAGCTCGTGGTCACAGGAACAGCACAGGGATTGCGCTCTTGAAAGTCAAGGATGCAAAGGCCTCTGTCCAGCATCACAGCTGATTTTCGATGGTATATTTGGGAAGAAGGCACATCTGCCCAGCCTCCCAACGCTCACGATTTTTTTTGGGCTGATGAATGAGTCACTGCATTTGAGCTTCAACTAGTTCCAGCGACCAGGTGTGTGTTACTATGCAATCTCGCCGAAGTGCGCAGGGGTCCCTTGAGTGAGCTGTCCATCATAGTGGGTAAATAGCGGGAAGAGGGTGCACACCTCGTGTGTGTGGGCGGGGCCAAACGGGCGGGGCTTCCATGCGAGTGAACATGCCTCTTGTGTGTATATAAGGTCAGAGACCGATCAGAGCAGCAGCTGAAGATACAGAAGCTCGAGGTCACAGGAACAGCACAGGGATTGCGCTCGTGAAAGTCAAGGATGCAAATGCCTCTGTCCAGCATCACAGCTGATTTTTGACGGTAGATTTGGGAAGAAGGCACAGCTGCCCAGCCTCCCAACGCTCACGATTGTTTTTGGGCTGATGAATGAGTCACTGCATTTGAGCTTCAACTAGTTCCAGCGACTATGTGTGTGTTACTATGCAATCGCGCCGAAGTGCGCAGGGGTCCCTTGAGTGAGCTGTCCATCATAGTGGGTAAATGGCGGGAAGACGGTGCACACCGCGTGTGTGTGGGCGGGGCCAAACGGGCGGGGCTTCCATGCGAGTGAACATGCCTCTTGTGTGTATATAAGGTCAGAGACCGATCAGAGCAGCAGCTGAAGATACAGAAGCTCGAGGTCACAGGAACAGCACAGGGATTGCGCTCCTGAAAGTCAAGGATGCAAAGGCCTCTGTCCAGCATCACAGCTGATTTTCGATGGTATATTTGGGAAGAAGGCACACCTGCCCAGCCTCCACGACGCTCACGATTGTTTTTGGGCTGATGAATGAGTCACTGCATTTAAGCTTCAACTACGGCACATGCTTTATTGATATCTGTAAGTGCTTCCTGTTGAGGTTTAATTTTTGTGCCAGGACCATCGTGCCAGAATGGACCCTGCCCTTCATATTTATTCAAGAAGACGCCACCGTTTTGTGCCATACCTCTACTCAACTGGAGTACTTTCTACTGGATAATCAGTAAGTGCTACCTCGTTGGGTAAATGTATAGTGCTTTTACTACACTACAGCTGCCTAAAGTGCCAGAGAGTTGTCTACAGCGACCATGTGCGTGTTACTATGCAATCGCGCCGAAGTGCGCAGGGGTCTCTTGAGTGAGCTGTCCATCATAGTGGGTAAATGGCGGGAAGACGGTGCACACCACGTGTGTGGGCGGGGCCAAACGGGCGGGGCTTCCATGCGAGTGAACATGCCTCTTGTGTGTATATAAGGTCAGAGACCGATCAGAGCAGCAGATGAAGATACAGAAGCTCGTGGTCACAGGAACAGCACAGGGATTGCGCTCTTGAAAGTCAAGGATGCAAAGGCCTCTGTCCAGCATCACAGCTGATTTTCGATGGTATATTTGGGAAGAAGGCACATCTGCCCAGCCTCCCAACGCTCACGATTTTTTTTGGGCTGATGAATGAGTCACTGCATTTGAGCTTCAACTAGTTCCAGCGACCAGGTGTGTGTTACTATGCAATCTCGCCGAAGTGCGCAGGGGTCCCTTGAGTGAGCTGTCCATCATAGTGGGTAAATAGCGGGAAGAGGGTGCACACCTCGTGTGTGTGGGCGGGGCCAAACGGGCGGGGCTTCCATGCGAGTGAACATGCCTCTTGTGTGTATATAAGGTCAGAGACCGATCAGAGCAGCAGCTGAAGATACAGAAGCTCGAGGTCACAGGAACAGCACAGGGATTGCGCTCGTGAAAGTCAAGGATGCAAATGCCTCTGTCCAGCATCACAGCTGATTTTTGACGGTAGATTTGGGAAGAAGGCACAGCTGCCCAGCCTCCCAACGCTCACGATTGTTTTTGGGCTGATGAATGAGTCACTGCATTTGAGCTTCAACTAGTTCAAGCGACTATGTGTGTGTTACTATGCAATCGCGCCGAAGTGCGCAGGGGTCCCTTGAGTGAGCTGTCCATCATAGTGGGTAAATGGCGGGAAGACGGTGCACACCGCGTGTGTGTGGGCGGGGCCAAACGGGCGGGGCTTCCATGCGAGTGAACATGCCTCTTGTGTGTATATAAGGTCAGAGACCGATCAGAGCAGCAGCTGAAGATACAGAAGCTCGAGGTCACAGGAACAGCACAGGGATTGCGCTCCTGAAAGTCAAGGATGCAAAGGCCTCTGTCCAGCATCACAGCTGATTTTCGATGGTATATTTGGGAAGAAGGCACACCTGCCCAGCCTCCACGACGCTCACGATTGTTTTTGGGCTGATGAATGAGTCACTGCATTTAAGCTTCAACTATGGCACATGCTTTATTGATATCTGTAAGTGCTTCCTGTTGAGGTTTAATTTTTGTGCCAGGACCATCGTGCCAGAATGGACCCTGCCCTTCATATTTATTCAAGAAGACGCCACCGTTTTGTGCCATACCTCTACTCAACTGGAGTACTTTCTACTGGATAATCAGTAAGTGCTACCTCGTTGGGTAAATGTATAGTGCTTTTACTACACTACAGCTGCCTAAAGTGCCAGAGAGTTGTCTACAGCGACCATGTGCGTGTTACTATGCAATCGCGCCGAAGTGCGCAGGGGTCTCTTGAGTGAGCTGTCCATCATAGTGGGTAAATGGCGGGAAGACGGTGCACACCACGTGTGTGTGGGTGGGGCCAAACGGGCGGGGCTTCCATGCGAGTGAACATGCCTCTTGTGTGTATATAAGGTCAGAGACCGATCAGAGCAGCAGCTGAAGATACAGAAGCTCGAGGTCACAGGAACAGCACAGGGATTGCGCTCCTGAAAGTCAAGGATGCAAAGGCCTCTGTCCAGCATCACAGCTGATTTTTTGACAGTAGATTTGGGAAGAAGGCACACCTGCCCAGCCTCCCAACGCTCACGATTTTTTTTGGGCTGATGAATGAGTCACTGCATTTGAGCTTCAACTAGTTCCAGCGACCAGGTGTGTGTTACTATGCAATCTCGCCGAAGTGCGCAGGGGTCCCTTGAGTGAGCTGTCCATCATAGTGGGTAAATAGCGGGAAGAGGGTGCACACCTCGTGTGTGTGGGCGGGGCCAAACGGGCGGGGCTTCCATGCGAGTGAACATGCCTCTTGTGTGTATATAAGGTCAGAGACCGATCAGAGCAGCAGCTGAAGATACAGAAGCTCGAGGTCACAGGAACAGCACAGGGATTGCGCTCGTGAAAGTCAAGGATGCAAATGCCTCTGTCCAGCATCACAGCTGATTTTTGACGGTAGATTTGGGAAGAAGGCACAGCTGCCCAGCCTCCCAACGCTCACGATTGTTTTTGGGCTGATGAATGAGTCACTGCATTTGAGCTTCAACTAGTTCCAGCGACTATGTGTGTGTTACTATGCAATCGCGCCGAAGTGCGCAGGGGTCCCTTGAGTGAGCTGTCCATCATAGTGGGTAAATGGCGGGAAGACGGTGCACACCGCGTGTGTGTGGGCGGGGCCAAACGGGCGGGGCTTCCATGCGAGTGAACATGCCTCTTGTGTGTATATAAGGTCAGAGACCGATCAGAGCAGCAGCTGAAGATACAGAAGCTCGAGGTCACAGGAACAGCACAGGGATTGCGCTCCTGAAAGTCAAGGATGCAAAGGCCTCTGTCCAGCATCACAGCTGATTTTCGATGGTATATTTGGGAAGAAGGCACACCTGCCCAGCCTCCACGACGCTCACGATTGTTTTTGGGCTGATGAATGAGTCACTGCATTTAAGCTTCAACTATGGCACATGCTTTATTGATATCTGTAAGTGCTTCCTGTTGAGGTTTAATTTTTGTGCCAGGACCATCGTGCCAGAATGGACCCTGCCCTTCATATTTATTCAAGAAGACGCCACCGTTTTGTGCCATACCTCTACTCAACTGGAGTACTTTCTACTGGATAATCAGTAAGTGCTACCTCGTTGGGTAAATGTATAGTGCTTTTACTACACTACAGCTGCCTAAAGTGCCAGAGAGTTGTCTACAGCGACCATGTGCGTGTTACTATGCAATCGCGCCGAAGTGCGCAGGGGTCTCTTGAGTGAGCTGTCCATCATAGTGGGTAAATGGCGGGAAGACGGTGCACACCACGTGTGTGTGGGTGGGGCCAAACGGGCGGGGCTTCCATGCGAGTGAACATGCCTCTTGTGTGTATATAAGGTCAGAGACCGATCAGAGCAGCAGATGAAGATACAGAAGCTCGTGGTCACAGGAACAGCACAGGGATTGCGCTCTTGAAAGTCAAGGATGCAAAGGCCTCTGTCCAGCATCACAGCTGATTTTCGATGGTATATTTGGGAAGAAGGCACATCTGCCCAGCCTCCCAATGCTCACGATTTTTTTTGGGCTGATGAATGAGTCACTGCATTTGAGCTTCAACTAGTTCCAGCGACCAGGTGTGTGTTACTATGCAATCTCGCTGAAGTGCGCAGGGGTCCCTTGAGTGAGCTGTCCATCATAGTGGGTAAATAGCGGGAAGAGGGTGCACACCTCGTGTGTGTGGGCGGGGCCAAACGGGCGGGGCTTCCATGCGAGTGAACATGCCTCTTGTGTGTATATAAGGTCAGAGACCGATCAGAGCAGCAGCTGAAGATACAGAAGCTCGAGGTCACAGGAACAGCACAGGGATTGCGCTCGTGAAAGTCAAGGATGCAAATGCCTCTGTCCAGCATCACAGCTGATTTTTGACGGTAGATTTGGGAAGAAGGCACAGCTGCCCAGCCTCCCAACGCTCACGATTGTTTTTGGGCTGATGAATGAGTCACTGCATTTGAGCTTTAACTAGTTCCAGCGACTATGTGTGTGTTACTATGCAATCGCGCCGAAGTGCGCAGGGGTCTCTTGAGTGAGCTGTCCATCATAGTGGGTAATGGCGGGAAGGGGGTGCACACCTCGTGTGTGTGGGCGGGGCCAAACGGGCGGGGCTTCCATGCGAGTGAACATGCCTCTTGTGTGTATATAAGGTCAGAGACCGATCAGAGCAGCAGCTGAAGATACAGAAGCTCGTGGTCACAGGAACAGCACAGGGATTGCGCTCTTGAAAGTCAAGAATGCAAAGGCCTCTGTCCAGCATCACAGCTGATTTTCGATGGTATATTTGGGAAGAAGGCACACCTGCCCAGCCTCCACGACGCTCACGATTGATTTTGGGCTGATGAATGATTCACTGAATTTAAGCTTCAACTAGTTCCAGCGACTATGTGTGTGTTACTATGCAATCGCGCCGAAGTGCGCAGGGGTCCCTTGAGTGAGCTGTCCATCATAGTGGGTAAATGGCGGGAAGACGGTGCACACCGCGTGTGTGTGGGCGGGGCCAAACGGGCGGGGCTTCCATGCGAGTGAACATGCCTCTTGTGTGTATATAAGGTCAGAGACCGATCAGAGCAGCAGCTGAAGATACAGAAGCTCGAGGTCACAGGAACAGCACAGGGATTGCGCTCCTGAAAGTCAAGGATGCAAAGGCCTCTGTCCAGCATCACAGCTGATTTTCGATGGTATATTTGGGAAGAAGGCACACCTGCCCAGCCTCCACGACGCTCACGATTGTTTTTGGGCTGATGAATGAGTCACTGCATTTAAGCTTCAACTACGGCACATGCTTTATTGATATCTGTAAGTGCTTCCTGTTGAGGTTTAATTTTTGTGCCAGGACCATCGTGCCAGAATGGACCCTGCCCTTCATATTTATTCAAGAAGACGCCACCGTTTTGTGCCATACCTCTACTCAACTGGAGTACTTTCTACTGGATAATCAGTAAGTGCTACCTCGTTGGGTAAATGTATAGTGCTTTTACTACACTACAGCTGCCTAAAGTGCCAGAGAGTTGTCTACAGCGACCATGTGCGTGTTACTATGCAATCGCGCCGAAGTGCGCAGGGGTCTCTTGAGTGAGCTGTCCATCATAGTGGGTAAATGGCGGGAAGACGGTGCACACCACGTGTGTGGGCGGGGCCAAACGGGCGGGGCTTCCATGCGAGTGAACATGCCTCTTGTGTGTATATAAGGTCAGAGACCGATCAGAGCAGCAGATGAAGATACAGAAGCTCGTGGTCACAGGAACAGCACAGGGATTGCGCTCTTGAAAGTCAAGGATGCAAAGGCCTCTGTCCAGCATCACAGCTGATTTTCGATGGTATATTTGGGAAGAAGGCACATCTGCCCAGCCTCCCAACGCTCACGATTTTTTTTGGGCTGATGAATGAGTCACTGCATTTGAGCTTCAACTAGTTCCAGCGACCAGGTGTGTGTTACTATGCAATCTCGCCGAAGTGCGCAGGGGTCCCTTGAGTGAGCTGTCCATCATAGTGGGTAAATAGCGGGAAGAGGGTGCACACCTCGTGTGTGTGGGCGGGGCCAAACGGGCGGGGCTTCCATGCGAGTGAACATGCCTCTTGTGTGTATATAAGGTCAGAGACCGATCAGAGCAGCAGCTGAAGATACAGAAGCTCGAGGTCACAGGAACAGCACAGGGATTGCGCTCGTGAAAGTCAAGGATGCAAATGCCTCTGTCCAGCATCACAGCTGATTTTTGACGGTAGATTTGGGAAGAAGGCACAGCTGCCCAGCCTCCCAACGCTCACGATTGTTTTTGGGCTGATGAATGAGTCACTGCATTTGAGCTTCAACTAGTTCCAGCGACTATGTGTGTGTTACTATGCAATCGCGCCGAAGTGCGCAGGGGTCCCTTGAGTGAGCTGTCCATCATAGTGGGTAAATGGCGGGAAGACGGTGCACACCGCGTGTGTGTGGGCGGGGCCAAACGGGCGGGGCTTCCATGCGAGTGAACATGCCTCTTGTGTGTATATAAGGTCAGAGACCGATCAGAGCAGCAGCTGAAGATACAGAAGCTCGAGGTCACAGGAACAGCACAGGGATTGCGCTCCTGAAAGTCAAGGATGCAAAGGCCTCTGTCCAGCATCACAGCTGATTTTCGATGGTATATTTGGGAAGAAGGCACACCTGCCCAGCCTCCACGACGCTCACGATTGTTTTTGGGCTGATGAATGAGTCACTGCATTTAAGCTTCAACTACGGCACATGCTTTATTGATATCTGTAAGTGCTTCCTGTTGAGGTTTAATTTTTGTGCCAGGACCATCGTGCCAGAATGGACCCTGCCCTTCATATTTATTCAAGAAGACGCCACCGTTTTTTGCCATACCTCTACTCAACTGGAGTACTTTCTACTGGATAATCAGTAAGTGCTACCTCGTTGGGTAAATGTATAGTGCTTTTACTACACTACAGCTGCCTAAAGTGCCAGAGAGTTGTCTACAGCGACCATGTGCGTGTTACTATGCAATCGCGCCGAAGTGCGCAGGGGTCTCTTGAGTGAGCTGTCCATCATAGTGGGTAAATGGCGGGAAGACGGTGCACACCACGTGTGTGGGCGGGGCCAAACGGGCGGGGCTTCCATGCGAGTGAACATGCCTCTTGTGTGTATATAAGGTCAGAGACCGATCAGAGCAGCAGATGAAGATACAGAAGCTCGTGGTCACAGGAACAGCACAGGGATTGCGCTCTTGAAAGTCAAGGATGCAAAGGCCTCTGTCCAGAATCACAGCTGATTTTCGATGGTATATTTGGGAAGAAGGCACATCTGCCCAGCCTCCCAACGCTCACGATTTTTTTTGGGCTGATGAATGAGTCACTGCATTTGAGCTTCAACTAGTTCCAGCGACCAGGTGTGTGTTACTATGCAATCTCGCCGAAGTGCGCAGGGGTCCCTTGAGTGAGCTGTCCATCATAGTGGGTAAATAGCGGGAAGAGGGTGCACACCTCGTGTGTGTGGGCGGGGCCAAACGGGCGGGGCTTCCATGCGAGTGAACATGCCTCTTGTGTGTATATAAGGTCAGAGACCGATCAGAGCAGCAGCTGAAGATACAGAAGCTCGAGGTCACAGGAACAGCACAGGGATTGCGCTCGTGAAAGTCAAGGATGCAAATGCCTCTGTCCAGCATCACAGCTGATTTTTGACGGTAGATTTGGGAAGAAGGCACAGCTGCCCAGCCTCCCAACGCTCACGATTGTTTTTGGGCTGATGAATGAGTCACTGCATTTGAGCTTCAACTAGTTCCAGCGACTATGTGTGTGTTACTATGCAATCGCGCCGAAGTGCGCAGGGGTCCCTTGAGTGAGCTGTCCATCATAGTGGGTAAATGGCGGGAAGACGGTGCACACCGCGTGTGTGTGGGCGGGGCCAAACGGGCGGGGCTTCCATGCGAGTGAACATGCCTCTTGTGTGTATATAAGGTCAGAGACCGATCAGAGCAGCAGCTGAAGATACAGAAGCTCGAGGTCACAGGAACAGCACAGGGATTGCGCTCCTGAAAGTCAAGGATGCAAAGGCCTCTGTCCAGCATCACAGCTGATTTTCGATGGTATATTTGGGAAGAAGGCACATCTGCCCAGCCTCCCAATGCTCACGATTTTTTTTGGGCTGATGAATGAGTCACTGCATTTGAGCTTCAACTAGTTCCAGCGACCAGGTGTGTGTTACCATGCAATCTCGCTGAAGTGCGCAGGGGTCCCTTGAGTGAGCTGTCCATCATAGTGGGTAAATAGCGGGAAGAGGGTGCACACCTCGTGTGTGTGGGCGGGGCCAAACGGGCGGGGCTTCCATGCGAGTGAACATGCCTCTTGTGTGTATATAAGGTCAGAGACCGATCAGAGCAGCAGCTGAAGATACAGAAGCTCGAGGTCACAGGAACAGCACAGGGATTGCGCTCCTGAAAGTCAAGGATGCAAAGGCCTCTGTCCAGCATCACAGCTGATTTTCGATGGTATATTTGGGAAGAAGGCACACCTGCCCAGCCTCCACGACGCTCACGATTGTTTTTGGGCTGATGAATGAGTCACTGCATTTAAGCTTCAACTAGGGCACATGCTGTAATGATATCTGTAAGTGCTTCCTGTTGAGGTTTAATTTTTGTGCCAGGACCATCGTGCCAGAATGGACCCTGCCCTTCATATTTATTCAAGAAGACGCCACCGTTTTGTGCCATACCTCTACTCAACTGGAGTACTTTCTACTGGATAATCAGTAAGTGCTACCTCGTTGGGTAAATGTATAGTGCTTTTACTACACTACAGCTGCCTAAAGTGCCAGAGAGTTGTCTACAGCGACCATGTGCGTGTTACTATGCATACCAAGGGCGAGGCTAGACGAGCCCGCCTTTAGGGCCCGGCCCCCCGGCCCACACCGCGCCGCCATTGGTTCATAGGCCCAGGAGGCTGCCCTATGGGCAGCCATCCTGGGAAGTACTTCCGGGTCAGGGGGCGCGTGACGCACGTCCGGTGGGGGCGTGGGGCAGAGGCCATGACCTATTTAGGTCTGGGTCACGGTCAACTCGGCCTCTTTCCCCGCCTGCGCCGGACCTGATCGCCACTCCCTGTCCGTTAGTCAGCTAGTTTTAATCTCCCACCCACCCGTCCCTTGAGGCAGTGATTTGAAGGGTGCGTTGCGGAAAAGAGACATTTGAACACTGATAGACTGCAAAAATGGAGTGGAGTCCGCCTTGCGCACTCCCTACGCCAGCACTGAGGGGAGAGAGGGTAAGCTCTCCGCAGGGGGATGGAGACCACCGGCTGGGGAGGCAAGGGCGTCAGGTACGAGCCTCATAGCAGCGTGGTGGATGAGAGGTGGGGCCCTGGAAATGGCGGACAAGGACCCGAGGGCTGGGGCCCATCGCTCGTGGGGCGCAGGTGGGTGGCACCTGGCGCGGGCATCGTACTTGGGGGATGCGAACCTAAGGGCCCCTTGGTGCTGGGGGAAGCAAGAAGTTATGAGCAAATAAATACAAGTTGAAACGTATAATAAAGTTGATGAAGAAGAGTTGATAATAAAGGAAGGAGGTTGCTCATAATTTGAGAAATGTATAAACGATTTACTTGTCATGTTTATGAAGTGTAATTAAACATGGCCTTTTAAACCCACCTGTTCTCAAGTGCTTGTTTTGGTGGGTAGGCGGGTGTGGAGCATGCTGGGGGATCCGGGGCCTAATCGCGCCGAAGTGCGCAGGGGTCTCTTGAGTGAGCTGTCCATCATAGTGGGTAAATGGCGGGAAGACGGTGCACACCACGTGTGTGGGCGGGGCCAAACGGGCGGGGCTTCCATGCGAGTGAACATGCCTCTTGTGTGTATATAAGGTCAGAGACCGATCAGAGCAGCAGATGAAGATACAGAAGCTCGTGGTCACAGGAACAGCACAGGGATTGCGCTCTTGAAAGTCAAGGATGCAAAGGCCTCTGTCCAGCATCACAGCTGATTTTCGATGGTATATTTGGGAAGAAGGCACATCTGCCCAGCCTCCCAACGCTCACGATTTTTTTTGGGCTGATGAATGAGTCACTGCATTTGAGCTTCAACTAGTTCCAGCGACCAGGTGTGTGTTACTATGCAATCTCGCCGAAGTGCGCAGGGGTCCCTTGAGTGAGCTGTCCATCATAGTGGGTAAATAGCGGGAAGAGGGTGCACACCTCGTGTGTGTGGGCGGGGCCAAACGGGCGGGGCTTCCATGCGAGTGAACATGCCTCTTGTGTGTATATAAGGTCAGAGACCGATCAGAGCAGCAGCTGAAGATACAGAAGCTCGAGGTCACAGGAACAGCACAGGGATTGCGCTCGTGAAAGTCAAGGATGCAAATGCCTCTGTCCAGCATCACAGCTGATTTTTGACGGTAGATTTGGGAAGAAGGCACAGCTGCCCAGCCTCCCAACGCTCACGATTGTTTTTGGGCTGATGAATGAGTCACTGCATTTGAGCTTTAACTAGTTCCAGCGACTATGTGTGTGTTACTATGCAATCGCGCCGAAGTGCGCAGGGGTCTCTTGAGTGAGCTGTCCATCATAGTGGGTAATGGCGGGAAGGGGGTGCACACCTCGTGTGTGTGGGCGGGGCCAAACGGGCGGGGCTTCCATGCGAGTGAACATGCCTCTTGTGTGTATATAAGGTCAGAGACCGATCAGAGCAGCAGCTGAAGATACAGAAGCTCGTGGTCACAGGAACAGCACAGGGATTGCGCTCTTGAAAGTCAAGAATGCAAAGGCCTCTGTCCAGCATCACAGCTGATTTTCGATGGTATATTTGGGAAGAAGGCACACCTGCCCAGCCTCCACGACGCTCACGATTGATTTTGGGCTGATGAATGATTCACTGAATTTAAGCTTCAACTAGTTCCAGCGACTATGTGTGTGTTACTATGCAATCGCGCCGAAGTGCGCAGGGGTCCCTTGAGTGAGCTGTCCATCATAGTGGGTAAATGGCGGGAAGACGGTGCACACCGCGTGTGTGTGGGCGGGGCCAAACGGGCGGGGCTTCCATGCGAGTGAACATGCCTCTTGTGTGTATATAAGGTCAGAGACCGATCAGAGCAGCAGCTGAAGATACAGAAGCTCGAGGTCACAGGAACAGCACAGGGATTGCGCTCCTGAAAGTCAAGGATGCAAAGGCCTCTGTCCAGCATCACAGCTGATTTTCGATGGTATATTTGGGAAGAAGGCACACCTGCCCAGCCTCCACGACGCTCACGATTGTTTTTGGGCTGATGAATGAGTCACTGCATTTAAGCTTCAACTACGGCACATGCTTTATTGATATCTGTAAGTGCTTCCTGTTGAGGTTTAATTTTTGTGCCAGGACCATCGTGCCAGAATGGACCCTGCCCTTCATATTTATTCAAGAAGACGCCACCGTTTTGTGCCATACCTCTACTCAACTGGAGTACTTTCTACTGGATAATCAGTAAGTGCTACCTCGTTGGGTAAATGTATAGTGCTTTTACTACACTACAGCTGCCTAAAGTGCCAGAGAGTTGTCTACAGCGACCATGTGCGTGTTACTATGCAATCGCGCCGAAGTGCGCAGGGGTCTCTTGAGTGAGCTGTCCATCATAGTGGGTAAATGGCGGGAAGACGGTGCACACCACGTGTGTGGGCGGGGCCAAACGGGCGGGGCTTCCATGCGAGTGAACATGCCTCTTGTGTGTATATAAGGTCAGAGACCGATCAGAGCAGCAGATGAAGATACAGAAGCTCGTGGTCACAGGAACAGCACAGGGATTGCGCTCTTGAAAGTCAAGGATGCAAAGGCCTCTGTCCAGCATCACAGCTGATTTTCGATGGTATATTTGGGAAGAAGGCACATCTGCCCAGCCTCCCAACGCTCACGATTTTTTTTGGGCTGATGAATGAGTCACTGCATTTGAGCTTCAACTAGTTCCAGCGACCAGGTGTGTGTTACTATGCAATCTCGCCGAAGTGCGCAGGGGTCCCTTGAGTGAGCTGTCCATCATAGTGGGTAAATAGCGGGAAGAGGGTGCACACCTCGTGTGTGTGGGCGGGGCCAAACGGGCGGGGCTTCCATGCGAGTGAACATGCCTCTTGTGTGTATATAAGGTCAGAGACCGATCAGAGCAGCAGCTGAAGATACAGAAGCTCGAGGTCACAGGAACAGCACAGGGATTGCGCTCGTGAAAGTCAAGGATGCAAATGCCTCTGTCCAGCATCACAGCTGATTTTTGACGGTAGATTTGGGAAGAAGGCACAGCTGCCCAGCCTCCCAACGCTCACGATTGTTTTTGGGCTGATGAATGAGTCACTGCATTTGAGCTTCAACTAGTTCCAGCGACTATGTGTGTGTTACTATGCAATCGCGCCGAAGTGCGCAGGGGTCCCTTGAGTGAGCTGTCCATCATAGTGGGTAAATGGCGGGAAGACGGTGCACACCGCGTGTGTGTGGGCGGGGCCAAACGGGCGGGGCTTCCATGCGAGTGAACATGCCTCGTGTGTGTATATAAGGTCAGAGACCGATCAGAGCAGCAGCTGAAGATACAGAAGCTCGAGGTCACAGGAACAGCACAGGGATTGCGCTCCTGAAAGTCAAGGATGCAAAGGCCTCTGTCCAGCATCACAGCTGATTTTCGATGGTATATTTGGGAAGAAGGCACACCTGCCCAGCCTCCACGACGCTCACGATTGTTTTTGGGCTGATGAATGAGTCACTGCATTTAAGCTTCAACTACGGCACATGCTTTATTGATATCTGTAAGTGCTTCCTGTTGAGGTTTAATTTTTGTGCCAGGACCATCGTGCCAGAATGGACCCTGCCCTTCATATTTATTCAAGAAGACGCCACCGTTTTGTGCCATACCTCTACTCAACTGGAGTACTTTCTACTGGATAATCAGTAAGTGCTACCTCGTTGGGTAAATGTATAGTGCTTTTACTACACTACAGCTGCCTAAAGTGCCAGAGAGTTGTCTACAGCGACCATGTGCGTGTTACTATGCAATCGCGCCGAAGTGCGCAGGGGTCTCTTGAGTGAGCTGTCCATCATAGTGGGTAAATGGCGGGAAGACGGTGCACACCACGTGTGTGGGCGGGGCCAAACGGGCGGGGCTTCCATGCGAGTGAACATGCCTCTTGTGTGTATATAAGGTCAGAGACCGATCAGAGCAGCAGATGAAGATACAGAAGCTCGTGGTCACAGGAACAGCACAGGGATTGCGCTCTTGAAAGTCAAGGATGCAAAGGCCTCTGTCCAGCATCACAGCTGATTTTCGATGGTATATTTGGGAAGAAGGCACATCTGCCCAGCCTCCCAACGCTCACGATTTTTTTTGGGCTGATGAATGAGTCACTGCATTTGAGCTTCAACTAGTTCCAGCGACCAGGTGTGTGTTACTATGCAATCTCGCCGAAGTGCGCAGGGGTCCCTTGAGTGAGCTGTCCATCATAGTGGGTAAATAGCGGGAAGAGGGTGCACACCTCGTGTGTGTGGGCGGGGCCAAACGGGCGGGGCTTCCATGCGAGTGAACATGCCTCTTGTGTGTATATAAGGTCAGAGACCGATCAGAGCAGCAGCTGAAGATACAGAAGCTCGAGGTCACAGGAACAGCACAGGGATTGCGCTCGTGAAAGTCAAGGATGCAAATGCCTCTGTCCAGCATCACAGCTGATTTTTGACGGTAGATTTGGGAAGAAGGCACAGCTGCCCAGCCTCCCAACGCTCACGATTGTTTTTGGGCTGATGAATGAGTCACTGCATTTGAGCTTCAACTAGTTCCAGCGACTATGTGTGTGTTACTATGCAATCGCGCCGAAGTGCGCAGGGGTCCCTTGAGTGAGCTGTCCATCATAGTGGGTAAATGGCGGGAAGACGGTGCACACCGCGTGTGTGTGGGCGGGGCCAAACGGGCGGGGCTTCCATGCGAGTGAACATGCCTCTTGTGTGTATATAAGGTCAGAGACCGATCAGAGCAGCAGCTGAAGATACAGAAGCTCGAGGTCACAGGAACAGCACAGGGATTGCGCTCCTGAAAGTCAAGGATGCAAAGGCCTCTGTCCAGCATCACAGCTGATTTTCGATGGTATATTTGGGAAGAAGGCACACCTGCCCAGCCTCCACGACGCTCACGATTGTTTTTGGGCTGATGAATGAGTCACTGCATTTAAGCTTCAACTATGGCACATGCTTTATTGATATCTGTAAGTGCTTCCTGTTGAGGTTTAATTTTTGTGCCAGGACCATCGTGCCAGAATGGACCCTGCCCTTCATATTTATTCAAGAAGACGCCACCGTTTTGTGCCATACCTCTACTCAACTGGAGTACTTTCTACTGGATAATCAGTAAGTGCTACCTCGTTGGGTAAATGTATAGTGCTTTTACTACACTACAGCTGCCTAAAGTGCCAGAGAGTTGTCTACAGCGACCATGTGCGTGTTACTATGCAATCGCGCCGAAGTGCGCAGGGGTCTCTTGAGTGAGCTGTCCATCATAGTGGGTAAATGGCGGGAAGACGGTGCACACCACGTGTGTGTGGGTGGGGCCAAACGGGCGGGGCTTCCATGCGAGTGAACATGCCTCTTGTGTGTATATAAGGTCAGAGACCGATCAGAGCAGCAGATGAAGATACAGAAGCTCGTGGTCACAGGAACAGCACAGGGATTGCGCTCTTGAAAGTCAAGGATGCAAAGGCCTCTGTCCAGCATCACAGCTGATTTTCGATGGTATATTTGGGAAGAAGGCACATCTGCCCAGCCTCCCAATGCTCACGATTTTTTTTGGGCTGATGAATGAGTCACTGCATTTGAGCTTCAACTAGTTCCAGCGACCAGGTGTGTGTTACTATGCAATCTCGCTGAAGTGCGCAGGGGTCCCTTGAGTGAGCTGTCCATCATAGTGGGTAAATAGCGGGAAGAGGGTGCACACCTCGTGTGTGTGGGCGGGGCCAAACGGGCGGGGCTTCCATGCGAGTGAACATGCCTCTTGTGTGTATATAAGGTCAGAGACCGATCAGAGCAGCAGCTGAAGATACAGAAGCTCGAGGTCACAGGAACAGCACAGGGATTGCGCTCGTGAAAGTCAAGGATGCAAATGCCTCTGTCCAGCATCACAGCTGATTTTTGACGGTAGATTTGGGAAGAAGGCACATCTGCCCAGCCTCCCAACGCTCACGATTTTTTTTGGGCTGATGAATGAGTCACTGCATTTGAGCTTCAACTAGTTCCAGCGACCAGGTGTGTGTTACTATGCAATCTCGCCGAAGTGCGCAGGGGTCCCTTGAGTGAGCTGTCCATCATAGTGGGTAAATAGCGGGAAGAGGGTGCACACCTCGTGTGTGTGGGCGGGGCCAAACGGGCGGGGCTTCCATGCGAGTGAACATGCCTCTTGTGTGTATATAAGGTCAGAGACCGATCAGAGCAGCAGCTGAAGATACAGAAGCTCGAGGTCACAGGAACAGCACAGGGATTGCGCTCGTGAAAGTCAAGGATGCAAATGCCTCTGTCCAGCATCACAGCTGATTTTTGACGGTAGATTTGGGAAGAAGGCACAGCTGCCCAGCCTCCCAACGCTCACGATTGTTTTTGGGCTGATGAATGAGTCACTGCATTTGAGCTTCAACTAGTTCCAGCGACTATGTGTGTGTTACTATGCAATCGCGCCGAAGTGCGCAGGGGTCCCTTGAGTGAGCTGTCCATCATAGTGGGTAAATGGCGGGAAGACGGTGCACACCGCGTGTGTGTGGGCGGGGCCAAACGGGCGGGGCTTCCATGCGAGTGAACATGCCTCTTGTGTGTATATAAGGTCAGAGACCAATCAGAGCAGCAGCTGAAGATACAGAAGCTCGAGGTCACAGGAACAGCACAGGGATTGCGCTCCTGAAAGTCAAGGATGCAAAGGCCTCTGTCCAGCATCACAGCTGATTTTCGATGGTATATTTGGGAAGAAGGCACATCTGCCCAGCCTCCCAATGCTCACGATTTTTTTTGGGCTGATGAATGAGTCACTGCATTTGAGCTTCAACTAGTTCCAGCGACCAGGTGTGTGTTACTATGCAATCTCGCTGAAGTGCGCAGGGGTCCCTTGAGTGAGCTGTCCATCATAGTGGGTAAATAGCGGGAAGAGGGTGCACACCTCGTGTGTGTGGGCGGGGCCAAACGGGCGGGGCTTCCATGCGAGTGAACATGCCTCTTGTGTGTATATAAGGTCAGAGACCGATCAGAGCAGCAGCTGAAGATACAGAAGCTCGAGGTCACAGGAACAGCACAGGGATTGCGCTCGTGAAAGTCAAGGATGCAAATGCCTCTGTCCAGCATCACAGCTGATTTTTGACGGTAGATTTGGGAAGAAGGCACATCTGCCCAGCCTCCCAACGCTCACGATTTTTTTTGGGCTGATGAATGAGTCACTGCATTTGAGCTTCAACTAGTTCCAGCGACCAGGTGTGTGTTACTATGCAATCTCGCCGAAGTGCGCAGGGGTCCCTTGAGTGAGCTGTCCATCATAGTGGGTAAATAGCGGGAAGAGGGTGCACACCTCGTGTGTGTGGGCGGGGCCAAACGGGCGGGGCTTCCATGCGAGTGAACATGCCTCTTGTGTGTATATAAGGTCAGAGACCGATCAGAGCAGCAGCTGAAGATACAGAAGCTCGAGGTCACAGGAACAGCACAGGGATTGCGCTCGTGAAAGTCAAGGATGCAAATGCCTCTGTCCAGCATCACAGCTGATTTTTGACGGTAGATTTGGGAAGAAGGCACAGCTGCCCAGCCTCCCAACGCTCACGATTGTTTTTGGGCTGATGAATGAGTCACTGCATTTGAGCTTCAACTAGTTCCAGCGACTATGTGTGTGTTACTATGCAATCGCGCCGAAGTGCGCAGGGGTCCCTTGAGTGAGCTGTCCATCATAGTGGGTAAATGGCGGGAAGACGGTGCACACCGCGTGTGTGTGTGGGCGGGGCCAAACGGGCGGGGCTTCCATGCGAGTGAACATGCCTCTTGTGTGTATATAAGGTCAGAGACCGATCAGAGCAGCAGCTGAAGATACAGAAGCTCGAGGTCACAGGAACAGCACAGGGATTGCGCTCCTGAAAGTCAAGGATGCAAAGGCCTCTGTCCAGCATCACAGCTGATTTTCGATGGTATATTTGGGAAGAAGGCACACCTGCCCAGCCTCCACGACGCTCACGATTGTTTTTGGGCTGATGAATGAGTCACTGCATTTAAGCTTCAACTATGGCACATGCTTTATTGATATCTGTAAGTGCTTCCTGTTGAGGTTTAATTTTTGTGCCAGGACCATCGTGCCAGAATGGACCCTGCCCTTCATATTTATTCAAGAAGACGCCACCGTTTTGTGCCATACCTCTACTCAACTGGAGTACTTTCTACTGGATAATCAGTAAGTGCTACCTCGTTGGGTAAATGTATAGTGCTTTTACTACACTACAGCTGCCTAAAGTGCCAGAGAGTTGTCTACAGCGACCATGTGCGTGTTACTATGCAATCGCGCCGAAGTGCGCAGGGGTCTCTTGAGTGAGCTGTCCATCATAGTGGGTAAATGGCGGGAAGACGGTGCACACCACGTGTGTGTGGGTGGGGCCAAACGGGCGGGGCTTCCATGCGAGTGAACATGCCTCTTGTGTGTATATAAGGTCAGAGACCGATCAGAGCAGCAGATGAAGATACAGAAGCTCGTGGTCACAGGAACAGCACAGGGATTGCGCTCTTGAAAGTCAAGGATGCAAAGGCCTCTGTCCAGCATCACAGCTGATTTTCGATGGTATATTTGGGAAGAAGGCACATCTGCCCAGCCTCCCAATGCTCACGATTTTTTTTGGGCTGATGAATGAGTCACTGCATTTGAGCTTCAACTAGTTCCAGCGACCAGGTGTGTGTTACTATGCAATCTCGCTGAAGTGCGCAGGGGTCCCTTGAGTGAGCTGTCCATCATAGTGGGTAAATAGCGGGAAGAGGGTGCACACCTCGTGTGTGTGGGCGGGGCCAAACGGGCGGGGCTTCCATGCGAGTGAACATGCCTCTTGTGTGTATATAAGGTCAGAGACCGATCAGAGCAGCAGCTGAAGATACAGAAGCTCGAGGTCACAGGAACAGCACAGGGATTGCGCTCGTGAAAGTCAAGGATGCAAATGCCTCTGTCCAGCATCACAGCTGATTTTTGACGGTAGATTTGGGAAGAAGGCACAGCTGCCCAGCCTCCCAACGCTCACGATTGTTTTTGGGCTGATGAATGAGTCAGTGCATTTGAGCTTTAACTAGTTCCAGCGACTATGTGTGTGTTACTATGCAATCGCGCCGAAGTGCGCAGGGGTCTCTTGAGTGAGCTGTCCATCATAGTGGGTAATGGCGGGAAGGGGGTGCACACCTCGTGTGTGTGGGCGGGGCCAAACGGGCGGGGCTTCCATGCGAGTGAACATGCCTCTTGTGTGTATATAAGGTCAGAGACCGATCAGAGCAGCAGCTGAAGATACAGAAGCTCGTGGTCACAGGAACAGCACAGGGATTGCGCTCTTGAAAGTCAAGAATGCAAAGGCCTCTGTCCAGCATCACAGCTGATTTTCGATGGTATATTTGGGAAGAAGGCACACCTGCCCAGCCTCCACGACGCTCACGATTGATTTTGGGCTGATGAATGAGTCACTGAATTTAAGCTTCAACTAGTTCCAGCGACTATGTGTGTGTTACTATGCAATCGCGCCGAAGTGCGCAGGGGTCCCTTGAGTGAGCTGTCCATCATAGTGGGTAAATGGCGGGAAGACGGTGCACACCGCGTGTGTGTGGGCGGGGCCAAACGGGCGGGGCTTCCATGCGAGTGAACATGCCTCTTGTGTGTATATAAGGTCAGAGACCGATCAGAGCAGCAGCTGAAGATACAGAAGCTCGAGGTCACAGGAACAGCACAGGGATTGCGCTCCTGAAAGTCAAGGATGCAAAGGCCTCTGTCCAGCATCACAGCTGATTTTCGATGGTATATTTGGGAAGAAGGCACACCTGCCCAGCCTCCACGACGCTCACGATTGTTTTTGGGCTGATGAATGAGTCACTGCATTTAAGCTTCAACTACGGCACATGCTTTATTGATATTTGTAAGTGCTTCCTGTTGAGGTTTAATTTTTGTGCCAGGACCATCGTGCCAGAATGGACCCTGCCCTTCATATTTATTCAAGAAGACGCCACCGTTTTGTGCCATACCTCTACTCAACTGGAGTACTTTCTACTGGATAATCAGTAAGTGCTACCTCGTTGGGTAAATGTATAGTGCTTTTACTACACTACAGCTGCCTAAAGTGCCAGAGAGTTGTCTACAGCGACCATGTGCGTGTTACTATGCAATCGCGCCGAAGTGCGCAGGGGTCTCTTGAGTGAGCTGTCCATCATAGTGGGTAAATGGCGGGAAGACGGTGCACACCACGTGTGTGGGCGGGGCCAAACGGGCGGGGCTTCCATGCGAGTGAACATGCCTCTTGTGTGTATATAAGGTCAGAGACCGATCAGAGCAGCAGATGAAGATACAGAAGCTCGTGGTCACAGGAACAGCACAGGGATTGCGCTCTTGAAAGTCAAGGATGCAAAGGCCTCTGTCCAGCATCACAGCTGATTTTCGATGGTATATTTGGGAAGAAGGCACATCTGCCCAGCCTCCCAACGCTCACGATTTTTTTTGGGCTGATGAATGAGTCACTGCATTTGAGCTTCAACTAGTTCCAGCGACCAGGTGTGTGTTACTATGCAATCTCGCCGAAGTGCGCAGGGGTCCCTTGAGTGAGCTGTCCATCATAGTGGGTAAATAGCGGGAAGAGGGTGCACACCTCGTGTGTGTGGGCGGGGCCAAACGGGCGGGGCTTCCATGCGAGTGAACATGCCTCTTGTGTGTATATAAGGTCAGAGACCGATCAGAGCAGCAGCTGAAGATACAGAAGCTCGAGGTCACAGGAACAGCACAGGGATTGCGCTCGTGAAAGTCAAGGATGCAAATGCCTCTGTCCAGCATCACAGCTGATTTTTGACGGTAGATTTGGGAAGAAGGCACAGCTGCCCAGCCTCCCAACGCTCACGATTGTTTTTGGGCTGATGAATGAGTCACTGCATTTGAGCTTCAACTAGTTCCAGCGACTATGTGTGTGTTACTATGCAATCGCGCCGAAGTGCGCAGGGGTCCCTTGAGTGAGCTGTCCATCATAGTGGGTAAATGGCGGGAAGACGGTGCACACCGCGTGTGTGTGGGCGGGGCCAAACGGGCGGGGCTTCCATGCGAGTGAACATGCCTCTTGTGTGTATATAAGGTCAGAGACCGATCAGAGCAGCAGCTGAAGATACAGAAGCTCGAGGTCACAGGAACAGCACAGGGATTGCGCTCCTGAAAGTCAAGGATGCAAAGGCCTCTGTCCAGCATCACAGCTGATTTTCGATGGTATATTTGGGAAGAAGGCACACCTGCCCAGCCTCCACGACGCTCACGATTGTTTTTGGGCTGATGAATGAGTCACTGCATTTAAGCTTCAACTATGGCACATGCTTTATTGATATCTGTAAGTGCTTCCTGTTGAGGTTTAATTTTTGTGCCAGGACCATCGTGCCAGAATGGACCCTGCCCTTCATATTTATTCAAGAAGACGCCACCGTTTTGTGCCATACCTCTACTCAACTGGAGTACTTTCTACTGGATAATCAGTAAGTGCTACCTCGTTGGGTAAATGTATAGTGCTTTTACTACACTACAGCTGCCTAAAGTGCCAGAGAGTTGTCTACAGCGACCATGTGCGTGTTACTATGCAATCGCGCCGAAGTGCGCAGGGGTCTCTTGAGTGAGCTGTCCATCATAGTGGGTAAATGGCGGGAAGACGGTGCACACCACGTGTGTGTGGGTGGGGCCAAACGGGCGGGGCTTCCATGCGAGTGAACATGCCTCTTGTGTGTATATAAGGTCAGAGACCGATCAGAGCAGCAGATGAAGATACAGAAGCTCGTGGTCACAGGAACAGCACAGGGATTGCGCTCTTGAAAGTCAAGGATGCAAAGGCCTCTGTCCAGCATCACAGCTGATTTTCGATGGTATATTTGGGAAGAAGGCACATCTGCCCAGCCTCCCAACGCTCACGATTTTTTTTGGGCTGATGAATGAGTCACTGCATTTGAGCTTCAACTAGTTCCAGCGACCAGGTGTGTGTTACTATGCAATCTCGCCGAAGTGCGCAGGGGTCCCTTGAGTGAGCTGTCCATCATAGTGGGTAAATAGCGGGAAGAGGGTGCACACCTCGTGTGTGTGGGCGGGGCCAAACGGGCGGGGCTTCCATGCGAGTGAACATGCCTCTTGTGTGTATATAAGGTCAGAGACCGATCAGAGCAGCAGCTGAAGATACAGAAGCTCGAGGTCACAGGAACAGCACAGGGATTGCGCTCGTGAAAGTCAAGGATGCAAATGCCTCTGTCCAGCATCACAGCTGATTTTTGACGGTAGATTTGGGAAGAAGGCACAGCTGCCCAGCCTCCCAACGCTCACGATTGTTTTTGGGCTGATGAATGAGTCACTGCATTTGAGCTTCAACTAGTTCCAGCGACTATGTGTGTGTTACTATGCAATCGCGCCGAAGTGCGCAGGGGTCTCTTGAGTGAGCTGTCCATCATAGTGGGTAATGGCGGGAAGGGGGTGCACACCTCGTGTGTGTGGGCGGGGCCAAACGGGCGGGGCTTCCATGCGAGTGAACATGCCTCTTGTGTGTATATAAGGTCAGAGACCGATCAGAGCAGCAGCTGAAGATACAGAAGCTCGTGGTCACAGGAACAGCACAGGGATTGCGCTCTTGAAAGTCAAGAATGCAAAGGCCTCTGTCCAGCATCACAGCTGATTTTCGATGGTATATTTGGGAAGAAGGCACACCTGCCCAGCCTCCACGACGCTCACGATTGATTTTGGGCTGATGAATGAGTCACTGAATTTAAGCTTCAACTAGTTCCAGCGACTATGTGTGTGTTACTATGCAATCGCGCCGAAGTGCGCAGGGGTCCCTTGAGTGAGCTGTCCATCATAGTGGGTAAATGGCGGGAAGACGGTGCACACCGCGTGTGTGTGGGCGGGGCCAAACGGGCGGGGCTTCCATGCGAGTGAACATGCCTCTTGTGTGTATATAAGGTCAGAGACCGATCAGAGCAGCAGCTGAAGATACAGAAGCTCGAGGTCACAGGAACAGCACAGGGATTGCGCTCCTGAAAGTCAAGGATGCAAAGGCCTCTGTCCAGCATCACAGCTGATTTTCGATGGTATATTTGGGAAGAAGGCACACCTGCCCAGCCTCCACGACGCTCACGATTGTTTTTGGGCTGATGAATGAGTCACTGCATTTAAGCTTCAACTACGGCACATGCTTTATTGATATCTGTAAGTGCTTCCTGTTGAGGTTTAATTTTTGTGCCAGGACCATCGTGCCAGAATGGACCCTGCCCTTCATATTTATTCAAGAAGACGCCACCGTTTTGTGCCATACCTCTACTCAACTGGAGTACTTTCTACTGGATAATCAGTAAGTGCTACCTCGTTGGGTAAATGTATAGTGCTTTTACTACACTACAGCTGCCTAAAGTGCCAGAGAGTTGTCTACAGCGACCATGTGCGTGTTACTATGCAATCGCGCCGAAGTGCGCAGGGGTCTCTTGAGTGAGCTGTCCATCATAGTGGGTAAATGGCGGGAAGACGGTGCACACCACGTGTGTGGGCGGGGCCAAACGGGCGGGGCTTCCATGCGAGTGAACATGCCTCTTGTGTGTATATAAGGTCAGAGACCGATCAGAGCAGCAGATGAAGATACAGAAGCTCGTGGTCACAGGAACAGCACAGGGATTGCGCTCTTGAAAGTCAAGGATGCAAAGGCCTCTGTCCAGCATCACAGCTGATTTTCGATGGTATATTTGGGAAGAAGGCACATCTGCCCAGCCTCCCAACGCTCACGATTTTTTTTGGGCTGATGAATGAGTCACTGCATTTGAGCTTCAACTAGTTCCAGCGACCAGGTGTGTGTTACTATGCAATCTCGCCGAAGTGCGCAGGGGTCCCTTGAGTGAGCTGTCCATCATAGTGGGTAAATAGCGGGAAGAGGGTGCACACCTCGTGTGTGTGGGCGGGGCCAAACGGGCGGGGCTTCCATGCGAGTGAACATGCCTCTTGTGTGTATATAAGGTCAGAGACCGATCAGAGCAGCAGCTGAAGATACAGAAGCTCGAGGTCACAGGAACAGCACAGGGATTGCGCTCGTGAAAGTCAAGGATGCAAATGCCTCTGTCCAGCATCACAGCTGATTTTTGACGGTAGATTTGGGAAGAAGGCACAGCTGCCCAGCCTCCCAACGCTCACGATTGTTTTTGGGCTGATGAATGAGTCACTGCATTTGAGCTTCAACTAGTTCCAGCGACTATGTGTGTGTTACTATGCAATCGCGCCGAAGTGCGCAGGGGTCCCTTGAGTGAGCTGTCCATCATAGTGGGTAAATGGCGGGAAGACGGTGCACACCGCGTGTGTGTGGGCGGGGCCAAACGGGCGGGGCTTCCATGCGAGTGAACATGCCTCTTGTGTGTATATAAGGTCAGAGACCGATCAGAGCAGCAGCTGAAGATACAGAAGCTCGAGGTCACAGGAACAGCACAGGGATTGCGCTCCTGAAAGTCAAGGATGCAAAGGCCTCTGTCCAGCATCACAGCTGATTTTCGATGGTATATTTGGGAAGAAGGCACACCTGCCCAGCCTCCACGACGCTCACAATTGTTTTTGGGCTGATGAATGAGTCACTGCATTTAAGCTTCAACTATGGCACATGCTTTATTGATATCTGTAAGTGCTTCCTGTTGAGGTTTAATTTTTGTGCCAGGACCATCGTGCCAGAATGGACCCTGCCCTTCATATTTATTCAAGAAGACGCCACCGTTTTGTGCCATACCTCTACTCAACTGGAGTACTTTCTACTGGATAATCAGTAAGTGCTACCTCGTTGGGTAAATGTATAGTGCTTTTACTACACTACAGCTGCCTAAAGTGCCAGAGAGTTGTCTACAGCGACCATGTGCGTGTTACTATGCAATCGCGCCGAAGTGCGCAGGGGTCTCTTGAGTGAGCTGTCCATCATAGTGGGTAAATGGCGGGAAGACGGTGCACACCACGTGTGTGTGGGTGGGGCCAAACGGGCGGGGCTTCCATGCGAGTGAACATGCCTCTTGTGTGTATATAAGGTCAGAGACCGATCAGAGCAGCAGATGAAGATACAGAAGCTCGTGGTCACAGGAACAGCACAGGGATTGCGCTCTTGAAAGTCAAGGATGCAAAGGCCTCTGTCCAGCATCACAGCTGATTTTCGATGGTATATTTGGGAAGAAGGCACATCTGCCCAGCCTCCCAATGCTCACGATTTTTTTTGGGCTGATGAATGAGTCACTGCATTTGAGCTTCAACTAGTTCCAGCGACCAGGTGTGTGTTACTATGCAATCTCGCTGAAGTGCGCAGGGGTCCCTTGAGTGAGCTGTCCATCATAGTGGGTAAATAGCGGGAAGAGGGTGCACACCTCGTGTGTGTGGGCGGGGCCAAACGGGCGGGGCTTCCATGCGAGTGAACATGCCTCTTGTGTGTATATAAGGTCAGAGACCGATCAGAGCAGCAGCTGAAGATACAGAAGCTCGAGGTCACAGGAACAGCACAGGGATTGCGCTCGTGAAAGTCAAGGATGCAAATGCCTCTGTCCAGCATCACAGCTGATTTTTGACGGTAGATTTGGGAAGAAGGCACAGCTGCCCAGCCTCCCAACGCTCACGATTGTTTTTGGGCTGATGAATGAGTCACTGCATTTGAGCTTTAACTAGTTCCAGCGACTATGTGTGTGTTACTATGCAATCGCGCCGAAGTGCGCAGGGGTCTCTTGAGTGAGCTGTCCATCATAGTGGGTAATGGCGGGAAGGGGGTGCACACCTCGTGTGTGTGGGCGGGGCCAAACGGGCGGGGCTTCCATGCGAGTGAACATGCCTATAAGGTCAGAGACCGATCAGAGCAGCAGCTGAAGATACAGAAGCTCGTGGTCACAGGAACAGCACAGGGATTGCGCTCTTGAAAGTCAAGAATGCAAAGGCCTCTGTCCAGCATCACAGCTGATTTTCGATGGTATATTTGGGAAGAAGGCACACCTGCCCAGCCTCCACGACGCTCACGATTGATTTTGGGCTGATGAATGATTCACTGAATTTAAGCTTCAACTAGTTCCAGCGACTATGTGTGTGTTACTATGCAATCGCGCCGAAGTGCGCAGGGGTCCCTTGAGTGAGCTGTCCATCATAGTGGGTAAATGGCGGGAAGACGGTGCACACCGCGTGTGTGTGGGCGGGGCCAAACGGGCGGGGCTTCCATGCGAGTGAACATGCCTCTTGTGTGTATATAAGGTCAGAGACCGATCAGAGCAGCAGCTGAAGATACAGAAGCTCGAGGTCACAGGAACAGCACAGGGATTGCGCTCCTGAAAGTCAAGGATGCAAAGGCCTCTGTCCAGCATCACAGCTGATTTTCGATGGTATATTTGGGAAGAAGGCACACCTGCCCAGCCTCCACGACGCTCACGATTGTTTTTGGGCTGATGAATGAGTCACTGCATTTAAGCTTCAACTACGGCACATGCTTTATTGATATCTGTAAGTGCTTCCTGTTGAGGTTTAATTTTTGTGCCAGGACCATCGTGCCAGAATGGACCCTGCCCTTCATATTTATTCAAGAAGACGCCACCGTTTTGTGCCATACCTCTACTCAACTGGAGTACTTTCTACTGGATAATCAGTAAGTGCTACCTCGTTGGGTAAATGTATAGTGCTTTTACTACACTACAGCTGCCTAAAGTGCCAGAGAGTTGTCTACAGCGACCATGTGCGTGTTACTATGCAATCGCGCCGAAGTGCGCAGGGGTCTCTTGAGTGAGCTGTCCATCATAGTGGGTAAATGGCGGGAAGACGGTGCACACCACGTGTGTGGGCGGGGCCAAACGGGCGGGGCTTCCATGCGAGTGAACATGCCTCTTGTGTGTATATAAGGTCAGAGACCGATCAGAGCAGCAGATGAAGATACAGAAGCTCGTGGTCACAGGAACAGCACAGGGATTGCGCTCTTGAAAGTCAAGGATGCAAAGGCCTCTGTCCAGCATCACAGCTGATTTTCGATGGTATATTTGGGAAGAAGGCACATCTGCCCAGCCTCCCAACGCTCACGATTTTTTTTGGGCTGATGAATGAGTCACTGCATTTGAGCTTCAACTAGTTCCAGCGACCAGGTGTGTGTTACTATGCAATCTCGCCGAAGTGCGCAGGGGTCCCTTGAGTGAGCTGTCCATCATAGTGGGTAAATAGCGGGAAGAGGGTGCACACCTCGTGTGTGTGGGCGGGGCCAAACGGGCGGGGCTTCCATGCGAGTGAACATGCCTCTTGTGTGTATATAAGGTCAGAGACCGATCAGAGCAGCAGCTGAAGATACAGAAGCTCGAGGTCACAGGAACAGCACAGGGATTGCGCTCGTGAAAGTCAAGGATGCAAATGCCTCTGTCCAGCATCACAGCTGATTTTTGACGGTAGATTTGGGAAGAAGGCACAGCTGCCCAGCCTCCCAACGCTCACGATTGTTTTTGGGCTGATGAATGAGTCACTGCATTTGAGCTTCAACTAGTTCCAGCGACTATGTGTGTGTTACTATGCAATCGCGCCGAAGTGCGCAGGGGTCCCTTGAGTGAGCTGTCCATCATAGTGGGTAAATGGCGGGAAGACGGTGCACACCGCGTGTGTGTGGGCGGGGCCAAACGGGCGGGGCTTCCATGCGAGTGAACATGCCTCTTGTGTGTATATAAGGTCAGAGACCGATCAGAGCAGCAGCTGAAGATACAGAAGCTCGAGGTCACAGGAACAGCACAGGGATTGCGCTCCTGAAAGTCAAGGATGCAAAGGCCTCTGTCCAGCATCACAGCTGATTTTCGATGGTATATTTGGGAAGAAGGCACACCTGCCCAGCCTCCACGACGCTCACGATTGTTTTTGGGCTGATGAATGAGTCACTGCATTTAAGCTTCAACTACGGCACATGCTTTATTGATATCTGTAAGTGCTTCCTGTTGAGGTTTAATTTTTGTGCCAGGACCATCGTGCCAGAATGGACCCTGCCCTTCATATTTATTCAAGAAGACGCCACCGTTTTGTGCCATACCTCTACTCAACTGGAGTACTTTCTACTGGATAATCAGTAAGTGCTACCTCGTTGGGTAAATGTATAGTGCTTTTACTACACTACAGCTGCCTAAAGTGCCAGAGAGTTGTCTACAGCGACCATGTGCGTGTTACTATGCAATCGCGCCGAAGTGCGCAGGGGTCTCTTGAGTGAGCTGTCCATCATAGTGGGTAAATGGCGGGAAGACGGTGCACACCACGTGTGTGGGCGGGGCCAAACGGGCGGGGCTTCCATGCGAGTGAACATGCCTCTTGTGTGTATATAAGGTCAGAGACCGATCAGAGCAGCAGATGAAGATACAGAAGCTCGTGGTCACAGGAACAGCACAGGGATTGCGCTCTTGAAAGTCAAGGATGCAAAGGCCTCTGTCCAGCATCACAGCTGATTTTCGATGGTATATTTGGGAAGAAGGCACATCTGCCCAGCCTCCCAACGCTCACGATTTTTTTTGGGCTGATGAATGAGTCACTGCATTTGAGCTTCAACTAGTTCCAGCGACCAGGTGTGTGTTACTATGCAATCTCGCCGAAGTGCGCAGGGGTCCCTTGAGTGAGCTGTCCATCATAGTGGGTAAATAGCGGGAAGAGGGTGCACACCTCGTGTGTGTGGGCGGGGCCAAACGGGCGGGGCTTCCATGCGAGTGAACATGCCTCTTGTGTGTATATAAGGTCAGAGACCGATCAGAGCAGCAGCTGAAGATACAGAAGCTCGAGGTCACAGGAACAGCACAGGGATTGCGCTCGTGAAAGTCAAGGATGCAAATGCCTCTGTCCAGCATCACAGCTGATTTTTGACGGTAGATTTGGGAAGAAGGCACAGCTGCCCAGCCTCCCAACGCTCACGATTGTTTTTGGGCTGATGAATGAGTCACTGCATTTGAGCTTCAACTAGTTCAAGCGACTATGTGTGTGTTACTATGCAATCGCGCCGAAGTGCGCAGGGGTCCCTTGAGTGAGCTGTCCATCATAGTGGGTAAATGGCGGGAAGACGGTGCACACCGCGTGTGTGTGGGCGGGGCCAAACGGGCGGGGCTTCCATGCGAGTGAACATGCCTCTTGTGTGTATATAAGGTCAGAGACCGATCAGAGCAGCAGCTGAAGATACAGAAGCTCGAGGTCACAGGAACAGCACAGGGATTGCGCTCCTGAAAGTCAAGGATGCAAAGGCCTCTGTCCAGCATCACAGCTGATTTTCGATGGTATATTTGGGAAGAAGGCACACCTGCCCAGCCTCCACGACGCTCACGATTGTTTTTGGGCTGATGAATGAGTCACTGCATTTAAGCTTCAACTATGGCACATGCTTTATTGATATCTGTAAGTGCTTCCTGTTGAGGTTTAATTTTTGTGCCAGGACCATCGTGCCAGAATGGACCCTGCCCTTCATATTTATTCAAGAAGACGCCACCGTTTTGTGCCATACCTCTACTCAACTGGAGTACTTTCTACTGGATAATCAGTAAGTGCTACCTCGTTGGGTAAATGTATAGTGCTTTTACTACACTACAGCTGCCTAAAGTGCCAGAGAGTTGTCTACAGCGACCATGTGCGTGTTACTATGCAATCGCGCCGAAGTGCGCAGGGGTCTCTTGAGTGAGCTGTCCATCATAGTGGGTAAATGGCGGGAAGACGGTGCACACCACGTGTGTGTGGGTGGGGCCAAACGGGCGGGGCTTCCATGCGAGTGAACATGCCTCTTGTGTGTATATAAGGTCAGAGACCGATCAGAGCAGCAGCTGAAGATACAGAAGCTCGAGGTCACAGGAACAGCACAGGGATTGCGCTCCTGAAAGTCAAGGATGCAAAGGCCTCTGTCCAGCATCACAGCTGATTTTTTGACAGTAGATTTGGGAAGAAGGCACACCTGCCCAGCCTCCCAACGCTCACGATTTTTTTTGGGCTGATGAATGAGTCACTGCATTTGAGCTTCAACTAGTTCCAGCGACCAGGTGTGTGTTACTATGCAATCTCGCCGAAGTGCGCAGGGGTCCCTTGAGTGAGCTGTCCATCATAGTGGGTAAATAGCGGGAAGAGGGTGCACACCTCGTGTGTGTGGGCGGGGCCAAACGGGCGGGGCTTCCATGCGAGTGAACATGCCTCTTGTGTGTATATAAGGTCAGAGACCGATCAGAGCAGCAGCTGAAGATACAGAAGCTCGAGGTCACAGGAACAGCACAGGGATTGCGCTCGTGAAAGTCAAGGATGCAAATGCCTCTGTCCAGCATCACAGCTGATTTTTGACGGTAGATTTGGGAAGAAGGCACAGCTGCCCAGCCTCCCAACGCTCACGATTGTTTTTGGGCTGATGAATGAGTCACTGCATTTGAGCTTCAACTAGTTCCAGCGACTATGTGTGTGTTACTATGCAATCGCGCCGAAGTGCGCAGGGGTCCCTTGAGTGAGCTGTCCATCATAGTGGGTAAATGGCGGGAAGACGGTGCACACCGCGTGTGTGTGGGCGGGGCCAAACGGGCGGGGCTTCCATGCGAGTGAACATGCCTCTTGTGTGTATATAAGGTCAGAGACCGATCAGAGCAGCAGCTGAAGATACAGAAGCTCGAGGTCACAGGAACAGCACAGGGATTGCGCTCCTGAAAGTCAAGGATGCAAAGGCCTCTGTCCAGCATCACAGCTGATTTTCGATGGTATATTTGGGAAGAAGGCACACCTGCCCAGCCTCCACGACGCTCACGATTGTTTTTGGGCTGATGAATGAGTCACTGCATTTAAGCTTCAACTATGGCACATGCTTTATTGATATCTGTAAGTGCTTCCTGTTGAGGTTTAATTTTTGTGCCAGGACCATCGTGCCAGAATGGACCCTGCCCTTCATATTTATTCAAGAAGACGCCACCGTTTTGTGCCATACCTCTACTCAACTGGAGTACTTTCTACTGGATAATCAGTAAGTGCTACCTCGTTGGGTAAATGTATAGTGCTTTTACTACACTACAGCTGCCTAAAGTGCCAGAGAGTTGTCTACAGCGACCATGTGCGTGTTACTATGCAATCGCGCCGAAGTGCGCAGGGGTCTCTTGAGTGAGCTGTCCATCATAGTGGGTAAATGGCGGGAAGACGGTGCACACCACGTGTGTGTGGGTGGGGCCAAACGGGCGGGGCTTCCATGCGAGTGAACATGCCTCTTGTGTGTATATAAGGTCAGAGACCGATCAGAGCAGCAGATGAAGATACAGAAGCTCGTGGTCACAGGAACAGCACAGGGATTGCGCTCTTGAAAGTCAAGGATGCAAAGGCCTCTGTCCAGCATCACAGCTGATTTTCGATGGTATATTTGGGAAGAAGGCACATCTGCCCAGCCTCCCAATGCTCACGATTTTTTTTGGGCTGATGAATGAGTCACTGCATTTGAGCTTCAACTAGTTCCATCGACCAGGTGTGTGTTACTATGCAATCTCGCTGAAGTGCGCAGGGGTCCCTTGAGTGAGCTGTCCATCATAGTGGGTAAATAGCGGGAAGAGGGTGCACACCTCGTGTGTGTGGGCGGGGCCAAACGGGCGGGGCTTCCATGCGAGTGAACATGCCTCTTGTGTGTATATAAGGTCAGAGACCGATCAGAGCAGCAGCTGAAGATACAGAAGCTCGAGGTCACAGGAACAGCACAGGGATTGCGCTCGTGAAAGTCAAGGATGCAAATGCCTCTGTCCAGCATCACAGCTGATTTTTGACGGTAGATTTGGGAAGAAGGCACAGCTGCCCAGCCTCCCAACGCTCACGATTGTTTTTGGGCTGATGAATGAGTCACTGCATTTGAGCTTTAACTAGTTCCAGCGACTATGTGTGTGTTACTATGCAATCGCGCCGAAGTGCGCAGGGGTCTCTTGAGTGAGCTGTCCATCATAGTGGGTAATGGCGGGAAGGGGGTGCACACCTCGTGTGTGTGGGCGGGGCCAAACGGGCGGGGCTTCCATGCGAGTGAACATGCCTCTTGTGTGTATATAAGGTCAGAGACCGATCAGAGCAGCAGCTGAAGATACAGAAGCTCGTGGTCACAGGAACAGCACAGGGATTGCGCTCTTGAAAGTCAAGAATGCAAAGGCCTCTGTCCAGCATCACAGCTGATTTTCGATGGTATATTTGGGAAGAAGGCACACCTGCCCAGCCTCCACGACGCTCACGATTGATTTTGGGCTGATGAATGATTCACTGAATTTAAGCTTCAACTAGTTCCAGCGACTATGTGTGTGTTACTATGCAATCGCGCCGAAGTGCGCAGGGGTCCCTTGAGTGAGCTGTCCATCATAGTGGGTAAATGGCGGGAAGACGGTGCACACCGCGTGTGTGTGGGCGGGGCCAAACGGGCGGGGCTTCCATGCGAGTGAACATGCCTCTTGTGTGTATATAAGGTCAGAGACCGATCAGAGCAGCAGCTGAAGATACAGAAGCTCGAGGTCACAGGAACAGCACAGGGATTGCGCTCCTGAAAGTCAAGGATGCAAAGGCCTCTGTCCAGCATCACAGCTGATTTTCGATGGTATATTTGGGAAGAAGGCACACCTGCCCAGCCTCCACGACGCTCACGATTGTTTTTGGGCTGATGAATGAGTCACTGCATTTAAGCTTCAACTACGGCACATGCTTTATTGATATCTGTAAGTGCTTCCTGTTGAGGTTTAATTTTTGTGCCAGGACCATCGTGCCAGAATGGACCCTGCCCTTCATATTTATTCAAGAAGACGCCACCGTTTTGTGCCATACCTCTACTCAACTGGAGTACTTTCTACTGGATAATCAGTAAGTGCTACCTCGTTGGGTAAATGTATAGTGCTTTTACTACACTACAGCTGCCTAAAGTGCCAGAGAGTTGTCTACAGCGACCATGTGCGTGTTACTATGCAATCGCGCCGAAGTGCGCAGGGGTCTCTTGAGTGAGCTGTCCATCATAGTGGGTAAATGGCGGGAAGACGGTGCACACCACGTGTGTGGGCGGGGCCAAACGGGCGGGGCTTCCATGCGAGTGAACATGCCTCTTGTGTGTATATAAGGTCAGAGACCGATCAGAGCAGCAGATGAAGATACAGAAGCTCGTGGTCACAGGAACAGCACAGGGATTGCGCTCTTGAAAGTCAAGGATGCAAAGGCCTCTGTCCAGCATCACAGCTGATTTTCGATGGTATATTTGGGAAGAAGGCACATCTGCCCAGCCTCCCAACGCTCACGATTTTTTTTGGGCTGATGAATGAGTCACTGCATTTGAGCTTCAACTAGTTCCAGCGACCAGGTGTGTGTTACTATGCAATCTCGCCGAAGTGCGCAGGGGTCCCTTGAGTGAGCTGTCCATCATAGTGGGTAAATAGCGGGAAGAGGGTGCACACCTCGTGTGTGTGGGCGGGGCCAAACGGGCGGGGCTTCCATGCGAGTGAACATGCCTCTTGTGTGTATATAAGGTCAGAGACCGATCAGAGCAGCAGCTGAAGATACAGAAGCTCGAGGTCACAGGAACAGCACAGGGATTGCGCTCGTGAAAGTCAAGGATGCAAATGCCTCTGTCCAGCATCACAGCTGATTTTTGACGGTAGATTTGGGAAGAAGGCACAGCTGCCCAGCCTCCCAACGCTCACGATTGTTTTTGGGCTGATGAATGAGTCACTGCATTTGAGCTTCAACTAGTTCCAGCGACTATGTGTGTGTTACTATGCAATCGCGCCGAAGTGCGCAGGGGTCCCTTGAGTGAGCTGTCCATCATAGTGGGTAAATGGCGGGAAGACGGTGCACACCGCGTGTGTGTGGGCGGGGCCAAACGGGCGGGGCTTCCATGCGAGTGAACATGCCTCTTGTGTGTATATAAGGTCAGAGACCGATCAGAGCAGCAGCTGAAGATACAGAAGCTCGAGGTCACAGGAACAGCACAGGGATTGCGCTCCTGAAAGTCAAGGATGCAAAGGCCTCTGTCCAGCATCACAGCTGATTTTCGATGGTATATTTGGGAAGAAGGCACACCTGCCCAGCCTCCACGACGCTCACGATTGTTTTTGGGCTGATGAATGAGTCACTGCATTTAAGCTTCAACTACGGCACATGCTTTATTGATATCTGTAAGTGCTTCCTGTTGAGGTTTAATTTTTGTGCCAGGACCATCGTGCCAGAATGGACCCTGCCCTTCATATTTATTCAAGAAGACGCCACCGTTTTTTGCCATACCTCTACTCAACTGGAGTACTTTCTACTGGATAATCAGTAAGTGCTACCTCGTTGGGTAAATGTATAGTGCTTTTACTACACTACAGCTGCCTAAAGTGCCAGAGAGTTGTCTACAGCGACCATGTGCGTGTTACTATGCAATCGCGCCGAAGTGCGCAGGGGTCTCTTGAGTGAGCTGTCCATCATAGTGGGTAAATGGCGGGAAGACGGTGCACACCACGTGTGTGGGCGGGGCCAAACGGGCGGGGCTTCCATGCGAGTGAACATGCCTCTTGTGTGTATATAAGGTCAGAGACCGATCAGAGCAGCAGATGAAGATACAGAAGCTCGTGGTCACAGGAACAGCACAGGGATTGCGCTCTTGAAAGTCAAGGATGCAAAGGCCTCTGTCCAGAATCACAGCTGATTTTCGATGGTATATTTGGGAAGAAGGCACATCTGCCCAGCCTCCCAACGCTCACGATTTTTTTTGGGCTGATGAATGAGTCACTGCATTTGAGCTTCAACTAGTTCCAGCGACCAGGTGTGTGTTACTATGCAATCTCGCCGAAGTGCGCAGGGGTCCCTTGAGTGAGCTGTCCATCATAGTGGGTAAATAGCGGGAAGAGGGTGCACACCTCGTGTGTGTGGGCGGGGCCAAACGGGCGGGGCTTCCATGCGAGTGAACATGCCTCTTGTGTGTATATAAGGTCAGAGACCGATCAGAGCAGCAGCTGAAGATACAGAAGCTCGAGGTCACAGGAACAGCACAGGGATTGCGCTCGTGAAAGTCAAGGATGCAAATGCCTCTGTCCAGCATCACAGCTGATTTTTGACGGTAGATTTGGGAAGAAGGCACAGCTGCCCAGCCTCCCAACGCTCACGATTGTTTTTGGGCTGATGAATGAGTCACTGCATTTGAGCTTCAACTAGTTCCAGCGACTATGTGTGTGTTACTATGCAATCGCGCCGAAGTGCGCAGGGGTCCCTTGAGTGAGCTGTCCATCATAGTGGGTAAATGGCGGGAAGACGGTGCACACCGCGTGTGTGTGGGCGGGGCCAAACGGGCGGGGCTTCCATGCGAGTGAACATGCCTCTTGTGTGTATATAAGGTCAGAGACCGATCAGAGCAGCAGCTGAAGATACAGAAGCTCGAGGTCACAGGAACAGCACAGGGATTGCGCTCCTGAAAGTCAAGGATGCAAAGGCCTCTGTCCAGCATCACAGCTGATTTTCGATGGTATATTTGGGAAGAAGGCACACCTGCCCAGCCTCCACGACGCTCACGATTGTTTTTGGGCTGATGAATGAGTCACTGCATTTAAGCTTCAACTATGGCACATGCTTTATTGATATCTGTAAGTGCTTCCTGTTGAGGTTTAATTTTTGTGCCAGGACCATCGTGCCAGAATGGACCCTGCCCTTCATATTTATTCAAGAAGACGCCACCGTTTTGTGCCATACCTCTACTCAACTGGAGTACTTTCTACTGGATAATCAGTAAGTGCTACCTCGTTGGGTAAATGTATAGTGCTTTTACTACACTACAGCTGCCTAAAGTGCCAGAGAGTTGTCTACAGCGACCATGTGCGTGTTACTATGCAATCGCGCCGAAGTGCGCAGGGGTCTCTTGAGTGAGCTGTCCATCATAGTGGGTAAATGGCGGGAAGACGGTGCACACCACGTGTGTGTGGGTGGGGCCAAACGGGCGGGGCTTCCATGCGAGTGAACATGCCTCTTGTGTGTATATAAGGTCAGAGACCGATCAGAGCAGCAGATGAAGATACAGAAGCTCGTGGTCACAGGAACAGCACAGGGATTGCGCTCTTGAAAGTCAAGGATGCAAAGGCCTCTGTCCAGCATCACAGCTGATTTTCGATGGTATATTTGGGAAGAAGGCACATCTGCCCAGCCTCCCAATGCTCACGATTTTTTTTGGGCTGATGAATGAGTCACTGCATTTGAGCTTCAACTAGTTCCAGCGACCAGGTGTGTGTTACTATGCAATCTCGCTGAAGTGCGCAGGGGTCCCTTGAGTGAGCTGTCCATCATAGTGGGTAAATAGCGGGAAGAGGGTGCACACCTCGTGTGTGTGGGCGGGGCCAAACGGGCGGGGCTTCCATGCGAGTGAACATGCCTCTTGTGTGTATATAAGGTCAGAGACCGATCAGAGCAGCAGCTGAAGATACAGAAGCTCGAGGTCACAGGAACAGCACAGGGATTGCGCTCGTGAAAGTCAAGGATGCAAATGCCTCTGTCCAGCATCACAGCTGATTTTTGACGGTAGATTTGGGAAGAAGGCACATCTGCCCAGCCTCCCAACGCTCACGATTTTTTTTGGGCTGATGAATGAGTCACTGCATTTGAGCTTCAACTAGTTCCAGCGACCAGGTGTGTGTTACTATGCAATCTCGCCGAAGTGCGCAGGGGTCCCTTGAGTGAGCTGTCCATCATAGTGGGTAAATAGCGGGAAGAGGGTGCACACCTCGTGTGTGTGGGCGGGGCCAAACGGGCGGGGCTTCCATGCGAGTGAACATGCCTCTTGTGTGTATATAAGGTCAGAGACCGATCAGAGCAGCAGCTGAAGATACAGAAGCTCGAGGTCACAGGAACAGCACAGGGATTGCGCTCGTGAAAGTCAAGGATGCAAATGCCTCTGTCCAGCATCACAGCTGATTTTTGACGGTAGATTTGGGAAGAAGGCACAGCTGCCCAGCCTCCCAACGCTCACGATTGTTTTTGGGCTGATGAATGAGTCACTGCATTTGAGCTTCAACTAGTTCAAGCGACTATGTGTGTGTTACTATGCAATCGCGCCGAAGTGCGCAGGGGTCCCTTGAGTGAGCTGTCCATCATAGTGGGTAAATGGCGGGAAGACGGTGCACACCGCGTGTGTGTGGGCGGGGCCAAACGGGCGGGGCTTCCATGCGAGTGAACATGCCTCTTGTGTGTATATAAGGTCAGAGACCGATCAGAGCAGCAGCTGAAGATACAGAAGCTCGAGGTCACAGGAACAGCACAGGGATTGCGCTCCTGAAAGTCAAGGATGCAAAGGCCTCTGTCCAGCATCACAGCTGATTTTCGATGGTATATTTGGGAAGAAGGCACACCTGCCCAGCCTCCACGACGCTCACGATTGTTTTTGGGCTGATGAATGAGTCACTGCATTTAAGCTTCAACTATGGCACATGCTTTATTGATATCTGTAAGTGCTTCCTGTTGAGGTTTAATTTTTGTGCCAGGACCATCGTGCCAGAATGGACCCTGCCCTTCATATTTATTCAAGAAGACGCCACCGTTTTGTGCCATACCTCTACTCAACTGGAGTACTTTCTACTGGATAATCAGTAAGTGCTACCTCGTTGGGTAAATGTATAGTGCTTTTACTACACTACAGCTGCCTAAAGTGCCAGAGAGTTGTCTACAGCGACCATGTGCGTGTTACTATGCAATCGCGCCGAAGTGCGCAGGGGTCTCTTGAGTGAGCTGTCCATCATAGTGGGTAAATGGCGGGAAGACGGTGCACACCACGTGTGTGTGGGTGGGGCCAAACGGGCGGGGCTTCCATGCGAGTGAACATGCCTCTTGTGTGTATATAAGGTCAGAGACCGATCAGAGCAGCAGCTGAAGATACAGAAGCTCGAGGTCACAGGAACAGCACAGGGATTGCGCTCCTGAAAGTCAAGGATGCAAAGGCCTCTGTCCAGCATCACAGCTGATTTTTTGACAGTAGATTTGGGAAGAAGGCACACCTGCCCAGCCTCCCAACGCTCACGATTTTTTTTGGGCTGATGAATGAGTCACTGCATTTGAGCTTCAACTAGTTCCAGCGACCAGGTGTGTGTTACTATGCAATCTCGCCGAAGTGCGCAGGGGTCCCTTGAGTGAGCTGTCCATCATAGTGGGTAAATAGCGGGAAGAGGGTGCACACCTCGTGTGTGTGGGCGGGGCCAAACGGGCGGGGCTTCCATGCGAGTGAACATGCCTCTTGTGTGTATATAAGGTCAGAGACCGATCAGAGCAGCAGCTGAAGATACAGAAGCTCGAGGTCACAGGAACAGCACAGGGATTGCGCTCGTGAAAGTCAAGGATGCAAATGCCTCTGTCCAGCATCACAGCTGATTTTTGACGGTAGATTTGGGAAGAAGGCACAGCTGCCCAGCCTCCCAACGCTCACGATTGTTTTTGGGCTGATGAATGAGTCACTGCATTTGAGCTTCAACTAGTTCCAGCGACTATGTGTGTGTTACTATGCAATCGCGCCGAAGTGCGCAGGGGTCCCTTGAGTGAGCTGTCCATCATAGTGGGTAAATGGCGGGAAGACGGTGCACACCGCGTGTGTGTGGGCGGGGCCAAACGGGCGGGGCTTCCATGCGAGTGAACATGCCTCTTGTGTGTATATAAGGTCAGAGACCGATCAGAGCAGCAGCTGAAGATACAGAAGCTCGAGGTCACAGGAACAGCACAGGGATTGCGCTCCTGAAAGTCAAGGATGCAAAGGCCTCTGTCCAGCATCACAGCTGATTTTCGATGGTATATTTGGGAAGAAGGCACACCTGCCCAGCCTCCACGACGCTCACGATTGTTTTTGGGCTGATGAATGAGTCACTGCATTTAAGCTTCAACTATGGCACATGCTTTATTGATATCTGTAAGTGCTTCCTGTTGAGGTTTAATTTTTGTGCCAGGACCATCGTGCCAGAATGGACCCTGCCCTTCATATTTATTCAAGAAGACGCCACCGTTTTGTGCCATACCTCTACTCAACTGGAGTACTTTCTACTGGATAATCAGTAAGTGCTACCTCGTTGGGTAAATGTATAGTGCTTTTACTACACTACAGCTGCCTAAAGTGCCAGAGAGTTGTCTACAGCGACCATGTGCGTGTTACTATGCAATCGCGCCGAAGTGCGCAGGGGTCTCTTGAGTGAGCTGTCCATCATAGTGGGTAAATGGCGGGAAGACGGTGCACACCACGTGTGTGTGGGTGGGGCCAAACGGGCGGGGCTTCCATGCGAGTGAACATGCCTCTTGTGTGTATATAAGGTCAGAGACCGATCAGAGCAGCAGATGAAGATACAGAAGCTCGTGGTCACAGGAACAGCACAGGGATTGCGCTCTTGAAAGTCAAGGATGCAAAGGCCTCTGTCCAGCATCACAGCTGATTTTCGATGGTATATTTGGGAAGAAGGCACATCTGCCCAGCCTCCCAATGCTCACGATTTTTTTTGGGCTGATGAATGAGTCACTGCATTTGAGCTTCAACTAGTTCCAGCGACCAGGTGTGTGTTACTATGCAATCTCGCTGAAGTGCGCAGGGGTCCCTTGAGTGAGCTGTCCATCATAGTGGGTAAATAGCGGGAAGAGGGTGCACACCTCGTGTGTGTGGGCGGGGCCAAACGGGCGGGGCTTCCATGCGAGTGAACATGCCTCTTGTGTGTATATAAGGTCAGAGACCGATCAGAGCAGCAGCTGAAGATACAGAAGCTCGAGGTCACAGGAACAGCACAGGGATTGCGCTCGTGAAAGTCAAGGATGCAAATGCCTCTGTCCAGCATCACAGCTGATTTTTGACGGTAGATTTGGGAAGAAGGCACATCTGCCCAGCCTCCCAACGCTCACGATTTTTTTTGGGCTGATGAATGAGTCACTGCATTTGAGCTTCAACTAGTTCCAGCGACCAGGTGTGTGTTACTATGCAATCTCGCCGAAGTGCGCAGGGGTCCCTTGAGTGAGCTGTCCATCATAGTGGGTAAATAGCGGGAAGAGGGTGCACACCTCGTGTGTGTGGGCGGGGCCAAACGGGCGGGGCTTCCATGCGAGTGAACATGCCTCTTGTGTGTATATAAGGTCAGAGACCGATCAGAGCAGCAGCTGAAGATACAGAAGCTCGAGGTCACAGGAACAGCACAGGGATTGCGCTCGTGAAAGTCAAGGATGCAAATGCCTCTGTCCAGCATCACAGCTGATTTTTGACGGTAGATTTGGGAAGAAGGCACAGCTGCCCAGCCTCCCAACGCTCACGATTGTTTTTGGGCTGATGAATGAGTCACTGCATTTGAGCTTCAACTAGTTCCAGCGACTATGTGTGTGTTACTATGCAATCGCGCCGAAGTGCGCAGGGGTCCCTTGAGTGAGCTGTCCATCATAGTGGGTAAATGGCGGGAAGACGGTGCACACCGCGTGTGTGTGGGCGGGGCCAAACGGGCGGGGCTTCCATGCGAGTGAACATGCCTCTTGTGTGTATATAAGGTCAGAGACCGATCAGAGCAGCAGCTGAAGATACAGAAGCTCGAGGTCACAGGAACAGCACAGGGATTGCGCTCCTGAAAGTCAAGGATGCAAAGGCCTCTGTCCAGCATCACAGCTGATTTTCGATGGTATATTTGGGAAGAAGGCACATCTGCCCAGCCTCCCAATGCTCACGATTTTTTTTGGGCTGATGAATGAGTCACTGCATTTGAGCTTCAACTAGTTCCAGCGACCAGGTGTGTGTTACCATGCAATCTCGCTGAAGTGCGCAGGGGTCCCTTGAGTGAGCTGTCCATCATAGTGGGTAAATAGCGGGAAGAGGGTGCACACCTCGTGTGTGTGGGCGGGGCCAAACGGGCGGGGCTTCCATGCGAGTGAACATGCCTCTTGTGTGTATATAAGGTCAGAGACCGATCAGAGCAGCAGCTGAAGATACAGAAGCTCGAGGTCACAGGAACAGCACAGGGATTGCGCTCGTGAAAGTCAAGGATGCAAATGCCTCTGTCCAGCATCACAGCTGATTTTTGACGGTAGATTTGGGAAGAAGGCACATCTGCCCAGCCTCCCAACGCTCACGATTTTTTTTGGGCTGATGAATGAGTCACTGCATTTGAGCTTCAACTAGTTCCAGCGACCAGGTGTGTGTTACTATGCAATCTCGCCGAAGTGCGCAGGGGTCCCTTGAGTGAGCTGTCCATCATAGTGGGTAAATAGCGGGAAGAGGGTGCACACCTCGTGTGTGTGGGCGGGGCCAAACGGGCGGGGCTTCCATGCGAGTGAACATGCCTCTTGTGTGTATATAAGGTCAGAGACCGATCAGAGCAGCAGCTGAAGATACAGAAGCTCGAGGTCACAGGAACAGCACAGGGATTGCGCTCCTGAAAGTCAAGGATGCAAAGGCCTCTGTCCAGCATCACAGCTGATTTTCGATGGTATATTTGGGAAGAAGGCACACCTGCCCAGCCTCCACGACGCTCACGATTGTTTTTGGGCTGATGAATGAGTCACTGCATTTAAGCTTCAACTACGGCACATGCTTTATTGATATCTGTAAGTGCTTCCTGTTGAGGTTTAATTTTTTTGCCAGGACCATCGTGCCAGAATGGACCCTGCCCTTCATATTTATTCAAGAAGACGCCACCGTTTTGTGCCATACCTCTACTCAACTGGAGTACTTTCTACTGGATAATCAGTAAGTGCTACCTCGTTGGGTAAATGTATAGTGCTTTTACTACACTACAGCTGCCTAAAGTGCCAGAGAGTTGTCTACAGCGACCATGTGCGTGTTACTATGCAATCGCGCCGAAGTGCGCAGGGGTCTCTTGAGTGAGCTGTCCATCATAGTGGGTAAATGGCGGGAAGACGGTGCACACCACGTGTGTGGGCGGGGCCAAACGGGCGGGGCTTCCATGCGAGTGAACATGCCTCTTGTGTGTATATAAGGTCAGAGACCGATCAGAGCAGCAGATGAAGATACAGAAGCTCGTGGTCACAGGAACAGCACAGGGATTGCGCTCTTGAAAGTCAAGGATGCAAAGGCCTCTGTCCAGCATCACAGCTGATTTTCGATGGTATATTTGGGAAGAAGGCACATCTGCCCAGCCTCCCAACGCTCACGATTTTTTTTGGGCTGATGAATGAGTCACTGCATTTGAGCTTCAACTAGTTCCAGCGACCAGGTGTGTGTTACTATGCAATCTCGCCGAAGTGCGCAGGGGTCCCTTGAGTGAGCTGTCCATCATAGTGGGTAAATAGCGGGAAGAGGGTGCACACCTCGTGTGTGTGGGCGGGGCCAAACGGGCGGGGCTTCCATGCGAGTGAACATGCCTCTTGTGTGTATATAAGGTCAGAGACCGATCAGAGCAGCAGCTGAAGATACAGAAGCTCGAGGTCACAGGAACAGCACAGGGATTGCGCTCGTGAAAGTCAAGGATGCAAATGCCTCTGTCCAGCATCACAGCTGATTTTTGACGGTAGATTTGGGAAGAAGGCACAGCTGCCCAGCCTCCCAACGCTCACGATTGTTTTTGGGCTGATGAATGAGTCACTGCATTTGAGCTTCAACTAGTTCCAGCGACTATGTGTGTGTTACTATGCAATCGCGCCGAAGTGCGCAGGGGTCCCTTGAGTGAGCTGTCCATCATAGTGGGTAAATGGCGGGAAGACGGTGCACACCGCGTGTGTGTGGGCGGGGCCAAACGGGCGGGGCTTCCATGCGAGTGAACATGCCTCTTGTGTGTATATAAGGTCAGAGACCGATCAGAGCAGCAGCTGAAGATACAGAAGCTCGAGGTCACAGGAACAGCACAGGGATTGCGCTCCTGAAAGTCAAGGATGCAAAGGCCTCTGTCCAGCATCACAGCTGATTTTCGATGGTATATTTGGGAAGAAGGCACACCTGCCCAGCCTCCACGACGCTCACGATTGTTTTTGGGCTGATGAATGAGTCACTGCATTTAAGCTTCAACTATGGCACATGCTTTATTGATATCTGTAAGTGCTTCCTGTTGAGGTTTAATTTTTGTGCCAGGACCATCGTGCCAGAATGGACCCTGCCCTTCATATTTATTCAAGAAGACGCCACCGTTTTGTGCCATACCTCTACTCAACTGGAGTACTTTCTACTGGATAATCAGTAAGTGCTACCTCGTTGGGTAAATGTATAGTGCTTTTACTACACTACAGCTGCCTAAAGTGCCAGAGAGTTGTCTACAGCGACCATGTGCGTGTTACTATGCAATCGCGCCGAAGTGCGCAGGGGTCTCTTGAGTGAGCTGTCCATCATAGTGGGTAAATGGCGGGAAGACGGTGCACACCACGTGTGTGTGGGTGGGGCCAAACGGGCGGGGCTTCCATGCGAGTGAACATGCCTCTTGTGTGTATATAAGGTCAGAGACCGATCAGAGCAGCAGATGAAGATACAGAAGCTCGTGGTCACAGGAACAGCACAGGGATTGCGCTCTTGAAAGACAAGGATGCAAAGGCCTCTGTCCAGCATCACAGCTGATTTTCGATGGTATATTTGGGAAGAAGGCACATCTGCCCAGCCTCCCAATGCTCACGATTTTTTTTGGGCTGATGAATGAGTCACTGCATTTGAGCTTCAACTAGTTCCAGCGACCAGGTGTGTGTTACTATGCAATCTCGCTGAAGTGCGCAGGGGTCCCTTGAGTGAGCTGTCCATCATAGTGGGTAAATAGCGGGAAGAGGGTGCACACCTCGTGTGTGTGGGCGGGGCCAAACGGGCGGGGCTTCCATGCGAGTGAACATGCCTCTTGTGTGTATATAAGGTCAGAGACCGATCAGAGCAGCAGCTGAAGATACAGAAGCTCGAGGTCACAGGAACAGCACAGGGATTGCGCTCGTGAAAGTCAAGGATGCAAATGCCTCTGTCCAGCATCACAGCTGATTTTTGACGGTAGATTTGGGAAGAAGGCACATCTGCCCAGCCTCCCAACGCTCACGATTTTTTTTGGGCTGATGAATGAGTCACTGCATTTGAGCTTCAACTAGTTCCAGCGACCAGGTGTGTGTTACTATGCAATCTCGCCGAAGTGCGCAGGGGTCCCTTGAGTGAGCTGTCCATCATAGTGGGTAAATAGCGGGAAGAGGGTGCACACCTCGTGTGTGTGGGCGGGGCCAAACGGGCGGGGCTTCCATGCGAGTGAACATGCCTCTTGTGTGTATATAAGGTCAGAGACCGATCAGAGCAGCAGCTGAAGATACAGAAGCTCGAGGTCACAGGAACAGCACAGGGATTGCGCTCGTGAAAGTCAAGGATGCAAATGCCTCTGTCCAGCATCACAGCTGATTTTTGACGGTAGATTTGGGAAGAAGGCACAGCTGCCCAGCCTCCCAACGCTCACGATTGTTTTTGGGCTGATGAATGAGTCACTGCATTTGAGCTTCAACTAGTTCCAGCGACTATGTGTGTGTTACTATGCAATCGCGCCGAAGTGCGCAGGGGTCCCTTGAGTGAGCTGTCCATCATAGTGGGTAAATGGCGGGAAGACGGTGCACACCGCGTGTGTGTGGGCGGGGCCAAACGGGCGGGGCTTCCATGCGAGTGAACATGCCTCTTGTGTGTATATAAGGTCAGAGACCGATCAGAGCAGCAGCTGAAGATACAGAAGCTCGAGGTCACAGGAACAGCACAGGGATTGCGCTCCTGAAAGTCAAGGATGCAAAGGCCTCTGTCCAGCATCACAGCTGATTTTCGATGGTATATTTGGGAAGAAGGCACATCTGCCCAGCCTCCCAATGCTCACGATTTTTTTTGGGCTGATGAATGAGTCACTGCATTTGAGCTTCAACTAGTTCCAGCGACCAGGTGTGTGTTACCATGCAATCTCGCTGAAGTGCGCAGGGGTCCCTTGAGTGAGCTGTCCATCATAGTGGGTAAATAGCGGGAAGAGGGTGCACACCTCGTGTGTGTGGGCGGGGCCAAACGGGCGGGGCTTCCATGCGAGTGAACATGCCTCTTGTGTGTATATAAGGTCAGAGACCGATCAGAGCAGCAGCTGAAGATACAGAAGCTCGAGGTCACAGGAACAGCACAGGGATTGCGCTCCTGAAAGTCAAGGATGCAAAGGCCTCTGTCCAGCATCACAGCTGATTTTCGATGGTATATTTGGGAAGAAGGCACACCTGCCCAGCCTCCACGACGCTCACGATTGTTTTTGGGCTGATGAATGAGTCACTGCATTTAAGCTTCAACTATGGCACATGCTTTATTGATATCTGTAAGTGCTTCCTGTTGAGGTTTAATTTTTGTGCCAGGACCATCGTGCCAGAATGGACCCTGCCCTTCATATTTATTCAAGAAGACGCCACCGTTTTGTGCCATACCTCTACTCAACTGGAGTACTTTCTACTGGATAATCAGTAAGTGCTACCTCGTTGGGTAAATGTATAGTGCTTTTACTACACTACAGCTGCCTAAAGTGCCAGAGAGTTGTCTACAGCGACCATGTGCGTGTTACTATGCAATCGCGCCGAAGTGCGCAGGGGTCTCTTGAGTGAGCTGTCCATCATAGTGGGTAAATGGCGGGAAGACGGTGCACACCACGTGTGTGTGGGTGGGGCCAAACGGGCGGGGCTTCCATGCGAGTGAACATGCCTCTTGTGTGTATATAAGGTCAGAGACCGATCAGAGCAGCAGCTGAAGATACAGAAGCTCGAGGTCACAGGAACAGCACAGGGATTGCGCTCCTGAAAGTCAAGGATGCAAAGGCCTCTGTCCAGCATCACAGCTGATTTTTTGACAGTAGATTTGGGAAGAAGGCACACCTGCCCAGCCTCCCAACGCTCACGATTTTTTTTGGGCTGATGAATGAGTCACTGCATTTGAGCTTCAACTAGTTCCAGCGACCAGGTGTGTGTTACTATGCAATCTCGCCGAAGTGCGCAGGGGTCCCTTGAGTGAGCTGTCCATCATAGTGGGTAAATAGCGGGAAGAGGGTGCACACCTCGTGTGTGTGGGCGGGGCCAAACGGGCGGGGCTTCCATGCGAGTGAACATGCCTCTTGTGTGTATATAAGGTCAGAGACCGATCAGAGCAGCAGCTGAAGATACAGAAGCTCGAGGTCACAGGAACAGCACAGGGATTGCGCTCGTGAAAGTCAAGGATGCAAATGCCTCTGTCCAGCATCACAGCTGATTTTTGACGGTAGATTTGGGAAGAAGGCACAGCTGCCCAGCCTCCCAACGCTCACGATTGTTTTTGGGCTGATGAATGAGTCACTGCATTTGAGCTTCAACTAGTTCCAGCGACTATGTGTGTGTTACTATGCAATCGCGCCGAAGTGCGCAGGGGTCCCTTGAGTGAGCTGTCCATCATAGTGGGTAAATGGCGGGAAGACGGTGCACACCGCGTGTGTGTGGGCGGGGCCAAACGGGCGGGGCTTCCATGCGAGTGAACATGCCTCTTGTGTGTATATAAGGTCAGAGACCGATCAGAGCAGCAGCTGAAGATACAGAAGCTCGAGGTCACAGGAACAGCACAGGGATTGCGCTCCTGAAAGTCAAGGATGCAAAGGCCTCTGTCCAGCATCACAGCTGATTTTCGATGGTATATTTGGGAAGAAGGCACACCTGCCCAGCCTCCACGACGCTCACGATTGTTTTTGGGCTGATGAATGAGTCACTGCATTTAAGCTTCAACTATGGCACATGCTTTATTGATATCTGTAAGTGCTTCCTGTTGAGGTTTAATTTTTGTGCCAGGACCATCGTGCCAGAATGGACCCTGCCCTTCATATTTATTCAAGAAGACGCCACCGTTTTGTGCCATACCTCTACTCAACTGGAGTACTTTCTACTGGATAATCAGTAAGTGCTACCTCGTTGGGTAAATGTATAGTGCTTTTACTACACTACAGCTGCCTAAAGTGCCAGAGAGTTGTCTACAGCGACCATGTGCGTGTTACTATGCAATCGCGCCGAAGTGCGCAGGGGTCTCTTGAGTGAGCTGTCCATCATAGTGGGTAAATGGCGGGAAGACGGTGCACACCACGTGTGTGTGGGTGGGGCCAAACGGGCGGGGCTTCCATGCGAGTGAACATGCCTCTTGTGTGTATATAAGGTCAGAGACCGATCAGAGCAGCAGATGAAGATACAGAAGCTCGTGGTCACAGGAACAGCACAGGGATTGCGCTCTTGAAAGTCAAGGATGCAAAGGCCTCTGTCCAGCATCACAGCTGATTTTCGATGGTATATTTGGGAAGAAGGCACATCTGCCCAGCCTCCCAATGCTCACGATTTTTTTTGGGCTGATGAATGAGTCACTGCATTTGAGCTTCAACTAGTTCCAGCGACCAGGTGTGTGTTACTATGCAATCTCGCTGAAGTGCGCAGGGGTCCCTTGAGTGAGCTGTCCATCATAGTGGGTAAATAGCGGGAAGAGGGTGCACACCTCGTGTGTGTGGGCGGGGCCAAACGGGCGGGGCTTCCATGCGAGTGAACATGCCTCTTGTGTGTATATAAGGTCAGAGACCGATCAGAGCAGCAGCTGAAGATACAGAAGCTCGAGGTCACAGGAACAGCACAGGGATTGCGCTCGTGAAAGTCAAGGATGCAAATGCCTCTGTCCAGCATCACAGCTGATTTTTGACGGTAGATTTGGGAAGAAGGCACAGCTGCCCAGCCTCCCAACGCTCACGATTGTTTTTGGGCTGATGAATGAGTCACTGCATTTGAGCTTTAACTAGTTCCAGCGACTATGTGTGTGTTACTATGCAATCGCGCCGAAGTGCGCAGGGGTCTCTTGAGTGAGCTGTCCATCATAGTGGGTAATGGCGGGAAGGGGGTGCACACCTCGTGTGTGTGGGCGGGGCCAAACGGGCGGGGCTTCCATGCGAGTGAACATGCCTCTTGTGTGTATATAAGGTCAGAGACCGATCAGAGCAGCAGCTGAAGATACAGAAGCTCGTGGTCACAGGAACAGCACAGGGATTGCGCTCTTGAAAGTCAAGAATGCAAAGGCCTCTGTCCAGCATCACAGCTGATTTTCGATGGTATATTTGGGAAGAAGGCACACCTGCCCAGCCTCCACGACGCTCACGATTGATTTTGGGCTGATGAATGATTCACTGAATTTAAGCTTCAACTAGTTCCAGCGACTATGTGTGTGTTACTATGCAATCGCGCCGAAGTGCGCAGGGGTCCCTTGAGTGAGCTGTCCATCATAGTGGGTAAATGGCGGGAAGACGGTGCACACCGCGTGTGTGTGGGCGGGGCCAAACGGGCGGGGCTTCCATGCGAGTGAACATGCCTCTTGTGTGTATATAAGGTCAGAGACCGATCAGAGCAGCAGCTGAAGATACAGAAGCTCGAGGTCACAGGAACAGCACAGGGATTGCGCTCCTGAAAGTCAAGGATGCAAAGGCCTCTGTCCAGCATCACAGCTGATTTTCGATGGTATATTTGGGAAGAAGGCACACCTGCCCAGCCTCCACGACGCTCACGATTGTTTTTGGGCTGATGAATGAGTCACTGCATTTAAGCTTCAACTACGGCACATGCTTTATTGATATCTGTAAGTGCTTCCTGTTGAGGTTTAATTTTTGTGCCAGGACCATCGTGCCAGAATGGACCCTGCCCTTCATATTTATTCAAGAAGACGCCACCGTTTTGTGCCATACCTCTACTCAACTGGAGTACTTTCTACTGGATAATCAGTAAGTGCTACCTCGTTGGGTAAATGTATAGTGCTTTTACTACACTACAGCTGCCTAAAGTGCCAGAGAGTTGTCTACAGCGACCATGTGCGTGTTACTATGCAATCGCGCCGAAGTGCGCAGGGGTCTCTTGAGTGAGCTGTCCATCATAGTGGGTAAATGGCGGGAAGACGGTGCACACCACGTGTGTGGGCGGGGCCAAACGGGCGGGGCTTCCATGCGAGTGAACATGCCTCTTGTGTGTATATAAGGTCAGAGACCGATCAGAGCAGCAGATGAAGATACAGAAGCTCGTGGTCACAGGAACAGCACAGGGATTGCGCTCTTGAAAGTCAAGGATGCAAAGGCCTCTGTCCAGCATCACAGCTGATTTTCGATGGTATATTTGGGAAGAAGGCACATCTGCCCAGCCTCCCAACGCTCACGATTTTTTTTGGGCTGATGAATGAGTCACTGCATTTGAGCTTCAACTAGTTCCAGCGACCAGGTGTGTGTTACTATGCAATCTCGCCGAAGTGCGCAGGGGTCCCTTGAGTGAGCTGTCCATCATAGTGGGTAAATAGCGGGAAGAGGGTGCACACCTCGTGTGTGTGGGCGGGGCCAAACGGGCGGGGCTTCCATGCGAGTGAACATGCCTCTTGTGTGTATATAAGGTCAGAGACCGATCAGAGCAGCAGCTGAAGATACAGAAGCTCGAGGTCACAGGAACAGCACAGGGATTGCGCTCGTGAAAGTCAAGGATGCAAATGCCTCTGTCCAGCATCACAGCTGATTTTTGACGGTAGATTTGGGAAGAAGGCACAGCTGCCCAGCCTCCCAACGCTCACGATTGTTTTTGGGCTGATGAATGAGTCACTGCATTTGAGCTTCAACTAGTTCCAGCGACTATGTGTGTGTTACTATGCAATCGCGCCGAAGTGCGCAGGGGTCCCTTGAGTGAGCTGTCCATCATAGTGGGTAAATGGCGGGAAGACGGTGCACACCGCGTGTGTGTGGGCGGGGCCAAACGGGCGGGGCTTCCATGCGAGTGAACATGCCTCTTGTGTGTATATAAGGTCAGAGACCGATCAGAGCAGCAGCTGAAGATACAGAAGCTCGAGGTCACAGGAACAGCACAGGGATTGCGCTCCTGAAAGTCAAGGATGCAAAGGCCTCTGTCCAGCATCACAGCTGATTTTCGATGGTATATTTGGGAAGAAGGCACACCTGCCCAGCCTCCACGACGCTCACGATTGTTTTTGGGCTGATGAATGAGTCACTGCATTTAAGCTTCAACTATGGCACATGCTTTATTGATATCTGTAAGTGCTTCCTGTTGAGGTTTAATTTTTGTGCCAGGACCATCGTGCCAGAATGGACCCTGCCCTTCATATTTATTCAAGAAGACGCCACCGTTTTGTGCCATACCTCTACTCAACTGGAGTACTTTCTACTGGATAATCAGTAAGTGCTACCTCGTTGGGTAAATGTATAGTGCTTTTACTACACTACAGCTGCCTAAAGTGCCAGAGAGTTGTCTACAGCGACCATGTGCGTGTTACTATGCAATCGCGCCGAAGTGCGCAGGGGTCTCTTGAGTGAGCTGTCCATCATAGTGGGTAAATGGCGGGAAGACGGTGCACACCACGTGTGTGTGGGTGGGGCCAAACGGGCGGGGCTTCCATGCGAGTGAACATGCCTCTTGTGTGTATATAAGGTCAGAGACCGATCAGAGCAGCAGATGAAGATACAGAAGCTCGTGGTCACAGGAACAGCACAGGGATTGCGCTCTTGAAAGTCAAGGATGCAAAGGCCTCTGTCCAGCATCACAGCTGATTTTCGATGGTATATTTGGGAAGAAGGCACATCTGCCCAGCCTCCCAATGCTCACGATTTTTTTTGGGCTGATGAATGAGTCACTGCATTTGAGCTTCAACTAGTTCCAGCGACCAGGTGTGTGTTACTATGCAATCTCGCTGAAGTGCGCAGGGGTCCCTTGAGTGAGCTGTCCATCATAGTGGGTAAATAGCGGGAAGAGGGTGCACACCTCGTGTGTGTGGGCGGGGCCAAACGGGCGGGGCTTCCATGCGAGTGAACATGCCTCTTGTGTGTATATAAGGTCAGAGACCGATCAGAGCAGCAGCTGAAGATACAGAAGCTCGAGGTCACAGGAACAGCACAGGGATTGCGCTCGTGAAAGTCAAGGATGCAAATGCCTCTGTCCAGCATCACAGCTGATTTTTGACGGTAGATTTGGGAAGAAGGCACATCTGCCCAGCCTCCCAACGCTCACGATTTTTTTTGGGCTGATGAATGAGTCACTGCATTTGAGCTTCAACTAGTTCCAGCGACCAGGTGTGTGTTACTATGCAATCTCGCCGAAGTGCGCAGGGGTCCCTTGAGTGAGCTGTCCATCATAGTGGGTAAATAGCGGGAAGAGGGTGCACACCTCGTGTGTGTGGGCGGGGCCAAACGGGCGGGGCTTCCATGCGAGTGAACATGCCTCTTGTGTGTATATAAGGTCAGAGACCGATCAGAGCAGCAGCTGAAGATACAGAAGCTCGAGGTCACAGGAACAGCACAGGGATTGCGCTCGTGAAAGTCAAGGATGCAAATGCCTCTGTCCAGCATCACAGCTGATTTTTGACGGTAGATTTGGGAAGAAGGCACAGCTGCCCAGCCTCCCAACGCTCACGATTGTTTTTGGGCTGATGAATGAGTCACTGCATTTGAGCTTCAACTAGTTCCAGCGACTATGTGTGTGTTACTATGCAATCGCGCCGAAGTGCGCAGGGGTCCCTTGAGTGAGCTGTCCATCATAGTGGGTAAATGGCGGGAAGACGGTGCACACCGCGTGTGTGTGGGCGGGGCCAAACGGGCGGGGCTTCCATGCGAGTGAACATGCCTCTTGTGTGTATATAAGGTCAGAGACCGATCAGAGCAGCAGCTGAAGATACAGAAGCTCGAGGTCACAGGAACAGCACAGGGATTGCGCTCCTGAAAGTCAAGGATGCAAAGGCCTCTGTCCAGCATCACAGCTGATTTTCGATGGTATATTTGGGAAGAAGGCACATCTGCCCAGCCTCCCAATGCTCACGATTTTTTTTGGGCTGATGAATGAGTCACTGCATTTGAGCTTCAACTAGTTCCAGCGACCAGGTGTGTGTTACCATGCAATCTCGCTGAAGTGCGCAGGGGTCCCTTGAGTGAGCTGTCCATCATAGTGGGTAAATAGCGGGAAGAGGGTGCACACCTCGTGTGTGTGGGCGGGGCCAAACGGGCGGGGCTTCCATGCGAGTGAACATGCCTCTTGTGTGTATATAAGGTCAGAGACCGATCAGAGCAGCAGCTGAAGATACAGAAGCTCGAGGTCACAGGAACAGCACAGGGATTGCGCTCGTGAAAGTCAAGGATGCAAATGCCTCTGTCCAGCATCACAGCTGATTTTTGACGGTAGATTTGGGAAGAAGGCACATTTGCCCAGCCTCCCAACGCTCACGATTTTTTTTGGGCTGATGAATGAGTCACTGCATTTGAGCTTCAACTAGTTCCAGCGACCAGGTGTGTGTTACTATGCAATCTCGCCGAAGTGCGGAGGGGTCCCTTGAGTGAGCTGTCCATCATAGTGGGTAAATAGCGGGAAGAGGGTGCACACCTCGTGTGTGTGGGCGGGGCCAAACGGGCGGGGCTTCCATGCGAGTGAACATGCCTCTTGTGTGTATATAAGGTCAGAGACCGATCAGAGCAGCAGCTGAAGATACAGAAGCTCGAGGTCACAGGAACAGCACAGGGATTGCGCTCCTGAAAGTCAAGGATGCAAAGGCCTCTGTCCAGCATCACAGCTGATTTTCGATGGTATATTTGGGAAGAAGGCACACCTGCCCAGCCTCCACGACGCTCACGATTGTTTTTGGGCTGATGAATGAGTCACTGCATTTAAGCTTCAACTACGGCACATGCTTTATTGATATCTGTAAGTGCTTCCTGTTGAGGTTTAATTTTTGTGCCAGGACCATCGTGCCAGAATGGACCCTGCCCTTCATATTTATTCAAGAAGACGCCACCGTTTTGTGCCATACCTCTACTCAACTGGAGTACTTTCTACTGGATAATCAGTAAGTGCTACCTCGTTGGGTAAATGTATAGTGCTTTTACTACACTACAGCTGCCTAAAGTGCCAGAGAGTTGTCTACAGCGACCATGTGCGTGTTACTATGCAATCGCGCCGAAGTGCGCAGGGGTCTCTTGAGTGAGCTGTCCATCATAGTGGGTAAATGGCGGGAAGACGGTGCACACCACGTGTGTGGGCGGGGCCAAACGGGCGGGGCTTCCATGCGAGTGAACATGCCTCTTGTGTGTATATAAGGTCAGAGACCGATCAGAGCAGCAGATGAAGATACAGAAGCTCGTGGTCACAGGAACAGCACAGGGATTGCGCTCTTGAAAGTCAAGGATGCAAAGGCCTCTGTCCAGCATCACAGCTGATTTTCGATGGTATATTTGGGAAGAAGGCACATCTGCCCAGCCTCCCAACGCTCACGATTTTTTTTGGGCTGATGAATGAGTCACTGCATTTGAGCTTCAACTAGTTCCAGCGACCAGGTGTGTGTTACTATGCAATCTCGCCGAAGTGCGCAGGGGTCCCTTGAGTGAGCTGTCCATCATAGTGGGTAAATAGCGGGAAGAGGGTGCACACCTCGTGTGTGTGGGCGGGGCCAAACGGGCGGGGCTTCCATGCGAGTGAACATGCCTCTTGTGTGTATATAAGGTCAGAGACCGATCAGAGCAGCAGCTGAAGATACAGAAGCTCGAGGTCACAGGAACAGCACAGGGATTGCGCTCGTGAAAGTCAAGGATGCAAATGCCTCTGTCCAGCATCACAGCTGATTTTTGACGGTAGATTTGGGAAGAAGGCACAGCTGCCCAGCCTCCCAACGCTCACGATTGTTTTTGGGCTGATGAATGAGTCACTGCATTTGAGCTTCAACTAGTTCCAGCGACTATGTGTGTGTTACTATGCAATCGCGCCGAAGTGCGCAGGGGTCCCTTGAGTGAGCTGTCCATCATAGTGGGTAAATGGCGGGAAGACGGTGCACACCGCGTGTGTGTGGGCGGGGCCAAACGGGCGGGGCTTCCATGCGAGTGAACATGCCTCTTGTGTGTATATAAGGTCAGAGACCGATCAGAGCAGCAGCTGAAGATACAGAAGCTCGAGGTCACAGGAACAGCACAGGGATTGCGCTCCTGAAAGTCAAGGATGCAAAGGCCTCTGTCCAGCATCACAGCTGATTTTCGATGGTATATTTGGGAAGAAGGCACACCTGCCCAGCCTCCACGACGCTCACGATTGTTTTTGGGCTGATGAATGAGTCACTGCATTTAAGCTTCAACTATGGCACATGCTTTATTGATATCTGTAAGTGCTTCCTGTTGAGGTTTAATTTTTGTGCCAGGACCATCGTGCCAGAATGGACCCTGCCCTTCATATTTATTCAAGAAGACGCCACCGTTTTGTGCCATACCTCTACTCAACTGGAGTACTTTCTACTGGATAATCAGTAAGTGCTACCTCGTTGGGTAAATGTATAGTGCTTTTACTACACTACAGCTGCCTAAAGTGCCAGAGAGTTGTCTACAGCGACCATGTGCGTGTTACTATGCAATCGCGCCGAAGTGCGCAGGGGTCTCTTGAGTGAGCTGTCCATCATAGTGGGTAAATGGCGGGAAGACGGTGCACACCACGTGTGTGTGGGTGGGGCCAAACGGGCGGGGCTTCCATGCGAGTGAACATGCCTCTTGTGTGTATATAAGGTCAGAGACCGATCAGAGCAGCAGATGAAGATACAGAAGCTCGTGGTCACAGGAACAGCACAGGGATTGCGCTCTTGAAAGTCAAGGATGCAAAGGCCTCTGTCCAGCATCACAGCTGATTTTCGATGGTATATTTGGGAAGAAGGCACATCTGCCCAGCCTCCCAATGCTCACGATTTTTTTTGGGCTGATGAATGAGTCACTGCATTTGAGCTTCAACTAGTTCCAGCGACCAGGTGTGTGTTACTATGCAATCTCGCTGAAGTGCGCAGGGGTCCCTTGAGTGAGCTGTCCATCATAGTGGGTAAATAGCGGGAAGAGGGTGCACACCTCGTGTGTGTGGGCGGGGCCAAACGGGCGGGGCTTCCATGCGAGTGAACATGCCTCTTGTGTGTATATAAGGTCAGAGACCGATCAGAGCAGCAGCTGAAGATACAGAAGCTCGAGGTCACAGGAACAGCACAGGGATTGCGCTCGTGAAAGTCAAGGATGCAAATGCCTCTGTCCAGCATCACAGCTGATTTTTGACGGTAGATTTGGGAAGAAGGCACATCTGCCCAGCCTCCCAACGCTCACGATTTTTTTTGGGCTGATGAATGAGTCACTGCATTTGAGCTTCAACTAGTTCCAGCGACCAGGTGTGTGTTACTATGCAATCTCGCCGAAGTGCGCAGGGGTCCCTTGAGTGAGCTGTCCATCATAGTGGGTAAATAGCGGGAAGAGGGTGCACACCTCGTGTGTGTGGGCGGGGCCAAACGGGCGGGGCTTCCATGCGAGTGAACATGCCTCTTGTGTGTATATAAGGTCAGAGACCGATCAGAGCAGCAGCTGAAGATACAGAAGCTCGAGGTCACAGGAACAGCACAGGGATTGCGCTCGTGAAAGTCAAGGATGCAAATGCCTCTGTCCAGCATCACAGCTGATTTTTGACGGTAGATTTGGGAAGAAGGCACAGCTGCCCAGCCTCCCAACGCTCACGATTGTTTTTGGGCTGATGAATGAGTCACTGCATTTGAGCTTCAACTAGTTCCAGCGACTATGTGTGTGTTACTATGCAATCGCGCCGAAGTGCGCAGGGGTCCCTTGAGTGAGCTGTCCATCATAGTGGGTAAATGGCGGGAAGACGGTGCACACCGCGTGTGTGTGGGCGGGGCCAAACGGGCGGGGCTTCCATGCGAGTGAACATGCCTCTTGTGTGTATATAAGGTCAGAGACCGATCAGAGCAGCAGCTGAAGATACAGAAGCTCGAGGTCACAGGAACAGCACAGGGATTGCGCTCCTGAAAGTCAAGGATGCAAAGGCCTCTGTCCAGCATCACAGCTGATTTTCGATGGTATATTTGGGAAGAAGGCACACCTGCCCAGCCTCCACGACGCTCACGATTGTTTTTGGGCTGATGAATGAGTCACTGCATTTAAGCTTCAACTATGGCACATGCTTTATTGATATCTGTAAGTGCTTCCTGTTGAGGTTTAATTTTTGTGCCAGGACCATCGTGCCAGAATGGACCCTGCCCTTCATATTTATTCAAGAAGACGCCACCGTTTTGTGCCATACCTCTACTCAACTGGAGTACTTTCTACTGGATAATCAGTAAGTGCTACCTCGTTGGGTAAATGTATAGTGCTTTTACTACACTACAGCTGCCTAAAGTGCCAGAGAGTTGTCTACAGCGACCATGTGCGTGTTACTATGCAATCGCGCCGAAGTGCGCAGGGGTCTCTTGAGTGAGCTGTCCATCATAGTGGGTAAATGGCGGGAAGACGGTGCACACCACGTGTGTGTGGGTGGGGCCAAACGGGCGGGGCTTCCATGCGAGTGAACATGCCTCTTGTGTGTATATAAGGTCAGAGACCGATCAGAGCAGCAGATGAAGATACAGAAGCTCGTGGTCACAGGAACAGCACAGGGATTGCGCTCTTGAAAGTCAAGGATGCAAAGGCCTCTGTCCAGCATCACAGCTGATTTTCGATGGTATATTTGGGAAGAAGGCACATCTGCCCAGCCTCCCAATGCTCACGATTTTTTTTGGGCTGATGAATGAGTCACTGCATTTGAGCTTCAACTAGTTCCAGCGACCAGGTGTGTGTTACTATGCAATCTCGCTGAAGTGCGCAGGGGTCCCTTGAGTGAGCTGTCCATCATAGTGGGTAAATAGCGGGAAGAGGGTGCACACCTCGTGTGTGTGGGCGGGGCCAAACGGGCGGGGCTTCCATGCGAGTGAACATGCCTCTTGTGTGTATATAAGGTCAGAGACCGATCAGAGCAGCAGCTGAAGATACAGAAGCTCGAGGTCACAGGAACAGCACAGGGATTGCGCTCGTGAAAGTCAAGGATGCAAATGCCTCTGTCCAGCATCACAGCTGATTTTTGACGGTAGATTTGGGAAGAAGGCACATCTGCCCAGCCTCCCAACGCTCACGATTTTTTTTGGGCTGATGAATGAGTCACTGCATTTGAGCTTCAACTAGTTCCAGCGACCAGGTGTGTGTTACTATGCAATCTCGCCGAAGTGCGCAGGGGTCCCTTGAGTGAGCTGTCCATCATAGTGGGTAAATAGCGGGAAGAGGGTGCACACCTCGTGTGTGTGGGCGGGGCCAAACGGGCGGGGCTTCCATGCGAGTGAACATGCCTCTTGTGTGTATATAAGGTCAGAGACCGATCAGAGCAGCAGCTGAAGATACAGAAGCTCGAGGTCACAGGAACAGCACAGGGATTGCGCTCGTGAAAGTCAAGGATGCAAATGCCTCTGTCCAGCATCACAGCTGATTTTTGACGGTAGATTTGGGAAGAAGGCACAGCTGCCCAGCCTCCCAACGCTCACGATTGTTTTTGGGCTGATGAATGAGTCACTGCATTTGAGCTTCAACTAGTTCCAGCGACTATGTGTGTGTTACTATGCAATCGCGCCGAAGTGCGCAGGGGTCCCTTGAGTGAGCTGTCCATCATAGTGGGTAAATGGCGGGAAGACGGTGCACACCGCGTGTGTGTGGGCGGGGCCAAACGGGCGGGGCTTCCATGCGAGTGAACATGCCTCTTGTGTGTATATAAGGTCAGAGACCGATCAGAGCAGCAGCTGAAGATACAGAAGCTCGAGGTCACAGGAACAGCACAGGGATTGCGCTCCTGAAAGTCAAGGATGCAAAGGCCTCTGTCCAGCATCACAGCTGATTTTCGATGGTATATTTGGGAAGAAGGCACATCTGCCCAGCCTCCCAATGCTCACGATTTTTTTTGGGCTGATGAATGAGTCACTGCATTTGAGCTTCAACTAGTTCCAGCGACCAGGTGTGTGTTACCATGCAATCTCGCTGAAGTGCGCAGGGGTCCCTTGAGTGAGCTGTCCATCATAGTGGGTAAATAGCGGGAAGAGGGTGCACACCTCGTGTGTGTGGGCGGGGCCAAACGGGCGGGGCTTCCATGCGAGTGAACATGCCTCTTGTGTGTATATAAGGTCAGAGACCGATCAGAGCAGCAGCTGAAGATACAGAAGCTCGAGGTCACAGGAACAGCACAGGGATTGCGCTCGTGAAAGTCAAGGATGCAAATGCCTCTGTCCAGCATCACAGCTGATTTTTGACGGTAGATTTGGGAAGAAGGCACATCTGCCCAGCCTCCCAACGCTCACGATTTTTTTTGGGCTGATGAATGAGTCACTGCATTTGAGCTTCAACTAGTTCCAGCGACCAGGTGTGTGTTACTATGCAATCTCGCCGAAGTGCGCAGGGGTCCCTTGAGTGAGCTGTCCATCATAGTGGGTAAATAGCGGGAAGAGGGTGCACACCTCGTGTGTGTGGGCGGGGCCAAACGGGCGGGGCTTCCATGCGAGTGAACATGCCTCTTGTGTGTATATAAGGTCAGAGACCGATCAGAGCAGCAGCTGAAGATACAGAAGCTCGAGGTCACAGGAACAGCACAGGGATTGCGCTCGTGAAAGTCAAGGATGCAAATGCCTCTGTCCAGCATCACAGCTGATTTTTGACGGTAGATTTGGGAAGAAGGCACAGCTGCCCAGCCTCCCAACGCTCACGATTGTTTTTGGGCTGATGAATGAGTCACTGCATTTGAGCTTCAACTAGTTCCAGCGACTATGTGTGTGTTACTATGCAATCGCGCCGAAGTGCGCAGGGGTCCCTTGAGTGAGCTGTCCATCATAGTGGGTAAATGGCGGGAAGACGGTGCACACCGCGTGTGTGTGTGGGCGGGGCCAAACGGGCGGGGCTTCCATGCGAGTGAACATGCCTCTTGTGTGTATATAAGGTCAGAGACCGATCAGAGCAGCAGCTGAAGATACAGAAGCTCGAGGTCACAGGAACAGCACAGGGATTGCGCTCCTGAAAGTCAAGGATGCAAAGGCCTCTGTCCAGCATCACAGCTGATTTTCGATGGTATATTTGGGAAGAAGGCACACCTGCCCAGCCTCCACGACGCTCACGATTGTTTTTGGGCTGATGAATGAGTCACTGCATTTAAGCTTCAACTATGGCACATGCTTTATTGATATCTGTAAGTGCTTCCTGTTGAGGTTTAATTTTTGTGCCAGGACCATCGTGCCAGAATGGACCCTGCCCTTCATATTTATTCAAGAAGACGCCACCGTTTTGTGCCATACCTCTACTCAACTGGAGTACTTTCTACTGGATAATCAGTAAGTGCTACCTCGTTGGGTAAATGTATAGTGCTTTTACTACACTACAGCTGCCTAAAGTGCCAGAGAGTTGTCTACAGCGACCATGTGCGTGTTACTATGCAATCGCGCCGAAGTGCGCAGGGGTCTCTTGAGTGAGCTGTCCATCATAGTGGGTAAATGGCGGGAAGACGGTGCACACCACGTGTGTGTGGGTGGGGCCAAACGGGCGGGGCTTCCATGCGAGTGAACATGCCTCTTGTGTGTATATAAGGTCAGAGACCGATCAGAGCAGCAGATGAAGATACAGAAGCTCGTGGTCACAGGAACAGCACAGGGATTGCGCTCTTGAAAGTCAAGGATGCAAAGGCCTCTGTCCAGCATCACAGCTGATTTTCGATGGTATATTTGGGAAGAAGGCACATCTGCCCAGCCTCCCAATGCTCACGATTTTTTTTGGGCTGATGAATGAGTCACTGCATTTGAGCTTCAACTAGTTCCAGCGACCAGGTGTGTGTTACTATGCAATCTCGCTGAAGTGCGCAGGGGTCCCTTGAGTGAGCTGTCCATCATAGTGGGTAAATAGCGGGAAGAGGGTGCACACCTCGTGTGTGTGGGCGGGGCCAAACGGGCGGGGCTTCCATGCGAGTGAACATGCCTCTTGTGTGTATATAAGGTCAGAGACCGATCAGAGCAGCAGCTGAAGATACAGAAGCTCGAGGTCACAGGAACAGCACAGGGATTGCGCTCGTGAAAGTCAAGGATGCAAATGCCTCTGTCCAGCATCACAGCTGATTTTTGACGGTAGATTTGGGAAGAAGGCACAGCTGCCCAGCCTCCCAACGCTCACGATTGTTTTTGGGCTGATGAATGAGTCACTGCATTTGAGCTTTAACTAGTTCCAGCGACTATGTGTGTGTTACTATGCAATCGCGCCGAAGTGCGCAGGGGTCTCTTGAGTGAGCTGTCCATCATAGTGGGTAATGGCGGGAAGGGGGTGCACACCTCGTGTGTGTGGGCGGGGCCAAACGGGCGGGGCTTCCATGCGAGTGAACATGCCTCTTGTGTGTATATAAGGTCAGAGACCGATCAGAGCAGCAGCTGAAGATACAGAAGCTCGTGGTCACAGGAACAGCACAGGGATTGCGCTCTTGAAAGTCAAGAATGCAAAGGCCTCTGTCCAGCATCACAGCTGATTTTCGATGGTATATTTGGGAAGAAGGCACACCTGCCCAGCCTCCACGACGCTCACGATTGATTTTGGGCTGATGAATGAGTCACTGAATTTAAGCTTCAACTAGTTCCAGCGACTATGTGTGTGTTACTATGCAATCGCGCCGAAGTGCGCAGGGGTCCCTTGAGTGAGCTGTCCATCATAGTGGGTAAATGGCGGGAAGACGGTGCACACCGCGTGTGTGTGGGCGGGGCCAAACGGGCGGGGCTTCCATGCGAGTGAACATGCCTCTTGTGTGTATATAAGGTCAGAGACCGATCAGAGCAGCAGCTGAAGATACAGAAGCTCGAGGTCACAGGAACAGCACAGGGATTGCGCTCCTGAAAGTCAAGGATGCAAAGGCCTCTGTCCAGCATCACAGCTGATTTTCGATGGTATATTTGGGAAGAAGGCACACCTGCCCAGCCTCCACGACGCTCACGATTGTTTTTGGGCTGATGAATGAGTCACTGCATTTAAGCTTCAACTACGGCACATGCTTTATTGATATCTGTAAGTGCTTCCTGTTGAGGTTTAATTTTTGTGCCAGGACCATCGTGCCAGAATGGACCCTGCCCTTCATATTTATTCAAGAAGACGCCACCGTTTTGTGCCATACCTCTACTCAACTGGAGTACTTTCTACTGGATAATCAGTAAGTGCTACCTCGTTGGGTAAATGTATAGTGCTTTTACTACACTACAGCTGCCTAAAGTGCCAGAGAGTTGTCTACAGCGACCATGTGCGTGTTACTATGCAATCGCGCCGAAGTGCGCAGGGGTCTCTTGAGTGAGCTGTCCATCATAGTGGGTAAATGGCGGGAAGACGGTGCACACCACGTGTGTGGGCGGGGCCAAACGGGCGGGGCTTCCATGCGAGTGAACATGCCTCTTGTGTGTATATAAGGTCAGAGACCGATCAGAGCAGCAGATGAAGATACAGAAGCTCGTGGTCACAGGAACAGCACAGGGATTGCGCTCTTGAAAGTCAAGGATGCAAAGGCCTCTGTCCAGCATCACAGCTGATTTTCGATGGTATATTTGGGAAGAAGGCACATCTGCCCAGCCTCCCAACGCTCACGATTTTTTTTGGGCTGATGAATGAGTCACTGCATTTGAGCTTCAACTAGTTCCAGCGACCAGGTGTGTGTTACTATGCAATCTCGCCGAAGTGCGCAGGGGTCCCTTGAGTGAGCTGTCCATCATAGTGGGTAAATAGCGGGAAGAGGGTGCACACCTCGTGTGTGTGGGCGGGGCCAAACGGGCGGGGCTTCCATGCGAGTGAACATGCCTCTTGTGTGTATATAAGGTCAGAGACCGATCAGAGCAGCAGCTGAAGATACAGAAGCTCGAGGTCACAGGAACAGCACAGGGATTGCGCTCGTGAAAGTCAAGGATGCAAATGCCTCTGTCCAGCATCACAGCTGATTTTTGACGGTAGATTTGGGAAGAAGGCACAGCTGCCCAGCCTCCCAACGCTCACGATTGTTTTTGGGCTGATGAATGAGTCACTGCATTTGAGCTTCAACTAGTTCCAGCGACTATGTGTGTGTTACTATGCAATCGCGCCGAAGTGCGCAGGGGTCCCTTGAGTGAGCTGTCCATCATAGTGGGTAAATGGCGGGAAGACGGTGCACACCGCGTGTGTGTGGGCGGGGCCAAACGGGCGGGGCTTCCATGCGAGTGAACATGCCTCTTGTGTGTATATAAGGTCAGAGACCGATCAGAGCAGCAGCTGAAGATACAGAAGCTCGTGGTCACAGGAACAGCACAGGGATTGCGCTCCTGAAAGTCAAGGATGCAAAGGCCTCTGTCCAGCATCACAGCTGATTTTCGATGGTATATTTGGGAAGAAGGCACACCTGCCCAGCCTCCACGACGCTCACGATTGTTTTTGGGCTGATGAATGAGTCACTGCATTTAAGCTTCAACTATGGCACATGCTTTATTGATATCTGTAAGTGCTTCCTGTTGAGGTTTAATTTTTGTGCCAGGACCATCGTGCCAGAATGGACCCTGCCCTTCATATTTATTCAAGAAGACGCCACCGTTTTGTGCCATACCTCTACTCAACTGGAGTACTTTCTACTGGATAATCAGTAAGTGCTACCTCGTTGGGTAAATGTATAGTGCTTTTACTACACTACAGCTGCCTAAAGTGCCAGAGAGTTGTCTACAGCGACCATGTGCGTGTTACTATGCAATCGCGCCGAAGTGCGCAGGGGTCTCTTGAGTGAGCTGTCCATCATAGTGGGTAAATGGCGGGAAGACGGTGCACACCACGTGTGTGTGGGTGGGGCCAAACGGGCGGGGCTTCCATGCGAGTGAACATGCCTCTTGTGTGTATATAAGGTCAGAGACCGATCAGAGCAGCAGATGAAGACACAGAAGCTCGTGGTCACAGGAACAGCACAGGGATTGCGCTCTTGAAAGTCAAGGATGCAAAGGCCTCTGTCCAGCATCACAGCTGATTTTCGATGGTATATTTGGGAAGAAGGCACATCTGCCCAGCCTCCCAATGCTCACGATTTTTTTTGGGCTGATGAATGAGTCACTGCATTTGAGCTTCAACTAGTTCCAGCGACCAGGTGTGTGTTACTATGCAATCTCGCTGAAGTGCGCAGGGGTCCCTTGAGTGAGCTGTCCATCATAGTGGGTAAATAGCGGGAAGAGGGTGCACACCTCGTGTGTGTGGGCGGGGCCAAACGGGCGGGGCTTCCATGCGAGTGAACATGCCTCTTGTGTGTATATAAGGTCAGAGACCGATCAGAGCAGCAGCTGAAGATACAGAAGCTCGAGGTCACAGGAACAGCACAGGGATTGCGCTCGTGAAAGTCAAGGATGCAAATGCCTCTGTCCAGCATCACAGCTGATTTTTGACGGTAGATTTGGGAAGAAGGCACAGCTGCCCAGCCTCCCAACGCTCACGATTGTTTTTGGGCTGATGAATGAGTCACTGCATTTGAGCTTTAACTAGTTCCAGCGACTATGTGTGTGTTACTATGCAATCGCGCCGAAGTGCGCAGGGGTCTCTTGAGTGAGCTGTCCATCATAGTGGGTAATGGCGGGAAGGGGGTGCACACCTCGTGTGTGTGGGCGGGGCCAAACGGGCGGGGCTTCCATGCGAGTGAACATGCCTCTTGTGTGTATATAAGGTCAGAGACCGATCAGAGCAGCAGCTGAAGATACAGAAGCTCGTGGTCACAGGAACAGCACAGGGATTGCGCTCTTGAAAGTCAAGAATGCAAAGGCCTCTGTCCAGCATCACAGCTGATTTTCGATGGTATATTTGGGAAGAAGGCACACCTGCCCAGCCTCCACGACGCTCACGATTGATTTTGGGCTGATGAATGAGTCACTGAATTTAAGCTTCAACTAGTTCCAGCGACTATGTGTGTGTTACTATGCAATCGCGCCGAAGTGCGCAGGGGTCCCTTGAGTGAGCTGTCCATCATAGTGGGTAAATGGCGGGAAGACGGTGCACACCGCGTGTGTGTGGGCGGGGCCAAACGGGCGGGGCTTCCATGCGAGTGAACATGCCTCTTGTGTGTATATAAGGTCAGAGACCGATCAGAGCAGCAGCTGAAGATACAGAAGCTCGAGGTCACAGGAACAGCACAGGGATTGCGCTCCTGAAAGTCAAGGATGCAAAGGCCTCTGTCCAGCATCACAGCTGATTTTCGATGGTATATTTGGGAAGAAGGCACACCTGCCCAGCCTCCACGACGCTCACGATTGTTTTTGGGCTGATGAATGAGTCACTGCATTTAAGCTTCAACTACGGCACATGCTTTATTGATATCTGTAAGTGCTTCCTGTTGAGGTTTAATTTTTGTGCCAGGACCATCGTGCCAGAATGGACCCTGCCCTTCATATTTATTCAAGAAGACGCCACCGTTTTGTGCCATACCTCTACTCAACTGGAGTACTTTCTACTGGATAATCAGTAAGTGCTACCTCGTTGGGTAAATGTATAGTGCTTTTACTACACTACAGCTGCCTAAAGTGCCAGAGAGTTGTCTACAGCGACCATGTGCGTGTTACTATGCAATCGCGCCGAAGTGCGCAGGGGTCTCTTGAGTGAGCTGTCCATCATAGTGGGTAAATGGCGGGAAGACGGTGCACACCACGTGTGTGGGCGGGGCCAAACGGGCGGGGCTTCCATGCGAGTGAACATGCCTCTTGTGTGTATATAAGGTCAGAGACCGATCAGAGCAGCAGATGAAGATACAGAAGCTCGTGGTCACAGGAACAGCACAGGGATTGCGCTCTTGAAAGTCAAGGATGCAAAGGCCTCTGTCCAGCATCACAGCTGATTTTCGATGGTATATTTGGGAAGAAGGCACATCTGCCCAGCCTCCCAACGCTCACGATTTTTTTTGGGCTGATGAATGAGTCACTGCATTTGAGCTTCAACTAGTTCCAGCGACCAGGTGTGTGTTACTATGCAATCTCGCCGAAGTGCGCAGGGGTCCCTTGAGTGAGCTGTCCATCATAGTGGGTAAATAGCGGGAAGAGGGTGCACACCTCGTGTGTGTGGGCGGGGCCAAACGGGCGGGGCTTCCATGCGAGTGAACATGCCTCTTGTGTGTATATAAGGTCAGAGACCGATCAGAGCAGCAGCTGAAGATACAGAAGCTCGAGGTCACAGGAACAGCACAGGGATTGCGCTCGTGAAAGTCAAGGATGCAAATGCCTCTGTCCAGCATCACAGCTGATTTTTGACGGTAGATTTGGGAAGAAGGCACAGCTGCCCAGCCTCCCAACGCTCACGATTGTTTTTGGGCTGATGAATGAGTCACTGCATTTGAGCTTCAACTAGTTCCAGCGACTATGTGTGTGTTACTATGCAATCGCGCCGAAGTGCGCAGGGGTCCCTTGAGTGAGCTGTCCATCATAGTGGGTAAATGGCGGGAAGACGGTGCACACCGCGTGTGTGTGGGCGGGGCCAAACGGGCGGGGCTTCCATGCGAGTGAACATGCCTCTTGTGTGTATATAAGGTCAGAGACCGATCAGAGCAGCAGCTGAAGATACAGAAGCTCGAGGTCACAGGAACAGCACAGGGATTGCGCTCCTGAAAGTCAAGGATGCAAAGGCCTCTGTCCAGCATCACAGCTGATTTTCGATGGTATATTTGGGAAGAAGGCACACCTGCCCAGCCTCCACGACGCTCACGATTGTTTTTGGGCTGATGAATGAGTCACTGCATTTAAGCTTCAACTATGGCACATGCTTTATTGATATCTGTAAGTGCTTCCTGTTGAGGTTTAATTTTTGTGCCAGGACCATCGTGCCAGAATGGACCCTGCCCTTCATATTTATTCAAGAAGACGCCACCGTTTTGTGCCATACCTCTACTCAACTGGAGTACTTTCTACTGGATAATCAGTAAGTGCTACCTCGTTGGGTAAATGTATAGTGCTTTTACTACACTACAGCTGCCTAAAGTGCCAGAGAGTTGTCTACAGCGACCATGTGCGTGTTACTATGCAATCGCGCCGAAGTGCGCAGGGGTCTCTTGAGTGAGCTGTCCATCATAGTGGGTAAATGGCGGGAAGACGGTGCACACCACGTGTGTGTGGGTGGGGCCAAACGGGCGGGGCTTCCATGCGAGTGAACATGCCTCTTGTGTGTATATAAGGTCAGAGACCGATCAGAGCAGCAGATGAAGATACAGAAGCTCGTGGTCACAGGAACAGCACAGGGATTGCGCTCTTGAAAGTCAAGGATGCAAAGGCCTCTGTCCAGCATCACAGCTGATTTTCGATGGTATATTTGGGAAGAAGGCACATCTGCCCAGCCTCCCAATGCTCACGATTTTTTTTGGGCTGATGAATGAGTCACTGCATTTGAGCTTCAACTAGTTCCAGCGACTATGTGTGTGTTACTATGCAATCGCGCCGAAGTGCGCAGGGGTCTCTTGAGTGAGCTGTCCATCATAGTGGGTAATGGCGGGAAGGGGGTGCACACCTCGTGTGTGTGGGCGGGGCCAAACGGGCGGGGCTTCCATGCGAGTGAACATGCCTCTTGTGTGTATATAAGGTCAGAGACCGATCAGAGCAGCAGCTGAAGATACAGAAGCTCGTGGTCACAGGAACAGCACAGGGATTGCGCTCTTGAAAGTCAAGAATGCAAAGGCCTCTGTCCAGCATCACAGCTGATTTTCGATGGTATATTTGGGAAGAAGGCACACCTGCCCAGCCTCCACGACGCTCACGATTGATTTTGGGCTGATGAATGAGTCACTGAATTTAAGCTTCAACTAGTTCCAGCGACTATGTGTGTGTTACTATGCAATCGCGCCGAAGTGCGCAGGGGTCCCTTGAGTGAGCTGTCCATCATAGTGGGTAAATGGCGGGAAGACGGTGCACACCGCGTGTGTGTGGGCGGGGCCAAACGGGCGGGGCTTCCATGCGAGTGAACATGCCTCTTGTGTGTATATAAGGTCAGAGACCGATCAGAGCAGCAGCTGAAGATACAGAAGCTCGAGGTCACAGGAACAGCACAGGGATTGCGCTCCTGAAAGTCAAGGATGCAAAGGCCTCTGTCCAGCATCACAGCTGATTTTCGATGGTATATTTGGGAAGAAGGCACACCTGCCCAGCCTCCACGACGCTCACGATTGTTTTTGGGCTGATGAATGAGTCACTGCATTTAAGCTTCAACTACGGCACATGCTTTATTGATATCTGTAAGTGCTTCCTGTTGAGGTTTAATTTTTGTGCCAGGACCATCGTGCCAGAATGGACCCTGCCCTTCATATTTATTCAAGAAGACGCCACCGTTTTGTGCCATACCTCTACTCAACTGGAGTACTTTCTACTGGATAATCAGTAAGTGCTACCTCGTTGGGTAAATGTATAGTGCTTTTACTACACTACAGCTGCCTAAAGTGCCAGAGAGTTGTCTACAGCGACCATGTGCGTGTTACTATGCAATCGCGCCGAAGTGCGCAGGGGTCTCTTGAGTGAGCTGTCCATCATAGTGGGTAAATGGCGGGAAGACGGTGCACACCACGTGTGTGGGCGGGGCCAAACGGGCGGGGCTTCCATGCGAGTGAACATGCCTCTTGTGTGTATATAAGGTCAGAGACCGATCAGAGCAGCAGATGAAGATACAGAAGCTCGTGGTCACAGGAACAGCACAGGGATTGCGCTCTTGAAAGTCAAGGATGCAAAGGCCTCTGTCCAGCATCACAGCTGATTTTCGATGGTATATTTGGGAAGAAGGCACATCTGCCCAGCCTCCCAACGCTCACGATTTTTTTTGGGCTGATGAATGAGTCACTGCATTTGAGCTTCAACTAGTTCCAGCGACCAGGTGTGTGTTACTATGCAATCTCGCCGAAGTGCGCAGGGGTCCCTTGAGTGAGCTGTCCATCATAGTGGGTAAATAGCGGGAAGAGGGTGCACACCTCGTGTGTGTGGGCGGGGCCAAACGGGCGGGGCTTCCATGCGAGTGAACATGCCTCTTGTGTGTATATAAGGTCAGAGACCGATCAGAGCAGCAGCTGAAGATACAGAAGCTCGAGGTCACAGGAACAGCACAGGGATTGCGCTCGTGAAAGTCAAGGATGCAAATGCCTCTGTCCAGCATCACAGCTGATTTTTGACGGTAGATTTGGGAAGAAGGCACAGCTGCCCAGCCTCCCAACGCTCACGATTGTTTTTGGGCTGATGAATGAGTCACTGCATTTGAGCTTCAACTAGTTCCAGCGACTATGTGTGTGTTACTATGCAATCGCGCCGAAGTGCGCAGGGGTCCCTTGAGTGAGCTGTCCATCATAGTGGGTAAATGGCGGGAAGACGGTGCACACCGCGTGTGTGTGGGCGGGGCCAAACGGGCGGGGCTTCCATGCGAGTGAACATGCCTCTTGTGTGTATATAAGGTCAGAGACCGATCAGAGCAGCAGCTGAAGATACAGAAGCTCGAGGTCACAGGAACAGCACAGGGATTGCGCTCCTGAAAGTCAAGGATGCAAAGGCCTCTGTCCAGCATCACAGCTGATTTTCGATGGTATATTTGGGAAGAAGGCACACCTGCCCAGCCTCCACGACGCTCACGATTGTTTTTGGGCTGATGAATGAGTCACTGCATTTAAGCTTCAACTATGGCACATGCTTTATTGATATCTGTAAGTGCTTCCTGTTGAGGTTTAATTTTTGTGCCAGGACCATCGTGCCAGAATGGACCCTGCCCTTCATATTTATTCAAGAAGACGCCACCGTTTTGTGCCATACCTCTACTCAACTGGAGTACTTTCTACTGGATAATCAGTAAGTGCTACCTCGTTGGGTAAATGTATAGTGCTTTTACTACACTACAGCTGCCTAAAGTGCCAGAGAGTTGTCTACAGCGACCATGTGCGTGTTACTATGCAATCGCGCCGAAGTGCGCAGGGGTCTCTTGAGTGAGCTGTCCATCATAGTGGGTAAATGGCGGGAAGACGGTGCACACCACGTGTGTGTGGGTGGGGCCAAACGGGCGGGGCTTCCATGCGAGTGAACATGCCTCTTGTGTGTATATAAGGTCAGAGACCGATCAGAGCAGCAGATGAAGATACAGAAGCTCGTGGTCACAGGAACAGCACAGGGATTGCGCTCTTGAAAGTCAAGGATGCAAAGGCCTCTGTCCAGCATCACAGCTGATTTTCGATGGTATATTTGGGAAGAAGGCACATCTGCCCAGCCTCCCAATGCTCACGATTTTTTTTGGGCTGATGAATGAGTCACTGCATTTGAGCTTCAACTAGTTCCAGCGACCAGGTGTGTGTTACTATGCAATCTCGCTGAAGTGCGCAGGGGTCCCTTGAGTGAGCTGTCCATCATAGTGGGTAAATAGCGGGAAGAGGGTGCACACCTCGTGTGTGTGGGCGGGGCCAAACGGGCGGGGCTTCCATGCCAGTGAACATGCCTCTTGTGTGTATATAAGGTCAGAGACCGATCAGAGCAGCAGCTGAAGATACAGAAGCTCGAGGTCACAGGAACAGCACAGGGATTGCGCTCGTGAAAGTCAAGGATGCAAATGCCTCTGTCCAGCATCACAGCTGATTTTTGACGGTAGATTTGGGAAGAAGGCACAGCTGCCCAGCCTCCCAACGCTCACGATTGTTTTTGGGCTGATGAATGAGTCACTGCATTTGAGCTTTAACTAGTTCCAGCGACTATGTTTGTGTTACTATGCAATCGCGCCGAAGTGCGCAGGGGTCTCTTGAGTGAGCTGTCCATCATAGTGGGTAATGGCGGGAAGGGGGTGCACACCTCGTGTGTGTGGGCGGGGCCAAACGGGCGGGGCTTCCATGCGAGTGAACATGCCTCTTGTGTGTATATAAGGTCAGAGACCGATCAGAGCAGCAGCTGAAGATACAGAAGCTCGTGGTCACAGGAACAGCACAGGGATTGCGCTCTTGAAAGTCAAGAATGCAAAGGCCTCTGTCCAGCATCACAGCTGATTTTCGATGGTATATTTGGGAAGAAGGCACACCTGCCCAGCCTCCACGACGCTCACGATTGATTTTGGGCTGATGAATGAGTCACTGAATTTAAGCTTCAACTAGTTCCAGCGACTATGTGTGTGTTACTATGCAATCGCGCCGAAGTGCGCAGGGGTCCCTTGAGTGAGCTGTCCATCATAGTGGGTAAATGGCGGGAAGACGGTGCACACCGCGTGTGTGTGGGCGGGGCCAAACGGGCGGGGCTTCCATGCGAGTGAACATGCCTCTTGTGTGTATATAAGGTCAGAGACCGATCAGAGCAGCAGCTGAAGATACAGAAGCTCGAGGTCACAGGAACAGCACAGGGATTGCGCTCCTGAAAGTCAAGGATGCAAAGGCCTCTGTCCAGCATCACAGCTGATTTTCGATGGTATATTTGGGAAGAAGGCACACCTGCCCAGCCTCCACGACGCTCACGATTGTTTTTGGGCTGATGAATGAGTCACTGCATTTAAGCTTCAACTACGGCACATGCTTTATTGATATCTGTAAGTGCTTCCTGTTGAGGTTTAATTTTTGTGCCAGGACCATCGTGCCAGAATGGACCCTGCCCTTCATATTTATTCAAGAAGACGCCACCGTTTTGTGCCATACCTCTACTCAACTGGAGTACTTTCTACTGGATAATCAGTAAGTGCTACCTCGTTGGGTAAATGTATAGTGCTTTTACTACACTACAGCTGCCTAAAGTGCCAGAGAGTTGTCTACAGCGACCATGTGTGTGTTACTATGCAATCGCGCCGAAGTGCGCAGGGGTCTCTTGAGTGAGCTGTCCATCATAGTGGGTAAATGGCGGGAAGACGGTGCACACCACGTGTGTGGGCGGGGCCAAACGGGCGGGGCTTCCATGCGAGTGAACATGCCTCTTGTGTGTATATAAGGTCAGAGACCGATCAGAGCAGCAGATGAAGATACAGAAGCTCGTGGTCACAGGAACAGCACAGGGATTGCGCTCTTGAAAGTCAAGGATGCAAAGGCCTCTGTCCAGCATCACAGCTGATTTTCGATGGTATATTTGGGAAGAAGGCACATCTGCCCAGCCTCCCAACGCTCACGATTTTTTTTGGGCTGATGAATGAGTCACTGCATTTGAGCTTCAACTAGTTCCAGCGACCAGGTGTGTGTTACTATGCAATCTCGCCGAAGTGCGCAGGGGTCCCTTGAGTGAGCTGTCCATCATAGTGGGTAAATAGCGGGAAGAGGGTGCACACCTCGTGTGTGTGGGCGGGGCCAAACGGGCGGGGCTTCCATGCGAGTGAACATGCCTCTTGTGTGTATATAAGGTCAGAGACCGATCAGAGCAGCAGCTGAAGATACAGAAGCTCGAGGTCACAGGAACAGCACAGGGATTGCGCTCGTGAAAGTCAAGGATGCAAATGCCTCTGTCCAGCATCACAGCTGATTTTTGACGGTAGATTTGGGAAGAAGGCACAGCTGCCCAGCCTCCCAACGCTCACGATTGTTTTTGGGCTGATGAATGAGTCACTGCATTTGAGCTTCAACTAGTTCCAGCGACTATGTGTGTGTTACTATGCAATCGCGCCGAAGTGCGCAGGGGTCCCTTGAGTGAGCTGTCCATCATAGTGGGTAAATGGCGGGAAGACGGTGCACACCGCGTGTGTGTGGGCGGGGCCAAACGGGCGGGGCTTCCATGCGAGTGAACATGCCTCTTGTGTGTATATAAGGTCAGAGACCGATCAGAGCAGCAGCTGAAGATACAGAAGCTCGAGGTCACAGGAACAGCACAGGGATTGCGCTCCTGAAAGTCAAGGATGCAAAGGCCTCTGTCCAGCATCACAGCTGATTTTCGATGGTATATTTGGGAAGAAGGCACACCTGCCCAGCCTCCACGACGCTCACGATTGTTTTTGGGCTGATGAATGAGTCACTGCATTTAAGCTTCAACTACGGCACATGCTTTATTGATATCTGTAAGTGCTTCCTGTTGAGGTTTAATTTTTGTGCCAGGACCATCGTGCCAGAATGGACCCTGCCCTTCATATTTATTCAAGAAGACGCCACCGTTTTGTGCCATACCTCTACTCAACTGGAGTACTTTCTACTGGATAATCAGTAAGTGCTACCTCGTTGGGTAAATGTATAGTGCTTTTACTACACTACAGCTGCCTAAAGTGCCAGAGAGTTGTCTACAGCGACCATGTGCGTGTTACTATGCAATCGCGCCGAAGTGCGCAGGGGTCTCTTGAGTGAGCTGTCCATCATAGTGGGTAAATGGCGGGAAGACGGTGCACACCACGTGTGTGTGGGCGGGGCCAAACGGGCGGGGCTTCCATGCGAGTGAACATGCCTCTTGTGTGTATATAAGGTCAGAGACCGATCAGAGCAGCAGATGAAGATACAGAAGCTCGTGGTCACAGGAACAGCACAGGGATTGCGCTCTTGAAAGTCAAGGATGCAAAGGCCTCTGTCCAGCATCACAGCTGATTTTCGATGGTATATTTGGGAAGAAGGCACATCTGCAAAGCCTCCCAACGCTCACGATTTTTTTTGGGCTGATGAATGAGTCACTGCATTTGAGCTTCAACTAGTTCCAGCGACCAGGTGTGTGTTACTATGCAATCTCGCCGAAGTGCGCAGGGGTCCCTTGAGTGAGCTGTCCATCATAGTGGGTAAATAGCGGGAAGAGGGTGCACACCTCGTGTGTGTGGGCGGGGCCAAACGGGCGGGGCTTCCATGCGAGTGAACATGCCTCTTGTGTGTATATAAGGTCAGAGACCGATCAGAGCAGCAGCTGAAGATACAGAAGCTCGAGGTCACAGGAACAGCACAGGGATTGCGCTCGTGAAAGTCAAGGATGCAAATGCCTCTGTCCAGCATCACAGCTGATTTTTGACAGTAGATTTGGGAAGAAGGCACAGCTGCCCAGCCTCCCAACGCTCACGATTGTTTTTGGGCTGATGAATGAGTCACTGCATTTGAGCTTCAACTAGTTCCAGCGACTATGTGTGTGTTACTATGCAATCGCGCCGAAGTGCGCAGGGGTCCCTTGAGTGAGCTGTCCATCATAGTGGGTAAATGGCGGGAAGACGGTGCACACCGCGTGTGTGTGGGCGGGGCCAAACGGGCGGGGCTTCCATGCGAGTGAACATGCCTCTTGTGTGTATATAAGGTCAAAAACCGATCAGAGCAGCAGCTGAAGATACAGAAGCTCGAGGTCACAGGAACAGCACAGGGATTGCGCTCCTGAAAGTCAAGGATGCAAAGGCCTCTGTCCAGCATCACAGCTGATTTTTGACAGTAGATTTGGGAAGAAGGCACACCTGCCCAGCCTCCCAACGCTCACGATTGTTTTTGGGCTGATGAATGAGTCACTGCATTTGAGCTTCAACTAGTTCCAGCGACTATGTGTGTGTTACTATGCAATCGCGCCGAAGTGCGCAGGGGTCCCTTGGGTGAGCTGTCCATCATAGTGGGTAAATGGCGGGGAGACGGTGCACACCGCGTGTGTGTGGGCGGGGCCAAACGGGCGGGGCTTCCATGCGAGTGAACATGCCTCTTGTGTGTATATAAGGTCAGAGACCGATCAGAGCAGCAGCTGAAGATACAGAAGCTCGAGGTCACAGGAACAGCACAGGGATTGCGCTCTTGAAAGTCAAGGATGCAAAGGCCTCTGTCCAGCATCACAGCTGATTTTTGACGGTAGATTTGGGAAGAAGGCACAGCTGCCCAGCCTCCCAACGCTCACGATTGTTTTTGGGCTGATGAATGAGTCACTGCATTTGAGCTTCAACTAGTTCCAGCGACTATGTGTGTGTTACTATGCAATCGCGCCGAAGTGCGCAGGGGTCCCTTGAGTGAGCTGTCCATCATAGTGGGTAAATGGCGGGAAGACGGTGCACACCGCGTGTGTGTGGGCGGGGCCAAACGGGCGGGGCTTCCATGCGAGTGAACATGCCTCTTGTGTGTATATAAGGTCAGAGACCGATCAGAGCAGCAGCTGAAGATACAGAAGCTCGAGGTCACAGGAACAGCACAGGGATTGCGCTCCTGAAAGTCAAGGATGCAAAGGCCTCTGTCCAGCATCACAGCTGATTTTCGATGGTATATTTGGGAAGAAGGCACACCTGCCCAGCCTCCAAGACGCTCACGATTGTTTTTGGGCTGATGAATGAGTCACTGCATTTAAGCTTCAACTAGGGCACATGCTGTAATGATATCTGTAAGTGCTTCCTGTTGAGGTTTAATTTTTGTGCCAGGACCATCCTGCCAGAATGGACCCTGCCCTTCATATTTATTCAAGAAGACGCCACCGTTTTGTGCCATACCTCTACTCAACTGGAGTACTTTCTACTGGATAATCAGTAAGTGCTACCTCGTTGGATAAATGTATAGTGCTTTTACTACACTACAGCTGCCTAAAGTGCCAGAGAGTTGTCTACAGCGACCATGTGTGTGTTACAATGCATTCGCGCCGAAGGGCGCAGGGGTCCCTTGAGTGAGCTGTCCATCATAGTGGGTAAATGGCGGGAAGACGGTGCACACCGCGTGTGTGTGGGCGGGGCCAAACGGGCGGGGCTTCCATGCGAGTGAACATGCCTCTTGTGTGTATATAAGGTCAGAGACCGATCAGAGCAGCAGCTGAAGATACAGAAGCTCGAGGTCACAGGAACAGCACAGGGATTGCGCTCCTGAAAGTCAAGGATGCAAAGGCCTCTGTCCAGCATCACAGCTGATTTTTTGACAGTAGATTTGGGAAGAAGGCACACCTGCCCAGCCTCCCAACGCTCACGATTGTTTTTGGGCTGATGAATGAGTCACTGCATTTGAGCTTCAACTAGTTCCAGCGACCAGGTGTGTGTTACTATGCAATCTCCCCGAAGTGCGCAGGGGTCTCTTGAGTGAGCTGTCCATCATAGTGGGTAAATGGCGGGAAGACGGTGCACACCACATGTGTGTGGGGGGGGCCAAACGGGCGGCGCTTGCATGCGAGTGAACATGCCTCTTGTGTGTATATAAGGTCAGAGACCGATCAGAGCAGCAGCTGAAGATACAGAAGCTCGAGGTCACAGGAACAGCACAGGGATTGCGCTCCTGAAAGTCAAGGATGCAAAGGCCTCTGTCCAGCATCACAGCTGATTTTCGATGGTATATTTGGGAAGAAGGCACACCTGCCCAGCCTCCACGACGCTCACGATTGTTTTTGGGCTGATGAATGAGTCACTGCATTTGAGCTTCAACTAGTTCCAGCGACCAGGTGTGTGTTACTATGCAATCTCGCTGAAGTGCGCAGGGGTCCCTTGAGTGAGCTGTCCATCATAGTGGGTAAATAGCGGGAAGAGGGTGCACACCTCGTGTGTGTGGGCGGGGCCAAACGGGCGGGGCTTCCATGCGAGTGAACATGCCTCTTGTGTGTATATAAGGTCAGAGACCGATCAGAGCAGCAGCTGAAGATACAGAAGCTCGAGGTCACAGGAACAGCACAGGGATTGCGCTCGTGAAAGTCAAGGATGCAAATGCCTCTGTCCAGCATCACAGCTGATTTTTGACAGTAGATTTGGGAAGAAGGCACAGCTGCCCAGCCTCCCAACGCTCACGATTGTTTTTGGGCTGATGAATGAGTCACTGCATTTGAGCTTCAACTAGTTCCAGCGACTATGTGTGTGTTACTATGCAATCGCGCCGAAGTGCGCAGGGGTCCCTTGAGTGAGCTGTCCATCATAGTGGGTAAATGGCGGGAAGACGGTGCACACCGCGTGTGTGTGGGCGGGGCCAAACGGGCGGGGCTTCCATGCGAGTGAACATGCCTCTTGTGTGTATATAAGGTCAAAAACCGATCAGAGCAGCAGCTGAAGATACAGAAGCTCGAGGTCACAGGAACAGCACAGGGATTGCGCTCCTGAAAGTCAAGGATGCAAAGGCCTCTGTCCAGCATCACAGCTGATTTTTGACAGTAGATTTGGGAAGAAGGCACACCTGCCCAGCCTCCCAACGCTCACGATTGTTTTTGGGCTGATGAATGAGTCACTGCATTTGAGCTTCAACTAGTTCCAGCGACTATGTGTGTGTTACTATGCAATCGCGCCGAAGTGCGCAGGGGTCCCTTGGGTGAGCTGTCCATCATAGTGGGTAAATGGCGGGGAGACGGTGCACACCGCGTGTGTGTGGGCGGGGCCAAACGGGCGGGGCTTCCATGCGAGTGAACATGCCTCTTGTGTGTATATAAGGTCAGAGACCGATCAGAGCAGCAGCTGAAGATACAGAAGCTCGAGGTCACAGGAACAGCACAGGGATTGCGCTCTTGAAAGTCAAGGATGCAAAGGCCTCTGTCCAGCATCACAGCTGATTTTTGACGGTAGATTTGGGAAGAAGGCACAGCTGCCCAGCCTCCCAACGCTCACGATTGTTTTTGGGCTGATGAATGAGTCACTGCATTTGAGCTTCAACTAGTTCCAGCGACTATGTGTGTGTTACTATGCAATCGCGCCGAAGTGCGCAGGGGTCCCTTGAGTGAGCTGTCCATCATAGTGGGTAAATGGCGGGAAGACGGTGCACACCGCGTGTGTGTGGGCGGGGCCAAACGGGCGGGGCTTCCATGCGAGTGAACATGCCTCTTGTGTGTATATAAGGTCAGAGACCGATCAGAGCAGCAGCTGAAGATACAGAAGCTCGAGGTCACAGGAACAGCACAGGGATTGCGCTCCTGAAAGTCAAGGATGCAAAGGCCTCTGTCCAGCATCACAGCTGATTTTCGATGGTATATTTGGGAAGAAGGCACACCTGCCCAGCCTCCAAGACGCTCACGATTGTTTTTGGGCTGATGAATGAGTCACTGCATTTAAGCTTCAACTAGGGCACATGCTGTAATGATATCTGTAAGTGCTTCCTGTTGAGGTTTAATTTTTGTGCCAGGACCATCCTGCCAGAATGGACCCTGCCCTTCATATTTATTCAAGAAGACGCCACCGTTTTGTGCCATACCTCTACTCAACTGGAGTACTTTCTACTGGATAATCAGTAAGTGCTACCTCGTTGGATAAATGTATAGTGCTTTTACTACACTACAGCTGCCTAAAGTGCCAGAGAGTTGTCTACAGCGACCAGGTGTGTGTTACAATGCATTCGCGCCGAAGGGCGCAGGGGTCCCTTGAGTGAGCTGTCCATCATAGTGGGTAAATGGCGGGAAGACGGTGCACACCGCGTGTGTGTGGGCGGGGCCAAACGGGCGGGGCTTCCATGCGAGTGAACATGCCTCTTGTGTGTATATAAGGTCAGAGACCGATCAGAGCAGCAGCTGAAGATACAGAAGCTCGAGGTCACAGGAACAGCACAGGGATTGCGCTCCTGAAAGTCAAGGATGCAAAGGCCTCTGTCCAGCATCACAGCTGATTTTTTGACAGTAGATTTGGGAAGAAGGCACACCTGCCCAGCCTCCCAACGCTCACGATTGTTTTTGGGCTGATGAATGAGTCACTGCATTTGAGCTTCAACTAGTTCCAGCGACCAGGTGTGTGTTACTATGCAATCTCCCCGAAGTGCGCAGGGGTCTCTTGAGTGAGCTGTCCATCATAGTGGGTAAATGGCGGGAAGACGGTGCACACCACATGTGTGTGGGCGGGGCCAAACGGGCGGCGCTTGCATGCGAGTGAACATGCCTCTTGTGTGTATGTAAGGTCAGAGACCGATCAGAGCAGCAGCTGAAGATACAGAAGCTCGTGGTCACAGGAACAGCACAGGGATTGCGCTCTTGAAAGTCAAGGATGCAAAGGCCTCTGTCCAGCATCACAGCTGATTTTTGACGGTAGATTTGGGAAGAAGGCACAGCTGCCCAGCCTCCCAACGCTCACGATTGTTTTTGGGCTGATGAATGAGTCACTGCATTTGAGCTTCAACTAGTTCCAGCGACTATGTGTGTGTTACTATGCAATCGCGCCGAAGTGCGCAGGGGTCCCTTGAGTGAGCTGTCCATCATAGTGGGTAAATGGCGGGAAGACGGTGCACACCGCGTGTGTGTGGGCGGGGCCAAACGGGCGGGGCTTCCATGCGAGTGAACATGCCTCTTGTGTGTATATAAGGTCAGAGACCGATCAGAGCAGCAGCTGAAGATACAGAAGCTCGAGGTCACAGGAACAGCACAGGGATTGCGCTCCTGAAAGTCAAGGATGCAAAGGCCTCTGTCCAGCATCACAGCTGATTTTCGATGGTATATTTGGGAAGAAGGCACACCTGCCCAGCCTCCACGACGCTCACGATTGTTTTTGGGCTGATGAATGAGTCACTGCATTTAAGCTTCAACTATGGCACATGCTTTATTGATATCTGTAAGTGCTTCCTGTTGAGGTTTAATTTTTGTGCCAGGACCATCGTGCCAGAATGGACCCTGCCCTTCATATTTATTCAAGAAGACGCCACCGTTTTGTGCCATACCTCTACTCAACTGGAGTACTTTCTACTGGATAATCAGTAAGTGCTACCTCGTTGGGTAAATGTATAGTGCTTTTACTACACTACAGCTGCCTAAAGTGCCAGAGAGTTGTCTACAGCGACCATGTGCGTGTTACTATGCAATCGCGCCGAAGTGCGCAGGGGTCTCTTGAGTGAGCTGTCCATCATAGTGGGTAAATGGCGGGAAGACGGTGCACACCACGTGTGTGTGGGTGGGGCCAAACGGGCGGGGCTTCCATGCGAGTGAACATGCCTCTTGTGTGTATATAAGGTCAGAGACCGATCAAAGCAGCAGATGAAGATACAGAAGCTCGTGGTCACAGGAACAGCACAGGGATTGCGCTCTTGAAAGTCAAGGATGCAAAGGCCTCTGTCCAGCATCACAGCTGATTTTCGATGGTATATTTGGGAAGAAGGCACATCTGCCCAGCCTCCCAATGCTCACGATTTTTTTTGGGCTGATGAATGAGTCACTGCATTTGAGCTTCAACTAGTTCCAGCGACCAGGTGTGTGTTACTATGCAATCTCGCTGAAGTGCGCAGGGGTCCCTTGAGTGAGCTGTCCATCATAGTGGGTAAATAGCGGGAAGAGGGTGCACACCTCGTGTGTGTGGGCGGGGCCAAACGGGCGGGGCTTCCATGCGAGTGAACATGCCTCTTGTGTGTATATAAGGTCAGAGACCGATCAGAGCAGCAGCTGAAGATACAGAAGCTCGAGGTCACAGGAACAGCACAGGGATTGCGCTCGTGAAAGTCAAGGATGCAAATGCCTCTGTCCAGCATCACAGCTGATTTTTGACGGTAGATTTGGGAAGAAGGCACAGCTGCCCAGCCTCCCAACGCTCACGATTGTTTTTGGGCTGATGAATGAGTCACTGCATTTGAGCTTTAACTAGTTCCAGCGACTATGTGTGTGTTACTATGCAATCGCGCCGAAGTGCGCAGGGGTCTCTTGAGTGAGCTGTCCATCATAGTGGGTAATGGCGGGAAGGGGGTGCACACCTCGTGTGTGTGGGCGGGGCCAAACGGGCGGGGCTTCCATGCGAGTGAACATGCCTCTTGTGTGTATATAAGGTCAGAGACCGATCAGAGCAGCAGCTGAAGATACAGAAGCTCGTGGTCACAGGAACAGCACAGGGATTGCGCTCTTGAAAGTCAAGAATGCAAAGGCCTCTGTCCAGCATCACAGCTGATTTTCGATGGTATATTTGGGAAGAAGGCACACCTGCCCAGCCTCCACGACGCTCACGATTGATTTTGGGCTGATGAATGAGTCACTGAATTTAAGCTTCAACTAGTTCCAGCGACTATGTGTGTGTTACTATGCAATCGCGCCGAAGTGCGCAGGGGTCCCTTGAGTGAGCTGTCCATCATAGTGGGTAAATGGCGGGAAGACGGTGCACACCGCGTGTGTGTGGGCGGGGCCAAACGGGCGGGGCTTCCATGCGAGTGAACATGCCTCTTGTGTGTATATAAGGTCAGAGACCGATCAGAGCAGCAGCTGAAGATACAGAAGCTCGAGGTCACAGGAACAGCACAGGGATTGCGCTCCTGAAAGTCAAGGATGCAAAGGCCTCTGTCCAGCATCACAGCTGATTTTCGATGGTATATTTGGGAAGAAGGCACACCTGCCCAGCCTCCACGACGCTCACGATTGTTTTTGGGCTGATGAATGAGTCACTGCATTTAAGCTTCAACTACGGCACATGCTTTATTGATATCTGTAAGTGCTTCCTGTTGAGGTTTAATTTTTGTGCCAGGACCATCGTGCCAGAATGGACCCTGCCCTTCATATTTATTCAAGAAGACGCCACCGTTTTGTGCCATACCTCTACTCAACTGGAGTACTTTCTACTGGATAATCAGTAAGTGCTACCTCGTTGGGTAAATGTATAGTGCTTTTACTACACTACAGCTGCCTAAAGTGCCAGAGAGTTGTCTACAGCGACCATGTGCGTGTTACTATGCAATCGCGCCGAAGTGCGCAGGGGTCTCTTGAGTGAGCTGTCCATCATAGTGGGTAAATGGCGGGAAGACGGTGCACACCACGTGTGTGGGGGCGGGGCCAAACGGGCGGGGCTTCCATGCGAGTGAACATGCCTCTTGTGTGTATATAAGGTCAGAGACCGATCAGAGCAGCAGATGAAGATACAGAAGCTCGTGGTCACAGGAACAGCACAGGGATTGCGCTCTTGAAAGTCAAGGATGCAAAGGCCTCTGTCCAGCATCACAGCTGATTTTCGATGGTATATTTGGGAAGAAGGCACATCTGCCCAGCCTCCCAACGCTCACGATTTTTTTTGGGCTGATGAATGAGTCACTGCATTTGAGCTTCAACTAGTTCCAGCGACCAGGTGTGTGTTACTATGCAATCTCGCCGAAGTGCGCAGGGGTCCCTTGAGTGAGCTGTCCATCATAGTGGGTAAATAGCGGGAAGAGGGTGCACACCTCGTGTGTGTGGGCGGGGCCAAACGGGCGGGGCTTCCATGCGAGTGAACATGCCTCTTGTGTGTATATAAGGTCAGAGACCGATCAGAGCAGCAGCTGAAGATACAGAAGCTCGAGGTCACAGGAACAGCACAGGGATTGCGCTCGTGAAAGTCAAGGATGCAAATGCCTCTGTCCAGCATCACAGCTGATTTTTGACGGTAGATTTGGGAAGAAGGCACAGCTGCCCAGTCTCCCAACGCTCACGATTGTTTTTGGGCTGATGAATGAGTCACTGCATTTGAGCTTCAACTAGTTCCAGCGACTATGTGTGTGTTACTATGCAATCGCGCCGAAGTGCGCAGGGGTCCCTTGAGTGAGCTGTCCATCATAGTGGGTAAATGGCGGGAAGACGGTGCACACCGCGTGTGTGTGGGCGGGGCCAAACGGGCGGGGCTTCCATGCGAGTGAACATGCCTCTTGTGTGTATATAAGGTCAGAGACCGATCAGAGCAGCAGCTGAAGATACAGAAGCTCGAGGTCACAGGAACAGCACAGGGATTGCGCTCCTGAAAGTCAAGGATGCAAAGGCCTCTGTCCAGCATCACAGCTGATTTTCGATGGTATATTTGGGAAGAAGGCACACCTGCCCAGCCTCCACGACGCTCACGATTGTTTTTGGGCTGATGAATGAGTCACTGCATTTAAGCTTCAACTACGGCACATGCTTTATTGATATCTGTAAGTGCTTCCTGTTGAGGTTTAATTTTTGTGCCAGGACCATCGTGCCAGAATGGACCCTGCCCTTCATATTTATTCAAGAAGACGCCACCGTTTTGTGCCATACCTCTACTCAACTGGAGTACTTTCTACTGGATAATCAGTAAGTGCTACCTCGTTGGGTAAATGTATAGTGCTTTTACTACACTACAGCTGCCTAAAGTGCCAGAGAGTTGTCTACAGCGACCATGTGCGTGTTACTATGCAATCGCGCCGAAGTGCGCAGGGGTCTCTTGAGTGAGCTGTCCATCATAGTGGGTAAATGGCGGGAAGACGGTGCACACCACGTGTGTGTGGGCGGGGCCAAACGGGCGGGGCTTCCATGCGAGTGAACATGCCTCTTGTGTGTATATAAGGTCAGAGACCGATCAGAGCAGCAGATGAAGATACAGAAGCTCGTGGTCACAGGAACAGCACAGGGATTGCGCTCTTGAAAGTCAAGGATGCAAAGGCCTCTGTCCAGCATCACAGCTGATTTTCGATGGTATATTTGGGAAGAAGGCACATCTGCCCAGCCTCCCAACGCTCACGATTTTTTTTGGGCTGATGAATGAGTCACTGCATTTGAGCTTCAACTAGTTCCAGCGACCAGGTGTGTGTTACTATGCAATCTCGCCGAAGTGCGCAGGGGTCCCTTGAGTGAGCTGTCCATCATAGTGGGTAAATAGCGGGAAGAGGGTGCACACCTCGTGTGTGTGGGCGGGGCCAAACGGGCGGGGCTTCCATGCGAGTGAACATGCCTCTTGTGTGTATATAAGGTCAGAGACCGATCAGAGCAGCAGCTGAAGATACAGAAGCTCGAGGTCACAGGAACAGCACAGGGATTGCGCTCGTGAAAGTCAAGGATGCAAATGCCTCTGTCCAGCATCACAGCTGATTTTTGACAGTAGATTTGGGAAGAAGGCACAGCTGCCCAGCCTCCCAACGCTCACGATTGTTTTTGGGCTGATGAATGAGTCACTGCATTTGAGCTTCAACTAGTTCCAGCGACTATGTGTGTGTTACTATGCAATCGCGCCGAAGTGCGCAGGGGTCCCTTGAGTGAGCTGTCCATCATAGTGGGTAAATGGCGGGAAGACGGTGCACACCGCGTGTGTGTGGGCGGGGCCAAACGGGCGGGGCTTCCATGCGAGTGAACATGCCTCTTGTGTGTATATAAGGTCAAAAACCGATCAGAGCAGCAGCTGAAGATACAGAAGCTCGAGGTCACAGGAACAGCACAGGGATTGCGCTCCTGAAAGTCAAGGATGCAAAGGCCTCTGTCCAGCATCACAGCTGATTTTTGACAGTAGATTTGGGAAGAAGGCACACCTGCCCAGCCTCCCAACGCTCACGATTGTTTTTGGGCTGATGAATGAGTCACTGCATTTGAGCTTCAACTAGTTCCAGCGACTATGTGTGTGTTACTATGCAATCGCGCCGAAGTGCGCAGGGGTCCCTTGGGTGAGCTGTCCATCATAGTGGGTAAATGGCGGGGAGACGGTGCACACCGCGTGTGTGTGGGCGGGGCCAAACGGGCGGGGCTTCCATGCGAGTGAACATGCCTCTTGTGTGTATATAAGGTCAGAGACCGATCAGAGCAGCAGCTGAAGATACAGAAGCTCGAGGTCACAGGAACAGCACAGGGATTGCGCTCTTGAAAGTCAAGGATGCAAAGGCCTCTGTCCAGCATCACAGCTGATTTTCGATGGTATATTTGGGAAGAAGGCACACCTGCCCAGCCTCCAAGACGCTCACGATTGTTTTTGGGCTGATGAATGAGTCACTGCATTTAAGCTTCAACTAGGGCACATGCTGTAATGATATCTGTAAGTGCTTCCTGTTGAGGTTTAATTTTTGTGCCAGGACCATCCTGCCAGAATGGACCCTGCCCTTCATATTTATTCAAGAAGACGCCACCGTTTTGTGCCATACCTCTACTCAACTGGAGTACTTTCTACTGGATAATCAGTAAGTGCTACCTCGTTGGATAAATGTATAGTGCTTTTACTACACTACAGCTGCCTAAAGTGCCAGAGAGTTGTCTACAGCGACCAGGTGTGTGTTACAATGCATTCGCGCCGAAGGGCGCAGGGGTCCCTTGAGTGAGCTGTCCATCATAGTGGGTAAATGGCGGGAAGACGGTGCACACCGCGTGTGTGTGGGCGGGGCCAAACGGGCGGGGCTTCCATGCGAGTGAACATGCCTCTTGTGTGTATATAAGGTCAGAGACCGATCAGAGCAGCAGCTGAAGATACAGAAGCTCGAGGTCACAGGAACAGCACAGGGATTGCGCTCCTGAAAGTCAAGGATGCAAAGGCCTCTGTCCAGCATCACAGCTGATTTTTTGACAGTAGATTTGGGAAGAAGGCACACCTGCCCAGCCTCCCATCGCTCACGATTGTTTTTGGGCTGATGAATGAGTCACTGCATTTGAGCTTCAACTAGTTCCAGCGACCAGGTGTGTGTTACTATGCAATCTCCCCGAAGTGCGCAGGGGTCTCTTGAGTGAGCTGTCCATCATAGTGGGTAAATGGCGGGAAGACGGTGCACACCACATGTGTGTGGGCGGGGCCAAACGGGCGGCGCTTGCATGCGAGTGAACATGCCTCTTGTGTGTATGTAAGGTCAGAGACCGATCAGAGCAGCAGCTGAAGATACAGAAGCTCGTGGTCACAGGAACAGCACAGGGATTGCGCTCTTGAAAGTCAAGGATGCAAAGGCCTCTGTCCAGCATCACAGCTGATTTTTGACGGTAGATTTGGGAAGAAGGCACAGCTGCCCAGCCTCCCAACGCTCACGATTGTTTTTGGGCAGATGAATGAGTCACTGCATTTGAGCTTCAACTAGTTCCAGCGACTATGTGTGTGTTACTATGCAATCGCGCCGAAGTGCGCAGGGGTCCCTTGAGTGAGCTGTCCATCATAGTGGGTAAATGGCGGGAAGACGGTGCACACCGCGTGTGTGTGGGCGGGGCCAAACGGGCGGGGCTTCCATGCGAGTGAACATGCCTCTTGTGTGTATATAAGGTCAGAGACCGATCAGAGCAGCAGCTGAAGATACAGAAGCTCGAGGTCACAGGAACAGCACAGGGATTGCGCTCCTGAAAGTCAAGGATGCAAAGGCCTCTGTCCAGCATCACAGCTGATTTTCGATGGTATATTTGGGAAGAAGGCACACCTGCCCAGCCTCCACGACGCTCACGATTGTTTTTGGGCTGATGAATGAGTCACTGCATTTAAGCTTCAACTACGGCACATGCTTTATTGATATCTGTAAGTGCTTCCTGTTGAGGTTTAATTTTTGTGCCAGGACCATCGTGCCAGAATGGACCCTGCCCTTCATATTTATTCAAGAAGACGCCACCGTTTTGTGCCATACCTCTACTCAACTGGAGTACTTTCTACTGGATAATCAGTAAGTGCTACCTCGTTGGGTAAATGTATAGTGCTTTTACTACACTACAGCTGCCTAAAGTGCCAGAGAGTTGTCTACAGCGACCATGTGCGTGTTACTATGCAATCGCGCCGAAGTGCGCAGGGGTCTCTTGAGTGAGCTGTCCATCATAGTGGGTAAATGGCGGGAAGACGGTGCACACCACGTGTGTGTGGGTGGGGCCAAACGGGCGGGGCTTCCATGCGAGTGAACATGCCTCTTGTGTGTATATAAGGTCAGAGACCGATCAGAGCAGCAGATGAAGATACAGAAGCTCGTGGTCACAGGAACAGCACAGGGATTGCGCTCTTGAAAGTCAAGGATGCAAAGGCCTCTGTCCAGCATCACAGCTGATTTTCGATGGTATATTTGGGAAGAAGGCACATCTGCCCAGCCTCCCAACGCTCACGATTTTTTTTGGGCTGATGAATGAGTCACTGCATTTGAGCTTCAACTAGTTCCAGCGACCAGGTGTGTGTTACTATGCAATCTCGCTGAAGTGCGCAGGGGTCCCTTGAGTGAGCTGTCCATCATAGTGGGTAAATAGCGGGAAGAGGGTGCACACCTCGTGTGTGTGGGCGGGGCCAAACGGGCGGGGCTTCCATGCGAGTGAACATGCCTCTTGTGTGTATATAAGGTCAGAGACCGATCAGAGCAGCAGCTGAAGATACAGAAGCTCGAGGTCACAGGAACAGCACAGGGATTGCGCTCGTGAAAGTCAAGGATGCAAATGCCTCTGTCCAGCATCACAGCTGATTTTTGACGGTAGATTTGGGAAGAAGGCACAGCTGCCCAGCCTCCCAACGCTCACGATTGTTTTTGGGCTGATGAATGAGTCACTGCATTTGAGCTTTAACTAGTTCCAGCGACTATGTGTGTGTTACTATGCAATCGCGCCGAAGTGCGCAGGGGTCTCTTGAGTGAGCTGTCCATCATAGTGGGTAATGGCGGGAAGGGGGTGCACACCTCGTGTGTGTGGGCGGGGCCAAACGGGCGGGGATTCCATGCGAGTGAACATGCCTCTTGTGTGTATATAAGGTCAGAGACCGATCAGAGCAGCAGCTGAAGATACAGAAGCTCGTGGTCACAGGAACAGCACAGGGATTGCGCTCGTGAAAGTCAAGAATGCAAATGCCTCTGTCCAGCATCACAGCTGATTTTCGATGGTATATTTGGGAAGAAGGCACACCTGCCCAGCCTCCACGACGCTCACGATTGTTTTTGGGCTGATGAATGAGTCACTGCATTTGAGCTTTAACTAGTTCCAGCGACTATGTGTGTGTTACTATGCAATCGCGCCGAAGTGCGCAGGGGTCTCTTGAGTGAGCTGTCCAACATAGTGGGTAATGGCGGGAAGGGGGTGCACACCTCGTGTGTGTGGGCGGGGCCAAACGGGCGGGGCTTCCATGCGAGTGAACATGCCTCTTGTGTGTATATAAGGTCAGAGACCGATCAGAGCAGCAGCTGAAGATACAGAAGCTCGTGGTCACAGGAACAGCACAGGGATTGCGCTCTTGAAAGTCAAGAATGCAAAGGCCTCTGTCCAGCATCACAGCTGATTTTCGATGGTATATTTGGGAAGAAGGCACACCTGCCCAGCCTCCACGACGCTCACGATTGATTTTGGGCTGATGAATGAGTCACTGAATTTAAGCTTCAACTAGTTCCAGCGACTATGTGTGTGTTACTATGCAATCGCGCCGAAGTGCGCAGGGGTCTCTTGAGTGAGCTGTCCATCATAGTGGGTAAATGGCGGGAAGACGGTGCACACCGCGTGTGTGTGGGCGGGGCCAAACGGGCGGGGCTTCCATGCGAGTGAACATGCCTCTTGTGTGTATATAAGGTCAGAGACCGATCAGAGCAGCAGCTGAAGGTACAGAAGCTCGAGGTCACAGGAACAGCACAGGGATTGCGCTCCTGAAAGTCAAGGATGCAAAGGCCTCTGTCCAGCATCACAGCTGATTTTCGATGGTATATTTGGGAAGAAGGCACACCTTCCCAGCCTCCACGACGCTCACGATTGTTTTTGGGCTGATGAATGAGTCACTGCATTTAAGCTTCAACTACGGCACATGCTTTATTGATATCTGTAAGTGCTTCCTGTTGAGGTTTAATTTTTGTGCCAGGACCATCGTGCCAGAATGGACCCTGCCCTTCATATTTATTCAAGAAGACGCCACCGTTTTGTGCCATACCTCTACTCAACTGGAGTACTTTCTACTGGATAATCAGTAAGTGCTACCTCGTTGGGTAAATGTATAGTGCTTTTACTACACTACAGCTGCCTAAAGTGCCAGAGAGTTGTCTACAGCGACCATGTGCGTGTTACTATGCAATCGCGCCGAAGTGCGCAGGGGTCTCTTGAGTGAGCTGTCCATCATAGTGGGTAAATGGCGGGAAGACGGTGCACACCACGTGTGTGTGGGCGGGGCCAAACGGGCGGGGCTTCCATGCGAGTGAACATGCCTCTTGTGTGTATATAAGGTCAGAGACCGATCAGAGCAGCAGATGAAGATACAGAAGCTCGTGGTCACAGGAACAGCACAGGGATTGCGCTCTTGAAAGTCAAGGATGCAAAGGCCTCTGTCCAGCATCACAGCTGATTTTCAATGGTATATTTGGGAAGACGGCACATCTGCCCAGCCTCCCAACGCTCACGATTTTTTTGGGGCTGATGAATGAGTCACTGCATTTGAGCTTCAACTAGTTCCAGCGACCAGGTGTGTGTTACTATGCAATCTCGCCGAAGTGCGCAGGGGTCCCTTGAGTGAGCTGTCCATCATAGTGGGTAAATAGCGGGAAGAGGGTGCACACCTCGTGTGTGTGGGCGGGGCCAAACAGGCGGGGCTTCCATGCGAGTGAACATGCCTCTTGTGTGTATATAAGGTCAGAGACCGATCAGAGCAGCAGCTGAAGATACAGAAGCTCGAGGTCACAGGAACAGCACAGGGATTGCGCTCCTGAAAGTCAAGGATGCAAAGGCCTCTGTCCAGCATCACAGCTGATTTTACCAAGGGCGAGGCTAGACGAGCCCGCCTTTAGGGCCCGGCCCCCCGGCCCACACCGCGCCGCCATTGGTTCATAGGCCCAGGAGGCTGCCCTATGGGCAGCCATCCTGGGAAGTACTTCCGGGTCAGGGGGCGCGTGACGCACGTCCGGTGGGGGCGTGGGGCAGAGGCCATGACCTATTTAGGTCTGGGTCACGGTCAACTCGGCCTCTTTCCCCGCCTGCGCCGGACCTGATCGCCACTCCCTGTCCGTTAGTCAGCTAGTTTTAATCTTTAAACTTTAAGTTAAACTTAGGTTGCCCAGTAGCTTCCCCGCCCCATAGTCTGACCCCCGAGGACATTGACGGAGTGCCGACGAACCTCGACGTGCAGCGGAGGAGAGAGCGCCGACCGGGTCGCCAGGTGAGGTGCCGGGGTTAGCTGAGGCTGGGGGCGGGCGCGGGTCCGGGGCTTGTTTGACGCCTCCTCCTGCTGCAGCCCGGTGAGGTGTTGGGAGCGGAGAGCGTGGTGCGGGCCCGCGTTCGCCTGCAGCGGCCTTAGGAAAGGGCAGCAGAGCTCCGGCGCCGTCGCCTGGCGGCAGGGTGGGTGTGGGGGCGAGGGAGAAGGGTAGCGGGACTCAGAGTAGTAGGTAGCGGTGCAAAGAAGGTACCATGGCACCCAGGGGGCAGAGCCATAAGCGCAAGGGCAAAGACCCGGAGATTGCGCAGTTACTGGCCTTGCTCCTCCAGAAGTTTAACGGGGACGACGAGTGCAGTGAAGTAGAGTCTGAGGGGCCCCATTCCGATCCGGAGGGAGAGACCCCGAGCATTGCGGAGCGCCCACGCAGGCGTGGTGTTCCGCCCAAAGCGGCGTTCCCTCCCCTGCCCAAGAAACCGAGGGCACAGAATCCTAGGGGCTCACGTGGGCAGAAGAAGACAGGGAGCGGTGGGGGAGCGGGGCTGCCCCCCCCTCCGAGGGTTCCTTCGCCGAGTGCCCCCCCATTGGCGCCGTCTGCACCCGTAGCCCCTCTTCCTGCGCCCCAGGCGCCAGTACTCCCGTGGGCGGCGCCTCTAGCTCCAGTAATTCCGGCTTCTGCGCCACAAGCGCCTGTAATTCCTGTTTCTGCGCCACAAGCGCCTGTAATTCCTTCACCCGTAGCGCCTCTTCCTGTGCCCCAGGCGCCAGTAATCCCACTGGCGGCGCCTCTAGCTCCAGTAATTCCTGTTCCTGCGCCACAAGCGCCTGTAATTCCTTCGCCTACACCACTAGCGCCAGGGGCCCCTCTACCCGCGCCTCAAGCGCCTGTTATTCCCCCAGCGGCACCAGGTGCTCCGGCGATACCCCCGGCCCCGGTGCCTACGGGTGACATCTTGAAGGAAATCTTGGGGGCCATAGCGGCGCTGGGATCTCCCCCGGTGCTTCCTGAGAAGGTCGCAGTGTCCCCACCAGTGGTAGTAAGCCCACCCGCCCAGCCCCAACTCGAGGGCGCTGGGACTGGGGGCGCTTTGGGGGAAATCTTAAATGCCCTGAAGGCGCTCACTCGAGCTCCGGGCGCAGCACCCCCTCTTCCTCCGGTAGCCGTGGCACCGACCTTGGTCCCGGCAGTCACGCCTTGGGTCCCCGGGAATAAGGATGAGGGCCCACTAGGCGAGATCAAGGAGCAATTGGCGCTGTTAGCCAGGACGCAGGCTCTGAATGCCCCGGTGGCCCCATCGGCGGTGGCGGCCCCCGCTTGTGCCCCCAGTACTCCAGGAGGTAAGCCTGAGATGAAGGGCCCGGAGCCCGGGGCGGGAGCGATGGTGGGGGGTGGCCAGGGTTATGTCTTGTCTAAACCAGGCCGCCTGGCTACACACGTATCTCCCGATATGAAGGAAAAAATTTGGAAGGGGGAATTCGTAGATATATTTGCTTTGATTAGGCCCAAGAGAATGGAGGTGGAGAGTAAGGACAAGGAGGGCAAGGATAACTCCTCCAAGGATAGGAGACCGAGGGTGGAAGAATCTATCACGAACTGGCTATTTGGTTTCCAGGTGTTCATCACAGTAGTTATTGAGAAGAAGCCAGAGTTGGCAGGGCCATTGGTGTACTATATGCACAGGATTTTGAAAGCGCACACGACGCATGGAGGGACAGCCTGGCTGGATTATGATAGGGATTTCAGATGGGAGAAGGTGCAGGACCCAGACATGGGTTGGGACCAGGTGGAGGTCAATGTGTGGTTGGAAAGTGTGAATGCCAAAGCATGTGGGTCGCAAAACAATAGACAGCCCTTTCGGACATCCCAGGGGGGACCTGGGGATAAGCGGGGGACATGTGGGCAATTTAACAGGAAGGTGTGCACCTGGCCGCCGGACAAGTGCAAGTTCAGGCACGCATGCTCCTTTTGCGGGCACCCCTCGCATCCCGAATTCAAGTGCATTAAAAAATCCAAGGAACGGGGAGGGGGGGGCAGAGAGGTTAAGCCCTCCCAGCCATAAGCTGCCCACCCCGGTGGACATTGGGAAACTGGTTTTTTGGCTGAATCAGTATCCAGACCGGTTAGCAGCCAAAATCTTGTACTCAGGGTTCTCAGAGGGGTTTCGCATTCCAGCTCTTGGGGTCCCCCCGGTTAGGTTTTGCAATAATCTTTTATCTGCGAGGGCGATGCCTGCGGTGGTTGAGTTGAAGGTGCAGAAGGAGCTTAGTGCGGGGCGTGTAGCTGGCCCGTTCGGGGCCCCCCCGCTCCCAGGCTTTGTCTGCTCACCCCTAGGGGTAGTACCGAAGAAGGAACCGGGGCAATTCAGGATGATCCATAACTTATCTGCCCCCAAGGGAGAGTCTGTGAACGATGCTATCGACCCAACTTTGTGTTCAGTATCTTACTCGTCCTTTGACGTAGCTTTGAATAAAGTGAGGTCACTAGGGCCTGGCGCCATCATGGCCAAGACGGACATAGAATCCGCTTTCCGCCTGTTGCCTGTTCACCCGGAGGATTATCACCTGTTGGGATTCCAACTGAACCAGCAGTTTTACTATGATAAGTGTATGCCCATGGGGTGTGCTGTCTCCTGTAGGTATTTTGAGACCTTTAGTTGCATGCTACAATGGTTGTTCTCTCATAAGACAGGCTGCAGGGAGGTTGTGCATTATTTAGATGACTTCATGGTTATGGGGCCGGCCGCCTCCACGGCTTGTAATCAGGCGTTGGACCAATTGGTGGCCTTATTCAGGGAATTTAATATTCCGCTGGCCCCGGGCAAGACAGTGGGTCCTGATACATGCATGACATTTCTGGGGATTGAAATTGACACGGTGGCGGGGGAATGCAGGTTACCACAAGACAAAGTGAAGTCTTTTTCCCACGCCATTGACGCGGTCTTGGCTTGTACGAAGGTGACTTTACACCAGCTTCAGGTTGTGGTGGGACAGCTAAACTTCGCCCTCAGGATCATCCCCATGGGACGCCCCTTTTCTAGATCTATTGCCAGGGCGATGGTGGGCCTAACACAGAAGCACCACAGAGTGCGCCTACGGGCCGAAGTAAAGGGTGATTTGAGAGTGTGGCGAGATTTCTTAGCGAATTTCAATGGCACGGTTGTCTGGCCGTCCGCCCCGGTGTCCAACTCTGAGTTAGGATTATTTACGGATGCGGCAGGCAGCGTTGGCTTTGGGGCTATCCTCGGGCCTAAGTGGTGCGGGGCGGAGTGGCCGGAAGAGTGGCACAAAACAGGTTTGACAAGAAATGTAGCCTTTTTGGAGTTGTTCCCCATACTGGTGGCGGTGTCTGTTTGGGCAGAGCACTTCAGGAACAGATCAGTGATATTCTGGTCAGACAACATGTCTGTGGTTGAAGCCATTAACCGGCAGGGGGCCACGTGTAAGAATGTGCTGAGATTGTTGAAACGGTTGGTGTTGGCATGTTTGAGGTTGAATTTAACGTTTAAGGCAGCACACATTCCAGGGGTCGACAATCATGCTGCTGATGCTTTGTCTCGTTCCAAGCTGCAGGAGTTTCGGAGGTTCCATCCGGCAGCGGAGGATCAGAGGACGGTGTTCCCACCATCACTGTGGAGGATTGGAGCCCCGCTTTAGCGGGGCTGGTAGGTGCCTCATTGAGTGACCGCACTCGGAAAACGTATCAGCAGTGTTTTTTGTATTACAGGACATTAGTGCAAGAGGCGGGTTTCTCATGTTGGCATTCTGATCAAGCTATGTTTCACTTTCTGCAGCACATCTATGACCAGGGCAAGTCGCTCTCTTATGCCAGGACGCACGTCACTTCTGTGGGTTTCTTTGCTAGATTAGCGGGCCTGTATGATCCAGGGATGTCTTATGTAGTCAAGAGAGCTCTGACTGGGTGGGCCAGGAGGGAAGGCCCTAAGCGGGACAGTAGGAGGCCCCTGGACGTGGGGACTCTGAGGAGGATGCTAGACGCCCTCCCTAGACGGTGCACGTCGGCCTTTGAGAGCACGTTATTCTCTGCAGTCTTCTCGTTAGCCTTTTATGGGGCATTTCGTCTGGGGGAGATAGTGGGGTCCTCTCGCGTTGATCATAATGGGGGGCTGCAGTTTGGGGACCTCAATCTTACAGCAGGGACCATGGAGGTATGCCTCAGAAAGTCTAAGACCGACCAGCTGGGCAAAGGTGCCTGGATCCAGTTGGGCTCTGCGCCTGATGCGCCTGTGTGCCCGGTAGCCTGTATGCGGGCATACCTGGCCATCCGCCCTGGGGAGAAGAGTCAGGCCTTGTTCATTCATGAGGGGGGTGAGTGTGTCTCGCAATACCAATTCAAGGCTGTACTACGGGAGGCTCTGGGTGACCTGGGCCTTGGGGATTCGGGCTATTCATCCCATTCATTCAGGATAGGCGCTGCCACATTGGCGGCAGGGGCAGGGTTTTCTTCCAAGGCGGTGAAGAAGGTGGGCCGTTGGTCGTCCGACTGCTTTAAAAGATATGTAAGGCCCGAATTGTTATGACGTCGTGTATTGCCATGCCCATGCCTGACTTTTCTATTTCCTCTCCGATTACTAGTATGCCAGGGAAGGTGGTGTGGGTATTGGGACACTCGTTCGTTCGACGGGCAGCGGTGCGACTGCGGCAACGGCGAGTGCGGAAGCCACCCGGGCTGGCAGGGACGGAGTTTTTGTGGCATGGTGTGGGAGGAATGCGGATTCGGCACCTGCGACGGTTGGTGGAAGACATCAAGGGGCGCGAGAGGCAGTCTCCCGCATTGGTCATCTTACACTTGGGCGGCAACGACATGGTCGACAGGGGCCGCCTCGCAGTCAAAGAGGCACTACTTACGGAAATTGCTTGGCTGGGGCGAACCTTCCCCCAGGCCAGGATAGCATGGTCATGCATGATCCCACGACGATGGTGGGGCAATGGGATCCGGCCGTACCCGGTGAACGTGTCTGTGAGGCGTCTCAACGGAGAATTGGCAAAGATGTGCTCAGGAAAGGGCCGCTTGCTACATCTCCCGCACAGGATGATCTCGGGATCTGAAATGTTTCACCAGGACGGGGTGCATCTGTCGGACATTGGTATGGATGCTTGGATTCAAGGCATTTGGTCATTTGTGCTGAACTTGGCGGCAGGGGGGAAGGGCGACGGACCTGAGGGCCCTAGTCTCCCTTGTGGCGGAAAAGAGACATTTGAACACTGATAGACTGCAAAAATGGAGTGGAGTCCGCCTTGCGCACTCCCTACGCCAGCACTGAGGGGAGAGAGGGTAAGCTCTCCGCAGGGGGATGGAGACCACCGGCTGGGGAGGCAAGGGCGTCAGGTACGAGCCTCATAGCAGCGTGGTGGATGAGAGGTGGGGCCCTGGAAATGGCGGACAAGGACCCGAGGGCTGGGGCCCATCGCTCGTGGGGCGCAGGTGGGTGGCACCTGGCGCGGGCATCGTACTTGGGGGATGCGAACCTAAGGGCCCCTTGGTGCTGGGGGAAGCAAGAAGTTATGAGCAAATAAATACAAGTTGAAACGTATAATAAAGTTGATGAAGAAGAGTTGATAATAAAGGAAGGAGGTTGCTCATAATTTGAGATATGTATAAACGATTTACTTGTCATGTTTATGAAGTGTAATTAAACATGGCCTTTTAAACCCACCTGTTCTCAAGTGCTTGTTTTGGTGGGTAGGCGGGTGTGGAGCATGCTGGGGGATCCGGGGCCTATACCAAGGGCGAGGCTAGACGAGCCCGCCTTTAGGGCCCGGCCCCCCGGCCCACACCGCGCCGCCATTGGTTCATAGGCCCAGGAGGCTGCCCTATGGGCAGCCATCCTGGGAAGTACTTCCGGGTCAGGGGGCGCGTGACGCACGTCCGGTGGGGGCGTGGGGCAGAGGCCATGACCTATTTAGGTCTGGGTCACGGTCAACTCGGCCTCTTTCCCCGCCTGCGCCGGACCTGATCGCCACTCCCTGTCCGTTAGTCAGCTAGTTTTAATCTCCCACCCACCCGTCCCTTGAGGCAGTGATTTGAAGGGTGCGTTGCGGAAAAGAGACATTTGAACACTGATAGACTGCAAAAATGGAGTGGAGTCCGCCTTGCGCACTCCCTACGCCAGCACTGAGGGGAGAGAGGGTAAGCTCTCCGCAGGGGGATGGAGACCACCGGCTGGGGAGGCAAGGGCGTCAGGTACGAGCCTCATAGCAGCGTGGTGGATGAGAGGTGGGGCCCTGGAAATGGCGGACAAGGACCCGAGGGCTGGGGCCCATCGCTCGTGGGGCGCAGGTGGGTGGCACCTGGCGCGGGCATCGTACTTGGGGGATGCGAACCTAAGGGCCCCTTGGTGCTGGGGGAAGCAAGAAGTTATGAGCAAATAAATACAAGTTGAAACGTATAATAAAGTTGATGAAGAAGAGTTGATAATAAAGGAAGGAGGTTGCTCATAATTTGAGATATGTATAAACGATTTACTTGTCATGTTTATGAAGTGTAATTAAACATGGCCTTTTAAACCCACCTGTTCTCAAGTGCTTGTTTTGGTGGGTAGGCGGGTGTGGAGCATGCTGGGGGATCCGGGGCCTATCGATGGTATATTTGGGAAGAAGGCACACCTGCCCAGCCTCCACGACGCTCACGATTGTTTTTGGGCTGATGACTGAGTCACTGCATTTAAGCTTCAACTACGGCACATGCTTTATTGATATCTGTAAGTGCTTCCTGTTGAGGTTTAATTTTTGTGCCAGGACCATCGTGCCAGAATGGACCCTGCCCTTCATATTTATTCAAGAAGACGCCACCGTTTTGTGCCATACCTCTACTCAACTGGAGTACTTTCTACTGGATAATCAGTAAGTGCTACCTCGTTGGGTAAATGTATAGTGCTTTTACTACACTACAGCTGCCTAAAGTGCCAGAGAGTTGTCTACAGCGACCATGTGCGTGTTACTATGCAATCGCGCCGAAGTGCGCAGGGGTCTCTTGAGTGAGCTGTCCATCATAGTGGGTAAATGGCGGGAAGACGGTGCACACCACGTGTGTGTGGGCGGGGCCAAACGGGCGGGGCTTCCATGCGAGTGAACATGCCTCTTGTGTGTATATAAGGTCAGAGACCGATCAGAGCAGCAGATGAAGATACAGAAGCTCGTGGTCACAGGAACAGCACAGGGATTGCGCTCTTGAAAGTCAAGGATGCAAAGGCCTCTGTCCAGCATCACAGCTGATTTTCGGTGGTATATTTGGGAAGAAGGCACATCTGCCCAGCCTCCCAACGCTCACGATTTTTTTTGGGCTGATGAATGAGTCACTGCATTTGAGCTTCAACTAGTTCCAGCGACCAGGTGTGTGTTACTATGCAATCTCGCCGAAGTGCGCAGGGGTCCCTTGAGTGAGCTGTCCATCATAGTGGGTAAATAGCGGGAAGAGGGTGCACACCTCGTGTGTGTGGGCGGGGCCAAACGGGCGGGGCTTCCATGCGAGTGAACATGCCTCTTGTGTGTATATAAGGTCAGAGACCGATCAGAGCAGCAGCTGAAGATACAGAAGCTCGAGGTCACAGGAACAGCACAGGGATTGCGCTCGTGAAAGTCAAGGATGCAAATGCCTCTGTCCAGCATCACAGCTGATTTTTGACAGTAGATTTGGGAAGAAGGCACAGCTGCCCAGCCTCCCAACGCTCACGATTGTTTTTGGGCTGATGAATGAGTCACTGCATTTGAGCTTCAACTAGTTCCAGCGACTATGTGTGTGTTACTATGCAATCGCGCCGAAGTGCGCAGGGGTCCCTTGAGTGAGCTGTCCATCATAGTGGGTAAATGGCGGGAAGACGGTGCACACCGCGTGTGTGTGGGCGGGGCCAAACGGGCGGGGCTTCCATGCGAGTGAACATGCCTCTTGTGTGTATATAAGGTCAAAAACCGATCAGAGCAGCAGCTGAAGATACAGAAGCTCGAGGTCACAGGAACAGCACAGGGATTGCGCTCCTGAAAGTCAAGGATGCAAAGGCCTCTGTCCAGCATCACAGCTGATTTTTGACAGTAGATTTGGGAAGAAGGCACACCTGCCCAGCCTCCCAACGCTCACGATTGTTTTTGGGCTGATGAATGAGTCACTGCATTTGAGCTTCAACTAGTTCCAGCGACTATGTGTGTGTTACTATGCAATCGCGCCGAAGTGCGCAGGGGTCCCTTGGGTGAGCTGTCCATCATAGTGGGTAAATGGCGGGGAGACGGTGCACACCGCGTGTGTGTGGGCGGGGCCAAACGGGCGGGGCTTCCATGCGAGTGAACATGCCTCTTGTGTGTATATAAGGTCAGAGACCGATCAGAGCAGCAGCTGAAGATACAGAAGCTCGAGGTCACAGGAACAGCACAGGGATTGCGCTCTTGAAAGTCAAGGATGCAAAGGCCTCTGTCCAGCATCACAGCTGATTTTCGATGGTAGATTTGGGAAGAAGGCACAGCTGCCCAGCCTCCCAACGCTCACGATTGTTTTTGGGCTGATGAATGAGTCACTGCATTTGAGCTTCAACTAGTTCCAGCGACTATGTGTGTGTTACTATGCAATCGCGCCGAAGTGCGCAGGGGTCCCTTGAGTGAGCTGTCCATCATAGTGGGTAAATGGCGGGAAGACGGTGCACACCGCGTGTGTGTGGGCGGGGCCAAACGGGCGGGGCTTCCATGCGAGTGAACATGCCTCTTGTGTGTATATAAGGTCAGAGACCGATCAGAGCAGCAGCTGAAGATACAGAAGCTCGAGGTCACAGGAACAGCACAGGGATTGCGCTCCTGAAAGTCAAGGATGCAAAGGCCTCTGTCCAGCATCACAGCTGATTTTCGATGGTATATTTGGGAAGAAGGCACACCTGCCCAGCCTCCAAGACGCTCACGATTGTTTTTGGGCTGATGAATGAGTCACTGCATTTAAGCTTCAACTAGGGCACATGCTGTAATGATATCTGTAAGTGCTTCCTGTTGAGGTTTAATTTTTGTGCCAGGACCATCCTGCCAGAATGGACCCTGCCCTTCATATTTATTCAAGAAGACGCCACCGTTTTGTGCCATACCTCTACTCAACTGGAGCACTTTCTACTGGATAATCAGTAAGTGCTACCTCGTTGGGTAAATGTATAGTGCTCTTACTACACTACAGCTGCCTAAAGTGCCAGAGAGTTGTCTACAGCGACCATGTGTGTGTTACTATGCAATCGCGCCGAAGTGCGCAGGGGTCTCTTGAGTGAGCTGTCCATCATAGTGGGTAAATGGCGGGAAGAGGGTGCATACCTCGTGTGTGTGGGCGGGGCCAAACAGGCGGGGCTTCCATGCGAGTGAACATGCCTCTTGTGTGTATATAAGGTCAGAGACCGATCAGAGCAGCAGCTGAAGATACAGAAGCTCGAGGTCACAGGAACAGCACAGGGATTGCGCTCCTGAAAGTCAAGGATGCAAAGGCCTCTGTCCAGCATCACAGCTGATTTTCGATGGTATATTTGGGAAGAAGGCACACCTGCCCAGCCTCCACGACGCTCACGATTGTTTTTGGGCTGATGACTGAGTCACTGCATTTAAGCTTCAACTACGGCACATGCTTTATTGATATCTGTAAGTGCTTCCTGTTGAGGTTTAATTTTTGTGCCAGGACCATCGTGCCAGAATGGACCCTGCCCTTCATATTTATTCAAGAAGACGCCACCGTTTTGTGCCATACCTCTACTCAACTGGAGTACTTTCTACTGGATAATCAGTAAGTGCTACCTCGTTGGGTAAATGTATAGTGCTTTTACTACACTACAGCTGCCTAAAGTGCCAGAGAGTTGTCTACAGCGACCATGTGCGTGTTACTATGCAATCGCGCCGAAGTGCGCAGGGGTCTCTTGAGTGAGCTGTCCATCATAGTGGGTAAATGGCGGGAAGACGGTGCACACCACGTGTGTGTGGGCGGGGCCAAACGGGCGGGGCTTCCATGCGAGTGAACATGCCTCTTGTGTGTATATAAGGTCAGAGACCGATCAGAGCAGCAGATGAAGATACAGAAGCTCGTGGTCACAGGAACAGCACAGGGATTGCGCTCTTGAAAGTCAAGGATGCAAAGGCCTCTGTCCAGCATCACAGCTGATTTTCGATGGTATATTTGGGAAGAAGGCACATCTGCCCAGCCTCCCAACGCTCACGATTTTTTTTGGGCTGATGAATGAGTCACTGCATTTGAGCTTCAACTAGTTCCAGCGACCAGGTGTGTGTTACTATGCAATCTCGCCGAAGTGCGCAGGGGTCCCTTGAGTGAGCTGTCCATCATAGTGGGTAAATAGCGGGAAGAGGGTGCACACCTCGTGTGTGTGGGCGGGGCCAAACGGGCGGGGCTTCCATGCGAGTGAACATGCCTCTTGTGTGTATATAAGGTCAGAGACCGATCAGAGCAGCAGCTGAAGATACAGAAGCTCGAGGTCACAGGAACAGCACAGGGATTGCGCTCGTGAAAGTCAAGGATGCAAATGCCTCTGTCCAGCATCACAGCTGATTTTTGACAGTAGATTTGGGAAGAAGGCACAGCTGCCCAGCCTCCCAACGCTCACGATTGTTTTTGGGCTGATGAATGAGTCACTGCATTTGAGCTTCAACTAGTTCCAGCGACTATGTGTGTGTTACTATGCAATCGCGCCGAAGTGCGCAGGGGTCCCTTGAGTGAGCTGTCCATCATAGTGGGTAAATGGCGGGAAGACGGTGCACACCGCGTGTGTGTGGGCGGGGCCAAACGGGCGGGGCTTCCATGCGAGTGAACATGCCTCTTGTGTGTATATAAGGTCAAAAACCGATCAGAGCAGCAGCTGAAGATACAGAAGCTCGAGGTCACAGGAACAGCACAGGGATTGCGCTCCTGAAAGTCAAGGATGCAAAGGCCTCTGTCCAGCATCACAGCTGATTTTTGACAGTAGATTTGGGAAAAAGGCACACCTGCCCAGCCTCCCAACGCTCACGATTGTTTTTGGGCTGATGAATGAGTCACTGCATTTGAGCTTCAACTAGTTCCAGCGACTATGTGTGTGTTACTATGCAATCGCGCCGAAGTGCGCAGGGGTCCCTTGGGTGAGCTGTCCATCATAGTGGGTAAATGGCGGGGAGACGGTGCACACCGCGTGTGTGTGGGCGGGGCCAAACGGGCGGGGCTTCCATGCGAGTGAACATGCCTCTTGTGTGTATATAAGGTCAGAGACCGATCAGAGCAGCAGCTGAAGATACAGAAGCTCGAGGTGACAGGAACAGCACAGGGATTGCGCTCTTGAAAGTCAAGGATGCAAAGGCCTCTGTCCAGCATCACAGCTGATTTTTGACGGTAGATTTGGGAAGAAGGCACAGCTGCCCAGCCTCCCAACGCTCACGATTGTTTTTGGGCTGATGAATGAGTCACTGCATTTGAGCTTCAACTAGTTCCAGCGACTATGTGTGTGTTACTATGCAATCGCGCCGAAGTGCGCAGGGGTCCCTTGAGTGAGCTGTCCATCATAGTGGGTAAATGGCGGGAAGACGGTGCACACCGCGTGTGTGTGGGCGGGGCCAAACGGGCGGGGCTTCCATGCGAGTGAACATGCCTCTTGTGTGTATATAAGGTCAGAGACCGATCAGAGCAGCAGCTGAAGATACAGAAGCTCGAGGTCACAGGAACAGCACAGGGATTGCGCTCCTGAAAGTCAAGGATGCAAAGGCCTCTGTCCAGCATCACAGCTGATTTTCGATGGTATATTTGGGAAGAAGGCACACCTGCCCAGCCTCCAAGACGCTCACGATTGTTTTTGGGCTGATGAATGAGTCACTGCATTTAAGCTTCAACTAGGGCACATGCTGTAATGATATCTGTAAGTGCTTCCTGTTGAGGTTTAATTTTTGTGCCAGGACCATCCTGCCAGAATGGACCCTGCCCTTCATATTTATTCAAGAAGACGCCACCGTTTTGTGCCATACCTCTACTCAACTGGAGTACTTTCTACTGGATAATCAGTAAGTGCTACCTCGTTGGGTAAATGTATAGTGCTTTTACTACACTACAGCTGCCTAAAGTGCCAGAGAGTTGTCTACAGCGACCAGGTGTGTGTTACAATGCATTCGCGCCGAAGTGCGCAGGGGTCTCTTGAGTGAGCTGTCCATCATAGTGGGTAAATGGCGGGAAGAGGGTGCACACCTCGTGTGTGTGGGCGGGGCCAAACAGGCGGGGCTTCCATGCGAGTGAACATGCCTCTTGTGTGTATATAAGGTCAGAGACCGATCAGAGCAGCAGCTGAAGATACAGAAGCTCGAGGTCACAGGAACAGCACAGGGATTGCGCTCCTGAAAGTCAAGGATGCAAAGGCCTCTGTCCAGCATCACAGCTGATTTTCGATGGTATATTTGGGAAGAAGGCACACCTGCCCAGCCTCCACGACGCTCACGATTGTTTTTGGGCTGATGACTGAGTCACTGCATTTAAGCTTCAACTACGGCACATGCTTTATTGATATCTGTAAGTGCTTCCTGTTGAGGTTTAATTTTTGTGCCAGGACCATCGTGCCAGAATGGACCCTGCCCTTCATATTTATTCAAGAAGACGCCACCGTTTTGTGCCATACCTCTACTCAACTGGAGTACTTTCTACTGGATAATCAGTAAGTGCTACCTCGTTGGGTAAATGTATAGTGCTTTTACTACACTACAGCTGCCTAAAGTGCCAGAGAGTTGTCTACAGCGACCATGTGCGTGTTACTATGCAATCGCGCCGAAGTGCGCAGGGGTCTCTTGAGTGAGCTGTCCATCATAGTGGGTAAATGGCGGGAAGACGGTGCACACCACGTGTGTGTGGGCGGGGCCAAACGGGCGGGGCTTCCATGCGAGTGAACATGCCTCTTGTGTGTATATAAGGTCAGAGACCGATCAGAGCAGCAGATGAAGATACAGAAGCTCGTGGTCACAGGAACAGCACAGGGATTGCGCTCTTGAAAGTCAAGGATGCAAAGGCCTCTGTCCAGCATCACAGCTGATTTTCGATGGTATATTTGGGAAGAAGGCACATCTGCCCAGCCTCCCAACGCTCACGATTTTTTTTGGGCTGATGAATGAGTCACTGCATTTGAGCTTCAACTAGTTCCAGCGACCAGGTGTGTGTTACTATGCAATCTCGCCGAAGTGCGCAGGGGTCCCTTGAGTGAGCTGTCCATCATAGTGGGTAAATAGCGGGAAGAGGGTGCACACCTCGTGTGTGTGGGCGGGGCCAAACGGGCGGGGCTTCCATGCGAGTGAACATGCCTCTTGTGTGTATATAAGGTCAGAGACCGATCAGAGCAGCAGCTGAAGATACAGAAGCTCGAGGTCACAGGAACAGCACAGGGATTGCGCTCGTGAAAGTCAAGGATGCAAATGCCTCTGTCCAGCATCACAGCTGATTTTTGACAGTAGATTTGGGAAGAAGGCACAGCTGCCCAGCCTCCCAACGCTCACGATTGTTTTTGGGCTGATGAATGAGTCACTGCATTTGAGCTTCAACTAGTTCCAGCGACTATGTGTGTGTTACTATGCAATCGCGCCGAAGTGCGCAGGGGTCCCTTGAGTGAGCTGTCCATCATAGTGGGTAAATGGCGGGAAGACGGTGCACACCGCGTGTGTGTGGGCGGGGCCAAACGGGCGGGGCTTCCATGCGAGTGAACATGCCTCTTGTGTGTATATAAGGTCAAAAACCGATCAGAGCAGCAGCTGAAGATACAGAAGCTCGAGGTCACAGGAACAGCACAGGGATTGCGCTCCTGAAAGTCAAGGATGCAAAGGCCTCTGTCCAGCATCACAGCTGATTTTTGACAGTAGATTTGGGAAAAAGGCACACCTGCCCAGCCTCCCAACGCTCACGATTGTTTTTGGGCTGATGAATGAGTCACTGCATTTGAGCTTCAACTAGTTCCAGCGACTATGTGTGTGTTACTATGCAATCGCGCCGAAGTGCGCAGGGGTCCCTTGGGTGAGCTGTCCATCATAGTGGGTAAATGGCGGGGAGACGGTGCACACCGCGTGTGTGTGGGCGGGGCCAAACGGGCGGGGCTTCCATGCGAGTGAACATGCCTCTTGTGTGTATATAAGGTCAGAGACCGATCAGAGCAGCAGCTGAAGATACAGAAGCTCGAGGTGACAGGAACAGCACAGGGATTGCGCTCTTGAAAGTCAAGGATGCAAAGGCCTCTGTCCAGCATCACAGCTGATTTTTGACGGTAGATTTGGGAAGAAGGCACAGCTGCCCAGCCTCCCAACGCTCACGATTGTTTTTGGGCTGATGAATGAGTCACTGCATTTGAGCTTCAACTAGTTCCAGCGACTATGTGTGTGTTACTATGCAATCGCGCCGAAGTGCGCAGGGGTCCCTTGAGTGAGCTGTCCATCATAGTGGGTAAATGGCGGGAAGACGGTGCACACCGCGTGTGTGTGGGCGGGGCCAAACGGGCGGGGCTTCCATGCGAGTGAACATGCCTCTTGTGTGTATATAAGGTTAGAGACCGATCAGAGCAGCAGCTGAAGATACAGAAGCTCGAGGTCACAGGAACAGCACAGGGATTGCGCTCCTGAAAGTCAAGGATGCAAAGGCCTCTGTCCAGCATCACAGCTGATTTTCGATGGTATATTTGGGAAGAAGGCACACCTGCCCAGCCTCCAAGACGCTCACGATTGTTTTTGGGCTGATGAATGAGTCACTGCATTTAAGCTTCAACTAGGGCACATGCTGTAATGATATCTGTAAGTGCTTCCTGTTGAGGTTTAATTTTTGTGCCAGGACCATCCTGCCAGAATGGACCCTGCCCTTCATATTTATTCAAGAAGACGCCACCGTTTTGTGCCATACCTCTACTCAACTGGAGTACTTTCTACTGGATAATCAGTAAGTGCTACCTCGTTGGGTAAATGTATAGTGCTTTTACTACACTACAGCTGCCTAAAGTGCCAGAGAGTTGTCTACAGCGACCAGGTGTGTGTTACAATGCATTCGCGCCGAAGGGCGCAGGGGTCCCTTGAGTGAGCTGTCCATCATAGTGGGTAAATGGCGGGAAGACGGTGCACACCGCGTGTGTGTGGGCGGGGCCAAACGGGCGGGGCTTCCATGCGAGTGAACATGCCTCTTGTGTGTATATAAGGTCAGAGACCGATCAGAGCAGCAGCTGAAGATACAGAAGCTCGAGGTCACAGGAACAGCACAGGGATTGCGCTCCTGAAAGTCAAGGATGCAAAGGCCTCTGTCCAGCATCACAGCTGATTTTTTGACAGTAGATTTGGGAAGAAGGCACACCTGCCCAGCCTCCCAACGCTCACGATTGTTTTTGGGCTGATGAATGAGTCACTGCATTTGAGCTTCAACTAGTTCCAGCGACCAGGTGTGTGTTACTATGCAATCTCCCCGAAGTGCGCAGGGGTCTCTTGAGTGAGCTGTCCATCATAGTGGGTAAATGGCGAGAAGACGGTGCACACCACATGTGTGTGGGCGGGGCCAAACGGGCGGCGCTTGCATGCGAGTGAACATGCCTCTTGTGTGTATGTAAGGTCAGAGACCGATCAGAGCAGCAGATGAAGATACAGAAGCTCGTGGTCACAGGAACAGCACAGGGATTGCGCTCTTGAAAGTCAAGAATGCAAAGGCCTCTGTCCAGCATCACAGCTGATTTTCGATGGTATATTTGGGAAGAAGGCACACCTGCCCAGCCTCCACGACGCTCACGATTGATTTTGGGCTGATGAATGAGTCACTGAATTTAAGCTTCAACTAGTTCCAGCGACTATGTGTGTGTTACTATGCAATCGCGCCGAAGTGCGCAGGGGTCCCTTGAGTGAGCTGTCCATCATAGTGGGTAAATGGCGGGAAGACGGTGCACACCGCGTGTGTGTGGGCGGGGCCAAACGGGCGGGGCTTCCATGCGAGTGAACATGCCTCTTGTGTGTATATAAGGTCAGAGACCGATCAGAGCAGCAGCTGAAGATACAGAAGCTCGAGGTCACAGGAACAGCACAGGGATTGCGCTCCTGAAAGTCAAGGATGCAAAGGCCTCTGTCCAGCATCACAGCTGATTTTCGATGGTATATTTGGGAAGAAGGCACACCTGCCCAGCCTCCAAGACGCTCACGATTGTTTTTGGGCTGATGAATGAGTCACTGCATTTAAGCTTCAACTAGGGCACATGCTGTAATGATATCTGTAAGTGCTTCCTGTTGAGGTTTAATTTTTGTGCCAGGACCATCCTGCCAGAATGGACCCTGCCCTTCATATTTATTCAAGAAGACGCCACCGTTTTGTGCCATACCTCTACTCAACTGGAGTACTTTCTACTGGATAATCAGTAAGTGCTACCTCGTTGGGTAAATGTATAGTGCTTTTACTACACTACAGCTGCCTAAAGTGCCAGAGAGTTGTCTACAGCGACCAGGTGTGTGTTACAATGCATTCGCGCCGAAGTGCGCAGGGGTCTCTTGAGTGAGCTGTCCATCATAGTGGGTAAATGGCGGGAAGAGGGTGCACACCTCGTGTGTGTGGGCGGGGCCAAACAGGCGGGGCTTCCATGCGAGTGAACATGCCTCTTGTGTGTATATAAGGTCAGAGACCGATCAGAGCAGCAGCTGAAGATACAGAAGCTCGAGGTCACAGGAACAGCACAGGGATTGCGCTCCTGAAAGTCAAGGATGCAAAGGCCTCTGTCCAGCATCACAGCTGATTTTCGATGGTATATTTGGGAAGAAGGCACACCTGCCCAGCCTCCACGACGCTCACGATTGTTTTTGGGCTGATGACTGAGTCACTGCATTTAAGCTTCAACTACGGCACATGCTTTATTGATATCTGTAAGTGCTTCCTGTTGAGGTTTAATTTTTGTGCCAGGACCATCGTGCCAGAATGGACCCTGCCCTTCATATTTATTCAAGAAGACGCCACCGTTTTGTGCCATACCTCTACTCAACTGGAGTACTTTCTACTGGATAATCAGTAAGTGCTACCTCGTTGGGTAAATGTATAGTGCTTTTACTACACTACAGCTGCCTAAAGTGCCAGAGAGTTGTCTACAGCGACCATGTGCGTGTTACTATGCAATCGCGCCGAAGTGCGCAGGGGTCTCTTGAGTGAGCTGTCCATCATAGTGGGTAAATGGCGGGAAGACGGTGCACACCACGTGTGTGTGGGCGGGGCCAAACGGGCGGGGCTTCCATGCGAGTGAACATGCCTCTTGTGTGTATATAAGGTCAGAGACCGATCAGAGCAGCAGATGAAGATACAGAAGCTCGTGGTCACAGGAACAGCACAGGGATTGCGCTCTTGAAAGTCAAGGATGCAAAGGCCTCTGTCCAGCATCACAGCTGATTTTCGATGGTATATTTGGGAAGAAGGCACATCTGCCCAGCCTCCCAACGCTCACGATTTTTTTTGGGCTGATGAATGAGTCACTGCATTTGAGCTTCAACTAGTTCCAGCGACCAGGTGTGTGTTACTATGCAATCTCGCCGAAGTGCGCAGGGGTCCCTTGAGTGAGCTGTCCATCATAGTGGGTAAATAGCGGGAAGAGGGTGCACACCTCGTGTGTGTGGGCGGGGCCAAACGGGCGGGGCTTCCATGCGAGTGAACATGCCTCTTGTGTGTATATAAGGTCAGAGACCGATCAGAGCAGCAGCTGAAGATACAGAAGCTCGAGGTCACAGGAACAGCACAGGGATTGCGCTCGTGAAAGTCAAGGATGCAAATGCCTCTGTCCAGCATCACAGCTGATTTTTGACAGTAGATTTGGGAAGAAGGCACAGCTGCCCAGCCTCCCAACGCTCACGATTGTTTTTGGGCTGATGAATGAGTCACTGCATTTGAGCTTCAACTAGTTCCAGCGACTATGTGTGTGTTACTATGCAATCGCGCCGAAGTGCGCAGGGGTCCCTTGAGTGAGCTGTCCATCATAGTGGGTAAATGGCGGGAAGACGGTGCACACCGCGTGTGTGTGGGCGGGGCCAAACGGGCGGGGCTTCCATGCGAGTGAACATGCCTCTTGTGTGTATATAAGGTCAAAAACCGATCAGAGCAGCAGCTGAAGATACAGAAGCTCGAGGTCACAGGAACAGCACAGGGATTGCGCTCCTGAAAGTCAAGGATGCAAAGGCCTCTGTCCAGCATCACAGCTGATTTTTGACAGTAGATTTGGGAAAAAGGCACACCTGCCCAGCCTCCCAACGCTCACGATTGTTTTTGGGCTGATGAATGAGTCACTGCATTTGAGCTTCAACTAGTTCCAGCGACTATGTGTGTGTTACTATGCAATCGCGCCGAAGTGCGCAGGGGTCCCTTGGGTGAGCTGTCCATCATAGTGGGTAAATGGCGGGGAGACGGTGCACACCGCGTGTGTGTGGGCGGGGCCAAACGGGCGGGGCTTCCATGCGAGTGAACATGCCTCTTGTGTGTATATAAGGTCAGAGACCGATCAGAGCAGCAGCTGAAGATACAGAAGCTCGAGGTGACAGGAACAGCACAGGGATTGCGCTCTTGAAAGTCAAGGATGCAAAGGCCTCTGTCCAGCATCACAGCTGATTTTTGACGGTAGATTTGGGAAGAAGGCACAGCTGCCCAGCCTCCCAACGCTCACGATTGTTTTTGGGCTGATGAATGAGTCACTGCATTTGAGCTTCAACTAGTTCCAGCGACTATGTGTGTGTTACTATGCAATCGCGCCGAAGTGCGCAGGGGTCCCTTGAGTGAGCTGTCCATCATAGTGGGTAAATGGCGGGAAGACGGTGCACACCGCGTGTGTGTGGGCGGGGCCAAACGGGCGGGGCTTCCATGCGAGTGAACATGCCTCTTGTGTGTATATAAGGTCAGAGACCGATCAGAGCAGCAGCTGAAGATACAGAAGCTCGAGGTCACAGGAACAGCACAGGGATTGCGCTCCTGAAAGTCAAGGATGCAAAGGCCTCTGTCCAGCATCACAGCTGATTTTCGATGGTATATTTGGGAAGAAGGCACACCTGCCCAGCCTCCAAGACGCTCACGATTGTTTTTGGGCTGATGAATGAGTCACTGCATTTAAGCTTCAACTAGGGCACATGCTGTAATGATATCTGTAAGTGCTTCCTGTTGAGGTTTAATTTTTGTGCCAGGACCATCCTGCCAGAATGGACCCTGCCCTTCATATTTATTCAAGAAGACGCCACCGTTTTGTGCCATACCTCTACTCAACTGGAGTACTTTCTACTGGATAATCAGTAAGTGCTACCTCGTTGGGTAAATGTATAGTGCTTTTACTACACTACAGCTGCCTAAAGTGCCAGAGAGTTGTCTACAGCGACCAGGTGTGTGTTACAATGCATTCGCGCCGAAGGGCGCAGGGGTCCCTTGAGTGAGCTGTCCATCATAGTGGGTAAATGGCGGGAAGACGGTGCACACCGCGTGTGTGTGGGCGGGGCCAAACGGGCGGGGCTTCCATGCGAGTGAACATGCCTCTTGTGTGTATATAAGGTCAGAGACCGATCAGAGCAGCAGCTGAAGATACAGAAGCTCGAGGTCACAGGAACAGCACAGGGATTGCGCTCCTGAAAGTCAAGGATGCAAAGGCCTCTGTCCAGCATCACAGCTGATTTTTTGACAGTAGATTTGGGAAGAAGGCACACCTGCCCAGCCTCCCAACGCTCACGATTGTTTTTGGGCTGATGAATGAGTCACTGCATTTGAGCTTCAACTAGTTCCAGCGACCAGGTGTGTGTTACTATGCAATCTCCCCGAAGTGCGCAGGGGTCTCTTGAGTGAGCTGTCCATCATAGTGGGTAAATGGCGAGAAGACGGTGCACACCACATGTGTGTGGGCGGGGCCAAACGGGCGGCGCTTGCATGCGAGTGAACATGCCTCTTGTGTGTATGTAAGGTCAGAGACCGATCAGAGCAGCAGATGAAGATACAGAAGCTCGTGGTCACAGGAACAGCACAGGGATTGCGCTCTTGAAAGTCAAGAATGCAAAGGCCTCTGTCCAGCATCACAGCTGATTTTCGATGGTATATTTGGGAAGAAGGCACACCTGCCCAGCCTCCACGACGCTCACGATTGATTTTGGGCTGATGAATGAGTCACTGAATTTAAGCTTCAACTAGTTCCAGCGACTATGTGTGTGTTACTATGCAATCGCGCCGAAGTGCGCAGGGGTCCCTTGAGTGAGCTGTCCATCATAGTGGGTAAATGGCGGGAAGACGGTGCACACCGCGTGTGTGTGGGCGGGGCCAAACGGGCGGGGCTTCCATGCGAGTGAACATGCCTCTTGTGTGTATATAAGGTCAGAGACCGATCAGAGCAGCAGCTGAAGATACAGAAGCTCGTGGTCACAGGAACAGCACAGGGATTGCGCTCTTGAAAGTCAAGAATGCAAAGGCCTCTGTCCAGCATCACAGCTGATTTTCGATGGTATATTTGGGAAGAAGGCACACCTGCCCAGCCTCCACGACGCTCACGATTGATTTTGGGCTGATGAATGAGTCACTGAATTTAAGCTTCAACTAGTTCCAGCGACTATGTGTGTGTTACTATGCAATCGCGCCGAAGTGCGCAGGGGTCCCTTGAGTGAGCTGTCCATCATAGTGGGTAAATGGCGGGAAGACGGTGCACACCGCGTGTGTGTGGGCGGGGGCAAACGGGCGGGGCTTCCATGCGAGTGAACATGCCTCTTGTGTGTATATAAGGTCAGAGACCGATCAGAGCAGCAGCTGAAGATACAGAAGCTCGTGGTCACAGGAACAGCACAGGGATTGCGCTCTTGAAAGTCAAGAATGCAAAGGCCTCTGTCCAGCATCACAGCTGATTTTCGATGGTATATTTGGGAAGAAGGCACACCTGCCCAGCCTCCCAACGCTCACGATTTTTTTTGGGCTGATGAATGAGTCACTGCATTTGAGCTTCAACTAGTTCCAGCGACTATGTGTGTGTTACTATGCAATCGCGCCGAAGTGCGCAGGGGTCCCTTGAGTGAGCTGTCCATCATAGTGGGTAAATGGCGGGAAGACGGTGCACACCGCGTGTGTGTGGGCGGGGCCAAACGGGCGGGGCTTCCATGCGAGTGAACATGCCTCTTGTGTGTATATAAGGTCAAAAACCGATCAGAGCAGCAGCTGAAGATACAGAAGCTCGAGGTCACAGGAACAGCACAGGGATTGCGCTCCTGAAAGTCAAGGATGCAAAGGCCTCTGTCCAGCATCACAGCTGATTTTTGACAGTAGATTTGGGAAGAAGGCACACCTGCCCAGCCTCCCAACGCTCACGATTGTTTTTGGGCTGATGAATGAGTCACTGCATTTGAGCTTCAACTAGTTCCAGCGACTATGTGTGTGTTACTATGCAATCGCGCCGAAGTGCGCAGGGGTCCCTTGGGTGAGCTGTCCATCATAGTGGGTAAATGGCGGGGAGACGGTGCACACCGCGTGTGTGTGGGCGGGGCCAAACGGGCGGGGCTTCCATGCGAGTGAACATGCCTCTTGTGTGTATATAAGGTCAGAGACCGATCAGAGCAGCAGCTGAAGATACAGAAGCTCGAGGTCACAGGAACAGCACAGGGATTGCGCTCTTGAAAGTCAAGGATGCAAAGGCCTCTGTCCAGCATCACAGCTGATTTTTGACGGTAGATTTGGGAAGAAGGCACAGCTGCCCAGCCTCCCAACGCTCACGATTGTTTTTGGGCTGATGAATGAGTCACTGCATTTGAGCTTCAACTAGTTCCAGCGACTATGTGTGTGTTACTATGCAATCGCGCCGAAGTGCGCAGGGGTCCCTTGAGTGAGCTGTCCATCATAGTGGGTAAATGGCGGGAAGACGGTGCACACCGCGTGTGTGTGGGCGGGGCCAAACGGGCGGGGCTTCCATGCGAGTGAACATGCCTCTTGTGTGTATATAAGGTCAGAGACCGATCAGAGCAGCAGCTGAAGATACAGAAGCTCGAGGTCACAGGAACAGCACAGGGATTGCGCTCCTGAAAGTCAAGGATGCAAAGGCCTCTGTCCAGCATCACAGCTGATTTTCGATGGTATATTTGGGAAGAAGGCACACCTGCCCAGCCTCCAAGACGCTCACGATTATTTTTGGGCTGATGAATGAGTCACTGCATTTAAGCTTCAACTAGGGCACATGCTGTAATGATATCTGTAAGTGCTTCCTGTTGAGGTTTAATTTTTGTGCCAGGACCATCCTGCCAGAATGGACCCTGCCCTTCATATTTATTCAAGAAGACGCCACCGTTTTGTGCCATACCTCTACTCAACTGGAGTACTTTCTACTGGATAATCAGTAAGTGCTACCTCGTTGGATAAATGTATAGTGCTTTTACTACACTACAGCTGCCTAAAGTGCCAGAGAGTTGTCTACAGCGACCAGGTGTGTGTTACAATGCATTCGCGCCGAAGGGCGCAGGGGTCCCTTGAGTGAGCTGTCCATCATAGTGGGTAAATGGCGGGAAGACGGTGCACACCGCGTGTGTGTGGGCGGGGCCAAACGGGCGGGGCTTCCATGCGAGTGAACATGCCTCTTGTGTGTATATAAGGTCAGAGACCGATCAGAGCAGCAGCTGAAGATACAGAAGCTCGAGGTCACAGGAACAGCACAGGGATTGCGCTCGTGAAAGTCAAGGATGCAAATGCCTCTGTCCAGCATCACAGCTGATTTTTTGACAGTAGATTTGGGAAGAAGGCACACCTGCCCAGCCTCCCAACGCTCACGATTGTTTTTGGGCTGATGAATGAGTCACTGCATTTGAGCTTCAACTAGTTCCAGCGACTATGTGTGTGTTACTATGCAATCGCGCCGAAGTGCGCAGGGGTCCCTTGAGTGAGCTGTCCATCATAGTGGGTAAATGGCGGGAAGACGGTGCACACCGCGTGTGTGTGGGCGGGGCCAAACGGGCGGCGCTTGCATGCGAGTGAACATGCCTCTTGTGTGTATATAAGGTCAAAAACCGATCAGAGCAGCAGCTGAAGATACAGAAGCTCGAGGTCACAGGAACAGCACAGGGATTGCGCTCCTGAAAGTCAAGGATGCAAAGGCCTCTGTCCAGCATCACAGCTGATTTTTTGACAGTAGATTTGGGAAGAAGGCACACCTGCCCAGCCTCCCAACGCTCACGATTGTTTTTGGGCTGATGAATGAGTCACTGCATTTGAGCTTCAACTAGTTCCAGCGACTATGTGTGTGTTACTATGCAATCGCGCCGAAGTGCGCAGGGGTCCCTTGAGTGAGCTGTCCATCATAGTGGGTAAATGGCGGGAAGACGGTGCACACCGCGTGTGTGTGGGCGGGGCCAAACGGGCGGGGCTTCCATGCGAGTGAACATGCCTCTTGTGTGTATATAAGGTCAGAGACCGATCAGAGCAGCAGCTGAAGATACAGAAGCTCGTGGTCACAGGAACAGCACAGGGATTGCGCTCTTGAAAGTCAAGAATGCAAAGGCCTCTGTCCAGCATCACAGCTGATTTTCGATGGTATATTTGGGAAGAAGGCACACCTGCCCAGCCTCCACGACGCTCACGATTGATTTTGGGCTGATGAATGAGTCACTGAATTTAAGCTTCAACTAGTTCCAGCGACTATGTGTGTGTTACTATGCAATCGCGCCGAAGTGCGCAGGGGTCCCTTGAGTGAGCTGTCCATCATAGTGGGTAAATGGCGGGAAGACGGTGCACACCGCGTGTGTGTGGGCGGGGCCAAACGGGCGGGGCTTCCATGCGAGTGAACATGCCTCTTGTGTGTATATAAGGTCAGAGACCGATCAGAGCAGCAGCTGAAGATACAGAAGCTCGTGGTCACAGGAACAGCACAGGGATTGCGCTCTTGAAAGTCAAGAATGCAAAGGCCTCTGTCCAGCATCACAGCTGATTTTCGATGGTATATTTGGGAAGAAGGCACACCTGCCCAGCCTCCCAACGCTCACGATTTTTTTTGGGCTGATGAATGAGTCACTGCATTTGAGCTTCAACTAGTTCCAGCGACCAGGTGTGTGTTACTATGCAATCTCGCCGAAGTGCGCAGGGGTCCCTTGAGTGAGCTGTCCATCATAGTGGGTAAATAGCGGGAAGAGGGTGCACACCTCGTGTGTGTGGGCGGGGCCAAACGGGCGGGGCTTCCATGCGAGTGAACATGCCTCTTGTGTGTATATAAGGTCAGAGACCGATCAGAGCAGCAGCTGAAGATACAGAAGCTCGAGGTCACAGGAACAGCACAGGGATTGCGCTCGTGAAAGTCAAGGATGCAAATGCCTCTGTCCAGCATCACAGCTGATTTTTGACAGTAGATTTGGGAAGAAGGCACAGCTGCCCAGCCTCCCAACGCTCACGATTGTTTTTGGGCTGATGAATGAGTCACTGCATTTGAGCTTCAACTAGTTCCAGCGACTATGTGTGTGTTACTATGCAATCGCGCCGAAGTGCGCAGGGGTCCCTTGAGTGAGCTGTCCATCATAGTGGGTAAATGGCGGGAAGACGGTGCACACCGCGTGTGTGTGGGCGGGGCCAAACGGGCGGGGCTTCCATGCGAGTGAACATGCCTCTTGTGTGTATATAAGGTCAAAAACCGATCAGAGCAGCAGCTGAAGATACAGAAGCTCGAGGTCACAGGAACAGCACAGGGATTGCGCTCCTGAAAGTCAAGGATGCAAAGGCCTCTGTCCAGCATCACAGCTGATTTTTGACAGTAGATTTGGGAAGAAGGCACACCTGCCCAGCCTCCCAACGCTCACGATTGTTTTTGGGCTGATGAATGAGTCACTGCATTTGAGCTTCAACTAGTTCCAGCGACTATGTGTGTGTTACTATGCAATCGCGCCGAAGTGCGCAGGGGTCCCTTGGGTGAGCTGTCCATCATAGTGGGTAAATGGCGGGGAGACGGTGCACACCGCGTGTGTGTGGGCGGGGCCAAACGGGCGGGGCTTCCATGCGAGTGAACATGCCTCTTGTGTGTATATAAGGTCAGAGACCGATCAGAGCAGCAGCTGAAGATACAGAAGCTCGAGGTCACAGGAACAGCACAGGGATTGCGCTCTTGAAAGTCAAGGATGCAAAGGCCTCTGTCCAGCATCACAGCTGATTTTTGACGGTAGATTTGGGAAGAAGGCACAGCTGCCCAGCCTCCCAACGCTCACGATTGTTTTTGGGCTGATGAATGAGTCACTGCATTTGAGCTTCAACTAGTTCCAGCGACTATGTGTGTGTTACTATGCAATCGCGCCGAAGTGCGCAGGGGTCCCTTGAGTGAGCTGTCCATCATAGTGGGTAAATGGCGGGAAGACGGTGCACACCGCGTGTGTGTGGGCGGGGCCAAACGGGCGGGGCTTCCATGCGAGTGAACATGCCTCTTGTGTGTATATAAGGTCAGAGACCGATCAGAGCAGCAGCTGAAGATACAGAAGCTCGAGGTCACAGGAACAGCACAGGGATTGCGCTCCTGAAAGTCAAGGATGCAAAGGCCTCTGTCCAGCATCACAGCTGATTTTCGATGGTATATTTGGGAAGAAGGCACACCTGCCCAGCCTCCAAGACGCTCACGATTGTTTTTGGGCTGATGAATGAGTCACTGCATTTAAGCTTCAACTAGGGCACATGCTGTAATGATATCTGTAAGTGCTTCCTGTTGAGGTTTAATTTTTGTGCCAGGACCATCCTGCCAGAATGGACCCTGCCCTTCATATTTATTCAAGAAGACGCCACCGTTTTGTGCCATACCTCTACTCAACTGGAGTACTTTCTACTGGATAATCAGTAAGTGCTACCTCGTTGGGTAAATGTATAGTGCTTTTACTACACTACAGCTGCCTAAAGTGCCAGAGAGTTGTCTACAGCGACCAGGTGTGTGTTACAATGCATTCGCGCCGAAGTGCGCAGGGGTCTCTTGAGTGAGCTGTCCATCATAGTGGGTAAATGGCGGGAAGAGGGTGCACACCTCGTGTGTGTGGGCGGGGCCAAACAGGCGGGGCTTCCATGCGAGTGAACATGCCTCTTGTGTGTATATAAGGTCAGAGACCGATCAGAGCAGCAGCTGAAGATACAGAAGCTCGAGGTCACAGGAACAGCACAGGGATTGCGCTCCTGAAAGTCAAGGATGCAAAGGCCTCTGTCCAGCATCACAGCTGATTTTCGATGGTATATTTGGGAAGAAGGCACACCTGCCCAGCCTCCACGACGCTCACGATTGTTTTTGGGCTGATGACTGAGTCACTGCATTTAAGCTTCAACTACGGCACATGCTTTATTGATATCTGTAAGTGCTTCCTGTTGAGGTTTAATTTTTGTGCCAGGACCATCGTGCCAGAATGGACCCTGCCCTTCATATTTATTCAAGAAGACGCCACCGTTTTGTGCCATACCTCTACTCAACTGGAGTACTTTCTACTGGATAATCAGTAAGTGCTACCTCGTTGGGTAAATGTATAGTGCTTTTACTACACTACAGCTGCCTAAAGTGCCAGAGAGTTGTCTACAGCGACCATGTGCGTGTTACTATGCAATCGCGCCGAAGTGCGCAGGGGTCTCTTGAGTGAGCTGTCCATCATAGTGGGTAAATGGCGGGAAGACGGTGCACACCACGTGTGTGTGGGCGGGGCCAAACGGGCGGGGCTTCCATGCGAGTGAACATGCCTCTTGTGTGTATATAAGGTCAGAGACCGATCAGAGCAGCAGATGAAGATACAGAAGCTCGTGGTCACAGGAACAGCACAGGGATTGCGCTCTTGAAAGTCAAGGATGCAAAGGCCTCTGTCCAGCATCACAGCTGATTTTCGATGGTATATTTGGGAAGAAGGCACATCTGCCCAGCCTCCCAACGCTCACGATTTTTTTTGGGCTGATGAATGAGTCACTGCATTTGAGCTTCAACTAGTTCCAGCGACCAGGTGTGTGTTACTATGCAATCTCGCCGAAGTGCGCAGGGGTCCCTTGAGTGAGCTGTCCATCATAGTGGGTAAATAGCGGGAAGAGGGTGCACACCTCGTGTGTGTGGGCGGGGCCAAACGGGCGGGGCTTCCATGCGAGTGAACATGCCTCTTGTGTGTATATAAGGTCAGAGACCGATCAGAGCAGCAGCTGAAGATACAGAAGCTCGAGGTCACAGGAACAGCACAGGGATTGCGCTCGTGAAAGTCAAGGATGCAAATGCCTCTGTCCAGCATCACAGCTGATTTTTGACAGTAGATTTGGGAAGAAGGCACAGCTGCCCAGCCTCCCAACGCTCACGATTGTTTTTGGGCTGATGAATGAGTCACTGCATTTGAGCTTCAACTAGTTCCAGCGACTATGTGTGTGTTACTATGCAATCGCGCCGAAGTGCGCAGGGGTCCCTTGAGTGAGCTGTCCATCATAGTGGGTAAATGGCGGGAAGACGGTGCACACCGCGTGTGTGTGGGCGGGGCCAAACGGGCGGGGCTTCCATGCGAGTGAACATGCCTCTTGTGTGTATATAAGGTCAAAAACCGATCAGAGCAGCAGCTGAAGATACAGAAGCTCGAGGTCACAGGAACAGCACAGGGATTGCGCTCCTGAAAGTCAAGGATGCAAAGGCCTCTGTCCAGCATCACAGCTGATTTTTGACAGTAGATTTGGGAAAAAGGCACACCTGCCCAGCCTCCCAACGCTCACGATTGTTTTTGGGCTGATGAATGAGTCACTGCATTTGAGCTTCAACTAGTTCCAGCGACTATGTGTGTGTTACTATGCAATCGCGCCGAAGTGCGCAGGGGTCCCTTGGGTGAGCTGTCCATCATAGTGGGTAAATGGCGGGGAGACGGTGCACACCGCGTGTGTGTGGGCGGGGCCAAACGGGCGGGGCTTCCATGCGAGTGAACATGCCTCTTGTGTGTATATAAGGTCAGAGACCGATCAGAGCAGCAGCTGAAGATACAGAAGCTCGAGGTGACAGGAACAGCACAGGGATTGCGCTCTTGAAAGTCAAGGATGCAAAGGCCTCTGTCCAGCATCACAGCTGATTTTTGACGGTAGATTTGGGAAGAAGGCACAGCTGCCCAGCCTCCCAACGCTCACGATTGTTTTTGGGCTGATGAATGAGTCACTGCATTTGAGCTTCAACTAGTTCCAGCGACTATGTGTGTGTTACTATGCAATCGCGCCGAAGTGCGCAGGGGTCCCTTGAGTGAGCTGTCCATCATAGTGGGTAAATGGCGGGAAGACGGTGCACACCGCGTGTGTGTGGGCGGGGCCAAACGGGCGGGGCTTCCATGCGAGTGAACATGCCTCTTGTGTGTATATAAGGTCAGAGACCGATCAGAGCAGCAGCTGAAGATACAGAAGCTCGAGGTCACAGGAACAGCACAGGGATTGCGCTCCTGAAAGTCAAGGATGCAAAGGCCTCTGTCCAGCATCACAGCTGATTTTCGATGGTATATTTGGGAAGAAGGCACACCTGCCCAGCCTCCAAGACGCTCACGATTGTTTTTGGGCTGATGAATGAGTCACTGCATTTAAGCTTCAACTAGGGCACATGCTGTAATGATATCTGTAAGTGCTTCCTGTTGAGGTTTAATTTTTGTGCCAGGACCATCCTGCCAGAATGGACCCTGCCCTTCATATTTATTCAAGAAGACGCCACCGTTTTGTGCCATACCTCTACTCAACTGGAGTACTTTCTACTGGATAATCAGTAAGTGCTACCTCGTTGGGTAAATGTATAGTGCTTTTACTACACTACAGCTGCCTAAAGTGCCAGAGAGTTGTCTACAGCGACCAGGTGTGTGTTACAATGCATTCGCGCCGAAGGGCGCAGGGGTCCCTTGAGTGAGCTGTCCATCATAGTGGGTAAATGGCGGGAAGACGGTGCACACCGCGTGTGTGTGGGCGGGGCCAAACGGGCGGGGCTTCCATGCGAGTGAACATGCCTCTTGTGTGTATATAAGGTCAGAGACCGATCAGAGCAGCAGCTGAAGATACAGAAGCTCGAGGTCACAGGAACAGCACAGGGATTGCGCTCCTGAAAGTCAAGGATGCAAAGGCCTCTGTCCAGCATCACAGCTGATTTTTTGACAGTAGATTTGGGAAGAAGGCACACCTGCCCAGCCTCCCAACGCTCACGATTGTTTTTGGGCTGATGAATGAGTCACTGCATTTGAGCTTCAACTAGTTCCAGCGACCAGGTGTGTGTTACTATGCAATCTCCCCGAAGTGCGCAGGGGTCTCTTGAGTGAGCTGTCCATCATAGTGGGTAAATGGCGAGAAGACGGTGCACACCACATGTGTGTGGGCGGGGCCAAACGGGCGGCGCTTGCATGCGAGTGAACATGCCTCTTGTGTGTATGTAAGGTCAGAGACCGATCAGAGCAGCAGATGAAGATACAGAAGCTCGTGGTCACAGGAACAGCACAGGGATTGCGCTCTTGAAAGTCAAGAATGCAAAGGCCTCTGTCCAGCATCACAGCTGATTTTCGATGGTATATTTGGGAAGAAGGCACACCTGCCCAGCCTCCACGACGCTCACGATTGATTTTGGGCTGATGAATGAGTCACTGAATTTAAGCTTCAACTAGTTCCAGCGACTATGTGTGTGTTACTATGCAATCGCGCCGAAGTGCGCAGGGGTCCCTTGAGTGAGCTGTCCATCATAGTGGGTAAATGGCGGGAAGACGGTGCACACCGCGTGTGTGTGGGCGGGGCCAAACGGGCGGGGCTTCCATGCGAGTGAACATGCCTCTTGTGTGTATATAAGGTCAGAGACCGATCAGAGCAGCAGCTGAAGATACAGAAGCTCGAGGTCACAGGAACAGCACAGGGATTGCGCTCCTGAAAGTCAAGGATGCAAAGGCCTCTGTCCAGCATCACAGCTGATTTTCGATGGTATATTTGGGAAGAAGGCACACCTGCCCAGCCTCCAAGACGCTCACGATTGTTTTTGGGCTGATGAATGAGTCACTGCATTTAAGCTTCAACTAGGGCACATGCTGTAATGATATCTGTAAGTGCTTCCTGTTGAGGTTTAATTTTTGTGCCAGGACCATCCTGCCAGAATGGACCCTGCCCTTCATATTTATTCAAGAAGACGCCACCGTTTTGTGCCATACCTCTACTCAACTGGAGTACTTTCTACTGGATAATCAGTAAGTGCTACCTCGTTGGGTAAATGTATAGTGCTTTTACTACACTACAGCTGCCTAAAGTGCCAGAGAGTTGTCTACAGCGACCAGGTGTGTGTTACAATGCATTCGCGCCGAAGTGCGCAGGGGTCTCTTGAGTGAGCTGTCCATCATAGTGGGTAAATGGCGGGAAGAGGGTGCACACCTCGTGTGTGTGGGCGGGGCCAAACAGGCGGGGCTTCCATGCGAGTGAACATGCCTCTTGTGTGTATATAAGGTCAGAGACCGATCAGAGCAGCAGCTGAAGATACAGAAGCTCGAGGTCACAGGAACAGCACAGGGATTGCGCTCCTGAAAGTCAAGGATGCAAAGGCCTCTGTCCAGCATCACAGCTGATTTTCGATGGTATATTTGGGAAGAAGGCACACCTGCCCAGCCTCCACGACGCTCACGATTGTTTTTGGGCTGATGACTGAGTCACTGCATTTAAGCTTCAACTACGGCACATGCTTTATTGATATCTGTAAGTGCTTCCTGTTGAGGTTTAATTTTTGTGCCAGGACCATCGTGCCAGAATGGACCCTGCCCTTCATATTTATTCAAGAAGACGCCACCGTTTTGTGCCATACCTCTACTCAACTGGAGTACTTTCTACTGGATAATCAGTAAGTGCTACCTCGTTGGGTAAATGTATAGTGCTTTTACTACACTACAGCTGCCTAAAGTGCCAGAGAGTTGTCTACAGCGACCATGTGCGTGTTACTATGCAATCGCGCCGAAGTGCGCAGGGGTCTCTTGAGTGAGCTGTCCATCATAGTGGGTAAATGGCGGGAAGACGGTGCACACCACGTGTGTGTGGGCGGGGCCAAACGGGCGGGGCTTCCATGCGAGTGAACATGCCTCTTGTGTGTATATAAGGTCAGAGACCGATCAGAGCAGCAGATGAAGATACAGAAGCTCGTGGTCACAGGAACAGCACAGGGATTGCGCTCTTGAAAGTCAAGGATGCAAAGGCCTCTGTCCAGCATCACAGCTGATTTTCGATGGTATATTTGGGAAGAAGGCACATCTGCCCAGCCTCCCAACGCTCACGATTGTTTTTGGGCTGATGAATGAGTCACTGCATTTGAGCTTCAACTAGTTCCAGCGACTATGTGTGTGTTACTATGCAATCGCGCCGAAGTGCGCAGGGGTCCCTTGAGTGAGCTGTCCATCATAGTGGGTAAATGGCGGGAAGACGGTGCACACCGCGTGTGTGTGGGCGGGGCCAAACGGGCGGGGCTTCCATGCGAGTGAACATGCCTCTTGTGTGTATATAAGGTCAAAAACCGATCAGAGCAGCAGCTGAAGATACAGAAGCTCGAGGTCACAGGAACAGCACAGGGATTGCGCTCCTGAAAGTCAAGGATGCAAAGGCCTCTGTCCAGCATCACAGCTGATTTTTGACAGTAGATTTGGGAAAAAGGCACACCTGCCCAGCCTCCCAACGCTCACGATTGTTTTTGGGCTGATGAATGAGTCACTGCATTTGAGCTTCAACTAGTTCCAGCGACTATGTGTGTGTTACTATGCAATCGCGCCGAAGTGCGCAGGGGTCCCTTGGGTGAGCTGTCCATCATAGTGGGTAAATGGCGGGGAGACGGTGCACACCGCGTGTGTGTGGGCGGGGCCAAACGGGCGGGGCTTCCATGCGAGTGAACATGCCTCTTGTGTGTATATAAGGTCAGAGACCGATCAGAGCAGCAGCTGAAGATACAGAAGCTCGAGGTGACAGGAACAGCACAGGGATTGCGCTCTTGAAAGTCAAGGATGCAAAGGCCTCTGTCCAGCATCACAGCTGATTTTTGACGGTAGATTTGGGAAGAAGGCACAGCTGCCCAGCCTCCCAACGCTCACGATTGTTTTTGGGCTGATGAATGAGTCACTGCATTTGAGCTTCAACTAGTTCCAGCGACTATGTGTGTGTTACTATGCAATCGCGCCGAAGTGCGCAGGGGTCCCTTGAGTGAGCTGTCCATCATAGTGGGTAAATGGCGGGAAGACGGTGCACACCGCGTGTGTGTGGGCGGGGCCAAACGGGCGGGGCTTCCATGCGAGTGAACATGCCTCTTGTGTGTATATAAGGTCAGAGACCGATCAGAGCAGCAGCTGAAGATACAGAAGCTCGAGGTCACAGGAACAGCACAGGGATTGCGCTCCTGAAAGTCAAGGATGCAAAGGCCTCTGTCCAGCATCACAGCTGATTTTCGATGGTATATTTGGGAAGAAGGCACACCTGCCCAGCCTCCAAGACGCTCACGATTGTTTTTGGGCTGATGAATGAGTCACTGCATTTAAGCTTCAACTAGGGCACATGCTGTAATGATATCTGTAAGTGCTTCCTGTTGAGGTTTAATTTTTGTGCCAGGACCATCCTGCCAGAATGGACCCTGCCCTTCATATTTATTCAAGAAGACGCCACCGTTTTGTGCCATACCTCTACTCAACTGGAGTACTTTCTACTGGATAATCAGTAAGTGCTACCTCGTTGGGTAAATGTATAGTGCTTTTACTACACTACAGCTGCCTAAAGTGCCAGAGAGTTGTCTACAGCGACCAGGTGTGTGTTACAATGCATTCGCGCCGAAGGGCGCAGGGGTCCCTTGAGTGAGCTGTCCATCATAGTGGGTAAATGGCGGGAAGACGGTGCACACCGCGTGTGTGTGGGCGGGGCCAAACGGGCGGGGCTTCCATGCGAGTGAACATGCCTCTTGTGTGTATATAAGGTCAGAGACCGATCAGAGCAGCAGCTGAAGATACAGAAGCTCGAGGTCACAGGAACAGCACAGGGATTGCGCTCCTGAAAGTCAAGGATGCAAAGGCCTCTGTCCAGCATCACAGCTGATTTTTTGACAGTAGATTTGGGAAGAAGGCACACCTGCCCAGCCTCCCAACGCTCACGATTGTTTTTGGGCTGATGAATGAGTCACTGCATTTGAGCTTCAACTAGTTCCAGCGACCAGGTGTGTGTTACTATGCAATCTCCCCGAAGTGCGCAGGGGTCTCTTGAGTGAGCTGTCCATCATAGTGGGTAAATGGCGAGAAGACGGTGCACACCACATGTGTGTGGGCGGGGCCAAACGGGCGGCGCTTGCATGCGAGTGAACATGCCTCTTGTGTGTATGTAAGGTCAGAGACCGATCAGAGCAGCAGATGAAGATACAGAAGCTCGTGGTCACAGGAACAGCACAGGGATTGCGCTCTTGAAAGTCAAGAATGCAAAGGCCTCTGTCCAGCATCACAGCTGATTTTCGATGGTATATTTGGGAAGAAGGCACACCTGCCCAGCCTCCACGACGCTCACGATTGATTTTGGGCTGATGAATGAGTCACTGAATTTAAGCTTCAACTAGTTCCAGCGACTATGTGTGTGTTACTATGCAATCGCGCCGAAGTGCGCAGGGGTCCCTTGAGTGAGCTGTCCATCATAGTGGGTAAATGGCGGGAAGACGGTGCACACCGCGTGTGTGTGGGCGGGGCCAAACGGGCGGGGCTTCCATGCGAGTGAACATGCCTCTTGTGTGTATATAAGGTCAGAGACCGATCAGAGCAGCAGCTGAAGATACAGAAGCTCGTGGTCACAGGAACAGCACAGGGATTGCGCTCTTGAAAGTCAAGAATGCAAAGGCCTCTGTCCAGCATCACAGCTGATTTTCGATGGTATATTTGGGAAGAAGGCACACCTGCCCAGCCTCCACGACGCTCACGATTGATTTTGGGCTGATGAATGAGTCACTGAATTTAAGCTTCAACTAGTTCCAGCGACTATGTGTGTGTTACTATGCAATCGCGCCGAAGTGCGCAGGGGTCCCTTGAGTGAGCTGTCCATCATAGTGGGTAAATGGCGGGAAGACGGTGCACACCGCGTGTGTGTGGGCGGGGCCAAACGGGCGGGGCTTCCATGCGAGTGAACATGCCTCTTGTGTGTATATAAGGTCAGAGACCGATCAGAGCAGCAGCTGAAGATACAGAAGCTCGTGGTCACAGGAACAGCACAGGGATTGCGCTCTTGAAAGTCAAGAATGCAAAGGCCTCTGTCCAGCATCACAGCTGATTTTCGATGGTATATTTGGGAAGAAGGCACACCTGCCCAGCCTCCCAACGCTCACGATTTTTTTTGGGCTGATGAATGAGTCACTGCATTTGAGCTTCAACTAGTTCCAGCGACTATGTGTGTGTTACTATGCAATCGCGCCGAAGTGCGCAGGGGTCCCTTGAGTGAGCTGTCCATCATAGTGGGTAAATGGCGGGAAGACGGTGCACACCGCGTGTGTGTGGGCGGGGCCAAACGGGCGGGGCTTCCATGCGAGTGAACATGCCTCTTGTGTGTATATAAGGTCAAAAACCGATCAGAGCAGCAGCTGAAGATACAGAAGCTCGAGGTCACAGGAACAGCACAGGGATTGCGCTCCTGAAAGTCAAGGATGCAAAGGCCTCTGTCCAGCATCACAGCTGATTTTTGACAGTAGATTTGGGAAGAAGGCACACCTGCCCAGCCTCCCAACGCTCACGATTGTTTTTGGGCTGATGAATGAGTCACTGCATTTGAGCTTCAACTAGTTCCAGCGACTATGTGTGTGTTACTATGCAATCGCGCCGAAGTGCGCAGGGGTCCCTTGGGTGAGCTGTCCATCATAGTGGGTAAATGGCGGGGAGACGGTGCACACCGCGTGTGTGTGGGCGGGGCCAAACGGGCGGGGCTTCCATGCGAGTGAACATGCCTCTTGTGTGTATATAAGGTCAGAGACCGATCAGAGCAGCAGCTGAAGATACAGAAGCTCGAGGTCACAGGAACAGCACAGGGATTGCGCTCTTGAAAGTCAAGGATGCAAAGGCCTCTGTCCAGCATCACAGCTGATTTTTGACGGTAGATTTGGGAAGAAGGCACAGCTGCCCAGCCTCCCAACGCTCACGATTGTTTTTGGGCTGATGAATGAGTCACTGCATTTGAGCTTCAACTAGTTCCAGCGACTATGTGTGTGTTACTATGCAATCGCGCCGAAGTGCGCAGGGGTCCCTTGAGTGAGCTGTCCATCATAGTGGGTAAATGGCGGGAAGACGGTGCACACCGCGTGTGTGTGGGCGGGGCCAAACGGGCGGGGCTTCCATGCGAGTGAACATGCCTCTTGTGTGTATATAAGGTCAGAGACCGATCAGAGCAGCAGCTGAAGATACAGAAGCTCGAGGTCACAGGAACAGCACAGGGATTGCGCTCCTGAAAGTCAAGGATGCAAAGGCCTCTGTCCAGCATCACAGCTGATTTTCGATGGTATATTTGGGAAGAAGGCACACCTGCCCAGCCTCCAAGACGCTCACGATTGTTTTTGGGCTGATGAATGAGTCACTGCATTTAAGCTTCAACTAGGGCACATGCTGTAATGATATCTGTAAGTGCTTCCTGTTGAGGTTTAATTTTTGTGCCAGGACCATCCTGCCAGAATGGACCCTGCCCTTCATATTTATTCAAGAAGACGCCACCGTTTTGTGCCATACCTCTACTCAACTGGAGTACTTTCTACTGGATAATCAGTAAGTGCTACCTCGTTGGATAAATGTATAGTGCTTTTACTACACTACAGCTGCCTAAAGTGCCAGAGAGTTGTCTACAGCGACCAGGTGTGTGTTACAATGCATTCGCGCCGAAGGGCGCAGGGGTCCCTTGAGTGAGCTGTCCATCATAGTGGGTAAATGGCGGGAAGACGGTGCACACCGCGTGTGTGTGGGCGGGGCCAAACGGGCGGGGCTTCCATGCGAGTGAACATGCCTCTTGTGTGTATATAAGGTCAGAGACCGATCAGAGCAGCAGCTGAAGATACAGAAGCTCGAGGTCACAGGAACAGCACAGGGATTGCGCTCCTGAAAGTCAAGGATGCAAAGGCCTCTGTCCAGCATCACAGCTGATTTTTTGACAGTAGATTTGGGAAGAAGGCACACCTGCCCAGCCTCCCAACGCTCACGATTGTTTTTGGGCTGATCAATGAGTCACTGCATTTGAGCTTCAACTAGTTCCAGCGACCAGGTGTGTGTTACTATGCAATCTCCCCGAAGTGCGCAGGGGTCTCTTGAGTGAGCTGTCCATCATAGTGGGTAAATGGCGGGAAGACGGTGCACACCACATGTGTGTGGGCGGGGCCAAACGGGCGGCGCTTGCATGCGAGTGAACATGCCTCTTGTGTGTATGTAAGGTCAGAGACCGATCAGAGCAGCAGCTGAAGATACAGAAGCTCGTGGTCACAGGAACAGCACAGGGATTGCGCTCTTGAAAGTCAAGGATGCAAAGGCCTCTGTCCAGCATCACAGCTGATTTTTGACGGTAGATTTGGGAAGAAGGCACAGCTGCCCAGCCTCCCAACGCTCACGATTGTTTTTGGGCTGATGAATGAGTCACTGCATTTGAGCTTCAACTAGTTCCAGCGACTATGTGTGTGTTACTATGCAATCGCGCCGAAGTGCGCAGGGGTCCCTTGAGTGAGCTGTCCATCATAGTGGGTAAATGGCGGGAAGACGGTGCACACCGCGTGTGTGTGGGCGGGGCCAAACGGGCGGGGCTTCCATGCGAGTGAACATGCCTCTTGTGTGTATATAAGGTCAGAGACCGATCAGAGCAGCAGCTGAAGATACAGAAGCTCGAGGTCACAGGAACAGCACAGGGATTGCGCTCCTGAAAGTCAAGGATGCAAAGGCCTCTGTCCAGCATCACAGCTGATTTTCGATGGTATATTTGGGAAGAAGGCACACCTGCCCAGCCTCCACGACGCTCACGATTGTTTTTGGGCTGATGAATGAGTCACTGCATTTAAGCTTCAACTACGGCACATGCTTTATTGATATCTGTAAGTGCTTCCTGTTGAGGTTTAATTTTTGTGCCAGGACCATCGTGCCAGAATGGACCCTGCCCTTCATATTTATTCAAGAAGACGCCACCGTTTTGTGCCATACCTCTACTCAACTGGAGTACTTTCTACTGGATAATCAGTAAGTGCTACCTCGTTGGGTAAATGTATAGTGCTTTTACTACACTACAGCTGCCTAAAGTGCCAGAGAGTTGTCTACAGCGACCATGTGCGTGTTACTATGCAATCGCGCCGAAGTGCGCAGGGGTCTCTTGAGTGAGCTGTCCATCATAGTGGGTAAATGGCGGGAAGACGGTGCACACCACGTGTGTGTGGGTGGGGCCAAACGGGCGGGGCTTCCATGCGAGTGAACATGCCTCTTGTGTGTATATAAGGTCAGAGACCGATCAGAGCAGCAGATGAAGATACAGAAGCTCGTGGTCACAGGAACAGCACAGGGATTGCGCTCTTGAAAGTCAAGGATGCAAAGGCCTCTGTCCAGCATCACAGCTGATTTTCGATGGTATATTTGGGAAGAAGGCACACCTGCCCAGCCTCCACGACGCTCACGATTGTTTTTGGGCTGATGAATGAGTCACTGCATTTAAGCTTCAACTACGGCACATGCTTTATTGATATCTGTAAGTGCTTCCTGTTGAGGTTTAATTTTTGTGCCAGGACCATCGTGCCAGAATGGACCCTGCCCTTCATATTTATTCAAGAAGACGCCACCGTTTTGTGCCATACCTCTACTCAACTGGAGTACTTTCTACTGGATAATCAGTAAGTGCTACCTCGTTGGGTAAATGTATAGTGCTTTTACTACACTACAGCTGCCTAAAGTGCCAGAGAGTTGTCTACAGCGACCATGTGCGTGTTACTATGCAATCGCGCCGAAGTGGGCAGGGGTCTCTTGAATGAGCTGTCCATCATAGTGGGTAAATGGCGGGAAGACGGTGCACACCACGTGTGTGTGGGTGGGGCCAAACGGGGGGGCTTCCATGCGAGTGAACATGCCTCTTGTGTGTATATAAGGTCAGAGACCGATCAGAGCAGCAGATGAAGATACAGAAGCTCGTGGTCACAGGAACAGCACAGGGATTGCGCTCTTGAAAGTCAAGGATGCAAAGGCCTCTGTCCAGCATCACAGCTGATTTTCGATGGTATATTTGGGAAGAAGGCACATCTGCCCAGCCTCCCAACGCTCACGATTTTTTTTGGGCTGATGAATGAGTCACTGCATTTGAGCTTCAACTAGTTCCAGCGACCAGGTGTGTGTTACTATGCAATCTCGCTGAAGTGCGCAGGGGTCCCTTGAGTGAGCTGTCCATCATAGTGGGTAAACAGCGGGAAGAGGGTGCACACCTCGTGTGTGTGGGCGGGGCCAAACGGGCGGGGCTTCCATGCGAGTGAACATGCCTCTTGTGTGTATATAAGGTCAGAGACCGATCAGAGCAGCAGCTGAAGATACAGAAGCTCGAGGTCACAGGAACAGCACAGGGATTGCGCTCGTGAAAGTCAAGGATGCAAATGCCTCTGTCCAGCATCACAGCTGATTTTTGACGGTAGATTTGGGAAGAAGGCACAGCTGCCCAGCCTCCCAACGCTCACGATTGTTTTTGGGCTGATGAATGAGTCACTGCATTTGAGCTTTAACTAGTTCCAGCGACTATGTGTGTGTTACTATGCAATCGCGCCGAAGTGCGCAGGGGTCTCTTGAGTGAGCTGTCCATCATAGTGGGTAATGGCGGGAAGGGGGTGCACACCTCGTGTGTGTGTACGGGGCCAAACGGGCGGAGCTTCCATGCGAGTGAACATGCCTCTTGTGTGTATATAAGGTCAGAGACCGATCAGAGCAGCAGCTGAAGATACAGAAGCTCGTGGTCACAGGAACAGCACAGGGATTGCGCTCTTGAAAGTCAAGAATGCAAAGGCCTCTGTCCAGCATCACAGCTGATTTTCGATGGTATATTTGGGAAGAAGGCACACCTGCCCAGCCTCCACGACGCTCACGATTGATTTTGGGCTGATGAATGAGTCACTGAATTTAAGCTTCAACTAGTTCCAGCGACTATGTGTGTGTTACTATGCAATCGCGCCGAAGTGCGCAGGGGTCCCTTGAGTGAGCTGTCCATCATAGTGGGTAAATGGCGGGAAGACGGTGCACACCGCGTGTGTGTGGGCGGGGCCAAACGGGCGGGGCTTCCATGCGAGTGAACATGCCTCTTGTGTGTATATAAGGTCAGAGACCGATCAGAGCAGCAGCTGAAGATACAGAAGCTCGTGGTCACAGGAACAGCACAGGGATTGCGCTCTTGAAAGTCAAGAATGCAAAGGCCTCTGTCCAGCATCACAGCTGATTTTCGATGGTATATTTGGGAAGAAGGCACACCTGCCCAGCCTCCACGACGCTCACGATTGATTTTGGGCTGATGAATGAGTCACTGAATTTAAGCTTCAACTAGTTCCAGCGACTATGTGTGTGTTACTATGCAATCGCGCCGAAGTGCGCAGGGGTCCCTTGAGTGAGCTGTCCATCATAGTGGGTAAATGGCGGGAAGACGGTGCACACCGCGTGTGTGTGGGCGGGGCCAAACGGGCGGGGCTTCCATGCGAGTGAACATGCCTCTTGTGTGTATATAAGGTCAGAGACCGATCAGAGCAGCAGCTGAAGATACAGAAGCTCATGGTCACAGGAACAGCACAGGGATTGCGCTCTTGAAAGTCAAGAATGCAAAGGCCTCTGTCCAGCATCACAGCTGATTTTCGATGGTATATTTGGGAAGAAGGCACACCTGCCCAGCCTCCCAACGCTCACGATTTTTTTTGGGCTGATGAATGAGTCACTGCATTTGAGCTTCAACTAGTTCCAGCGACCAGGTGTGTGTTACTATGCAATCTCGCCGAAGTGCGCAGGGGTCCCTTGAGTGAGCTGTCCATCATAGTGGGTAAATAGCGGGAAGAGGGTGCACACCTCGTGTGTGTGGGCGGGGCCAAACGGGCGGGGCTTCCATGCGAGTGAACATGCCTCTTGTGTGTATATAAGGTCAGAGACCGATCAGAGCAGCAGCTGAAGATACAGAAGCTCGAGGTCACAGGAACAGCACAGGGATTGCGCTCGTGAAAGTCAAGGATGCAAATGCCTCTGTCCAGCATCACAGCTGATTTTTGACAGTAGATTTGGGAAGAAGGCACAGCTGCCCAGCCTCCCAACGCTCACGATTGTTTTTGGGCTGATGAATGAGTCACTGCATTTGAGCTTCAACTAGTTCCAGCGACTATGTGTGTGTTACTATGCAATCGCGCCGAAGTGCGCAGGGGTCCCTTGAGTGAGCTGTCCATCATAGTGGGTAAATGGCGGGAAGACGGTGCACACCGCGTGTGTGTGGGCGGGGCCAAACGGGCGGGGCTTCCATGCGAGTGAACATGCCTCTTGTGTGTATATAAGGTCAAAAACCGATCAGAGCAGCAGCTGAAGATACAGAAGCTCGAGGTCACAGGAACAGCACAGGGATTGCGCTCCTGAAAGTCAAGGATGCAAAGGCCTCTGTCCAGCATCACAGCTGATTTTTGACAGTAGATTTGGGAAGAAGGCACACCTGCCCAGCCTCCCAACGCTCACGATTGTTTTTGGGCTGATGAATGAGTCACTGCATTTGAGCTTCAACTAGTTCCAGCGACTATGTGTGTGTTACTATGCAATCGCGCCGAAGTGCGCAGGGGTCCCTTGGGTGAGCTGTCCATCATAGTGGGTAAATGGCGGGGAGACGGTGCACACCGCGTGTGTGTGGGCGGGGCCAAACGGGCGGGGCTTCCATGCGAGTGAACATGCCTCTTGTGTGTATATAAGGTCAGAGACCGATCAGAGCAGCAGCTGAAGATACAGAAGCTCGAGGTCACAGGAACAGCACAGGGATTGCGCTCTTGAAAGTCAAGGATGCAAAGGCCTCTGTCCAGCATCACAGCTGATTTTTGACGGTAGATTTGGGAAGAAGGCACAGCTGCCCAGCCTCCCAACGCTCACGATTGTTTTTGGGCTGATGAATGAGTCACTGCATTTGAGCTTCAACTAGTTCCAGCGACTATGTGTGTGTTACTATGCAATCGCGCCGAAGTGCGCAGGGGTCCCTTGAGTGAGCTGTCCATCATAGTGGGTAAATGGCGGGAAGACGGTGCACACCGCGTGTGTGTGGGCGGGGCCAAACGGGCGGGGCTTCCATGCGAGTGAACATGCCTCTTGTGTGTATATAAGGTCAGAGACCGATCAGAGCAGCAGCTGAAGATACAGAAGCTCGAGGTCACAGGAACAGCACAGGGATTGCGCTCCTGAAAGTCAAGGATGCAAAGGCCTCTGTCCAGCATCACAGCTGATTTTCGATGGTATATTTGGGAAGAAGGCACACCTGCCCAGCCTCCAAGACGCTCACGATTGTTTTTGGGCTGATGAATGAGTCACTGCATTTAAGCTTCAACTAGGGCACATGCTGTAATGATATCTGTAAGTGCTTCCTGTTGAGGTTTAATTTTTGTGCCAGGACCATCCTGCCAGAATGGACCCTGCCCTTCATATTTATTCAAGAAGACGCCACCGTTTTGTGCCATACCTCTACTCAACTGGAGTACTTTCTACTGGATAATCAGTAAGTGCTACCTCGTTGGATAAATGTATAGTGCTTTTACTACACTACAGCTGCCTAAAGTGCCAGAGAGTTGTCTACAGCGACCAGGTGTGTGTTACAATGCATTCGCGCCGAAGGGCGCAGGGGTCCCTTGAGTGAGCTGTCCATCATAGTGGGTAAATGGCGGGAAGACGGTGCACACCGCGTGTGTGTGGGCGGGGCCAAACGGGCGGGGCTTCCATGCGAGTGAACATGCCTCTTGTGTGTATATAAGGTCAGAGACCGATCAGAGCAGCAGCTGAAGATACAGAAGCTCGAGGTCACAGGAACAGCACAGGGATTGCGCTCCTGAAAGTCAAGGATGCAAAGGCCTCTGTCCAGCATCACAGCTGATTTTTTGACAGTAGATTTGGGAAGAAGGCACACCTGCCCAGCCTCCCAACGCTCACGATTGTTTTTGGGCTGATGAATGAGTCACTGCATTTGAGCTTCAACTAGTTCCAGCGACTATGTGTGTGTTACTATGCAATCTCCCCGAAGTGCGCAGGGGTCTCTTGAGTGAGCTGTCCATCATAGTGGGTAAATGGCGGGAAGACGGTGCACACCACATGTGTGTGGGCGGGGCCAAACGGGCGGCGCTTGCATGCGAGTGAACATGCCTCTTGTGTGTATGTAAGGTCAGAGACCGATCAGAGCAGCAGCTGAAGATACAGAAGCTCGTGGTCACAGGAACAGCACAGGGATTGCGCTCTTGAAAGTCAAGGATGCAAAGGCCTCTGTCCAGCATCACAGCTGATTTTTGACGGTAGATTTGGGAAGAAGGCACAGCTGCCCAGCCTCCCAACGCTCACGATTGTTTTTGGGCTGATGAATGAGTCACTGCATTTGAGCTTCAACTAGTTCCAGCGACTATGTGTGTGTTACTATGCAATCGCGCCGAAGTGCGCAGGGGTCCCTTGAGTGAGCTGTCCATCATAGTGGGTAAATGGCGGGAAGACGGTGCACACCGCGTGTGTGTGGGCGGGGCCAAACGGGCGGGGCTTCCATGCGAGTGAACATGCCTCTTGTGTGTATATAAGGTCAGAGACCGATCAGAGCAGCAGCTGAAGATACAGAAGCTCGAGGTCACAGGAACAGCACAGGGATTGCGCTCCTGAAAGTCAAGGATGCAAAGGCCTCTGTCCAGCATCACAGCTGATTTTCGATGGTATATTTGGGAAGAAGGCACACCTGCCCAGCCTCCACGACGCTCACGATTGTTTTTGGGCTGATGAATGAGTCACTGCATTTAAGCTTCAACTACGGCACATGCTTTATTGATATCTGTAAGTGCTTCCTGTTGAGGTTTAATTTTTGTGCCAGGACCATCGTGCCAGAATGGACCCTGCCCTTCATATTTATTCAAGAAGACGCCACCGTTTTGTGCCATACCTCTACTCAACTGGAGTACTTTCTACTGGATAATCAGTAAGTGCTACCTCGTTGGGTAAATGTATAGTGCTTTTACTACACTACAGCTGCCTAAAGTGCCAGAGAGTTGTCTACAGCGACCATGTGCGTGTTACTATGCAATCGCGCCGAAGTGCGCAGGGGTCTCTTGAGTGAGCTGTCCATCATAGTGGGTAAATGGCGGGAAGACGGTGCACACCACGTGTGTGTGGGTGGGGCCAAACGGGCGGGGCTTCCATGCGAGTGAACATGCCTCTTGTGTGTATATAAGGTCAGAGACCGATCAGAGCAGCAGATGAAGATACAGAAGCTCGTGGTCACAGGAACAGCACAGGGATTGCGCTCTTGAAAGTCAAGGATGCAAAGGCCTCTGTCCAGCATCACAGCTGATTTTCGATGGTATATTTGGGAAGAAGGCACACCTGCCCAGCCTCCACGACGCTCACGATTGTTTTTGGGCTGATGAATGAGTCACTGCATTTAAGCTTCAACTACGGCACATGCTTTATTGATATCTGTAAGTGCTTCCTGTTGAGGTTTAATTTTTGTGCCAGGACCATCGTGCCAGAATGGACCCTGCCCTTCATATTTATTCAAGAAGACGCCACCGTTTTGTGCCATACCTCTACTCAACTGGAGTACTTTCTACTGGATAATCAGTAAGTGCTACCTCGTTGGGTAAATGTATAGTGCTTTTACTACACTACAGCTGCCTAAAGTGCCAGAGAGTTGTCTACAGCGACCATGTGCGTGTTACTATGCAATCGCGCCGAAGTGGGCAGGGGTCTCTTGAATGAGCTGTCCATCATAGTGGGTAAATGGCGGGAAGACGGTGCACACCACGTGTGTGTGGGTGGGGCCAAACGGGGGGGCTTCCATGCGAGTGAACATGCCTCTTGTGTGTATATAAGGTCAGAGACCGATCAGAGCAGCAGATGAAGATACAGAAGCTCGTGGTCACAGGAACAGCACAGGGATTGCGCTCTTGAAAGTCAAGGATGCAAAGGCCTCTGTCCAGCATCACAGCTGATTTTCGATGGTATATTTGGGAAGAAGGCACATCTGCCCAGCCTCCCAACGCTCACGATTTTTTTTGGGCTGATGAATGAGTCACTGCATTTGAGCTTCAACTAGTTCCAGCGACCAGGTGTGTGTTACTATGCAATCTCGCTGAAGTGCGCAGGGGTCCCTTGAGTGAGCTGTCCATCATAGTGGGTAAACAGCGGGAAGAGGGTGCACACCTCGTGTGTGTGGGCGGGGCCAAACGGGCGGGGCTTCCATGCGAGTGAACATGCCTCTTGTGTGTATATAAGGTCAGAGACCGATCAGAGCAGCAGCTGAAGATACAGAAGCTCGAGGTCACAGGAACAGCACAGGGATTGCGCTCGTGAAAGTCAAGGATGCAAATGCCTCTGTCCAGCATCACAGCTGATTTTTGACGGTAGATTTGGGAAGAAGGCACAGCTGCCCAGCCTCCCAACGCTCACGATTGTTTTTGGGCTGATGAATGAGTCACTGCATTTGAGCTTTAACTAGTTCCAGCGACTATGTGTGTGTTACTATGCAATCGCGCCGAAGTGCGCAGGGGTCTCTTGAGTGAGCTGTCCATCATAGTGGGTAATGGCGGGAAGGGGGTGCACACCTCGTGTGTGTGTACGGGGCCAAACGGGCGGAGCTTCCATGCGAGTGAACATGCCTCTTGTGTGTATATAAGGTCAGAGACCGATCAGAGCAGCAGCTGAAGATACAGAAGCTCGAGGTCACAGGAACAGCACAGGGATTGCGCTCCTGAAAGTCAAGGATGCAAAGGCCTCTGTCCAGCATCACAGCTGATTTTTTGACAGTAGATTTGGGAAGAAGGCACACCTGCCCAGCCTCCCAACGCTCACGATTGTTTTTGGGCTGATGAATGAGTCACTGCATTTGAGCTTCAACTAGTTCCAGCGACTATGTGTGTGTTACTATGCAATCGCGCCGAAGTGCGCAGGGGTCCCTTGAGTGAGCTGTCCATCATAGTGGGTAAATGGCGGGAAGACGGTGCACACCGCGTGTGTGTGGGCGGGGCCAAACGGGCGGGGCTTCCATGCGAGTGAACATGCCTCTTGTGTGTATATAAGGTCAGAGACCGATCAGAGCAGCAGCTGAAGATACAGAAGCTCGTGGTCACAGGAACAGCACAGGGATTGCGCTCTTGAAAGTCAAGAATGCAAAGGCCTCTGTCCAGCATCACAGCTGATTTTCGATGGTATATTTGGGAAGAAGGCACACCTGCCCAGCCTCCACGACGCTCACGATTGATTTTGGGCTGATGAATGAGTCACTGAATTTAAGCTTCAACTAGTTCCAGCGACTATGTGTGTGTTACTATGCAATCGCGCCGAAGTGCGCAGGGGTCCCTTGAGTGAGCTGTCCATCATAGTGGGTAAATGGCGGGAAGACGGTGCACACCGCGTGTGTGTGGGCGGGGCCAAACGGGCGGGGCTTCCATGCGAGTGAACATGCCTCTTGTGTGTATATAAGGTCAGAGACCGATCAGAGCAGCAGCTGAAGATACAGAAGCTCGTGGTCACAGGAACAGCACAGGGATTGCGCTCTTGAAAGTCAAGAATGCAAAGGCCTCTGTCCAGCATCACAGCTGATTTTCGATGGTATATTTGGGAAGAAGGCACACCTGCCCAGCCTCCCAACGCTCACGATTTTTTTTGGGCTGATGAATGAGTCACTGCATTTGAGCTTCAACTAGTTCCAGCGACCAGGTGTGTGTTACTATGCAATCTCGCCGAAGTGCGCAGGGGTCCCTTGAGTGAGCTGTCCATCATAGTGGGTAAATAGCGGGAAGAGGGTGCACACCTCGTGTGTGTGGGCGGGGCCAAACGGGCGGGGCTTCCATGCGAGTGAACATGCCTCTTGTGTGTATATAAGGTCAGAGACCGATCAGAGCAGCAGCTGAAGATACAGAAGCTCGAGGTCACAGGAACAGCACAGGGATTGCGCTCGTGAAAGTCAAGGATGCAAATGCCTCTGTCCAGCATCACAGCTGATTTTTGACAGTAGATTTGGGAAGAAGGCACAGCTGCCCAGCCTCCCAACGCTCACGATTGTTTTTGGGCTGATGAATGAGTCACTGCATTTGAGCTTCAACTAGTTCCAGCGACTATGTGTGTGTTACTATGCAATCGCGCCGAAGTGCGCAGGGGTCCCTTGAGTGAGCTGTCCATCATAGTGGGTAAATGGCGGGAAGACGGTGCACACCGCGTGTGTGTGGGCGGGGCCAAACGGGCGGGGCTTCCATGCGAGTGAACATGCCTCTTGTGTGTATATAAGGTCAAAAACCGATCAGAGCAGCAGCTGAAGATACAGAAGCTCGAGGTCACAGGAACAGCACAGGGATTGCGCTCCTGAAAGTCAAGGATGCAAAGGCCTCTGTCCAGCATCACAGCTGATTTTTGACAGTAGATTTGGGAAGAAGGCACACCTGCCCAGCCTCCCAACGCTCACGATTGTTTTTGGGCTGATGAATGAGTCACTGCATTTGAGCTTCAACTAGTTCCAGCGACTATGTGTGTGTTACTATGCAATCGCGCCGAAGTGCGCAGGGGTCCCTTGGGTGAGCTGTCCATCATAGTGGGTAAATGGCGGGGAGACGGTGCACACCGCGTGTGTGTGGGCGGGGCCAAACGGGCGGGGCTTCCATGCGAGTGAACATGCCTCTTGTGTGTATATAAGGTCAGAGACCGATCAGAGCAGCAGCTGAAGATACAGAAGCTCGAGGTCACAGGAACAGCACAGGGATTGCGCTCTTGAAAGTCAAGGATGCAAAGGCCTCTGTCCAGCATCACAGCTGATTTTTGACGGTAGATTTGGGAAGAAGGCACAGCTGCCCAGCCTCCCAACGCTCACGATTGTTTTTGGGCTGATGAATGAGTCACTGCATTTGAGCTTCAACTAGTTCCAGCGACTATGTGTGTGTTACTATGCAATCGCGCCGAAGTGCGCAGGGGTCCCTTGAGTGAGCTGTCCATCATAGTGGGTAAATGGCGGGAAGACGGTGCACACCGCGTGTGTGTGGGCGGGGCCAAACGGGCGGGGCTTCCATGCGAGTGAACATGCCTCTTGTGTGTATATAAGGTCAGAGACCGATCAGAGCAGCAGCTGAAGATACAGAAGCTCGAGGTCACAGGAACAGCACAGGGATTGCGCTCCTGAAAGTCAAGGATGCAAAGGCCTCTGTCCAGCATCACAGCTGATTTTCGATGGTATATTTGGGAAGAAGGCACACCTGCCCAGCCTCCAAGACGCTCACGATTGTTTTTGGGCTGATGAATGAGTCACTGCATTTAAGCTTCAACTAGGGCACATGCTGTAATGATATCTGTAAGTGCTTCCTGTTGAGGTTTAATTTTTGTGCCAGGACCATCCTGCCAGAATGGACCCTGCCCTTCATATTTATTCAAGAAGACGCCACCGTTTTGTGCCATACCTCTACTCAACTGGAGTACTTTCTACTGGATAATCAGTAAGTGCTACCTCGTTGGATAAATGTATAGTGCTTTTACTACACTACAGCTGCCTAAAGTGCCAGAGAGTTGTCTACAGCGACCAGGTGTGTGTTACAATGCATTCGCGCCGAAGGGCGCAGGGGTCCCTTGAGTGAGCTGTCCATCATAGTGGGTAAATGGCGGGAAGACGGTGCACACCGCGTGTGTGTGGGCGGGGCCAAACGGGCGGGGCTTCCATGCGAGTGAACATGCCTCTTGTGTGTATATAAGGTCAGAGACCGATCAGAGCAGCAGCTGAAGATACAGAAGCTCGAGGTCACAGGAACAGCACAGGGATTGCGCTCGTGAAAGTCAAGGATGCAAATGCCTCTGTCCAGCATCACAGCTGATTTTTTGACAGTAGATTTGGGAAGAAGGCACACCTGCCCAGCCTCCCAACGCTCACGATTGTTTTTGGGCTGATGAATGAGTCACTGCATTTGAGCTTCAACTAGTTCCAGCGACTATGTGTGTGTTACTATGCAATCGCGCCGAAGTGCGCAGGGGTCCCTTGAGTGAGCTGTCCATCATAGTGGGTAAATGGCGGGAAGACGGTGCACACCGCGTGTGTGTGGGCGGGGCCAAACGGGCGGCGCTTGCATGCGAGTGAACATGCCTCTTGTGTGTATATAAGGTCAAAAACCGATCAGAGCAGCAGCTGAAGATACAGAAGCTCGAGGTCACAGGAACAGCACAGGGATTGCGCTCCTGAAAGTCAAGGATGCAAAGGCCTCTGTCCAGCATCACAGCTGATTTTTGACAGTAGATTTGGGAAGAAGGCACACCTGCCCAGCCTCCCAACGCTCACGATTGTTTTTGGGCTGATGAATGAGTCACTGCATTTGAGCTTCAACTAGTTCCAGCGACTATGTGTGTGTTACTATGCAATCGCGCCGAAGTGCGCAGGGGTCCCTTGGGTGAGCTGTCCATCATAGTGGGTAAATGGCGGGGAGACGGTGCACACCGCGTGTGTGTGGGCGGGGCCAAACGGGCGGGGCTTCCATGCGAGTGAACATGCCTCTTGTGTGTATATAAGGTCAGAGACCGATCAGAGCAGCAGCTGAAGATACAGAAGCTCGAGGTCACAGGAACAGCACAGGGATTGCGCTCTTGAAAGTCAAGGATGCAAAGGCCTCTGTCCAGCATCACAGCTGATTTTTGACGGTAGATTTGGGAAGAAGGCACAGCTGCCCAGCCTCCCAACGCTCACGATTGTTTTTGGGCTGATGAATGAGTCACTGCATTTGAGCTTCAACTAGTTCCAGCGACTATGTGTGTGTTACTATGCAATCGCGCCGAAGTGCGCAGGGGTCCCTTGAGTGAGCTGTCCATCATAGTGGGTAAATGGCGGGAAGACGGTGCACACCGCGTGTGTGTGAGCGGGGCCAAACGGGCGGGGCTTCCATGCGAGTGAACATGCCTCTTGTGTGTATATAAGGTCAGAGACCGATCAGAGCAGCAGCTGAAGATACAGAAGCTCGAGGTCACAGGAACAGCACAGGGATTGCGCTCCTGAAAGTCAAGGATGCAAAGGCCTCTGTCCAGCATCACAGCTGATTTTCGATGGTATATTTGGGAAGAAGGCACACCTGCCCAGCCTCCAAGACGCTCACGATTGTTTTTGGGCTGATGAATGAGTCACTGCATTTAAGCTTCAACTAGGGCACATGCTGTAATGATATCTGTAAGTGCTTCCTGTTGAGGTTTAATTTTTGTGCCAGGACCATCCTGCCAGAATGGACCCTGCCCTTCATATTTATTCAAGAAGACGCCACCGTTTTGTGCCATACCTCTACTCAACTGGAGTACTTTCTACTGGATAATCAGTAAGTGCTACCTCGTTGGATAAATGTATAGTGCTTTTACTACACTACAGCTGCCTAAAGTGCCAGAGAGTTGTCTACAGCGACCAGGTGTGTGTTACAATGCATTCGCGCCGAAGGGCGCAGGGGTCCCTTGAGTGAGCTGTCCATCATAGTGGGTAAATGGCGGGAAGACGGTGCACACCGCGTGTGTGTGGGCGGGGCCAAACGGGCGGGGCTTCCATGCGAGTGAACATGCCTCTTGTGTGTATATAAGGTCAGAGACCGATCAGAGCAGCAGCTGAAGATACAGAAGCTCGAGGTCACAGGAACAGCACAGGGATTGCGCTCCTGAAAGTCAAGGATGCAAAGGCCTCTGTCCAGCATCACAGCTGATTTTTTGACAGTAGATTTGGGAAGAAGGCACACCTGCCCAGCCTCCCAACGCTCACGATTGTTTTTGGGCTGATGAATGAGTCACTGCATTTGAGCTTCAACTAGTTCCAGCGACCAGGTGTGTGTTACTATGCAATCTCCCCGAAGTGCGCAGGGGTCTCTTGAGTGAGCTGTCCATCATAGTGGGTAAATGGCGGGAAGACGGTGCACACCACATGTGTGTGGGCGGGGCCAAACGGGCGGCGCTTGCATGCGAGTGAACATGCCTCTTGTGTGTATGTAAGGTCAGAGACCGATCAGAGCAGCAGCTGAAGATACAGAAGCTCGTGGTCACAGGAACAGCACAGGGATTGCGCTCTTGAAAGTCAAGGATGCAAAGGCCTCTGTCCAGCATCACAGCTGATTTTTGACGGTAGATTTGGGAAGAAGGCACAGCTGCCCAGCCTCCCAACGCTCACGATTGTTTTTGGGCTGATGAATGAGTCACTGCATTTGAGCTTCAACTAGTTCCAGCGACTATGTGTGTGTTACTATGCAATCGCGCCGAAGTGCGCAGGGGTCCCTTGAGTGAGCTGTCCATCATAGTGGGTAAATGGCGGGAAGACGGTGCACACCGCGTGTGTGTGGGCGGGGCCAAACGGGCGGGGCTTCCATGCGAGTGAACATGCCTCTTGTGTGTATATAAGGTCAGAGACCGATCAGAGCAGCAGCTGAAGATACAGAAGCTCGAGGTCACAGGAACAGCACAGGGATTGCGCTCCTGAAAGTCAAGGATGCAAAGGCCTCTGTCCAGCATCACAGCTGATTTTCGATGGTATATTTGGGAAGAAGGCACACCTGCCCAGCCTCCACGACGCTCACGATTGTTTTTGGGCTGATGAATGAGTCACTGCATTTAAGCTTCAACTACGGCACATGCTTTATTGATATCTGTAAGTGCTTCCTGTTGAGGTTTAATTTTTGTGCCAGGACCATCGTGCCAGAATGGACCCTGCCCTTCATATTTATTCAAGAAGACGCCACCGTTTTGTGCCATACCTCTACTCAACTGGAGTACTTTCTACTGGATAATCAGTAAGTGCTACCTCGTTGGGTAAATGTATAGTGCTTTTACTACACTACAGCTGCCTAAAGTGCCAGAGAGTTGTCTACAGCGACCATGTGCGTGTTACTATGCAATCGCGCCGAAGTGCGCAGGGGTCTCTTGAGTGAGCTGTCCATCATAGTGGGTAAATGGCGGGAAGACGGTGCACACCACGTGTGTGTGGGTGGGGCCAAACGGGCGGGGCTTCCATGCGAGTGAACATGCCTCTTGTGTGTATATAAGGTCAGAGACCGATCAGAGCAGCAGATGAAGATACAGAAGCTCGTGGTCACAGGAACAGCACAGGGATTGCGCTCTTGAAAGTCAAGGATGCAAAGGCCTCTGTCCAGCATCACAGCTGATTTTCGATGGTATATTTGGGAAGAAGGCACATCTGCCCAGCCTCCCAACGCTCACGATTTTTTTTGGGCTGATGAATGAGTCACTGCATTTGAGCTTCAACTAGTTCCAGCGACCAGGTGTGTGTTACTATGCAATCTCGCTGAAGTGCGCAGGGGTCCCTTGAGTGAGCTGTCCATCATAGTGGGTAAACAGCGGGAAGAGGGTGCACACCTCGTGTGTGTGGGCGGGGCCAAACGGGCGGGGCTTCCATGCGAGTGAACATGCCTCTTGTGTGTATATAAGGTCAGAGACCGATCAGAGCAGCAGCTGAAGATACAGAAGCTCGAGGTCACAGGAACAGCACAGGGATTGCGCTCGTGAAAGTCAAGGATGCAAATGCCTCTGTCCAGCATCACAGCTGATTTTTGACGGTAGATTTGGGAAGAAGGCACAGCTGCCCAGCCTCCCAACGCTCACGATTGTTTTTGGGCTGATGAATGAGTCACTGCATTTGAGCTTTAACTAGTTCCAGGGACTATGTGTGTGTTACTATGCAATCGCGCCGAAGTGCGCAGGGGTCTCTTGAGTGAGCTGTCCATCATAGTGGGTAATGGCGGGAAGGGGGTGCACACCTCGTGTGTGTGTACGGGGCCAAACGGGCGGGGCTTCCATGCGAGTGAACATGCCTCTTGTGTGTATATAAGGTCAGAGACCGATCAGAGCAGCAGCTGAAGATACAGAAGCTCGTGGTCACAGGAACAGCACAGGGATTGCGCTCTTGAAAGTCAAGAATGCAAAGGCCTCTGTCCAGCATCACAGCTGATTTTCGATGGTATATTTGGGAAGAAGGCACACCTGCCCAGCCTCCACGACGCTCACGATTGATTTTGGGCTGATGAATGAGTCACTGAATTTAAGCTTCAACTAGTTCCAGCGACTATGTGTGTGTTACTATGCAATCGCGCCGAAGTGCGCAGGGGTCCCTTGAGTGAGCTGTCCATCATAGTGGGTAAATGGCGGGAAGACGGTGCACACCGCGTGTGTGTGGGCGGGGCCAAACGGGCGGGGCTTCCATGCGAGTGAACATGCCTCTTGTGTGTATATAAGGTCAGAGACCGATCAGAGCAGCAGCTGAAGATACAGAAGCTCGTGGTCACAGGAACAGCACAGGGATTGCGCTCTTGAAAGTCAAGAATGCAAAGGCCTCTGTCCAGCATCACAGCTGATTTTCGATGGTATATTTGGGAAGAAGGCACACCTGCCCAGCCTCCACGACGCTCACGATTGATTTTGGGCTGATGAATGAGTCACTGAATTTAAGCTTCAACTAGTTCCAGCGACTATGTGTGTGTTACTATGCAATCGCGCCGAAGTGCGCAGGGGTCCCTTGAGTGAGCTGTCCATCATAGTGGGTAAATGGCGGGAAGACGGTGCACACCGCGTGTGTGTGGGCGGGGCCAAACGGGCGGGGCTTCCATGCGAGTGAACATGCCTCTTGTGTGTATATAAGGTCAGAGACCGATCAGAGCAGCAGCTGAAGATACAGAAGCTCGTGGTCACAGGAACAGCACAGGGATTGCGCTCTTGAAAGTCAAGAATGCAAAGGCCTCTGTCCAGCATCACAGCTGATTTTCGATGGTATATTTGGGAAGAAGGCACACCTGCCCAGCCTCCCAACGCTCACGATTTTTTTTGGGCTGATGAATGAGTCACTGCATTTGAGCTTCAACTAGTTCCAGCGACCAGGTGTGTGTTACTATGCAATCTCGCCGAAGTGCGCAGGGGTCCCTTGAGTGAGCTGTCCATCATAGTGGGTAAATAGCGGGAAGAGGGTGCACACCTCGTGTGTGTGGGCGGGGCCAAACGGGCGGGGCTTCCATGCGAGTGAACATGCCTCTTGTGTGTATATAAGGTCAGAGACCGATCAGAGCAGCAGCTGAAGATACAGAAGCTCGAGGTCACAGGAACAGCACAGGGATTGCGCTCGTGAAAGTCAAGGATGCAAATGCCTCTGTCCAGCATCACAGCTGATTTTTGACAGTAGATTTGGGAAGAAGGCACACCTGCCCAGCCTCCACGACGCTCACGATTGTTTTTGGGCTGATGAATGAGTCACTGCATTTGAGCTTCAACTAGTTCCAGCGACTATGTGTGTGTTACTATGCAATCGCGCCGAAGTGCGCAGGGGTCCCTTGAGTGAGCTGTCCATCATAGTGGGTAAATGGCGGGAAGACGGTGCACACCGCGTGTGTGTGGGCGGGGCCAAACGGGCGGGGCTTCCATGCGAGTGAACATGCCTCTTGTGTGTATATAAGGTCAAAAACCGATCAGAGCAGCAGCTGAAGATACAGAAGCTCGAGGTCACAGGAACAGCACAGGGATTGCGCTCCTGAAAGTCAAGGATGCAAAGGCCTCTGTCCAGCATCACAGCTGATTTTTGACAGTAGATTTGGGAAGAAGGCACACCTGCCCAGCCTCCCAACGCTCACGATTGTTTTTGGGCTGATGAATGAGTCACTGCATTTGAGCTTCAACTAGTTCCAGCGAATATGTGTGTGTTACTATGCAATCGCGCCGAAGTGCGCAGGGGTCCCTTGGGTGAGCTGTCCATCATAGTGGGTAAATGGCGGGGAGACGGTGCACACCGCGTGTGTGTGGGCGGGGCCAAACGGGCGGGGCTTCCATGCGAGTGAACATGCCTCTTGTGTGTATATAAGGTCAGAGACCGATCAGAGCAGCAGCTGAAGATACAGAAGCTCGAGGTCACAGGAACAGCACAGGGATTGCGCTCTTGAAAGTCAAGGATGCAAAGGCCTCTGTCCAGCATCACAGCTGATTTTTGACGGTAGATTTGGGAAGAAGGCACAGCTGCCCAGCCTCCCAACGCTCACGATTGTTTTTGGGCTGATGAATGAGTCACTGCATTTGAGCTTCAACTAGTTCCAGCGACTATGTGTGTGTTACTATGCAATCGCGCCGAAGTGCGCAGGGGTCCCTTGAGTGAGCTGTCCATCATAGTGGGTAAATGGCGGGAAGACGGTGCACACCGCGTGTGTGTGGGCGGGGCCAAACGGGCGGGGCTTCCATGCGAGTGAACATGCCTCTTGTGTGTATATATGGTCAGAGACCGATCAGAGCAGCAGCTGAAGATACAGAAGCTCGAGGTCACAGGAACAGCACAGGGATTGCGCTCCTGAAAGTCAAGGATGCAAAGGCCTCTGTCCAGCATCACAGCTGATTTTCGATGGTATATTTGGGAAGAAGGCACACCTGCCCAGCCTCCAAGACGCTCACGATTGTTTTTGGGCTGATGAATGAGTCACTGCATTTAAGCTTCAACTAGGGCACATGCTGTAATGATATCTGTAAGTGCTTCCTGTTGAGGTTTAATTTTTGTGCCAGGACCATCCTGCCAGAATGGACCCTGCCCTTCATATTTATTCAAGAAGACGCCACCGTTTTGTGCCATACCTCTACTCAACTGGAGTACTTTCTACTGGATAATCAGTAAGTGCTACCTCGTTGGATAAATGTATAGTGCTTTTACTACACTACAGCTGCCTAAAGTGCCAGAGAGTTGTCTACAGCGACCAGGTGTGTGTTACAATGCATTCGCGCCGAAGGGCGCAGGGGTCCCTTGAGTGAGCTGTCCATCATAGTGGGTAAATGGCGGGAAGACGGTGCACACCGCGTGTGTGTGGGCGGGGCCAAACGGGCGGGGCTTCCATGCGAGTGAACATGCCTCTTGTGTGTATATAAGGTCAGAGACCGATCAGAGCAGCAGCTGAAGATACAGAAGCTCGAGGTCACAGGAACAGCACAGGGATTGCGCTCCTGAAAGTCAAGGATGCAAAGGCCTCTGTCCAGCATCACAGCTGATTTTTTGACAGTAGATTTGGGAAGAAGGCACACCTGCCCAGCCTCCCAACGCTCACGATTGTTTTTGGGCTGATGAATGAGTCACTGCATTTGAGCTTCAACTAGTTCCAGCGACCAGGTGTGTGTTACTATGCAATCTCCCCGAAGTGCGCAGGGGTCTCTTGAGTGAGCTGTCCATCATAGTGGGTAAATGGCGGGAAGACGGTGCACACCACATGTGTGTGGGCGGGGCCAAACGGGCGGCGCTTGCATGCGAGTGAACATGCCTCTTGTGTGTATGTAAGGTCAGAGACCGATCAGAGCAGCAGCTGAAGATACAGAAGCTCGTGGTCACAGGAACAGCACAGGGATTGCGCTCTTGAAAGTCAAGGATGCAAAGGCCTCTGTCCAGCATCACAGCTGATTTTTGACGGTAGATTTGGGAAGAAGGCACAGCTGCCCAGCCTCCCAACGCTCACGATTGTTTTTGGGCTGATGAATGAGTCACTGCATTTGAGCTTCAACTAGTTCCAGCGACTATGTGTGTGTTACTATGCAATCGCGCCGAAGTGCGCAGGGGTCCCTTGAGTGAGCTGTCCATCATAGTGGGTAAATGGCGGGAAGACGGTGCACACCGCGTGTGTGTGGGCGGGGCCAAACGGGCGGGGCTTCCATGCGAGTGAACATGCCTCTTGTGTGTATATAAGGTCAGAGACCGATCAGAGCAGCAGCTGAAGATACAGAAGCTCGAGGTCACAGGAACAGCACAGGGATTGCGCTCCTGAAAGTCAAGGATGCAAAGGCCTCTGTCCAGCATCACAGCTGATTTTCGATGGTATATTTGGGAAGAAGGCACACCTGCCCAGCCTCCACGACGCTCACGATTGTTTTTGGGCTGATGAATGAGTCACTGCATTTAAGCTTCAACTACGGCACATGCTTTATTGATATCTGTAAGTGCTTCCTGTTGAGGTTTAATTTTTGTGCCAGGACCATCGTGCCAGAATGGACCCTGCCCTTCATATTTATTCAAGAAGACGCCACCGTTTTGTGCCATACCTCTACTCAACTGGAGTACTTTCTACTGGATAATCAGTAAGTGCTACCTCGTTGGGTAAATGTATAGTGCTTTTACTACACTACAGCTGCCTAAAGTGCCAGAGAGTTGTCTACAGCGACCATGTGCGTGTTACTATGCAATCGCGCCGAAGTGCGCAGGGGTCTCTTGAGTGAGCTGTCCATCATAGTGGTTAAATGGCGGGAAGACGGTGCACACCACGTGTGTGTGGGTGGGGCCAAACGGGCGGGGCTTCCATGCGAGTGAACATGCCTCTTGTGTGTATATAAGGTCAGAGACCGATCAGAGCAGCAGATGAAGATACAGAAGCTCGTGGTCACAGGAACAGCACAGGGATTGCGCTCTTGAAAGTCAAGGATGCAAAGGCCTCTGTCCAGCATCACAGCTGATTTTCGATGGTATATTTGGGAAGAAGGCACATCTGCCCAGCCTCCCAACGCTCACGATTTTTTTTGGGCTGATGAATGAGTCACTGCATTTGAGCTTCAACTAGTTCCAGCGACCAGGTGTGTGTTACTATGCAATCTCGCTGAAGTGCGCAGGGGTCCCTTGAGTGAGCTGTCCATCATAGTGGGTAAACAGCGGGAAGAGGGTGCACACCTCGTGTGTGTGGGCGGGGCCAAACGGGCGGGGCTTCCATGCGAGTGAACATGCCTCTTGTGTGTATATAAGGTCAGAGACCGATCAGAGCAGCAGCTGAAGATACAGAAGCTCGAGGTCACAGGAACAGCACAGGGATTGCGCTCGTGAAAGTCAAGGATGCAAATGCCTCTGTCCAGCATCACAGCTGATTTTTGACGGTAGATTTGGGAAGAAGGCACAGCTGCCCAGCCTCCCAACGCTCACGATTGTTTTTGGGCTGATGAATGAGTCACTGCATTTGAGCTTTAACTAGTTCCAGCGACTATGTGTGTGTTACTATGCAATCGCGCCGAAGTGCGCAGGGGTCTCTTGAGTGAGCTGTCCATCATAGTGGGTAATGGCGGGAAGGGGGTGCACACCTCGTGTGTGTGTACGGGGCCAAACGGGCGGGGCTTCCATGCGAGTGAACATGCCTCTTGTGTGTATATAAGGTCAGAGACCGATCAGAGCAGCAGCTGAAGATACAGAAGCTCGTGGTCACAGGAACAGCACAGGGATTGCGCTCTTGAAAGTCAAGAATGCAAAGGCCTCTGTCCAGCATCACAGCTGATTTTCGATGGTATATTTGGGAAGAAGGCACACCTGCCCAGCCTCCACGACGCTCACGATTGATTTTGGGCTGATGAATGAGTCACTGAATTTAAGCTTCAACTAGTTCCAGCGACTATGTGTGTGTTACTATGCAATCGCGCCGAAGTGCGCAGGGGTCCCTTGAGTGAGCTGTCCATCATAGTGGGTAAATGGCGGGAAGACGGTGCACACCGCGTGTGTGTGGGCGGGGCCAAACGGGCGGGGCTTCCATGCGAGTGAACATGCCTCTTGTGTGTATATAAGGTCAGAGACCGATCAGAGCAGCAGCTGAAGATACAGAAGCTCGTGGTCACAGGAACAGCACAGGGATTGCGCTCTTGAAAGTCAAGAATGCAAAGGCCTCTGTCCAGCATCACAGCTGATTTTCGATGGTATATTTGGGAAGAAGGCACACCTGCCCAGCCTCCACGACGCTCACGATTGATTTTGGGCTGATGAATGAGTCACTGCATTTGAGCTTCAACTAGTTCCAGCGACCAGGTGTGTGTTACTATGCAATCGCGCCGAAGTGCGCAGGGGTCCCTTGAGTGAGCTGTCCATCATAGTGGGTAAATAGCGGGAAGAGGGTGCACACCTCGTGTGTGTGGGCGGGGCCAAACGGGCGGGGCTTCCATGCGAGTGAACATGCCTCTTGTGTGTATATAAGGTCAGAGACCGATCAGAGCAGCAGCTGAAGATACAGAAGCTCGAGGTCACAGGAACAGCACAGGGATTGCGCTCGTGAAAGTCAAGGATGCAAATGCCTCTGTCCAGCATCACAGCTGATTTTTGACAGTAGATTTGGGAAGAAGGCACACCTGCCCAGCCTCCCAACGCTCACGATTGTTTTTGGGCTGATGAATGAGTCACTGCATTTGAGCTTCAACTAGTTCCAGCGACTATGTGTGTGTTACTATGCAATCGCGCCGAAGTGCGCAGGGGTCCCTTGAGTGAGCTGTCCATCATAGTGGGTAAATGGCGGGAAGACGGTGCACACCGCGTGTGTGTGGGCGGGGCCAAACGGGCGGGGCTTCCATGCGAGTGAACATGCCTCTTGTGTGTATATAAGGTCAAAAACCGATCAGAGCAGCAGCTGAAGATACAGAAGCTCGAGGTCACAGGAACAGCACAGGGATTGCGCTCCTGAAAGTCAAGGATGCAAAGGCCTCTGTCCAGCATCACAGCTGATTTTTGACAGTAGATTTGGGAAGAAGGCACACCTGCCCAGCCTCCCAACGCTCACGATTGTTTTTGGGCTGATGAATGAGTCACTGCATTTGAGCTTCAACTAGTTCCAGCGACTATGTGTGTGTTACTATGCAATCGCGCCGAAGTGCGCAGGGGTCCCTTGGGTGAGCTGTCCATCATAGTGGGTAAATGGCGGGGAGACGGTGCACACCGCGTGTGTGTGGGCGGGGCCAAACGGGCGGGGCTTCCATGCGAGTGAACATGCCTCTTGTGTGTATATAAGGTCAGAGACCGATCAGAGCAGCAGCTGAAGATACAGAAGCTCGAGGTCACAGGAACAGCACAGGGATTGCGCTCTTGAAAGTCAAGGATGCAAAGGCCTCTGTCCAGCATCACAGCTGATTTTTGACGGTAGATTTGGGAAGAAGGCACAGCTGCCCAGCCTCCCAACGCTCACGATTGTTTTTGGGCTGATGAATGAGTCACTGCATTTGAGCTTCAACTAGTTCCAGCGACTATGTGTGTGTTACTATGCAATCGCGCCGAAGTGCGCAGGGGTCCCTTGAGTGAGCTGTCCATCATAGTGGGTAAATGGCGGGAAGACGGTGCACACCGCGTGTGTGTGGGCGGGGCCAAACGGGCGGGGCTTCCATGCGAGTGAACATGCCTCTTGTGTGTATATAAGGTCAAAAACCGATCAGAGCAGCAGCTGAAGATACAGAAGCTCGAGGTCACAGGAACAGCACAGGGATTGCGCTCCTGAAAGTCAAGGATGCAAAGGCCTCTGTCCAGCATCACAGCTGATTTTTGACAGTAGATTTGGGAAGAAGGCACACCTGCCCAGCCTCCCAACGCTCACGATTGTTTTTGGGCTGATGAATGAGTCACTGCATTTAAGCTTCAACTAGGGCACATGCTGTAATGATATCTGTAAGTGCTTCCTGTTGAGGTTTAATTTTTGTGCCAGGACCATCCTGCCAGAATGGACCCTGCCCTTCATATTTATTCAAGAAGACGCCACCGTTTTGTGCCATACCTCTACTCAACTGGAGTACTTTCTACTGGATAATCAGTAAGTGCTACCTCGTTGGATAAATGTATAGTGCTTTTACTACACTACAGCTGCCTAAAGTGCCAGAGAGTTGTCTACAGCGACCAGGTGTGTGTTACAATGCATTCGCGCCGAAGGGCGCAGGGGTCCCTTGAGTGAGCTGTCCATCATAGTGGGTAAATGGCGGGAAGACGGTGCACACCGCGTGTGTGTGGGCGGGGCCAAACGGGCGGGGCTTCCATGCGAGTGAACATGCCTCTTGTGTGTATATAAGGTCAGAGACCGATCAGAGCAGCAGCTGAAGATACAGAAGCTCGAGGTCACAGGAACAGCACAGGGATTGCGCTCCTGAAAGTCAAGGATGCAAAGGCCTCTGTCCAGCATCACAGCTGATTTTTTGACAGTAGATTTGGGAAGAAGGCACACCTGCCCAGCCTCCCAACGCTCACGATTGTTTTTGGGCTGATGAATGAGTCACTGCATTTGAGCTTCAACTAGTTCCAGCGACCAGGTGTGTGTTACTATGCAATCTCCCCGAAGTGCGCAGGGGTCTCTTGAGTGAGCTGTCCATCATAGTGGGTAAATGGCGGGAAGACGGTGCACACCACATGTGTGTGGGCGGGGCCAAACGGGCGGCGCTTGCATGCGAGTGAACATGCCTCTTGTGTGTATGTAAGGTCAGAGACCGATCAGAGCAGCAGCTGAAGATACAGAAGCTCGTGGTCACAGGAACAGCACAGGGATTGCGCTCTTGAAAGTCAAGGATGCAAAGGCCTCTGTCCAGCATCACAGCTGATTTTTGACGGTAGATTTGGGAAGAAGGCACAGCTGCCCAGCCTCCCAACGCTCACGATTGTTTTTGGGCTGATGAATGAGTCACTGCATTTGAGCTTCAACTAGTTCCAGCGACTATGTGTGTGTTACTATGCAATCGCGCCGAAGTGCGCAGGGGTCCCTTGAGTGAGCTGTCCATCATAGTGGGTAAATGGCGGGAAGACGGTGCACACCGCGTGTGTGTGGGCGGGGCCAAACGGGCGGGGCTTCCATGCGAGTGAACATGCCTCTTGTGTGTATATAAGGTCAGAGACCGATCAGAGCAGCAGCTGAAGATACAGAAGCTCGAGGTCACAGGAACAGCACAGGGATTGCGCTCCTGAAAGTCAAGGATGCAAAGGCCTCTGTCCAGCATCACAGCTGATTTTCGATGGTATATTTGGGAAGAAGGCACACCTGCCCAGCCTCCACGACGCTCACGATTGTTTTTGGGCTGATGAATGAGTCACTGCATTTAAGCTTCAACTACGGCACATGCTTTATTGATATCTGTAAGTGCTTCCTGTTGAGGTTTAATTTTTGTGCCAGGACCATCGTGCCAGAATGGACCCTGCCCTTCATATTTATTCAAGAAGACGCCACCGTTTTGTGCCATACCTCTACTCAACTGGAGTACTTTCTACTGGATAATCAGTAAGTGCTACCTCGTTGGGTAAATGTATAGTGCTTTTACTACACTACAGCTGCCTAAAGTGCCAGAGAGTTGTCTACAGCGACCATGTGCGTGTTACTATGCAATCGCGCCGAAGTGCGCAGGGGTCCCTTGAGTGAGCTGTCCATCATAGTGGGTAAATAGCGGGAAGACGGTGCACACCACGTGTGTGTGGGTGGGGCCAAACGGGCGGGGCTTCCATGCGAGTGAACATGCCTCTTGTGTGTATATAAGGTCAGAGACCGATCAGAGCAGCAGCTGAAGATACAGAAGCTCGAGGTCACAGGAACAGCACAGGGATTGCGCTCGTGAAAGTCAAGGATGCAAATGCCTCTGTCCAGCATCACAGCTGATTTTTGACAGTAGATTTGGGAAGAAGGCACAGCTGCCCAGCCTCCCAACGCTCACGATTGTTTTTGGGCTGATGAATGAGTCACTGCATTTGAGCTTCAACTAGTTCCAGCGACTATGTGTGTGTTACTATGCAATCGCGCCGAAGTGCGCAGGGGTCCCTTGAGTGAGCTGTCCATCATAGTGGGTAAATGGCGGGAAGACGGTGCACACCGCGTGTGTGTGGGCGGGGCCAAACGGGCGGGGCTTCCATGCGAGTGAACATGCCTCTTGTGTGTATATAAGGTCAAAAACCGATCAGAGCAGCAGCTGAAGATACAGAAGCTCGAGGTCACAGGAACAGCACAGGGATTGCGCTCCTGAAAGTCAAGGATGCAAAGGCCTCTGTCCAGCATCACAGCTGATTTTTGACGGTAGATTTGGGAAGAAGGCACAGCTGCCCAGCCTCCCAACGCTCACGATTGTTTTTGGGCTGATGAATGAGTCACTGCATTTGAGCTTTAACTAGTTCCAGCGACTATGTGTGTGTTACTATGCAATCGCGCCGAAGTGCGCAGGGGTCCCTTGGGTGAGCTGTCCATCATAGTGGGTAAATGGCGGGGAGACGGTGCACACCGCGTGTGTGTGGGCGGGGCCAAACGGGCGGGGCTTCCATGCGAGTGAACATGCCTCTTGTGTGTATATAAGGTCAGAGACCGATCAGAGCAGCAGCTGAAGATACAGAAGCTCGAGGTCACAGGAACAGCACAGGGATTGCGCTCTTGAAAGTCAAGGATGCAAAGGCCTCTGTCCAGCATCACAGCTGATTTTTGACGGTAGATTTGGGAAGAAGGCACAGCTGCCCAGCCTCCCAACGCTCACGATTGTTTTTGGGCTGATGAATGAGTCACTGCATTTGAGCTTCAACTAGTTCCAGCGACTATGTGTGTGTTACTATGCAATCGCGCCGAAGTGCGCAGGGGTCCCTTGAGTGAGCTGTCCATCATAGTGGGTAAATGGCGGGAAGACGGTGCACACCGCGTGTGTGTGGGCGGGGCCAAACGGGCGGGGCTTCCATGCGAGTGAACATGCCTCTTGTGTGTATATAAGGTCAGAGACCGATCAGAGCAGCAGCTGAAGATACAGAAGCTCGAGGTCACAGGAACAGCACAGGGATTGCGCTCCTGAAAGTCAAGGATGCAAAGGCCTCTGTCCAGCATCACAGCTGATTTTCGATGGTATATTTGGGAAGAAGGCACACGTGCCCAGCCTCCAAGACGCTCACGATTGTTTTTGGGCTGATGAATGAGTCACTGCATTTAAGCTTCAACTAGGGCACATGCTGTAATGATATCTGTAAGTGCTTCCTGTTGAGGTTTAATTTTTGTGCCAGGACCATCCTGCCAGAATGGACCCTGCCCTTCATATTTATTCAAGAAGACGCCACCGTTTTGTGCCATACCTCTACTCAACTGGAGTACTTTCTACTGGATAATCAGTAAGTGCTACCTCGTTGGGTAAATGTATAGTGCTCTTACTACACTACAGCTGCCTAAAGTGCCAGAGAGTTGTCTACAGCGACCATGTGCGTGTTACTATGCAATCGCGCCGAAGTGCGCAGGGGTCTCTTGAGTGAGCTGTCCATCATAGTGGGTAAATGGCGGGAAGAGGGTGCACACCTCGTGTGTGTGGGCGGGGCCAAACAGGCGGGGCTTCCATGCGAGTGAACATGCCTCTTGTGTGTATATAAGGTCAGAGACCGATCAGAGCAGCAGCTGAAGATACAGAAGCTCGAGGTCACAGGAACAGCACAGGGATTGCGCTCCTGAAAGTCAAGGATGCAAAGGCCTCTGTCCAGCATCACAGCTGATTTTCGATGGTATATTTGGGAAGAAGGCACACCTGCCCAGCCTCCACGACGCTCACGATTGTTTTTGGGCTGATGACTGAGTCACTGCATTTAAGCTTCAACTACGGCACATGCTTTATTGATATCTGTAAGTGCTTCCTGTTGAGGTTTAATTTTTGTGCCAGGACCATCGTGCCAGAATGGACCCTGCCCTTCATATTTATTCAAGAAGACGCCACCGTTTTGTGCCATACCTCTACTCAACTGGAGTACTTTCTACTGGATAATCAGTAAGTGCTACCTCGTTGGGTAAATGTATAGTGCTTTTACTACACTACAGCTGCCTAAAGTGCCAGAGAGTTGTCTACAGCGACCATGTGCGTGTTACTATGCAATCGCGCCGAAGTGCGCAGGGGTCTCTTGAGTGAGCTGTCCATCATAGTGGGTAAATGGCGGGAAGACGGTGCACACCACGTGTGTGTGGGCGGGGCCAAACGGGCGGGGCTTCCATGCGAGTGAACATGCCTCTTGTGTGTATATAAGGTCAGAGACCGATCAGAGCAGCAGATGAAGATACAGAAGCTCGTGGTCACAGGAACAGCACAGGGATTGCGCTCTTGAAAGTCAAGGATGCAAAGGCCTCTGTCCAGCATCACAGCTGATTTTCGATGGTATATTTGGGAAGAAGGCACATCTGCCCAGCCTCCCAACGCTCACGATTTTTTTTGGGCTGATGAATGAGTCACTGCATTTGAGCTTCAACTAGTTCCAGCGACCAGGTGTGTGTTACTATGCAATCTCGCCGAAGTGCGCAGGGGTCCCTTGAGTGAGCTGTCCATCATAGTGGGTAAATAGCGGGAAGAGGGTGCACACCTCGTGTGTGTGGGCGGGGCCAAACGGGCGGGGCTTCCATGCGAGTGAACATGCCTCTTGTGTGTATATAAGGTCAGAGACCGATCAGAGCAGCAGCTGAAGATACAGAAGCTCGAGGTCACAGGAACAGCACAGGGATTGCGCTCGTGAAAGTCAAGGATGCAAATGCCTCTGTCCAGCATCACAGCTGATTTTTGACAGTAGATTTGGGAAGAAGGCACAGCTGCCCAGCCTCCCAACGCTCACGATTGTTTTTGGGCTGATGAATGAGTCACTGCATTTGAGCTTCAACTAGTTCCAGCGACTATGTGTGTGTTACTATGCAATCGCGCCGAAGTGCGCAGGGGTCCCTTGAGTGAGCTGTCCATCATAGTGGGTAAATGGCGGGAAGACGGTGCACACCGCGTGTGTGTGGGCGGGGCCAAACGGGCGGGCTTCCATGCGAGTGAACATGCCTCTTGTGTGTATATAAGGTCAAAAACCGATCAGAGCAGCAGCTGAAGATACAGAAGCTCGAGGTCACAGGAACAGCACAGGGATTGCGCTCCTGAAAGTCAAGGATGCAAAGGCCTCTGTCCAGCATCACAGCTGATTTTTGACAGTAGATTTGGGAAGAAGGCACACCTGCCCAGCCTCCCAACGCTCACGATTGTTTTTGGGCTGATGAATGAGTCACTGCATTTGAGCTTCAACTAGTTCCAGCGACTATGTGTGTGTTACTATGCAATCGCGCCGAAGTGCGCAGGAGTCCCTTGGGTGAGCTGTCCATCATAGTGGGTAAATGGCGGGGAGACGGTGCACACCGCGTGTGTGTGGGCGGGGCCAAACGGGCGGGGCTTCCATGCGAGTGAACATGCCTCTTGTGTGTATATAAGGTCAGAGACCGATCAGAGCAGCAGCTGAAGATACAGAAGCTCGAGGTCACAGGAACAGCACAGGGATTGCGCTCTTGAAAGTCAAGGATGCAAAGGCCTCTGTCCAGCATCACAGCTGATTTTTGACGGTAGATTTGGGAAGAAGGCACAGCTGCCCAGCCTCCCAACGCTCACGATTGTTTTTGGGCTGATGAATGAGTCACTGCATTTGAGCTTCAACTAGTTCCAGCGACTATGTGTGTGTTACTATGCAATCGCGCCGAAGTGCGCAGGGGTCCCTTGAGTGAGCTGTCCATCATAGTGGGTAAATGGCGGGAAGACGGTGCACACCGCGTGTGTGTGGGCGGGGCCAAACGGGCGGGGCTTCCATGCGAGTGAACATGCCTCTTGTGTGTATATAAGGTCAGAGACCGATCAGAGCAGCAGCTGAAGATACAGAAGCTCGAGGTCACAGGAACAGCACAGGGATTGCGCTCCTGAAAGTCAAGGATGCAAAGGCCTCTGTCCAGCATCACAGCTGATTTTCGATGGTATATTTGGGAAGAAGGCAAACCTGCCCAGCCTCCAAGACGCTCACGATTGTTTTTGGGCTGATGAATGAGTCACTGCATTTAAGCTTCAACTAGGGCACATGCTGTAATGATATCTGTAAGTGCTTCCTGTTGAGGTTTAATTTTTGTGCCAGGACCATCCTGCCAGAATGGACCCTGCCCTTCATATTTATTCAAGAAGACGCCACCGTTTTGTGCCATACCTCTACTCAACTGGAGTACTTTCTACTGGATAATCAGTAAGTGCTACCTCGTTGGGTAAATGTATAGTGCTTTTACTACACTACAGCTGCCTAAAGTGCCAGAGAGTTGTCTACAGCGACCAGGTGTGTGTTACAATGCATTCGCGCCGAAGGGCGCAGGGGTCCCTTGAGTGAGCTGTCCATCATAGTGGGTAAATGGCGGGAAGACGGTGCACACCGCGTGTGTGTGGGCGGGGCCAAACGGGCGGGGCTTCCATGCGAGTGAACATGCCTCTTGTGTGTATATAAGGTCAGAGACCGATCAGAGCAGCAGCTGAAGATACAGAAGCTCGAGGTCACAGGAACAGCACAGGGATTGCGCTCCTGAAAGTCAAGGATGCAAAGGCCTCTGTCCAGCATCACAGCTGATTTTCGATGGTATATTTGGGAAGAAGGCACACCTGCCCAGCCTCCACGACGCTCACGATTGTTTTTGGGCTGATGAATGAGTCACTGCATTTAAGCTTCAACTACGGCACATGCTTTATTGATATCTGTAAGTGCTTCCTGTTGAGGTTTAATTTTTGTGCCAGGACCATCGTGCCAGAATGGACCCTGCCCTTCATATTTATTCAAGAAGACGCCACCGTTTTGTGCCATACCTCTACTCAACTGGAGTACTTTCTACTGGATAATCAGTAAGTGCTACCTCGTTGGGTAAATGTATAGTGCTTTTACTACACTACAGCTGCCTAAAGTGCCAGAGAGTTGTCTACAGCGACCATGTGCGTGTTACTATGCAATCGCGCCGAAGTGCGCAGGGGTCTCTTGAGTGAGCTGTCCATCATAGTGGGTAAATGGCGGGAAGACGGTGCACACCACGTGTGTGTGGGTGGGGCCAAACGGGCGGGGCTTCCATGCGAGTGAACATGCCTCTTGTGTGTATATAAGGTCAGAGACCGATCAGAGCAGCAGATGAAGATACAGAAGCTCGTGGTCACAGGAACAGCACAGGGATTGCGCTCTTGAAAGTCAAGGATGCAAAGGCCTCTGTCCAGCATCACAGCTGATTTTCGATGGTATATTTGGGAAGAAGGCACATCTGCCCAGCCTCCCAACGCTCACGATTTTTTTTGGGCTGATGAATGAGTCACTGCATTTGAGCTTCAACTAGTTCCAGCGACCAGGTGTGTGTTACTATGCAATCTCGCTGAAGTGCGCAGGGGTCCCTTGAGTGAGCTGTCCATCATAGTGGGTAAATAGCGGGAAGAGGGTGCACACCTCGTGTGTGTGGGCGGGGCCAAACGGGCGGGGCTTCCATGCGAGTGAACATGCCTCTTGTGTGTATATAAGGTCAGAGACCGATCAGAGCAGCAGCTGAAGATACAGAAGCTCGAGGTCACAGGAACAGCACAGGGATTGCGCTCGTGAAAGTCAAGGATGCAAATGCCTCTGTCCAGCATCACAGCTGATTTTTGACGGTAGATTTGGGAAGAAGGCACAGCTGCCCAGCCTCCCAACGCTCACGATTGTTTTTGGGCTGATGAATGAGTCACTGCATTTGAGCTTTAACTAGTTCCAGCGACTATGTGTGTGTTACTATGCAATCGCGCCGAAGTGCGCAGGGGTCTCTTGAGTGAGCTGTCCATCATAGTGGGTAATGGCGGGAAGGGGGTGCACACCTCGTGTGTGTGGGCGGGGCCAAACGGGCGGGGCTTCCATGCGAGTGAACATGCCTCTTGTGTGTATATAAGGTCAGAGACCGATCAGAGCAGCAGCTGAAGATACAGAAGCTCGTGGTCACAGGAACAGCACAGGGATTGCGCTCTTGAAAGTCAAGAATGCAAAGGCCTCTGTCCAGCATCACAGCTGATTTTCGATGGTATATTTGGGAAGAAGGCACACCTGCCCAGCCTCCACGACGCTCACGATTGATTTTGGGCTGATGAATGAGTCACTGAATTTAAGCTTCAACTAGTTCCAGCGACTATGTGTGTGTTACTATGCAATCGCGCCAAAGTGCGCAGGGGTCCCTTGAGTGAGCTGTCCATCATAGTGGGTAAATGGCGGGAAGACGGTGCACACCGCGTGTGTGTGGGCGGGGCCAAACGGGCGGGGCTTCCATGCGAGTGAACATGCCTCTTGTGTGTATATAAGGTCAGAGACCGATCAGAGCAGCAGCTGAAGATACAGAAGCTCGAGGTCACAGGAACAGCACAGGGATTGCGCTCGTGAAAGTCAAGGATGCAAATGCCTCTGTCCAGCATCACAGCTGATTTTTGACGGTAGATTTGGGAAGAAGGCACAGCTGCCCAGCCTCCCAACGCTCACGATTGTTTTTGGGCTGATGAATGAGTCACTGCATTTGAGCTTCAACTAGTTCCAGCGACTATGTGTGTGTTACTATGCAATCGCGCCGAAGTGCGCAGGGGTCCCTTGAGTGAGCTGTCCATCATAGTGGGTAAATGGCGGGAAGACGGTGCACACCGCGTGTGTGTGGGCGGGGCCAAACGGGCGGGGCTTCCATGCGAGTGAACATGCCTCTTGTGTGTATATAAGGTCAGAGACCGATCAGAGCAGCAGCTGAAGATACAGAAGCTCGAGGTCACAGGAACAGCACAGGGATTGCGCTCCTGAAAGTCAAGGATGCAAAGGCCTCTGTCCAGCATCACAGCTGATTTTCGATGGTATATTTGGGAAGAAGGCACACCTGCCCAGCCTCCACGACGCTCACGATTGTTTTTGGGCTGATGAATGAGTCACTGCATTTAAGCTTCAACTACGGCACATGCTTTATTGATATCTGTAAGTGCTTCCTGTTGAGGTTTAATTTTTGTGCCAGGACCATCGTGCCAGAATGGACCCTGCCCTTCATATTTATTCAAGAAGACGCCACCGTTTTGTGCCATACCTCTACTCAACTGGAGTACTTTCTACTGGATAATCAGTAAGTGCTACCTCGTTGGGTAAATGTATAGTGCTTTTACTACACTACAGCTGCCTAAAGTGCCAGAGAGTTGTCTACAGCGACCATGTGCGTGTTACTATGCAATCGCGCCAAAGTGCGCAGGGGTCTCTTGAGTGAGCTGTCCATCATAGTGGGTAAATGGCGGGAAGACGGTGCACACCACGTGTGTGTGGGTGGGGCCAAACGGGCGGGGCTTCCATGCGAGTGAACATGCCTCTTGTGTGTATATAAGGTCAGAGACCGATCAGAGCAGCAGATGAAGATACAGAAGCTCTTGGTCACAGGAACAGCACAGGGATTGCGCTCTTGAAAGTCAAGGATGCAAATGCCTCTGTCCAGCATCACAGCTGATTTTCGATGGTATATTTGGGAAGAAGGCACATCTGCCCAGCCTCCCAACGCTCACGATTTTTTTTGGGCTGATGAATGAGTCACTGCATTTGAGCTTCAACTAGTTCCAGCGACCAGGTGTGTGTTACTATGCAATCTCGCCGAAGTGCGCAGGGGTCCCTTGAGTGAGCTGTCCATCATAGTGGGTAAATAGCGGGAAGAGGGTGCACACCTCGTGTGTGTGGGCGGGGCCAAACGGGCGGGGCTTCCATGCGAGTGAACATGCCTCTTGTGTGTATATAAGGTCAGAGACCGATCAGAGCAGCAGCTGAAGATACAGAAGCTCGAGGTCACAGGAACAGCACAGGGATTGCGCTCGTGAAAGTCAAGGATGCAAATGCCTCTGTCCAGCATCACAGCTGATTTTTGACAGTAGATTTGGGAAGAAGGCACAGCTGCCCAGCCTCCCAACGCTCACGATTGTTTTTGGGCTGATGAATGAGTCACTGCATTTGAGCTTCAACTAGTTCCAGCGACTATGTGTGTGTTACTATGCAATCGCGCCGAAGTGCGCAGGGGTCCCTTGAGTGAGCTGTCCATCATAGTGGGTAAATGGCGGGAAGACGGTGCACACCGCGTGTGTGTGGGCGGGGCCAAACGGGCGGGGCTTCCATGCGAGTGAACATGCCTCTTGTGTGTATATAAGGTCAAAAACCGATCAGAGCAGCAGCTGAAGATACAGAAGCTCGAGGTCACAGGAACAGCACAGGGATTGCGCTCCCGAAAGTCAAGGATGCAAAGGCCTCTGTCCAGCATCACAGCTGATTTTTGACAGTAGATTTGGGAAGAAGGCACACCTGCCCAGCCTCCCAACGCTCACGATTGTTTTTGGGCTGATGAATGAGTCACTGCATTTGAGCTTCAACTAGTTCCAGCGACTATGTGTGTGTTACTATGCAATCGCGCCGAAGTGCGCAGGGGTCCCTTGGGTGAGCTGTCCATCATAGTGGGTAAATGGCGGGGAGACGGTGCACACCGCGTGTGTGTGGGCGGGGCCAAACGGGCGGGGCTTCCATGCGAGTGAACATGCCTCTTGTGTGTATATAAGGTCAGAGACCGATCAGAGCAGCAGCTGAAGATACAGAAGCTCGAGGTCACAGGAACAGCACAGGGATTGCGCTCTTGAAAGTCAAGGATGCAAAGGCCTCTGTCCAGCATCACAGCTGATTTTTGACGGTAGATTTGGGAAGAAGGCACAGCTGCCCAGCCTCCCAACGCTCACGATTGTTTTTGGGCTGATGAATGAGTCACTGCATTTGAGCTTCAACTAGTTCCAGCGACTATGTGTGTGTTACTATGCAATCGCGCCGAAGTGCGCAGGGGTCCCTTGAGTGAGCTGTCCATCATAGTGGGTAAATGGCGGGAAGACGGTGCACACCGCGTGTGTGTGGGCGGGGCCAAACGGGCGGGGCTTCCATGCGAGTGAACATGCCTCTTGTGTGTATATAAGGTCAGAGACCGATCAGAGCAGCAGCTGAAGATACAGAAGCTCGAGGTCACAGGAACAGCACAGGGATTGCGCTCCTGAAAGTCAAGGATGCAAAGGCCTCTGTCCAGCATCACAGCTGATTTTCGATGGTATATTTGGGAAGAAGGCACACCTGCCCAGCCTCCAAGACGCTCACGATTGTTTTTGGGCTGATGAATGAGTCACTGCATTTAAGCTTCAACTAGGGCACATGCTGTAATGATATCTGTAAGTGCTTCCTGTTGAGGTTTAATTTTTGTGCCAGGACCATCCTGCCAGAATGGACCCTGCCCTTCATATTTATTCAAGAAGACGCCACCGTTTTGTGCCATACCTCTACTCAACTGGAGTACTTTCTACTGGATAATCAGTAAGTGCTACCTCGTTGGGTAAATGTATAGTGCTTTTACTACACTACAGCTGCCTAAAGTGCCAGAGAGTTGTCTACAGCGACCAGGTGTGTGTTACAATGCATTCGCGCCGAAGGGCGCAGGGGTCCCTTGAGTGAGCTGTCCATCATAGTGGGTAAATGGCGGGAAGACGGTGCACACCGCGTGTGTGTGGGCGGGGCCAAACGGGCGGGGCTTCCATGCGAGTGAACATGCCTCTTGTGTATATATAAGGTCAGAGACCGATCAGAGCAGCAGCTGAAGATACAGAAGCTCGAGGTCACAGGAACAGCACAGGGATTGCGCTCCTGAAAGTCAAGGATGCAAAGGCCTCTGTCCAGCATCACAGCTGATTTTTTGACAGTAGATTTGGGAAGAAGGCACACCTGCCCAGCCTCCCAACGCTCACGATTGTTTTTGGGCTGATGAATGAGTCACTGCATTTGAGCTTCAACTAGTTCCAGCGACCAGGTGTGTGTTACTATGCAATCTCCCCGAAGTGCGCAGGGGTCTCTTGAGTGAGCTGTCCATCATAGTGGGTAAATGGCGGGAAGACGGTGCACACCACATGTGTGTGGGCGGGGCCAAACGGGCGGCGCTTGCATGCGAGTGAACATGCCTCTTGTGTGTATGTAAGGTCAGAGACCGATCAGAGCAGCAGCTGAAGATACAGAAGCTCGTGGTCACAGGAACAGCACAGGGATTGCGCTCTTGAAAGTCAAGGATGCAAAGGCCTCTGTCCAGCATCACAGCTGATTTTTGACGGTAGATTTGGGAAGAAGGCACAGCTGCCCAGCCTCCCAACGCTCACGATTGTTTTTGGGCTGATGAATGAGTCACTGCATTTGAGCTTCAACTAGTTCCAGCGACTATGTGTGTGTTACTATGCAATCGCGCCGAAGTGCGCAGGGGTCCCTTGAGTGAGCTGTCCATCATAGTGGGTAAATGGCGGGAAGACGGTGCACACCGCGTGTGTGTGGGCGGGGCCAAACGGGCGGGGCTTCCATGCGAGTGAACATGCCTCTTGTGTGTATATAAGGTCAGAGACCGATCAGAGCAGCAGCTGAAGATACAGAAGCTCGAGGTCACAGGAACAGCACAGGGATTGCGCTCCTGAAAGTCAAGGATGCAAAGGCCTCTGTCCAGCATCACAGCTGATTTTTGATGGTATATTTGGGAAGAAGGCACACCTGCCCAGCCTCCACGACGCTCACGATTGTTTTTGGGCTGATGAATGAGTCACTGCATTTAAGCTTCAACTACGGCACATGCTTTATTGATATCTGTAAGTGCTTCCTGTTGAGGTTTAATTTTTGTGCCAGGACCATCGTGCCAGAATGGACCCTGCCCTTCATATTTATTCAAGAAGACGCCACCGTTTTGTGCCATACCTCTACTCAACTGGAGTACTTTCTACTGGATAATCAGTAAGTGCTACCTCGTTGGGTAAATGTATAGTGCTTTTACTACACTACAGCTGCCTAAAGTGCCAGAGAGTTGTCTACAGCGACCATGTGCGTGTTACTATGCAATCGCGCCGAAGTGCGCAGGGGTCTCTTGAGTGAGCTGTCCATCATAGTGGGTAAATGGCGGGAAGACGGTGCACACCACGTGTGTGTGGGTGGGGCCAAACGGGCGGGGCTTCCATGCGAGTGAACATGCCTCTTGTGTGTATATAAGGTCAGAGACCGATCAGAGCAGCAGATGAAGATACAGAAGCTCGTGGTCACAGGAACAGCACAGGGATTGCGCTCTTGAAAGTCAAGGATGCAAAGGCCTCTGTCCAGCATCACAGCTGATTTTCGATGGTATATTTGGGAAGAAGGCACATCTGCCCAGCCTCCCAACGCTCACGATTTTTTTTGGGCTGATGAATGAGTCACTGCATTTGAGCTTCAACTAGTTCCAGCGACCAGGTGTGTGTTACTATGCAATCTCGCTGAAGTGCGCAGGGGTCCCTTGAGTGAGCTGTCCATCATAGTGGGTAAATAGCGGGAAGAGGGTGCACACCTCGTGTGTGTGGGCGGGGCCAAACGGGCGGGGCTTCCATGCGAGTGAACATGCCTCTTGTGTGTATATAAGGTCAGAGACCGATCAGAGCAGCAGCTGAAGATACAGAAGCTCGAGGTCACAGGAACAGCACAGGGATTGCGCTCGTGAAAGTCAAGGATGCAAATGCCTCTGTCCAGCATCACAGCTGATTTTTGACAGTAGATTTGGGAAGAAGGCACAGCTGCCCAGCCTCCCAACGCTCACGATTGTTTTTGGGCTGATGAATGAGTCACTGCATTTGAGCTTCAACTAGTTCCAGCGACTACGTGTGTGTTACTATGCAATCGCGCCGAAGTGCGCAGGGGTCCCTTGAGTGAGCTGTCCATCATAGTGGGTAAATGGCGGGAAGACGGTGCACACCGCGTGTGTGTGGGCGGGGCCAAACGGGCGGGGCTTCCATGCGAGTGAACATGCCTCTTGTGTGTATATAAGGTCAAAAACCGATCAGAGCAGCAGCTGAAGATACAGAAGCTCGAGGTCACAGGAACAGCACAGGGATTGCGCTCCTGAAAGTCAAGGATGCAAAGGCCTCTGTCCAGCATAACAGCTGATTTTTGACAGTAGATTTGGGAAGAAGGCACACCTGCCCAGCCTCCCAACGCTCACGATTGTTTTTGGGCTGATGAATGAGTCACTGCATTTGAGCTTCAACTAGTTCCAGCGACTATGTGTGTGTTACTATGCAATCGCGCCGAAGTGCGCAGGGGTCCCTTGGGTGAGCTGTCCATCATAGTGGGTAAATGGCGGGGAGACGGTGCACACCGCGTGTGTGTGGGCGGGGCCAAACGGGCGGGGCTTCCATGCGAGTGAACATGCCTCTTGTGTGTATATAAGGTCAGAGACCGATCAGAGCAGCAGCTGAAGATACAGAAGCTCGAGGTCACAGGAACAGCACAGGGATTGCGCTCTTGAAAGTCAAGGATGCAAAGGCCTCTGTCCAGCATCACAGCTGATTTTTGACGGTAGATTTGGGAAGAAGGCACAGCTGCCCAGCCTCCCAACGCTCACGATTGTTTTTGGGCTGATGAATGAGTCACTGCATTTGAGCTTCAACTAGTTCCAGCGACTATGTGTGTGTTACTATGCAATCGCGCCGAAGTGCGCAGGGGTCCCTTGAGTGAGCTGTCCATCATAGTGGGTAAATGGCGGGAAGACGGTGCACACCGCGTGTGTGTGGGCGGGGCCAAACGGGCGGGGCTTCCATGCGAGTGAACATGCCTCTTGTGTGTATATAAGGTCAGAGACCGATCAGAGCAGCAGCTGAAGATACAGAAGCTTGAGGTCACAGGAACAGCACAGGGATTGCGCTCCTGAAAGTCAAGGATGCAAAGGCCTCTGTCCAGCATCACAGCTGATTTTCGATGGTATATTTGGGAAGAAGGCACACCTGCCCAGCCTCCAAGACGCTCACGATTGTTTTTGGGCTGATGAATGAGTCACTGCATTTAAGCTTCAACTAGGGCACATGCTGTAATGATATCTGTAAGTGCTTCCTGTTGAGGTTTAATTTTTGTGCCAGGACCATCCTGCCAGAATGGACCCTGCCCTTCATATTTATTCAAGAAGACGCCACCGTTTTGTGCCATACCTCTACTCAACTGGAGTACTTTCTACTGGATAATCAGTAAGTGCTACCTCGTTGGGTAAATGTATAGTGCTTTTACTACACTACAGCTGCCTAAAGTGCCAGAGAGTTGTCTACAGCGACCATGTGCGTGTTACTATGCAATCGCGCCGAAGTGCGCAGGGGTCTCTTGAGTGAGCTGTCCATCATAGTGGGTAAATGGCGGGAAGAGGGTGCACACCTCGTGTGTGTGGGCGGGGCCAAACAGGCGGGGCTTCCATGCGAGTGAACATGCCTCTTGTGTGTATATAAGGTCAGAGACCGATCAGAGCAGCAGCTGAAGATACAGAAGCTCGAGGTCACAGGAACAGCACAGGGATTGCGCTCCTGAAAGTCAAGGATGCAAAGGCCTCTGTCCAGCATCACAGCTGATTTTCGATGGTATATTTGGGAAGAAGGCACACCTGCCCAGCCTCCACGACGCTCACGATTGTTTTTGGGCTGATGACTGAGTCACTGCATTTAAGCTTCAACTACGGCACATGCTTTATTGATATCTGTAAGTGCTTCCTGTTGAGGTTTAATTTTTGTGCCAGGACCATCGTGCCAGAATGGACCCTGCCCTTCATATTTATTCAAGAAGACGCCACCGTTTTGTGCCATACCTCTACTCAACTGGAGTACTTTCTACTGGATAATCAGTAAGTGCTACCTCGTTGGGTAAATGTATAGTGCTTTTACTACACTACAGCTGCCTAAAGTGCCAGAGAGTTGTCTACAGCGACCATGTGCGTGTTACTATGCAATCGCGCCGAAGTGCGCAGGGGTCTCTTGAGTGAGCTGTCCATCATAGTGGGTAAATGGCGGGAAGACGGTGCACACCACGTGTGTGTGGGCGGGGCCAAACGGGCGGGGCTTCCATGCGAGTGAACATGCCTCTTGTGTGTATATAAGGTCAGAGACCGATCAGAGCAGCAGATGAAGATACAGAAGCTCGTGGTCACAGGAACAGCACAGGGATTGCGCTCTTGAAAGTCAAGGATGCAAAGGCCTCTGTCCAGCATCACAGCTGATTTTCGATGGTATATTTGGGAAGAAGGCACATCTGCCCAGCCTCCCAACGCTCACGATTTTTTTTGGGCTGATGAATGAGTCACTGCATTTGAGCTTCAACTAGTTCCAGCGACCAGGTGTGTGTTACTATGCAATCTCGCTGAAGTGCGCAGGGGTCCCTTGAGTGAGCTGTCCATCATAGTGGGTAAATAGCGGGAAGAGGGTGCACACCTCGTGTGTGTGGGCGGGGCCAAACGGGCGGGGCTTCCATGCGAGTGAACATGCCTCGTGTGTATATAAGGTCAGAGACCGATCAGAGCAGCAGCTGAAGATACAGAAGCTCGAGGTCACAGGAACAGCACAGGGATTGCGCTCGTGAAAGTCAAGGATGCAAATGCCTCTGTCCAGCATCACAGCTGATTTTTGACGGTAGATTTGGGAAGAAGGCACAGCTGCCCAGCCTCCCAACGCTCACGATTGTTTTTGGGCTGATGAATGAGTCACTGCATTTGAGCTTTAACTAGTTCCAGCGACTATGTGTGTGTTACTATGCAATCGCGCCGAAGTGCGCGTGGGGTCTCTTGAGTGAGCTGTCCATCATAGTGGGTAATGGCGGGAAGGGGGTGCACACCTCGTGTGTGTGGGCGGGGCCAAACGGGCGGGGCTTCCATGCGAGTGAACATGCCTCTTGTGTGTATATAAGGTCAGAGACCGATCAGAGCAGCAGCTGAAGATACAGAAGCTCGTGGTCACAGGAACAGCACAGGGATTGCGCTCTTGAAAGTCAAGAATGCAAAGGCCTCTGTCCAGCATCACAGCTGATGTTCGATGGTATATTTGGGAAGAAGGCACACCTGCCCAGCCTCCACGACGCTCACGATTGATTTTGGGCTGATGAATGAGTCACTGAATTTAAGCTTCAACTAGTTCCAGCGACTATGTGTGTGTTACTATGCAATCGCGCCGAAGTGCGCAGGGGTCCCTTGAGTGAGCTGTCCATCATAGTGGGTAAATGGCGGGAAGACGGTGCACACCGCGTGTGTGTGGGCGGGGCCAAACGGGCGGGGCTTCCATGCGAGTGAACATGCCTCTTGTGTGTATATAAGGTCAGAGACCGATCAGAGCAGCAGCTGAAGATACAGAAGCTCGAGGTCACAGGAACAGCACAGGGATTGCGCTCCTGAAAGTCAAGGATGCAAAGGCCTCTGTCCAGCATCACAGCTGATTTTCGATGGTATATTTGGGAAGAAGGCACACCTGCCCAGCCTCCACGACGCTCACGATTGTTTTTGGGCTGATGAATGAGTCACTGCATTTAAGCTTCAACTACGGCACATGCTTTATTGATATCTGTAAGTGCTTCCTGTTGAGGTTTAATTTTTGTGCCAGGACCATCGTGCCAGAATGGACCCTGCCCTTCATATTTATTCAAGAAGACGCCACCGTTTTGTGCCATACCTCTACTCAACTGGAGTACTTTCTACTGGATAATCAGTAAGTGCTACCTCGTTGGGTAAATGTATAGTGCTTTTACTACACTGCAGCTGCCTAAAGTGCCAGAGAGTTGTCTACAGCGACCATGTGCGTGTTACTATGCAATCGCGCCGAAGTGCGCAGGGGTCTCTTGAGTGAGCTGTCCATCATAGTGGGTAAATGGCGGGAAGACGGTGCACACCACGTGTGTGTGGGCGGGGCCAAACGGGCGGGGCTTCCATGCGAGTGAACATGCCTCTTGTGTGTATATAAGGTCAGAGACCGATCAGAGCAGCAGATGAAGATACAGAAGCTCGTGGTCACAGGAACAGCACAGGGATTGCGCTCTTGAAAGTCAAGGATGCAAAGGCCTCTGTCCAGCATCACAGCTGATTTTCGATGGTATATTTGGGAAGAAGGCACATCTGCCCAGCCTCCCAACGATCACGATTTTTTTTGGGCTGATGAATGAGTCACTGCATTTGAGCTTCAACTAGTTCCAGCGACCAGGTGTGTGTTACTATGCAATCTCGCCGAAGTGCGCAGGGGTCCCTTGAGTGAGCTGTCCATCATAGTGGGTAAATAGCGGGAAGAGGGTGCACACCTCGTGTGTGTGGGCGGGGCCAAACGGGCGGGGCTTCCATGCGAGTGAACATGCCTCTTGTGTGTATATAAGGTCAGAGACCGATCAGAGCAGCAGCTGAAGATACAGAAGCTCGAGGTCACAGGAACAGCACAGGGATTGCGCTCCTGAAAGTCAAGGATGCAAAGGCCTCTGTCCAGCATCACAGCTGATTTTCGATGGTATATTTGGGAAGAAGGCACACCTGCCCAGCCTCCAAGACGCTCACGATTGTTTTTGGGCTGATGAATGAGTCACTGCATTTAAGCTTCAACTAGGGCACATGCTGTAATGATATCTGTAAGTGCTTCCTGTTGAGGTTTAATTTTTGTGCCAGGACCATCCTGCCAGAATGGACCCTGCCCTTCATATTTATTCAAGAAGACGCCACCGTTTTGTGCCATACCTCTACTCAACTGGAGTACTTTCTACTGGATAATCAGTAAGTGCTACCTCGTTGGGTAAATGTATAGTGCTCTTACTACACTACAGCTGCCTAAAGTGCCAGAGAGTTGTCTACAGCGACCATGTGCGTGTTACTATGCAATCGCGCCGAAGTGCGCAGGGGTCTCTTGAGTGAGCTGTCCATCATAGTGGGTAAATGGCGGGAAGACGGTGCACACCACGTGTGTGTGGGTGGGGCCAAACGGGCGGGGCTTCCATGCGAGTGAACATGCCTCTTGTGTGTATATAAGGTCAGAGACCGATCAGAGCAGCAGATGAAGATACAGAAGCTCGTGGTCACAGGAACAGCACAGGGATTGCGCTCTTGAAAGTCAAGGATGCAAAGGCCTCTGTCCAGCATCACAGCTGATTTTCGATGGTATATTTGGGAAGAAGGCACATCTGCCCAGCCTCCCAACGCTCACGATTTTTTTTGGGCTGATGAATGAGTCACTGCATTTGAGCTTCAACTAGTTCCAGCGACCAGGTGTGTGTTACTATGCAATCTCGCCGAAGTGCGCAGGGGTCCCTTGAGTGAGCTGTCCATCATAGTGGGTAAATAGCGGGAAGAGGGTGCACACCTCGTGTGTGTGGGCGGGGCCAAACGGGCGGGGCTTCCATGCGAGTGAACATGCCTCTTGTGTGTATATAAGGTCAGAGACCGATCAGAGCAGCAGCTGAAGATACAGAAGCTCGAGGTCACAGGAACAGCACAGGGATTGCGCTCGTGAAAGTCAAGGATGCAAATGCCTCTGTCCAGCATCACAGCTGATTTTTGACAGTAGATTTGGGAAGAAGGCACAGCTGCCCAGCCTCCCAACGCTCACGATTGTTTTTGGGCTGATGAATGAGTCACTGCATTTGAGCTTCAACTAGTTCCAGCGACTATGTGTGTGTTACTATGCAATCGCGCCGAAGTGCGCAGGGGTCCCTTGAGTGAGCTGTCCATCATAGTGGGTAAATGGCGGGAAGACGGTGCACACCGCGTGTGTGTGGGCGGGGCCAAACGGGCGGGGCTTCCATGCGAGTGAACATGCCTCTTGTGTGTATATAAGGTCAAAAACCGATCAGAGCAGCAGCTGAAGATACAGAAGCTCGAGGTCACAGGAACAGCACAGGGATTGCGCTCCTGAAAGTCAAGGATGCAAAGGCCTCTGTCCAGCATCACAGCTGATTTTTGACAGTAGATTTGGGAAGAAGGCACACCTGCCCAGCCTCCCAACGCTCACGATTGTTTTTGGGCTGATGAATGAGTCACTGCATTTGAGCTTCAACTAGTTCCAGCGACTATGTGTGTGTTACTATGCAATCGCGCCGAAGTGCGCAGGGGTCCCTTGGGTGAGCTGTCCATCATAGTGGGTAAATGGCGGGGAGACGGTGCACACCGCGTGTGTGTGGGCGGGGCCAAACGGGCGGGGCTTCCATGCGAGTGAACATGCCTCTTGTGTGTATATAAGGTCAGAGACCGATCAGAGCAGCAGCTGAAGATACAGAAGCTCGAGGTCACAGGAACAGCACAGGGATTGCGCTCTTGAAAGTCAAGGATGCAAAGGCCTCTGTCCAGCATCACAGCTGATTTTTGACGGTAGATTTGGGAAGAAGGCACAGCTGCCCAGCCTCCCAACGCTCACGATTGTTTTTGGGCTGATGAATGAGTCACTGCATTTGAGCTTCAACTAGTTCCAGCGACTATGTGTGTGTTACTATGCAATCGCGCCGAAGTGCGCAGGGGTCCCTTGAGTGAGCTGTCCATCATAGTGGGTAAATGGCGGGAAGACGGTGCACACCGCGTGTGTGTGGGCGGGGCCAAACGGGCGGGGCTTCCATGCGAGTGAACATGCCTCTTGTGTGTATATAAGGTCAGAGACCGATCAGAGCAGCAGCTGAAGATACAGAAGCTCGAGGTCACAGGAACAGCACAGGGATTGCGCTCCTGAAAGTCAAGGATGCAAAGGCCTCTGTCCAGCATCACAGCTGATTTTCGATGGTATATTTGGGAAGAAGGCACACCTGCCCAGCCTCCACGACGCTCACGATTGTTTTTGGGCTGATGAATGAGTCACTGCATTTAAGCTTCAACTACTGCACATGCTTTATTGATATCTGTAAGTGCTTCCTGTTGAGGTTTAATTTTTGTGCCAGGACCATCGTGCCAGAATGGACCCTGCCCTTCATATTTATTCAAGAAGACGCCACCGTTTTGTGCCATACCTCTACTCAACTGGAGTACTTTCTACTGGATAATCAGTAAGTGCTACCTCGTTGGGTAAATGTATAGTGCTTTTACTACACTACAGCTGCCTAAAGTGCCAGAGAGTTGTCTACAGCGACCATGTGCGTGTTACTATGCAATCGCGCCGAAGTGCGCAGGGGTCCCTTGGGTGAGCTGTCCATCATAGTGGGTAAATGGCGGGGAGACGGTGCACACCGCGTGTGTGTGGGCGGGGCCAAACGGGCGGGGCTTCCATGCGAGTGAACATGCCTCTTGTGTGTATATAAGGTCAGAGACCGATCAGAGCAGCAGCTGAAGATACAGAAGCTCGAGGTCACAGGAACAGCACAGGGATTGCGCTCCTGAAAGTCAAGGATGCAAAGGCCTCTGTCCAGCATCACAGCTGATTTTCGATGGTATATTTGGGAAGAAGGCACACCTGCCCAGCCTCCACGACGCTCACGATTGTTTTTGGGCTGATGAATGAGTCACTGCATTTAAGCTTCAACTACGGCACATGCTTTATTGATATCTGTAAGTGCTTCCTGTTGAGGTTTAATTTTTGTGCCAGGACCATCGTGCCAGAATGGACCCTGCCCTTCATATTTATTCAAGAAGACGCCACCGTTTTGTGCCATACCTCTACTCAACTGGAGTACTTTCTACTGGATAATCAGTAAGTGCTACCTCGTTGGGTAAATGTATAGTGCTTTTACTACACTACAGCTGCCTAAAGTGCCAGAGAGTTGTCTACAGCGACCATGTGCGTGTTACTATGCAATCGCGCCGAAGTGCGCAGGGGTCTCTTGAGTGAGCTGTCCATCATAGTGGGTAAATGGCGGGAAGACGGTGCACACCACGTGTGTGTGGGCGGGGCCAAACGGGCGGGGCTTCCATGCGAGTGAACATGCCTCTTGTGTGTATATAAGGTCAGAGACCGATCAGAGCAGCAGATGAAGATACAGAAGCTCGTGGTCACAGGAACAGCACAGGGATTGCGCTCTTGAAAGTCAAGGATGCAAAGGCCTCTGTCCAGCATCACAGCTGATTTTCGATGGTATATTTGGGAAGAAGGCACACCTGCCCAGCCTCCACGACGCTCACGATTGTTTTTGGGCTGATGACTGAGTCACTGCATTTAAGCTTCAACTACGGCACATGCTTTATTGATATCTGTAAGTGCTTCCTGTTGAGGTTTAATTTTTGTGCCAGGACCATCGTGCCAGAATGGACCCTGCCCATCATATTTATTCAAGAAGACCCCACCGTTTTGTGCCATACCTCTACTCAACTGGAGTACTTTCTACTGGATAATCAGTAAGTGCTACCTCGTTGGGTAAATGTATAGTGCTTTTACTACACTACAGCTGCCTAAAATGCCAGAGAGTTGTCTACAGCGACCATGTGCGTGTTACTATGCAATCGCGCCGAAGTGCGCAGGGGTCTCTTGAGTGAGCTGTCCATCATAGTGGGTAAATGGCGGGAAGACGGTGCACACCACGTGTGTGTGGGCGGGGCCAAACGGGCGGGGCTTCCATGCGAGTGAACATGCCTCTTGTGTGTATATAAGGTCAGAGACCGATCAGAGCAGCAGCTGAAGATACAGAAGCTCGAGGTCACAGGAACAGCACAGGGATTGCGCTCCTGAAAGTCAAGGATGCAAAGGCCTCTGTCCAGCATCACAGCTGATTTTCGATGGTATATTTGGGAAGAAGGCACACCTGCCCAGCCTCCAAGACGCTCACGATTGTTTTTGGGCTGATGAATGAGTCACTGCATTTAAGCTTCAACTAGGGCACATGCTGTAATGATATCTGTAAGTGCTTCCTGTTGAGGTTTAATTTTTGTGCCAGGACCATCCTGCCAGAATGGACCCTGCCCTTCATATTTATTCAAGAAGACGCCACCGTTTTGTGCCATACCTCTACTCAACTGGAGTACTTTCTACTGGATAATCAGTAAGTGCTACCTCGTTGGGTAAATGTATAGTGCTCTTACTACACTACAGCTGCCTAAAGTGCCAGAGAGTTGTCTACAGCGACCATGTGCGTGTTACTATGCAATCGCGCCGAAGTGCGCAGGGGTCTCTTGAGTGAGCTGTCCATCATAGTGGGTAAATGGCGGGAAGACGGTGCACACCACGTGTGTGTGGGTGGGGCCAAACGGGCGGGGCTTCCATGCGAGTGAACATGCCTCTTGTGTGTATATAAGGTCAGAGACCGATCAGAGCAGCAGATGAAGATACAGAAGCTCGTGGTCACAGGAACAGCACAGGGATTGCGCTCTTGAAAGTCAAGGATGCAAAGGCCTCTGTCCAGCATCACAGCTGATTTTCGATGGTATATTTGGGAAGAAGGCACATCTGCCCAGCCTCCCAACGCTCACGATTTTTTTTGGGCTGATGAATGAGTCACTGCATTTGAGCTTCAACTAGTTCCAGCGACCATGTGCGTGTTACTATGCAATCGCGCCGAAGTGCGCAGGGGTCCCTTGGGTGAGCTGTCCATCATAGTGGGTAAATGGCGGGGAGACGGTACACACCGCGTGTGTGTGGGCGGGGCCAAACGGGCGGGGCTTCCATGCGAGTGAACATGCCTCTTGTGTGTATATAAGGTCAGAGACCGATCAGAGCAGCAGCTGAAGATACAGAAGCTCGAGGTCACAGGAACAGCACAGGGATTGCGCTCCTGAAAGTCAAGGATGCAAAGGCCTCTGTCCAGCATCACAGCTGATTTTCGATGGTATATTTGGGAAGAAGGCACACCTGCCCAGCCTCCACGACGCTCACGATTGTTTTTGGGCTGATGAATGAGTCACTGCATTTAAGCTTCAACTACGGCACATGCTTTATTGATATCTGTAAGTGCTTCCTGTTGAGGTTTAATTTTTGTGCCAGGACCATCGTGCCAGAATGGACCCTGCCCTTCATATTTATTCAAGAAGACGCCACCGTTTTGTGCCATACCTCTACTCAACTGGAGTACTTTCTACTGGATAATCAGTAAGTGCTACCTCGTTGGGTAAATGTATAGTGCTTTTACTACACTACAGCTGCCTAAAGTGCCAGAGAGTTGTCTACAGCGACCATGTGTGTGTTACTATGCAATCGCGCCGAAGTGCGCAGGGGTCTCTTGAGTGAGCTGTCCATCATAGTGGGTAAATGGCGGGAAGAGGGTGCACACCTCGTGTGTGTGGGCGGGGCCAAACAGGCGGGGCTTCCATGCGAGTGAACATGCCTCTTGTGTGTATATAAGGTCAGAGACCGATCAGAGCAGCAGCTGAAGATACAGAAGCTCGAGGTCACAGGAACAGCACAGGGATTGCGCTCCTGAAAGTCAAGGATGCAAAGGCCTCTGTCCAGCATCACAGCTGATTTTCGATGGTATATTTGGGAAGAAGGCACACCTGCCCAGCCTCCACGACGCTCACGATTGTTTTTGGGCTGATGAATGAGTCACTGCATTTAAGCTTCAACTACGGCACATGCTTTATTGATATCTGTAAGTGCTTCCTGTTGAGGTTTAATTTTTGTGCCAGGACCATCGTGCCAGAATGGACCCTGCCCTTCATATTTATTCAAGAAGACGCCACCGTTTTGTGCCATACCTCTACTCAACTGGAGTACTTTCTACTGGATAATCAGTAAGTGCTACCTCGTTGGGTAAATGTATAGTGCTTTTACTACACTACAGCTGCCTAAAGTGCCAGAGAGTTGTCTACAGCGACCATGTGCGTGTTACTATGCAATCGCGCCGAAGTGCGCAGGGGTCTCTTGAGTGAGCTGTCCATCATAGTGGGTAAATGAATGAATGAAAATGTTTTTATTCTGCGCATACTTTGCCCCATGGGCGTCAAGGCGCCTAACATCAAAACACAGCTTATCACTCCAGGGAACGTTCAGTTAGAGATAAGACTTCCTAAAGAACCATGTCTTTAGCTCCTTTTTGAACAACTCAATAGATGGCAACCTCTTAAGCTCAATGGGAATCGAATTCCAGAGCTGAGGGGCCACCACTGAAAAGGCCCTAGCTCCCCATCTTGCCAGCCTGACCCTTGGCACGACAAGTTGGAGCAATTCAGCGGATCGAAGGCCTCTAACTGGGACATAGCGAGCGAGCAAGGAACTAATCCCACTCATTGATCCCTCAGCCAATGCTCTGTAAGTCATGCAAAGAATTTTAAAAGAAATTCTGTGCTGCACTGGAAGCCAGTGAAGATCTTTCCTGGCTTTAGTCGCCGAAGCCACCTTAGGAAGGGCCAATACAAAACGTGCAGCCGCGTTCTGCACAATTTGCAGTCGATGTACAAGGCTCTTGTTGGACTCCATATACAGGGAATTGCAATAATCCAACCTGGAGCCAACAAGAGCGACTGCAATTTGTTTCCGAGCTTGGGGAGAAAGATATTCACGGATTCTATTTAGAGTTCTAATCACACCCCAGCAAGTGGCCACGGTCCTGTTTACTTGAAATGGCGGGAAGACAGTGCACACCACGTGTGTGTGGGCGGGGCCAAACGGGCGGGGCTTCCATGCGAGTGAACATGCCTCTTGTGTGTATATAAGGTCAGAGACCGATCAGAGCAGCAGATGAAGATACAGAAGCTCGTGGTCACAGGAACAGCACAGGGATTGCGCTCTTGAAAGTCAAGGATGCAAAGGCCTCTGTCCAGCATCACAGCTGATTTTCGATGGTATATTTGGGAAGAAGGCACATCTGCCCAGCCTCCCAACGCTCACGATTTTTTTTGGGCTGATGAATGAGTCACTGCATTTGAGCTTCAACTAGTTCCAGCGACCAGGTGTGTGTTACTATGCAATCTCGCCGAAGTGCGCAGGGGTCCCTTGAGTGAGCTGTCCATCATAGTGGGTAAATAGCGGGAAGAGGGTGCACACCTCGTGTGTGTGGGCGGGGCCAAACGGGCGGGGCTTCCATGCGAGTGAACATGCCTCTTGTGTGTATATAAGGTCAGAGACCGATCAGAGCAGCAGCTGAAGATACAGAAGCTCGAGGTCACAGGAACAGCACAGGGATTGCGCTCGTGAAAGTCAAGGATGCAAATGCCTCTGTCCAGCATCACAGCTGATTTTTGACAGTAGATTTGGGAAGAAGGCACAGCTGCCCAGCCTCCCAACGCTCACGATTGTTTTTGGGCTGATGAATGAGTCACTGCATTTGAGCTTCAACTAGTTCCAGCGACTACGTGTGTGTTACTATGCAATCGCGCCGAAGTGCGCAGGGGTCCCTTGAGTGAGCTGTCCATCATAGTGGGTAAATGGCGGGAAGACGGTGCACACCGCGTGTGTGTGGGCGGGGCCAAACGGGCGGGGCTTCCATGCGAGTGAACATGCCTCTTGTGTGTATATAAGGTCAGAGACCGATCAGAGCAGCAGCTGAAGATACAGAAGCTCGAGGTCACAGGAACAGCACAGGGATTGCGCTCGTGAAAGTCAAGGATGCAAATGCCTCTGTCCAGCATCACAGCTGATTTTTGACAGTAGATTTGGGAAGAAGGCACAGCTGCCCAGCCTCCCAACGCTCACGATTGTTTTTGGGCTGATGAATGAGTCACTGCATTTGAGCTTCAACTAGTTCCAGCGACTATGTGTGTGTTACTATGCAATCGCGCCGAAGTGCGCAGGGGTCCCTTGAGTGAGCTGTCCATCATAGTGGGTAAATGGCGGGGAGACGGTGCACACCGCGTGTGTGTGGGCGGGGCCAAACGGGCGGGGCTTCCATGCGAGTGAACATGCCTCTTGTGTGTATATAAGGTCAAAAACCGATCAGAGCAGCAGCTGAAGATACAGAAGCTCGAGGTCACAGGAACAGCACAGGGATTGCGCTCTTGAAAGTCAAGGATGCAAAGGCCTCTGTCCAGCATCACAGCTGATTTTTGACGGTAGATTTGGGAAGAAGGCACAGCTGCCCAGCCTCCCAACGCTCACGATTGTTTTTGGGCTGATGAATGAGTCACTGCATTTGAGCTTCAACTAGTTCCAGCGACTATGTGTGTGTTACTATGCAATCGCGCCGAAGTGCGCAGGGGTCCCTTGAGTGAGCTGTCCATCATAGTGGGTAAATGGCGGGAAGACGGTGCACACCGCGTGTGTGTGGGCGGGGCCAAACGGGCGGGGCTTCCATGCGAGTGAACATGCCTCTTGTGTGTATATAAGGTCAGAGACCGATCAGAGCAGCAGCTGAAGATACAGAAGCTCGAGGTCACAGGAACAGCACAGGGATTGCGCTCCTGAAAGTCAAGGATGCAAAGGCCTCTGTCCAGCATCACAGCTGATTTTCGATGGTATATTTGGGAAGAAGGCACACCTGCCCAGCCTCCACGACGCTCACGATTGTTTTTGGGCTGATGAATGAGTCACTGCATTTAAGCTTCAACTACTGCACATGCTTTATTGATATCTGTAAGTGCTTCCTGTTGAGGTTTAATTTTTGTGCCAGGACCATCGTGCCAGAATGGACCCTGCCCTTCATATTTATTCAAGAAGACGCCACCGTTTTGTGCCATACCTCTACTCAACTGGAGTACTTTCTACTGGATAATCAGTAAGTGCTACCTCGTTGGGTAAATGTATAGTGCTTTTACTACACTACAGCTGCCTAAAGTGCCAGAGAGTTGTCTACAGCGACCATGTGCGTGTTACTATGCAATCGCGCCGAAGTGCGCAGGGGTCCCTTGGGTGAGCTGTCCATCATAGTGGGTAAATGGCGGGGAGACGGTGCACACCGCGTGTGTGTGGGCGGGGCCAAACGGGCGGGGCTTCCATGCGAGTGAACATGCCTCTTGTGTGTATATAAGGTCAGAGACCGATCAGAGCAGCAGCTGAAGATACAGAAGCTCGAGGTCACAGGAACAGCACAGGGATTGCGCTCCTGAAAGTCAAGGATGCAAAGGCCTCTGTCCAGCATCACAGCTGATTTTCGATGGTATATTTGGGAAGAAGGCACACCTGCCCAGCCTCCACGACGCTCACGATTGTTTTTGGGCTGATGAATGAGTCACTGCATTTAAGCTTCAACTACGGCACATGCTTTATTGATATCTGTAAGTGCTTCCTGTTGAGGTTTAATTTTTGTGCCAGGACCATCGTGCCAGAATGGACCCTGCCCTTCATATTTATTCAAGAAGACGCCACCGTTTTGTGCCATACCTCTACTCAACTGGAGTACTTTCTACTGGATAATCAGTAAGTGCTACCTCGTTGGGTAAATGTATAGTGCTTTTACTACACTACAGCTGCCTAAAGTGCCAGAGAGTTGTCTACAGCGACCATGTGCGTGTTACTATGCAATCGCGCCGAAGTGCGCAGGGGTCTCTTGAGTGAGCTGTCCATCATAGTGGGTAAATGGCGGGAAGACGGTGCACACCACGTGTGTGTGGGCGGGGCCAAACGGGCGGGGCTTCCATGCGAGTGAACATGCCTCTTGTGTGTATATAAGGTCAGAGACCGATCAGAGCAGCAGATGAAGATACAGAAGCTCGTGGTCACAGGAACAGCACAGGGATTGCGCTCTTGAAAGTCAAGGATGCAAAGGCCTCTGTCCAGCATCACAGCTGATTTTCGATGGTATATTTGGGAAGAAGGCACACCTGCCCAGCCTCCACGACGCTCACGATTGTTTTTGGGCTGATGACTGAGTCACTGCATTTAAGCTTCAACTACGGCACATGCTTTATTGATATCTGTAAGTGCTTCCTGTTGAGGTTTAATTTTTGTGCCAGGACCATCGTGCCAGAATGGACCCTGCCCTTCATATTTATTCAAGAAGACCCCACCGTTTTGTGCCATACCTCTACTCAACTGGAGTACTTTCTACTGGATAATCAGTAAGTGCTACCTCGTTGGGTAAATGTATAGTGCTTTTACTACACTACAGCTGCCTAAAATGCCAGAGAGTTGTCTACAGCGACCATGTGCGTGTTACTATGCAATCGCGCCGAAGTGCGCAGGGGTCTCTTGAGTGAGCTGTCCATCATAGTGGGTAAATGGCGGGAAGACGGTGCACACCACGTGTGTGTGGGCGGGGCCAAACGGGCGGGGCTTCCATGCGAGTGAACATGCCTCTTGTGTGTATATAAGGTCAGAGACCGATCAGAGCAGCAGCTGAAGATACAGAAGCTCGAGGTCACAGGAACAGCACAGGGATTGCGCTCCTGAAAGTCAAGGATGCAAAGGCCTCTGTCCAGCATCACAGCTGATTTTCGATGGTATATTTGGGAAGAAGGCACACCTGCCCAGCCTCCAAGACGCTCACGATTGTTTTTGGGCTGATGAATGAGTCACTGCATTTAAGCTTCAACTAGGGCACATGCTGTAATGATATCTGTAAGTGCTTCCTGTTGAGGTTTAATTTTTGTGCCAGGACCATCCTGCCAGAATGGACCCTGCCCTTCATATTTATTCAAGAAGACGCCACCGTTTTGTGCCATACCTCTACTCAACTGGAGTACTTTCTACTGGATAATCAGTAAGTGCTACCTCGTTGGGTAAATGTATAGTGCTCTTACTACACTACAGCTGCCTAAAGTGCCAGAGAGTTGTCTACAGCGACCATGTGCGTGTTACTATGCAATCGCGCCGAAGTGCGCAGGGGTCTCTTGAGTGAGCTGTCCATCATAGTGGGTAAATGGCGGGAAGACGGTGCACACCACGTGTGTGTGGGTGGGGCCAAACGGGCGGGGCTTCCATGCGAGTGAACATGCCTCTTGTGTGTATATAAGGTCAGAGACCGATCAGAGCAGCAGATGAAGATACAGAAGCTCGTGGTCACAGGAACAGCACAGGGATTGCGCTCTTGAAAGTCAAGGATGCAAAGGCCTCTGTCCAGCATCACAGCTGATTTTCGATGGTATATTTGGGAAGAAGGCACATCTGCCCAGCCTCCCAACGCTCACGATTTTTTTTGGGCTGATGAAGGAGTCACTGCATTTGAGCTTCAACTAGTTCCAGCGACCATGTGCGTGTTACTATGCAATCGCGCCGAAGTGCGCAGGGGTCCCTTGGGTGAGCTGTCCATCATAGTGGGTAAATGGCGGGGAGACGGTGCACACCGCGTGTGTGTGGGCGGGGCCAAACGGGCGGGGCTTCCATGCGAGTGAACATGCCTCTTGTGTGTATATAAGGTCAGAGACCGATCAGAGCAGCAGCTGAAGATACAGAAGCTCGAGGTCACAGGAACAGCACAGGGATTGCGCTCCTGAAAGTCAAGGATGCAAAGGCCTCTGTCCAGCATCACAGCTGATTTTCGATGGTATATTTGGGAAGAAGGCACACCTGCCCAGCCTCCACGACGCTCACGATTGTTTTTGGGCTGATGAATGAGTCACTGCATTTAAGCTTCAACTACGGCACATGCTTTATTGATATCTGTAAGTGCTTCCTGTTGAGGTTTAATTTTTGTGCCAGGACCATCGTGCCAGAATGGACCCTGCCCTTCATATTTATTCAAGAAGACGCCACCGTTTTGTGCCATACCTCTACTCAACTGGAGTACTTTCTACTGGATAATCAGTAAGTGCTACCTCGTTGGGTAAATGTATAGTGCTTTTACTACACTACAGCTGCCTAAAGTGCCAGAGAGTTGTCTACAGCGACCATGTGTGTGTTACTATGCAATCGCGCCGAAGTGCGCAGGGGTCTCTTGAGTGAGCTGTCCATCATAGTGGGTAAATGGCGGGAAGAGGGTGCACACCTCGTGTGTGTGGGCGGGGCCAAACAGGCGGGGCTTCCATGCGAGTGAACATGCCTCTTGTGTGTATATAAGGTCAGAGACCGATCAGAGCAGCAGCTGAAGATACAGAAGCTCGAGGTCACAGGAACAGCACAGGGATTGCGCTCCTGAAAGTCAAGGATGCAAAGGCCTCTGTCCAGCATCACAGCTGATTTTCGATGGTATATTTGGGAAGAAGGCACACCTGCCCAGCCTCCACGACGCTCACGATTGTTTTTGGGCTGATGAATGAGTCACTGCATTTAAGCTTCAACTACGGCACATGCTTTATTGATATCTGTAAGTGCTTCCTGTTGAGGTTTAATTTTTGTGCCAGGACCATCGTGCCAGAATGGACCCTGCCCTTCATATTTATTCAAGAAGACGCCACCGTTTTGTGCCATACCTCTACTCAACTGGAGTACTTTCTACTGGATAATCAGTAAGTGCTACCTCGTTGGGTAAATGTATAGTGCTTTTACTACACTACAGCTGCCTAAAGTGCCAGAGAGTTGTCTACAGCGACCATGTGCGTGTTACTATGCAATCGCGCCGAAGTGCGCAGGGGTCTCTTGAGTGAGCTGTCCATCATAGTGGGTAAATGAATGAATGAAAATGTTTTTATTCTGCGCATACTTTGCCCCATGGGCGTCAAGGCGCCTAACATCAAAACACAGCTTATCACTCCAGGGAACGTTCAGTTAGAGATAAGACTTCCTAAAGAACCATGTCTTTAGCTCCTTTTTGAACAACTCAATAGATGGCAACCTCTTAAGCTCAATGGGAATCGAATTCCAGAGCTGAGGGGCCACCACTGAAAAGGCCCTAGCTCCCCATCTTGCCAGCCTGACCCTTGGCACGACAAGTTGGAGCAATTCAGCGGATCGAAGGCCTCTAACTGGGACATAGCGAGCGAGCAAGGAACTAATCCCACTCATTGATCCCTCAGCCAATGCTCTGTAAGTCATGCAAAGAATTTTAAAAGAAATTCTGTGCTGCACTGGAAGCCAGTGAAGATCTTTCCTGGCTTTAGTCGCCGAAGCCACCTTAGGAAGGGCCAATACAAAACGTGCAGCCGCGTTCTGCACAATTTGCAGTCGATGTACAAGGCTCTTGTTGGACTCCATATACAGGGAATTGCAATAATCCAACCTGGAGCCAACAAGAGCGACTGCAATTTGTTTCCGAGCTTGGGGAGAAAGATATTCACGGATTCTATTTAGAGTTCTAATCACACCCCAGCAAGTGGCCACGGTCCTGTTTACTTGAAATGGTGGGAAGACAGTGCACACCACGTGTGTGTGGGCGGGGCCAAACGGGCGGGGCTTCCATGCGAGTGAACATGCCTCTTGTGTGTATATAAGGTCAGAGACCGATCAGAGCAGCAGATGAAGATACAGAAGCTCGTGGTCACAGGAACAGCACAGGGATTGCGCTCTTGAAAGTCAAGGATGCAAAGGCCTCTGTCCAGCATCACAGCTGATTTTCGATGGTATATTTGGGAAGAAGGCACATCTGCCCAGCCTCCCAACGCTCACGATTTTTTTTGGGCTGATGAATGAGTCACTGCATTTGAGCTTCAACTAGTTCCAGCGACCAGGTGTGTGTTACTATGCAATCTCGCCGAAGTGCGCAGGGGTCCCTTGAGTGAGCTGTCCATCATAGTGGGTAAATAGCGGGAAGAGGGTGCACACCTCGTGTGTGTGGGCGGGGCCAAACGGGCGGGGCTTCCATGCGAGTGAACATGCCTCTTGTGTGTATATAAGGTCAGAGACCGATCAGAGCAGCAGCTGAAGATACAGAAGCTCGAGGTCACAGGAACAGCACAGGGATTGCGCTCGTGAAAGTCAAGGATGCAAATGCCTCTGTCCAGCATCACAGCTGATTTTTGACAGTAGATTTGGGAAGAAGGCACAGCTGCCCAGCCTCCCAACGCTCACGATTGTTTTTGGGCTGATGAATGAGTCACTGCATTTGAGCTTCAACTAGTTCCAGCGACTATGTGTGTGTTACTATGCAATCGCGCCGAAGTGCGCAGGGGTCCCTTGAGTGAGCTGTCCATCATAGTGGGTAAATGGCGGGAAGACGGTGCACACCGCGTGTGTGTGGGCGGGGCCAAACGGGCGGGGCTTCCATGCGAGTGAACATGCCTCTTGTGTGTATATAAGGTCAAAAACCGATCAGAGCAGCAGCTGAAGATACAGAAGCTCGAGGTCACAGGAACAGCACAGGGATTGCGCTCCTGAAAGTCAAGGATGCAAAGGCCTCTGTCCAGCATCACAGCTGATTTTTGACAGTAGATTTGGGAAGAAGGCACACCTGCCCAGCCTCCCAACGCTCACGATTGTTTTTGGGCTGATGAATGAGTCACTGCATTTGAGCTTCAACTAGTTCCAGCGACTATGTGTGTGTTACTATGCAATCGCGCCGAAGTGCGCAGGAGTCCCTTGGGTGAGCTGTCCATCATAGTGGGTAAATGGCGGGGAGACGGTGCACACCGCGTGTGTGTGGGCGGGGCCAAACGGGCGGGGCTTCCATGCGAGTGAACATGCCTCTTGTGTGTATATAAGGTCAGAGACCGATCAGAGCAGCAGCTGAAGATACAGAAGCTCGAGGTCACAGGAACAGCACAGGGATTGCGCTCTTGAAAGTCAAGGATGCAAAGGCCTCTGTCCAGCATCACAGCTGATTTTTGACGGTAGATTTGGGAAGAAGGCACAGCTGCCCAGCCTCCCAACGCTCACGATTGTTTTTGGGCTGATGAATGAGTCACTGCATTTGAGCTTCAACTAGTTCCAGCGACTATGTGTGTGTTACTATGCAATCGCGCCGAAGTGCGCAGGGGTCCCTTGAGTGAGCTGTCCATCATAGTGGGTAAATGGCGGGAAGACGGTGCACACCGCGTGTGTGTGGGCGGGGCCAAACGGGCGGGGCTTCCATGCGAGTGAACATGCCTCTTGTGTGTATATAAGGTCAGAGACCGATCAGAGCAGCAGCTGAAGATACAGAAGCTCGAGGTCACAGGAACAGCACAGGGATTGTGCTCCTGAAAGTCAAGGATGCAAAGGCCTCTGTCCAGCATCACAGCTGATTTTCGATGGTATATTTGGGAAGAAGGCACACCTGCCCAGCCTCCAAGACGCTCACGATTGTTTTTGGGCTGATGAATGAGTCACTGCATTTAAGCTTCAACTAGGGCACATGCTGTAATGATATCTGTAAGTGCTTCCTGTTGAGGTTTAATTTTTGTGCCAGGACCATCCTGCCAGAATGGACCCTGCCCTTCATATTTATTCAAGAAGACGCCACCGTTTTGTGCCATACCTCTACTCAACTGGAGTACTTTCTACTGGATAATCAGTAAGTGCTACCTCGTTGGGTAAATGTATAGTGCTTTTACTACACTACAGCTGCCTAAAGTGCCAGAGAGTTGTCTACAGCGACCAGGTGTGTGTTACAATGCATTCGCGCCGAAGGGCGCAGGGGTCCCTTGAGTGAGCTGTCCATCATAGTGGGTAAATGGCGGGAAGACGGTGCACACCGCGTGTGTGTGGGCGGGGCCAAACGGGCGGGGCTTCCATGCGAGTGAACATGCCTCTTGTGTGTATATAAGGTCAGAGACCGATCAGAGCAGCAGCTGAAGATACAGAAGCTCGAGGTCACAGGAACAGCACAGGGATTGCGCTCCTGAAAGTCAAGGATGCAAAGGCCTCTGTCCAGCATCACAGCTGATTTTCGATGGTATATTTGGGAAGAAGGCACACCTGCCCAGCCTCCACGACGCTCACGATTGTTTTTGGGCTGATGAATGAGTCACTGCATTTAAGCTTCAACTACGGCACATGCTTTATTGATATCTGTAAGTGCTTCCTGTTGAGGTTTAATTTTTGTGCCAGGACCATCGTGCCAGAATGGACCCTGCCCTTCATATTTATTCAAGAAGACGCCACCGTTTTGTGCCATACCTCTACTCAACTGGAGTACTTTCTACTGGATAATCAGTAAGTGCTACCTCGTTGGGTAAATGTATAGTGCTTTTACTACACTACAGCTGCCTAAAGTGCCAGAGAGTTGTCTACAGCGACCATGTGCGTGTTACTATGCAATCGCGCCGAAGTGCGCAGGGGTCTCTTGAGTGAGCTGTCCATCATAGTGGGTAAATGGCGGGAAGACGGTGCACACCACGTGTGTGTGGGTGGGGCCAAACGGGCGGGGCTTCCATGCGAGTGAACATGCCTCTTGTGTGTATATAAGGTCAGAGACCGATCAGAGCAGCAGATGAAGATACAGAAGCTCGTGGTCACAGGAACAGCACAGGGATTGCGCTCTTGAAAGTCAAGGATGCAAAGGCCTCTGTCCAGCATCACAGCTGATTTTCGATGGTATATTTGGGAAGAAGGCACATCTGCCCAGCCTCCCAACGCTCACGATTTTTTTTGGGCTGATGAATGAGTCACTGCTTTTGAGCTTCAACTAGTTCCAGCGACCAGGTGTGTGTTACTATGCAATCTCGCTGAAGTGCGCAGGGGTCCCTTGAGTGAGCTGTCCATCATAGTGGGTAAATAGCGGGAAGAGGGTGCACACCTCGTGTGTGTGGGCGGGGCCAAACGGGCGGGGCTTCCATGCGAGTGAACATGCCTCTTGTGTGTATATAAGGTCAGAGACCGATCAGAGCAGCAGCTGAAGATACAGAAGCTCGAGGTCACAGGAACAGCACAGGGATTGCGCTCGTGAAAGTCAAGGATGCAAATGCCTCTGTCCAGCATCACAGCTGATTTTTGACGGTAGATTTGGGAAGAAGGCACAGCTGCCCAGCCTCCCAACGCTCACGATTGTTTTTGGGCTGATGAATGAGTCACTGCATTTGAGCTTCAACTAGTTCCAGCGACTATGTGTGTGTTACTATGCAATCGCGCCGAAGTGCGCAGGGGTCCCTTGAGTGAGCTGTCCATCATAGTGGGTAAATGGCGGGAAGACGGTGCACACCGCGTGTGTGTGGGCGGGGCCAAACGGGCGGGGCTTCCATGCGAGTGAACATGCCTCTTGTGTGTATATAAGGTCAGAGACCGATCAGAGCAGCAGCTGAAGATACAGAAGCTCGAGGTCACAGGAACAGCACAGGGATTGCGCTCCTGAAAGTCAAGGATGCAAAGGCCTCTGTCCAGCATCACAGCTGATTTTCGATGGTATATTTGGGAAGAAGGCACACCTGCCCAGCCTCCACGACGCTCACGATTGTTTTTGGGGCTGATGAATGAGTCACTGCATTTAAGCTTCAACTACGGCACATGCTTTATTGATATCTGTAAGTGCTTCCTGTTGAGGTTTAATTTTTGTGCCAGGACCATCGTGCCAGAATGGACCCTGCCCTTCATATTTATTCAAGAAGACGCCACCGTTTTGTGCCATACCTCTACTCAACTGGAGTACTTTCTACTGGATAATCAGTAAGTGCTACCTCGTTGGGTAAATGTATAGTGCTTTTACTACACTACAGCTGCCTAAAGTGCCAGAGAGTTGTCTACAGCGACCATGTGCGTGTTACTATGCAATCGCGCCGAAGTGCGCAGGGGTCTCTTGAGTGAGCTGTCCATCATAGTGGGTAAATGGCGGGAAGACGGTGCACACCACGTGTGTGTGGGTGGGGCCAAACGGGCGGGGCTTCCATGCGAGTGAACATGCCTCTTGTGTGTATATAAGGTCAGAGACCGATCAGAGCAGCAGATGAAGATACAGAAGCTCGTGGTCACAGGAACAGCACAGGGATTGCGCTCTTGAAAGTCAAGGATGCAAAGGCCTCTGTCCAGCATCACAGCTGATTTTCGATGGTATATTTGGGAAGAAGGCACATCTGCCCAGCCTCCCAACGCTCACGATTTTTTTTGGGCTGATGAATGAGTCACTGCATTTGAGCTTCAACTAGTTCCAGCGACCAGGTGTGTGTTACTATGCAATCTCGCTGAAGTGCGCAGGGGTCCCTTGAGTGAGCTGTCCATCATAGTGGGTAAATAGCGGGAAGAGGGTGCACACCTCGTGTGTGTGGGCGGGGCCAAACGGGCGGGGCTTCCATGCGAGTGAACATGCCTCTTGTGTGTATATAAGGTCAGAGACCGATCAGAGCAGCAGCTGAAGATACAGAAGCTCGAGGTCACAGGAACAGCACAGGGATTGCGCTCGTGAAAGTCAAGGATGCAAATGCCTCTGTCCAGCATCACAGCTGATTTTTGACGGTAGATTTGGGAAGAAGGCACAGCTGCCCAGCCTCCCAACGCTCACGATTGTTTTTGGGCTGATGAATGAGTCACTGCATTTGAGCTTTAACTAGTTCCAGCGACTATGTGTGTGTTACTATGCAATCGCGCCGAAGTGCGCAGGGGTCTCTTGAGTGAGCTGTCCATCATAGTGGGTAATGGCGGGAAGGGGGTGCACACCTCGTGTGTGTGGGCGGGGCCAAACGGGCGGGGCTTCCATGCGAGTGAACATGCCTCTTGTGTGTATATAAGGTCAGAGACCGATCAGAGCAGCAGCTGAAGATACAGAAGCTCGTGGTCACAGGAACAGCACAGGGATTGCGCTCTTGAAAGTCAAGAATGCAAAGGCCTCTGTCCAGCATCACAGCTGATTTTCGATGGTATATTTGGGAAGAAGGCACACCTGCCCAGCCTCCACGACGCTCACGATTGATTTTGGGCTGATGAATGAGTCACTGAATTTAAGCTTCAACTAGTTCCAGCGACTATGTGTGTGTTACTATGCAATCGCGCCGAAGTGCGCAGGGGTCCCTTGAGTGAGCTGTCCATCATAGTGGGTAAATGGCGGGAAGACGGTGCACACCGCGTGTGTGTGGGCGGGGCCAAACGGGCGGGGCTTCCATGCGAGTGAACATGCCTCTTGTGTGTATATAAGGTCAGAGACTGATCAGAGCAGCAGCTGAAGATACAGAAGCTCGAGGTCACAGGAACAGCACAGGGATTGCGCTCCTGAAAGTCAAGGATGCAAAGGCCTCTGTCCAGCATCACAGCTGATTTTCGATGGTATATTTGGGAAGAAGGCACAGCTGCCCAGCCTCCACGACGCTCACGATTGTTTTTGGGCTGATGAATGAGTCACTGCATTTAAGCTTCAACTACGGCACATGCTTTATTGATATCTGTAAGTGCTTCCTGTTGAGGTTTAATTTTTGTGCCAGGACCATCGTGCCAGAATGGACCCTGCCCTTCATATTTATTCAAGAAGACGCCACCGTTTTGTGCCATACCTCTACTCAACTGGAGTACTTTCTACTGGATAATCAGTAAGTGCTACCTCGTTGGGTAAATGTATAGTGCTTTTACTACACTACAGCTGCCTAAAGTGCCAGAGAGTTGTCTACAGCGACCATGTGCGTGTTACTATGCAATCGCGCCGAAGTGCGCAGGGGTCTCTTGAGTGAGCTGTCCATCATAGTGGGTAAATGGCGGGAAGACGGTGCACACCACGTGTGTGTGGGCGGGGCTTCCATGCGAGTGAACATGCCTCTTGTGTGTATATAAGGTCAGAGACCGATCAGAGCAGCAGATGAAGATACAGAAGCTCGTGGTCACAGGAACAGCACAGGGATTGCGCTCTTGAAAGTCAAGGATGCAAAGGCCTCTGTCCAGCATCACAGCTGATTTTCGATGGTATATTTGGGAAGAAGGCACATCTGCCCAGCCTCCCAACGCTCACGATTTTTTTTGGGCTGATGAATGAGTCACTGCATTTGAGCTTCAACTAGTTCCAGCGACCAGGTGTGTGTTACTATGCAATCTCGCCGAAGTGCGCAGGGGTCCCTTGAGTGAGCTGTCCATCATAGTGGGTAAATAGCGGGAAGAGGGTGCACACCTCGTGTGTGTGGGCGGGGCCAAACGGGCGGGGCTTCCATGCGAGTGAACATGCCTCTTGTGTGTATATAAGGTCAGAGACCGATCAGAGCAGCAGCTGAAGATACAGAAGCTCGAGGTCACAGGAACAGCACAGGGATTGCGCTCGTGAAAGTCAAGGATGCAAATGCCTCTGTCCAGCATCACAGCTGATTTTTGACGGTAGATTTGGGAAGAAGGCACAGCTGCCCAGCCTCCCAACGCTCACGATTGTTTTTGGGCTGATGAATGAGTCACTGCATTTGAGCTTCAACTAGTTCCAGCGACTATGTGTGTGTTACTATGCAATCGCGCCGAAGTGCGCAGGGGTCCCTTGAGTGAGCTGTCCATCATAGTGGGTAAATGGCGGGAAGACGGTGCACACCGCGTGTGTGTGGGCGGGGCCAAACGGGCGGGGCTTCCATGCGAGTGAACATGCCTCTTGTGTGTATATAAGGTCAGAGACCGATCAGAGCAGCAGATGAAGATACAGAAGCTCTTGGTCACAGGAACAGCACAGGGATTGCGCTCTTGAAAGTCAAGGATGCAAATGCCTCTGTCCAGCATCACAGCTGATTTTCGATGGTATATTTGGGAAGAAGGCACATCTGCCCAGCCTCCCAACGCTCACGATTTTTTTTGGGCTGATGAATGAGTCACTGCATTTGAGCTTCAACTAGTTCCAGCGACCAGGTGTGTGTTACTATGCAATCTCGCCGAAGTGCGCAGGGGTCCCTTGAGTGAGCTGTCCATCATAGTGGGTAAATAGCGGGAAGAGGGTGCACACCTCGTGTGTGTGGGCGGGGCCAAACGGGCGGGGCTTCCATGCGAGTGAACATGCCTCTTGTGTGTATATAAGGTCAGAGACCGATCAGAGCAGCAGCTGAAGATACAGAAGCTCGAGGTCACAGGAACAGCACAGGGATTGCGCTCGTGAAAGTCAAGGATGCAAATGCCTCTGTCCAGCATCACAGCTGATTTTTGACAGTAGATTTGGGAAGAAGGCACAGCTGCCCAGCCTCCCAACGCTCACGATTGTTTTTGGGCTGATGAATGAGTCACTGCATTTGAGCTTCAACTAGTTCCAGCGACTATGTGTGTGTTACTATGCAATCGCGCCGAAGTGCGCAGGGGTCCCTTGAGTGAGCTGTCCATCATAGTGGGTAAATGGTGGGAAGACGGTGCACACCGCGTGTGTGTGGTCGGGGCCAAACGGGCGGGGCTTCCATGCGAGTGAACATGCCTCTTGTGTGTATATAAGGTCAAAAACCGATCAGAGCAGCAGCTGAAGATACAGAAGCTCGAGGTCACAGGAACAGCACAGGGATTGCGCTCCTGAAAGTCAAGGATGCAAAGGCCTCTGTCCAGCATCACAGCTGATTTTTGACAGTAGATTTGGGAAGAAGGCACACCTGCCCAGCCTCCCAACGCTCACGATTGTTTTTGGGCTGATGAATGAGTCACTGCATTTGAGCTTCAACTAGTTCCAGCGACTATGTGTGTGTTACTATGCAATCGCGCCGAAGTGCGCAGGGGTCCCTTGGGTGAGCTGTCCATCATAGTGGGTAAATGGCGGGGAGACGGTGCACACCGCGTGTGTGTGGGCGGGGCCAAACGGGCGGGGCTTCCATGCGAGTGAACATGCCTCTTGTGTGTATATAAGGTCAGAGACCGATCAGAGCAGCAGCTGAAGATACAGAAGCTCGAGGTCACAGGAACAGCACAGGGATTGCGCTCCTGAAAGTCAAGGATGCAAAGGCCTCTGTCCAGCATCACAGCTGATTTTCGATGGTATATTTGGGAAGAAGGCACACCTGCCCAGCCTCCAAGACGCTCACGATTGTTTTTGGGCTGATGAATGAGTCACTGCATTTAAGCTTCAACTAGGGCACATGCTGTAATGATATCTGTAAGTGCTTCCTGTTGAGGTTTAATTTTTGTGCCAGGACCATCCTGCCAGAATGGACCCTGCCCTTCATATTTATTCAAGAAGACGCCACCGTTTTGTGCCATACCTCTACTCAACTGGAGTACTTTCTACTGGATAATCAGTAAGTGCTACCTCGTTGGGTAAATGTATAGTGCTTTTACTACACTACAGCTGCCTAAAGTGCCAGAGAGTTGTCTACAGCGACCAGGTGTGTGTTACAATGCATTCGCGCCGAAGGGCGCAGGGGTCTCTTGAGTGAGCTGTCCATCATAGTGGGTAAATGGCGGGAAGACGGTGCACACCGCGTGTGTGTGGGCGGGGTCAAACGGGCGGGGCTTCCATGCGAGTGAACATGCCTCTTGTGTGTATATAAGGTCAGAGACCGATCAGAGCAGCAGCTGAAGATACAGAAGCTCGAGGTCACAGGAACAGCACAGGGATTGCGCTCCTGAAAGTCAAGGATGCAAAGGCCTCTGTCCAGCATCACAGCTGATTTTTTGACAGTAGATTTGGGAAGAAGGCACACCTGCCCAGCCTCCCAACGCTCACGATTGTTTTTGGGCTGATGAATGAGTCACTGCATTTGAGCTTCAACTAGTTCCAGCGACCAGGTGTGTGTTACTATGCAATCTCCCCGAAGTGCGCAGGGGTCTCTTGAGTGAGCTGTCCATCATAGTGGGTAAATGGCGGGAAGACGGTGCACACCACATGTGTGTGGGCGGGGCCAAACGGGCGGCGCTTGCATGCGAGTGAACATGCCTCTTGTGTGTATGTAAGGTCAGAGACCGATCAGAGCAGCAGCTGAAGATACAGAAGCTCGTGGTCACAGGAACAGCACAGGGATTGCGCTCTTGAAAGTCAAGGATGCAAAGGCCTCTGTCCAGCATCACAGCTGATTTTTGACGGTAGATTTGGGAAGAAGGCACAGCTGCCCAGCCTCCCAACGCTCACGATTGTTTTTGGGCTGATGAATGAGTCACTGCATTTGAGCTTCAACTAGTTCCAGCGACTATGTGTGTGTTACTATGCAATCGCGCCGAAGTGCGCAGGGGTCCCTTGAGTGAGCTGTCCATCATAGTGGGTAAATGGCGGGAAGACGGTGCACACCGCGTGTGTGTGGGCGGGGCCAAACGGGCGGGGCTTCCATGCGAGTGAACATGCCTCTTGTGTGTATATAAGGTCAGAGACCGATCAGAGCAGCAGCTGAAGATACAGAAGCTCGAGGTCACAGGAACAGCACAGGGATTGCGCTCCTGAAAGTCAAGGATGCAAAGGCCTCTGTCCAGCATCACAGCTGATTTTCGATGGTATATTTGGGAAGAAGGCACACCTGCCCAGCCTCCACGACGCTCACGATTGTTTTTGGGCTGATGAATGAGTCACTGCATTTAAGCTTCAACTACGGCACATGCTTTATTGATATCTGTAAGTGCTTCCTGTTGAGGTTTAATTTTTGTGCCAGGACCATCGTGCCAGAATGGACCCTGCCCTTCATATTTATTCAAGAAGACGCCACCGTTTTGTGCCATACCTCTACTCAACTGGAGTACTTTCTACTGGATAATCAGTAAGTGCTACCTCGTTGGGTAAATGTATAGTGCTTTTACTACACTACAGCTGCCTAAAGTGCCAGAGAGTTGTCTACAGCGACCATGTGCGTGTTACTATGCAATCGCGCCGAAGTGCGCAGGGGTCTCTTGAGTGAGCTGTCCATCATAGTGGGTAAATGGCGGGAAGACGGTGCACACCACGTGTGTGTGGGTGGGGCCAAACGGGCGGGGCTTCCATGCGAGTGAACATGCCTCTTGTGTGTATATAAGGTCAGAGACCGATCAGAGCAGCAGATGAAGATACAGAAGCTCGTGGTCACAGGAACAGCACAGGGATTGCGCTCTTGAAAGTCAAGGATGCAAAGGCCTCTGTCCAGCATCACAGCTGATTTTCGATGGTATATTTGGGAAGAAGGCACATCTGCCCAGCCTCCCAACGCTCACGATTTTTTTTGGGCTGATGAATGAGTCACTGCATTTGAGCTTCAACTAGTTCCAGCGACCAGGTGTGTGTTACTATGCAATCTCGCTGAAGTGCGCAGGGGTCCCTTGAGTGAGCTGTCCATCATAGTGGGTAAATAGCGGGAAGAGGGTGCACACCTCGTGTGTGTGGGCGGGGCCAAACGGGCGGGGCTTCCATGCGAGTGAACATGCCTCTTGTGTGTATATAAGGTCAGAGACCGATCAGAGCAGCAGCTGAAGATACAGAAGCTCGAGGTCACAGGAACAGCACAGGGATTGCGCTCGTGAAAGTCAAGGATGCAAATGCCTCTGTCCAGCATCACAGCTGATTTTTGACAGTAGATTTGGGAAGAAGGCACAGCTGCCCAGCCTCCCAACGCTCACGATTGTTTTTGGGCTGATGAATGAGTCACTGCACTTGAGCTTCAACTAGTTCCAGCGACTATGTGTGTGTTACTATGCAATTGCGCCGAAGTGCGCAGGGGTCCCTTGAGTGAGCTGTCCATCATAGTGGGTAAATGGCGGGAAGACGGTGCACACCGCGTGTGTGTGGGCGGGGCCAAACGGGCGGGGCTTCCATGCGAGTGAACATGCCTCTTGTGTGTATATAAGGTCAAAAACCGATCAGAGCAGCAGCTGAAGATACAGAAGCTCGAGGTCACAAGAACAGCACAGGGATTGCGCTCCTGAAAGTCAAGGATGCAAAGGCCTCTGTCCAGCATCACAGCTGATTTTTGACAGTAGATTTGGGAAGAAGGCACACCTGCCCAGCCTCCCAACGCTCACGATTGTTTTTGGGCTGATGAATGAGTCACTGCATTTGAGCTTCAACTAGTTCCAGCGACTATGTGTGTGTTACTATGCAATCGCGCCGAAGTGCGCAGGGGTCCCTTGGGTGAGCTGTCCATCATAGTGGGTAAATGGCGGGGAGACGGTGCACACCGCGTGTGTGTGGGCGGGGCCAAACGGGCGGGGCTTCCATGCGAGTGAACATGCCTCTTGTGTGTATATAAGGTCAGAGACCGATCAGAGCAGCAGCTGAAGATACAGAAGCTCGAGGTCACAGGAACAGCACAGGGATTGCGCTCTTGAAAGTCAAGGATGCAAAGGCCTCTGTCCAGCATCACAGCTGATTTTTGACGGTAGATTTGGGAAGAAGGCACAGCTGCCCAGCCTCCCAACGCTCACGATTGTTTTTGGGCTGATGAATGAGTCACTGCATTTGAGCTTCAACTAGTTCCAGCGACTATGTGTGTGTTACTATGCAATCGCGCCGAAGTGCGCAGGGGTCCCTTGAGTGAGCTGTCCATCATAGTGGGTAAATGGCGGGAAGACGGTGCACACCGCGTGTGTGTGGGCGGGGCCAAACGGGCGGGGCTTCCATGCGAGTGAACATGCCTCTTGTGTGTATATAAGGTCAGAGACCGATCAGAGCAGCAGCTGAAGATACAGAAGCTTGAGGTCACAGGAACAGCACAGGGATTGCGCTCCTGAAAGTCAAGGATGCAAAGGCCTCTGTCCAGCATCACAGCTGATTTTCGATGGTATATTTGGGAAGAAGGCACACCTGCCCAGCCTCCAAGACGCTCACGATTGTTTTTGGGCTGATGAATGAGTCACTGCATTTAAGCTTCAACTAGGGCACATGCTGTAATGATATCTGTAAGTGCTTCCTGTTGAGGTTTAATTTTTGTGCCAGGACCATCCTGCCAGAATGGACCCTGCCCTTCATATTTATTCAAGAAGACGCCACCGTTTTGTGCCATACCTCTACTCAACTGGAGTACTTTCTACTGGATAATCAGTAAGTGCTACCTCGTTGGGTAAATGTATAGTGCTTTTACTACACTACAGCTGCCTAAAGTGCCAGAGAGTTGTCTACAGCGACCATGTGCGTGTTACTATGCAATCGCGCCGAAGTGCGCAGGGGTCTCTTGAGTGAGCTGTCCATCATAGTGGGTAAATGGCGGGAAGAGGGTGCACACCTCGTGTGTGTGGGCGGGGCCAAACAGGCGGGGCTTCCATGCGAGTGAACATGCCTCTTGTGTGTATATAAGGTCAGAGACCGATCAGAGCAGCAGCTGAAGATACAGAAGCTCGAGGTCACAGGAACAGCACAGGGATTGCGCTCCTGAAAGTCAAGGATGCAAAGGCCTCTGTCCAGCATCACAGCTGATTTTCGATGGTATATTTGGGAAGAAGGCACACCTGCCCAGCCTCCACGACGCTCACGATTGTTTTTGGGCTGATGACTGAGTCACTGCATTTAAGCTTCAACTACGGCACATGCTTTATTGATATCTGTAAGTGCTTCCTGTTGAGGTTTAATTTTTGTGCCAGGACCATCGTGCCAGAATGGACCCTGCCCTTCATATTTATTCAAGAAGACGCCACCGTTTTGTGCCATACCTCTACTCAACTGGAGTACTTTCTACTGGATAATCAGTAAGTGCTACCTCGTTGGGTAAATGTATAGTGCTTTTACTACACTACAGCTGCCTAAAGTGCCAGAGAGTTGTCTACAGCGACCATGTGCGTGTTACTATGCAATCGCGCCGAAGTGCGCAGGGGTCTCTTGAGTGAGCTGTCCATCATAGTGGGTAAATGGCGGGAAGACGGTGCACACCACGTGTGTGTGGGCGGGGCCAAACGGGCGGGGCTTCCATGCGAGTGAACATGCCTCTTGTGTGTATATAAGGTCAGAGACCGATCAGAGCAGCAGATGAAGATACAGAAGCTCGTGGTCACAGGAACAGCACAGGGATTGCGCTCTTGAAAGTCAAGGATGCAAAGGCCTCTGTCCAGCATCACAGCTGATTTTCGATGGTATATTTGGGAAGAAGGCACATCTGCCCAGCCTCCCAACGCTCACGATTTTTTTTGGGCTGATGAATGAGTCACTGCATTTGAGCTTCAACTAGTTCCAGCGACCAGGTGTGTGTTACTATGCAATCTCGCTGAAGTGCGCAGGGGTCCCTTGAGTGAGCTGTCCATCATAGTGGGTAAATAGCGGGAAGAGGGTGCACACCTCGTGTGTGTGGGCGGGGCCAAACGGGCGGGGCTTCCATGCGAGTGAACATGCCTCTTGTGTGTATATAAGGTCAGAGACCGATCAGAGCAGCAGCTGAAGATACAGAAGCTCGAGGTCACAGGAACAGCACAGGGATTGCGCTCGTGAAAGTCAAGGATGCAAATGCCTCTGTCCAGCATCACAGCTGATTTTTGACGGTAGATTTGGGAAGAAGGCACAGCTGCCCAGCCTCCCAACGCTCACGATTGTTTTTGGGCTGATGAATGAGTCACTGCATTTGAGCTTTAACTAGTTCCAGCGACTATGTGTGTGTTACTATGCAATCGCGCCGAAGTGCGCAGGGGTCTCTTGAGTGAGCTGTCCATCATAGTGGGTAATGGCGGGAAGGGGGTGCACACCTCGTGTGTGTGGGCGGGGCCAAACGGGCGGGGCTTCCATGCGAGTGAACATGCCTCTTGTGTGTATATAAGGTCAGAGACCGATCAGAGCAGCAGCTGAAGATACAGAAGCTCGTGGTCACAGGAACAGCACAGGGATTGCGCTCTTGAAAGTCAAGAATGCAAAGGCCTCTGTCCAGCATCACAGCTGATTTTCGATGGTATATTTGGGAAGAAGGCACACCTGCCCAGCCTCCACGACGCTCACGATTGATTTTGGGCTGATGAATGAGTCACTGAATTTAAGCTTCAACTAGTTCCAGCGACTATGTGTGTGTTACTATGCAATCGCGCCGAAGTGCGCAGGGGTCCCTTGAGTGAGCTGTCCATCATAGTGGGTAAATGGCGGGAAGACGGTGCACACCGCGTGTGTGTGGGCGGGGCCAAACGGGCGGGGCTTCCATGCGAGTGAACATGCCTCTTGTGTGTATATAAGGTCAGAGACCGATCAGAGCAGCAGCTGAAGATACAGAAGCTCGAGGTCACAGGAACAGCACAGGGATTGCGCTCCTGAAAGTCAAGGATGCAAAGGCCTCTGTCCAGCATCACAGCTGATTTTCGATGGTATATTTGGGAAGAAGGCACACCTGCCCAGCCTCCACGACGCTCACGATTGTTTTTGGGCTGATGAATGAGTCACTGCATTTAAGCTTCAACTACGGCACATGCTTTATTGATATCTGTAAGTGCTTCCTGTTGAGGTTTAATTTTTGTGCCAGGACCATCGTGCCAGAATGGACCCTGCCCTTCATATTTATTCAAGAAGACGCCACCGTTTTGTGCCATACCTCTACTCAACTGGAGTACTTTCTACTGGATAATCAGTAAGTGCTACCTCGTTGGGTAAATGTATAGTGCTTTTACTACACTACAGCTGCCTAAAGTGCCAGAGAGTTGTCTACAGCGACCATGTGCGTGTTACTATGCAATCGCGCCGAAGTGCGCAGGGGTCTCTTGAGTGAGCTGTCCATCATAGTGGGTAAATGGCGGGAAGACGGTGCACACCGCGTGTGTGTGGGCGGGGCCAAACGGGCGGGGCTTCCATGCGAGTGAACATGCCTCTTGTGTGTATATAAGGTCAAAAACCGATCAGAGCAGCAGCTGAAGATACAGAAGCTCGAGGTCACAAGAACAGCACAGGGATTGCGCTCCTGAAAGTCAAGGATGCAAAGGCCTCTGTCCAGCATCACAGCTGATTTTTGACAGTAGATTTGGGAAGAAGGCACACCTGCCCAGCCTCCCAACGCTCACGATTGTTTTTGGGCTGATGAATGAGTCACTGCATTTGAGCTTCAACTAGTTCCAGCGACTATGTGTGTGTTACTATGCAATCGCGCCGAAGTGCGCAGGGGTCCCTTGGGTGAGCTGTCCATCATAGTGGGTAAATGGCGGGGAGACGGTGCACACCGCGTGTGTGTGGGCGGGGCCAAACGGGCGGGGCTTCCATGCGAGTGAACATGCCTCTTGTGTGTATATAAGGTCAGAGACCGATCAGAGCAGCAGCTGAAGATACAGAAGCTCGAGGTCACAGGAACAGCACAGGGATTGCGCTCTTGAAAGTCAAGGATGCAAAGGCCTCTGTCCAGCATCACAGCTGATTTTTGACGGTAGATTTGGGAAGAAGGCACAGCTGCCCAGCCTCCCAACGCTCACGATTGTTTTTGGGCTGATGAATGAGTCACTGCATTTGAGCTTCAACTAGTTCCAGCGACTATGTGTGTGTTACTATGCAATCGCGCCGAAGTGCGCAGGGGTCCCTTGAGTGAGCTGTCCATCATAGTGGGTAAATGGCGGGAAGACGGTGCACACCGCGTGTGTGTGGGCGGGGCCAAACGGGCGGGGCTTCCATGCGAGTGAACATGCCTCTTGTGTGTATATAAGGTCAGAGACCGATCAGAGCAGCAGCTGAAGATACAGAAGCTTGAGGTCACAGGAACAGCACAGGGATTGCGCTCCTGAAAGTCAAGGATGCAAAGGCCTCTGTCCAGCATCACAGCTGATTTTCGATGGTATATTTGGGAAGAAGGCACACCTGCCCAGCCTCCAAGACGCTCACGATTGTTTTTGGGCTGATGAATGAGTCACTGCATTTAAGCTTCAACTAGGGCACATGCTGTAATGATATCTGTAAGTGCTTCCTGTTGAGGTTTAATTTTTGTGCCAGGACCATCCTGCCAGAATGGACCCTGCCCTTCATATTTATTCAAGAAGACGCCACCGTTTTGTGCCATACCTCTACTCAACTGGAGTACTTTCTACTGGATAATCAGTAAGTGCTACCTCGTTGGGTAAATGTATAGTGCTTTTACTACACTACAGCTGCCTAAAGTGCCAGAGAGTTGTCTACAGCGACCATGTGCGTGTTACTATGCAATCGCGCCGAAGTGCGCAGGGGTCTCTTGAGTGAGCTGTCCATCATAGTGGGTAAATGGCGGGAAGAGGGTGCACACCTCGTGTGTGTGGGCGGGGCCAAACAGGCGGGGCTTCCATGCGAGTGAACATGCCTCTTGTGTGTATATAAGGTCAGAGACCGATCAGAGCAGCAGCTGAAGATACAGAAGCTCGAGGTCACAGGAACAGCACAGGGATTGCGCTCCTGAAAGTCAAGGATGCAAAGGCCTCTGTCCAGCATCACAGCTGATTTTCGATGGTATATTTGGGAAGAAGGCACACCTGCCCAGCCTCCACGACGCTCACGATTGTTTTTGGGCTGATGACTGAGTCACTGCATTTAAGCTTCAACTACGGCACATGCTTTATTGATATCTGTAAGTGCTTCCTGTTGAGGTTTAATTTTTGTGCTAGGACCATCGTGCCAGAATGGACCCTGCCCTTCATATTTATTCAAGAAGACGCCACCGTTTTGTGCCATACCTCTACTCAACTGGAGTACTTTCTACTGGATAATCAGTAAGTGCTACCTCGTTGGGTAAATGTATAGTGCTTTTACTACACTACAGCTGCCTAAAGTGCCAGAGAGTTGTCTACAGCGACCATGTGCGTGTTACTATGCAATCGCGCCGAAGTGCGCAGGGGTCTCTTGAGTGAGCTGTCCATCATAGTGGGTAAATGGCGGGAAGACGGTGCACACCGCGTGTGTGTGGGCGGGGCCAAACGGGCGGGGCTTCCATGCGAGTGAACATGCCTCTTGTGTGTATATAAGGTCAGAGACCGATCAGAGCAGCAGCTGAAGATACAGAAGCTCGAGGTCACAGGAACAGCACAGGGATTGCGCTCCTGAAAGTCAAGGATGCAAAGGCCTCTGTCCAGCATCACAGCTGATTTTCGATGGTATATTTGGGAAGAAGGCACACCTGCCCAGCCTCCACGACGCTCACGATTGTTTTTGGGCTGATGAATGAGTCACTGCATTTAAGCTTCAACTACGGCACATGCTTTATTGATATCTGTAAGTGCTTCCTGTTGAGGTTTAATTTTTGTGCCAGGACCATCGTGCCAGAATGGACCCTGCCCTTCATATTTATTCAAGAAGACGCCACCGTTTTGTGCCATACCTCTACTCAACTGGAGTACTTTCTACTGGATAATCAGTAAGTGCTACCTCGTTGGGTAAATGTATAGTGCTTTTACGACACTACAGCTGCCTAAAGTGCCAGAGAGTTGTCTACAGCGACCATGTGCGTGTTACTATGCAATCGCGCCGAAGTGCGCAGGGGTCTCTTGAGTGAGCTGTCCATCATAGTGGGTAAATGGCGGGAAGACGGTGCACACCGCGTGTGTGTGGGCGGGGCCAAACGGGCGGGGCTTCCATGCGAGTGAACATGCCTCTTGTGTGTATATAAGGTCAAAAACCGATCAGAGCAGCAGCTGAAGATACAGAAGCTCGAGGTCACAAGAACAGCACAGGGATTGCGCTCCTGAAAGTCAAGGATGCAAAGGCCTCTGTCCAGCATCACAGCTGATTTTTGACAGTAGATTTGGGAAGAAGGCACACCTGCCCAGCCTCCCAACGCTCACGATTGTTTTTGGGCTGATGAATGAGTCACTGCATTTGAGCTTCAACTAGTTCCAGCGACTATGTGTGTGTTACTATGCAATCGCGCCGAAGTGCGCAGGGGTCCCTTGGGTGAGCTGTCCATCATAGTGGGTAAATGGCGGGGAGACGGTGCACACCGCGTGTGTGTGGGCGGGGCCAAACGGGCGGGGCTTCCATGCGAGTGAACATGCCTCTTGTGTGTATATAAGGTCAGAGACCGATCAGAGCAGCAGCTGAAGATACAGAAGCTCGAGGTCACAGGAACAGCACAGGGATTGCGCTCTTGAAAGTCAAGGATGCAAAGGCCTCTGTCCAGCATCACAGCTGATTTTTGACGGTAGATTTGGGAAGAAGGCACAGCTGCCCAGCCTCCCGACGCTCACGATTGTTTTTGGGCTGATGAATGAGTCACTGCATTTGAGCTTTAACTAGTTCCAGCGACTATGTGTGTGTTACTATGCAATCGCGCCGAAGTGCGCAGGGGTCTCTTGAGTGAGCTGTCCATCATAGTGGGTAATGGCGGGAAGGGGGTGCACACCTCGTGTGTGTGGGCGGGGCCAAACGGGCGGGGCTTCCATGCGAGTGAACATGCCTCTTGTGTGTATATAAGGTCAGAGACCGATCAGAGCAGCAGCTGAAGATACAGAAGCTCGTGGTCACAGGAACAGCACAGGGATTGCGCTCTTGAAAGTCAAGAATGCAAAGGCCTCTGTCCAGCATCACAGCTGATTTTCGATGGTATATTTGGGAAGAAGGCACACCTGCCCAGCCTCCACGACGCTCACGATTGATTTTGGGCTGATGAATGAGTCACTGAATTTAAGCTTCAACTAGTTCCAGCGACTATGTGTGTGTTACTATGCAATCGCGCCGAAGTGCGCAGGGGTCCCTTGAGTGAGCTGTCCATCATAGTGGGTAAATGGCGGGAAGACGGTGCACACCGCGTGTGTGTGGGCGGGGCCAAACGGGCGGGGCTTCCATGCGAGTGAACATGCCTCTTGTGTGTATATAAGGTCAGAGACCGATCAGAGCAGCAGCTGAAGATACAGAAGCTCGAGGTCACAGGAACAGCACAGGGATTGCGCTCCTGAAAGTCAAGGATGCAAAGGCCTCTGTCCAGCATCACAGCTGATTTTCGATGGTATATTTGGGAAGAAGGCACACCTGCCCAGCCTCCACGACGCTCACGATTGTTTTTGGGCTGATGAATGAGTCACTGCATTTAAGCTTCAACTACGGCACATGCTTTATTGATATCTGTAAGTGCTTCCTGTTGAGGTTTAATTTTTGTGCCAGGACCATCGTGCCAGAATGGACCCTGCCCTTCATATTTATTCAAGAAGACGCCACCGTTTTGTGCCATACCTCTACTCAACTGGAGTACTTTCTACTGGATAATCAGTAAGTGCTACCTCGTTGGGTAAATGTATAGTGCTTTTACTACACTACAGCTGCCTAAAGTGCCAGAGAGTTGTCTACAGCGACCATGTGCGTGTTACTATGCAATCGCGCCGAAGTGCGCAGGGGTCTCTTGAGTGAGCTGTCCATCATAGTGGGTAAATGGCGGGAAGACGGTGCACACCACGTGTGTGTGGGCGGGGCCAAACGGGCGGGGCTTCCATGCGAGTGAACATGCCTCTTGTGTGTATATAAGGTCAGAGACCGATCAGAGCAGCAGATGAAGATACAGAAGCTCGTGGTCACAGGAACAGCACAGGGATTGCGCTCTTGAAAGTCAAGGATGCAAAGGCCTCTGTCCAGCATCACAGCTGATTTTCGATGGTATATTTGGGAAGAAGGCACATCTGCCCAGCCTCCCAACGCTCACGATTTTTTTTGGGCTGATGAATGAGTCACTGCATTTGAGCTTCAACTAGTTCCAGCGACCAGGTGTGTGTTACTATGCAATCTCGCTGAAGTGCGCAGGGGTCCCTTGAGTGAGCTGTCCATCATAGTGGGTAAATAGCGGGAAGAGGGTGCACACCTCGTGTGTGTGGGCGGGGCCAAACGGGCGGGGCTTCCATGCGAGTGAACATGCCTCTTGTGTGTATATAAGGTCAGAGACCGATCAGAGCAGCAGCTGAAGATACAGAAGCTCGAGGTCACAGGAACAGCACAGGGATTGCGCTCGTGAAAGTCAAGGATGCAAATGCCTCTGTCCAGCATCACAGCTGATTTTTGACGGTAGATTTGGGAAGAAGGCACAGCTGCCCAGCCTCCCAACGCTCACGATTGTTTTTGGGCTGATGAATGAGTCACTGCATTTGAGCTTTAACTAGTTCCAGCGACTATGTGTGTGTTACTATGCAATCGCGCCGAAGTGCGCAGGGGTCTCTTGAGTGAGCTGTCCATCATAGTGGGTAATGGCGGGAAGGGGGTGCACACCTCGTGTGTGTGGGCGGGGCCAAACGGGCGGGGCTTCCATGCGAGTGAACATGCCTCTTGTGTGTATATAAGGTCAGAGACCGATCAGAGCAGCAGCTGAAGATACAGAAGCTCGTGGTCACAGGAACAGCACAGGGATTGCGCTCTTGAAAGTCAAGAATGCAAAGGCCTCTGTCCAGCATCACAGCTGATTTTCGATGGTATATTTGGGAAGAAGGCACACCTGCCCAGCCTCCACGACGCTCACGATTGATTTTGGGCTGATGAATGAGTCACTGAATTTAAGCTTCAACTAGTTCCAGCGACTATGTGTGTGTTACTATGCAATCGCGCCGAAGTGCGCAGGGGTCCCTTGAGTGAGCTGTCCATCATAGTGGGTAAATGGCGGGAAGACGGTGCACACCGCGTGTGTGTGGGCGGGGCCAAACGGGCGGGGCTTCCATGCGAGTGAACATGCCTCTTGTGTGTATATAAGGTCAGAGACCGATCAGAGCAGCAGCTGAAGATACAGAAGCTCGAGTTCACAGGAACAGCACAGGGATTGCGCTCCTGAAAGTCAAGGATGCAAAGGCCTCTGTCCAGCATCACAGCTGATTTTCGATGGTATATTTGGGAAGAAGGCACACCTGCCCAGCCTCCACGACGCTCACGATTGTTTTTGGGCTGATGAATGAGTCACTGCATTTAAGCTTCAACTACAGCACATGCTTTATTGATATCTGTAAGTGCTTCCTGTTGAGGTTTAATTTTTGTGCCAGGACCATCGTGCCAGAATGGACCCTGCCCTTCATATTTATTCAAGAAGACGCCACCGTTTTGTGCCATACCTCTACTCAACTGGAGTACTTTCTACTGGATAATCAGTAAGTGCTACCTCGTTGGGTAAATGTATAGTGCTTTTACTACACTACAGCTGCCTAAAGTGCCAGAGAGTTGTCTACAGCGACCATGTGCGTGTTACTCTGCAATCGCGCCGAAGTGCGCAGGGGTCTCTTGAGTGAGCTGTCCATCATAGTGGGTAAATGGCGGGAAGACGGTGCACACCACGTGTGTGTGGGCGGGGCCAAACGGGCGGGGCTTCCATGCGAGTGAACATGCCTCTTGTGTGTATATAAGGTCAGAGACCGATCAGAGCAGCAGATGAAGATACAGAAGCTCGTGGTCACAGGAACAGCTCAGGGATTGCGCTCTTGAAAGTCAAGGATGCAAAGGCCTCTGTCCAGCATCACAGCTGATTTTCGATGGTATATTTGGGAAGAAGGCACATCTGCCCAGCCTCCCAACGCTCACGATTTTTTTTGGGCTGATGAATGAGTCACTGCATTTGAGCTTCAACTAGTTCCAGCGACCAGGTGTGTGTTACTATGCAATCTCGCCGAAGTGCGCAGGGGTCCCTTGAGTGAGCTGTCCATCATAGTGGGTAAATAGCGGGAAGAGGGTGCACACCTCGTGTGTGTGGGCGGGGCCAAACGGGCGGGGCTTCCATGCGAGTGAACATGCCTCTTGTGTGTATATAAGGTCAGAGACCGATCAGAGCAGCAGCTGAAGATACAGAAGCTCGAGGTCACAGGAACAGCACAGGGATTGCGCTCGTGAAAGTCAAGGATGCAAATGCCTCTGTCCAGCATCACAGCTGATTTTTGACGGTAGATTTGGGAAGAAGGCACAGCTGCCCAGCCTCCCAACGCTCACGATTGTTTTTGGGCTGATGAATGAGTCACTGCATTTGAGCTTCAACTAGTTCCAGCGACTATGTGTGTGTTACTATGCAATCGCGCCGAAGTGCGCAGGGGTCTCTTGAGTGAGCTGTCCATCATAGTGGGTAATGGCGGGAAGGGGGTGCACACCTCGTGTGTGTGGGCGGGGCCAAACGGGCGGGGCTTCCATGCCTCTTGTGTGTATATAAGGTCAGAGACCGATCAGAGCAGCAGCTGAAGATACAGAAGCTCGTGGTCACAGGAACAGCACAGGGATTGCGCTCTTGAAAGTCAAGAATGCAAAGGCCTCTGTCCAGCATCACAGCTGATTTTCGATGGTATATTTGGGAAGAAGGCACACCTGCCCAGCCTCCACGACGCTCACGATTGATTTTGGGCTGATGAATGAGTCACTGAATTTAAGCTTCAACTAGTTCCAGCGACTATGTGTGTGTTACTATGCAATCGCGCCGAAGTGCGCAGGGGTCCCTTGAGTGAGCTGTCCATCATAGTGGGTAAATGGCGGGAAGACGGTGCACACCACGTGTGTGTGGGTGGGGCCAAACGGGCGGGGCTTCCATGCGAGTGAACATGCCTCTTGTGTGTATATAAGGTCAGAGACCGATCAGAGCAGCAGATGAAGATACAGAAGCTCTTGGTCACAGGAACAGCACAGGGATTGCGCTCTTGAAAGTCAAGGATGCAAATGCCTCTGTCCAGCATCACAGCTGATTTTCGATGGTATATTTGGGAAGAAGGCACATCTGCCCAGCCTCCCAACGCTCACGATTTTTTTTGGGCTGATGAATGAGTCACTGCATTTGAGCTTCAACTAGTTCCAGCGACCAGGTGTGTGTTACTATGCAATCTCGCCGAAGTGCGCAGGGGTCCCTTGAGTGAGCTGTCCATCATAGTGGGTAAATAGCGGGAAGAGGGTGCACACCTCGTGTGTGTGGGCGGGGCCAAACGGGCGGGGCTTCCATGCGAGTGAACATGCCTCTTGTGTGTATATAAGGTCAGAGACCGATCAGAGCAGCAGCTGAAGATACAGAAGCTCGAGGTCACAGGAACAGCACAGGGATTGCGCTCGTGAAAGTCAAGGATGCAAATGCCTCTGTCCAGCATCACAGCTGATTTTTGACAGTAGATTTGGGAAGAAGGCACAGCTGCCCAGCCTCCCAACGCTCACGATTGTTTTTGGGCTGATGAATGAGTCACTGCATTTGAGCTTCAACTAGTTCCAGCGACTATGTGTGTGTTACTATGCAATCGCGCCGAAGTGCGCAGGGGTCCCTTGAGTGAGCTGTCCATCATAGTGGGTAAATGGCGGGAAGACGGTGCACACCGCGTGTGTGTGGGCGGGGCCAAACGGGCGGGGCTTCCATGCGAGTGAACATGCCTCTTGTGTGTATATAAGGTCAAAAACCGATCAGAGCAGCAGCTGAAGATACAGAAGCTCGAGGTCACAGGAACAGCACAGGGATTGCGCTCCTGAAAGTCAAGGATGCAAAGGCCTCTGTCCAGCATCACAGCTGATTTTTGACAGTAGATTTGGGAAGAAGGCACACCTGCCCAGCCTCCCAACGCTCACGATTGTTTTTGGGCTGATGAATGAGTCACTGCATTTGAGCTTCAACTAGTTCCAGCGACTATGTGTGTGTTACTATGCAATCGCGCCGAAGTGCGCAGGGGTCCCTTGGGTGAGCTGTCCATCATAGTGGGTAAATGGCGGGGAGACGGTGCACACCGCGTGTGTGTGGGCGGGGCCAAACGGGCGGGGCTTCCATGCGAGTGAACATGCCTCTTGTGTGTATATAAGGTCAGAGACCGATCAGAGCAGCAGCTGAAGATACAGAAGCTCGAGGTCACAGGAACAGCACAGGGATTGCGCTCTTGAAAGTCAAGGATGCAAAGGCCTCTGTCCAGCATCACAGCTGATTTTTGACGGTAGATTTGGGAAGAAGGCACAGCTGCCCAGCCTCCCAACGCTCACGATTGTTTTTGGGCTGATGAATGAGTCACTGCATTTGAGCTTCAACTAGTTCCAGCGACTATGTGTGTGTTACTATGCAATCGCGCCGAAGTGCGCAGGGGTCCCTTGAGTGAGCTGTCCATCATAGTGGGTAAATGGCGGGAAGACGGTGCACACCGCGTGTGTGTGGGCGGGGCCAAACGGGCGGGGCTTCCATGCGAGTGAACATGCCTCTTGTGTGTATATAAGGTCAGAGACCGATCAGAGCAGCAGCTGAAGATACAGAAGCTCGAGGTCACAGGAACAGCACAGGGATTGCGCTCCTGAAAGTCAAGGATGCAAAGGCCTCTGTCCAGCATCACAGCTGATTTTCGATGGTATATTTGGGAAGAAGGCACACCTGCCCAGCCTCCAAGACGCTCACGATTGTTTTTGGGCTGATGAATGAGTCACTGCATTTAAGCTTCAACTAGGGCACATGCTGTAATGATATCTGTAAGTGCTTCCTGTTGAGGTTTAATTTTTGTGCCAGGACCATCCTGCCAGAATGGACCCTGCCCTTCATATTTATTCAAGAAGACGCCACCGTTTTGTGCCATACCTCTACTCAACTGGAGTACTTTCTACTGGATAATCAGTAAGTGCTACCTCGTTGGGTAAATGTATAGTGCTTTTACTACACTACAGCTGCCTAAAGTGCCAGAGAGTTGTCTACAGCGACCAGGTGTGTGTTACAATGCATTCGCGCCGAAGGGCGCAGGGGTCCCTTGAGTGAGCTGTCCATCATAGTGGGTAAATGGCGGGAAGACGGTGCACACCGCGTGTGTGTGGGCGGGGCCAAACGGGCGGGGCTTCCATGCGAGTGAACATGCCTCTTGTGTGTATATAAGGTCAGAGACCGATCAGAGCAGCAGCTGAAGATACAGAAGCTCGAGGTCACAGGAACAGCACAGGGATTGCGCTCCTGAAAGTCAAGGATGCAAAGGCCTCTGTCCAGCATCACAGCTGATTTTTTGACAGTAGATTTGGGAAGAAGGCACACCTGCCCAGCCTCCCAACGCTCACGATTGTTTTTGGGCTGATGAATGAGTCACTGCATTTGAGCTTCAACTAGTTCCAGCGACCAGGTGTGTGTTACTATGCAATCTCCCCGAAGTGCGCAGGGGTCTCTTGAGTGAGCTGTCCATCATAGTGGGTAAATGGCGGGAAGACGGTGCACACCGCGTGTGTGTGGGCGGGGCCAAACGGGCGGGGCTTCCATGCGAGTGAACATGCCTCTTGTGTGTATATAAGGTCAAAAACCGATCAGAGCAGCAGCTGAAGATACAGAAGCTCGAGGTCACAAGAACAGCACAGGGATTGCGCTCCTGAAAGTCAAGGATGCAAAGGCCTCTGTCCAGCATCACAGCTGATTTTTGACAGTAGATTTGGGAAGAAGGCACACCTGCCCAGCCTCCCAACGCTCACGATTGTTTTTGGGCTGATGAATGAGTCACTGCATTTGAGCTTCAACTAGTTCCAGCGACTATGTGTGTGTTACTATGCAATCGCGCCGAAGTGCGCAGGGGTCCCTTGGGTGAGCTGTCCATCATAGTGGGTAAATGGCGGGGAGACGGTGCACACCGCGTGTGTGTGGGCGGGGCCAAACGGGCGGGGCTTCCATGCGAGTGAACATGCCTCTTGTGTGTATATAAGGTCAGAGACCGATCAGAGCAGCAGCTGAAGATACAGAAGCTCGAGGTCACAGGAACAGCACAGGGATTGCGCTCTTGAAAGTCAAGGATGCAAAGGCCTCTGTCCAGCATCACAGCTGATTTTTGACGGTAGATTTGGGAAGAAGGCACAGCTGCCCAGCCTCCCAACGCTCACGATTGTTTTTGGGCTGATGAATGAGTCACTGCATTTGAGCTTCAACTAGTTCCAGCGACTATGTGTGTGTTACTATGCAATCGCGCCGAAGTGCGCAGGGGTCCCTTGAGTGAGCTGTCCATCATAGTGGGTAAATGGCGGGAAGACGGTGCACACCGCGTGTGTGTGGGCGGGGCCAAACGGGCGGGGCTTCCATGCGAGTGAACATGCCTCTTGTGTGTATATAAGGTCAGAGACCGATCAGAGCAGCAGCTGAAGATACAGAAGCTTGAGGTCACAGGAACAGCACAGGGATTGCGCTCCTGAAAGTCAAGGATGCAAAGGCCTCTGTCCAGCATCACAGCTGATTTTCGATGGTATATTTGGGAAGAAGGCACACCTGCCCAGCCTCCAAGACGCTCACGATTGTTTTTGGGCTGATGAATGAGTCACTGCATTTAAGCTTCAACTAGGGCACATGCTGTAATGATATCTGTAAGTGCTTCCTGTTGAGGTTTAATTTTTGTGCCAGGACCATCCTGCCAGAATGGACCCTGCCCTTCATATTTATTCAAGAAGACGCCACCGTTTTGTGCCATACCTCTACTCAACTGGAGTACTTTCTACTGGATAATCAGTAAGTGCTACCTCGTTGGGTAAATGTATAGTGCTTTTACTACACTACAGCTGCCTAAAGTGCCAGAGAGTTGTCTACAGCGACCATGTGCGTGTTACTATGCAATCGCGCCAAAGTGCGCAGGGGTCTCTTGAGTGAGCTGTCCATCATAGTGGGTAAATGGCGGGAAGAGGGTGCACACCTCGTGTGTGTGGGCGGGGCCAAACAGGCGGGGCTTCCATGCGAGTGAACATGCCTCTTGTGTGTATATAAGGTCAGAGACCGATCAGAGCAGCAGCTGAAGATACAGAAGCTCGAGGTCACAGGAACAGCACAGGGATTGCGCTCCTGAAAGTCAAGGATGCAAAGGCCTCTGTCCAGCATCACAGCTGATTTTCGATGGTATATTTGGGAAGAAGGCACACCTGCCCAGCCTCCACGACGCTCACGATTGTTTTTGGGCTGATGACTGAGTCACTGCATTTAAGCTTCAACTACGGCACATGCTTTATTGATATCTGTAAGTGCTTCCTGTTGAGGTTTAATTTTTGTGCCAGGACCATCGTGCCAGAATGGACCCTGCCCTTCATATTTATTCAAGAAGACGCCACCGTTTTGTGCCATACCTCTACTCAACTGGAGTACTTTCTACTGGATAATCAGTAAGTGCTACCTCGTTGGGTAAATGTATAGTGCTTTTACTACACTACAGCTGCCTAAAGTGCCAGAGAGTTGTCTACAGCGACCATGTGCGTGTTACTATGCAATCGCGCCGAAGTGCGCAGGGGTCTCTTGAGTGAGCTGTCCATCATAGTGGGTAAATGGCGGGAAGACGGTGCACACCACGTGTGTGTGGGCGGGGCCAAACGGGCGGGGCTTCCATGCGAGTGAACATGCCTCTTGTGTGTATATAAGGTCAGAGACCGATCAGAGCAGCAGATGAAGATACAGAAGCTCGTGGTCACAGGAACAGCACAGGGATTGCGCTCTTGAAAGTCAAGGATGCAAAGGCCTCTGTCCAGCATCACAGCTGATTTTCGATGGTATATTTGGGAAGAAGGCACATCTGCCCAGCCTCCCAACGCTCACGATTTTTTTTGGGCTGATGAATGAGTCACTGCATTTGAGCTTCAACTAGTTCCAGCGACCAGGTGTGTGTTACTATGCAATCTCGCTGAAGTGCGCAGGGGTCCCTTGAGTGAGCTGTCCATCATAGTGGGTAAATAGCGGGAAGAGGGTGCACACCTCGTGTGTGTGGGCGGGGCCAAACGGGCGGGGCTTCCATGCGAGTGAACATGCCTCTTGTGTGTATATAAGGTCAGAGACCGATCAGAGCAGCAGCTGAAGATACAGAAGCTCGAGGTCACAGGAACAGCACAGGGATTGCGCTCGTGAAAGTCAAGGATGCAAATGCCTCTGTCCAGCATCACAGCTGATTTTTGACGGTAGATTTGGGAAGAAGGCACAGCTGCCCAGCCTCCCAACGCTCACGATTGTTTTTGGGCTGATGAATGAGTCACTGCATTTGAGCTTTAACTAGTTCCAGCGACTATGTGTGTGTTACTATGCAATCGCGCCGAAGTGCGCAGGGGTCTCTTGAGTGAGCTGTCCATCATAGTGGGTAATGGCGGGAAGGGGGTGCACACCTCGTGTGTGTGGGCGGGGCCAAACGGGCGGGGCTTCCATGCGAGTGAACATGCCTCTTGTGTGTATATAAGGTCAGAGACCGATCAGAGCAGCAGCTGAAGATACAGAAGCTCGTGGTCACAGGAACAGCACAGGGATTGCGCTCTTGAAAGTCAAGAATGCAAAGGCCTCTGTCCAGCATCACAGCTGATTTTCGATGGTATATTTGGGAAGAAGGCACACCTGCCCAGCCTCCACGACGCTCACGATTGATTTTGGGCTGATGAATGAGTCACTGAATTTAAGCTTCAACTAGTTCCAGCGACTATGTGTGTGTTACTATGCAATCGCGCCGAAGTGCGCAGGGGTCCCTTGAGTGAGCTGTCCATCATAGTGGGTAAATGGCGGGAAGACGGTGCACACCGCGTGTGTGTGGGCGGGGCCAAACGGGCGGGGCTTCCATGCGAGTGAACATGCCTCTTGTGTGTATATAAGGTCAGAGACCGATCAGAGCAGCAGCTGAAGATACAGAAGCTCGAGTTCACAGGAACAGCACAGGGATTGCGCTCCTGAAAGTCAAGGATGCAAAGGCCTCTGTCCAGCATCACAGCTGATTTTCGATGGTATATTTGGGAAGAAGGCACACCTGCCCAGCCTCCACGACGCTCACGATTGTTTTTGGGCTGATGAATGAGTCACTGCATTTAAGCTTCAACTACGGCACATGCTTTATTGATATCTGTAAGTGCTTCCTGTTGAGGTTTAATTTTTGTGCCAGGACCATCGTGCCAGAATGGACCCTGCCCTTCATATTTATTCAAGAAGACGCCACCGTTTTGTGCCATACCTCTACTCAACTGGAGTACTTTCTACTGGATAATCAGTAAGTGCTACCTCGTTGGGTAAATGTATAGTGCTTTTACTACACTACAGCTGCCTAAAGTGCCAGAGAGTTGTCTACAGCGACCATGTGCGTGTTACTATGCAATCGCGCCGAAGTGCGCAGGGGTCTCTTGAGTGAGCTGTCCATCATAGTGGGTAAATGGCGGGAAGACGGTGCACACCACGTGTGTGTGGGCGGGGCCAAACGGGCGGGGCTTCCATGCGAGTGAACATGCCTCTTGTGTGTATATAAGGTCAGAGACCGATCAGAGCAGCAGATGAAGATACAGAAGCTCGTGGTCACAGGAACAGCACAGGGATTGCGCTCTTGAAAGTCAAGGATGCAAAGGCCTCTGTCCAGCATCACAGCTGATTTTCGATGGTATATTTGGGAAGAAGGCACATCTGCCCAGCCTCCCAACGCTCACGATTTTTTTTGGGCTGATGAATGAGTCACTGCATTTGAGCTTCAACTAGTTCCAGCGACCAGGTGTGTGTTACTATGCAATCTCGCCGAAGTGCGCAGGGGTCCCTTGAGTGAGCTGTCCATCATAGTGGGTAAATAGCGGGAAGAGGGTGCACACCTCGTGTGTGTGGGCGGGGCCAAACGGGCGGGGCTTCCATGCGAGTGAACATGCCTCTTGTGTGTATATAAGGTCAGAGACCGATCAGAGCAGCAGCTGAAGATACAGAAGCTCGAGGTCACAGGAACAGCACAGGGATTGCGCTCGTGAAAGTCAAGGATGCAAATGCCTCTGTCCAGCATCACAGCTGATTTTTGACGGTAGATTTGGGAAGAAGGCACAGCTGCCCAGCCTCCCAACGCTCACGATTGTTTTTGGGCTGATGAATGAGTCACTGCATTTGAGCTTCAACTAGTTCCAGCGACTATGTGTGTGTTACTATGCAATCGCGCCGAAGTGCGCAGGGGTCCCTTGAGTGAGCTGTCCATCATAGTGGGTAAATGGCGGGAAGACGGTGCACACCGCGTGTGTGTGGGCGGGGCCAAACGGGCGGGGCTTCCATGCGAGTGAACATGCCTCTTGTGTGTATATAAGGTCAGAGACCGATCAGAGCAGCAGCTGAAGATACAGAAGCTCGAGGTCACAGGAACAGCACAGGGATTGCGCTCCTGAAAGTCAAGGATGCAAAGGCCTCTGTCCAGCATCACAGCTGATTTTCGATGGTATATTTGGGAAGAAGGCACACCTGCCCAGCCTCCACGACGCTCACGATTGTTTTTGGGCTGATGAATGAGTCACTGCATTTAAGCTTCAACTACGGCACATGCTTTATTGATATCTGTAAGTGCTTCCTGTTGAGGTTTAATTTTTGTGCCAGGACCATCGTGCCAGAATGGACCCTGCCCTTCATATTTATTCAAGAAGACGCCACCGTTTTGTGCCATACCTCTACTCAACTGGAGTACTTTCTACTGGATAATCAGTAAGTGCTACCTCGTTGGGTAAATGTATAGTGCTTTTACTACACTACAGCTGCCTAAAGTGCCAGAGAGTTGTCTACAGCGACCATGTGCATGTTACTATGCAATCGCGCCGAAGTGCGCAGGGGTCTCTTGAGTGAGCTGTCCATCATAGTGGGTAAATGGCGGGAAGACGGTGCACACCACGTGTGTGTGGGTGGGGCCAAACGGGCGGGGCTTCCATGCGAGTGAACATGCCTCTTGTGTGTATATAAGGTCAGAGACCGATCAGAGCAGCAGATGAAGATACAGAAGCTCTTGGTCACAGGAACAGCACAGGGATTGCGCTCTTGAAAGTCAAGGATGCAAATGCCTCTGTCCAGCATCACAGCTGATTTTCGATGGTATATTTGGGAAGAAGGCACATCTGCCCAGCCTCCCAACGCTCACGATTTTTTTTGGGCTGATGAATGAGTCACTGCATTTGAGCTTCAACTAGTTCCAGCGACCAGGTGTGTGTTACTATGCAATCTCGCCGAAGTGCGCAGGGGTCCCTTGAGTGAGCTGTCCATCATAGTGGGTAAATAGCGGGAAGAGGGTGCACACCTCGTGTGTGTGGGCGGGGCCAAACGGGCGGGGCTTCCATGCGAGTGAACATGCCTCTTGTGTGTATATAAGGTCAGAGACCGATCAGAGCAGCAGCTGAAGATACAGAAGCTCGAGGTCACAGGAACAGCACAGGGATTGCGCTCCTGAAAGTCAAGGATGCAAAGGCCTCTGTCCAGCATCACAGCTGATTTTTGACAGTAGATTTGGGAAGAAGGCACACCTGCCCAGCCTCCCAATGCTCACGATTGTTTTTGGGCTGATGAATGAGTCACTGCATTTGAGCTTCAACTAGTTCCAGCGACTATGTGTGTGTTACTATGCAATCGCGCCGAAGTGCGCAGGGGTCCCTTGGGTGAGCTGTCCATCATAGTGGGTAAATGGCGGGGAGACGGTGCACACCGCGTGTGTGTGGGCGGGGCCAAACGGGCGGGGCTTCCATGCGAGTGAACATGCCTCTTGTGTGTATATAAGGTCAGAGACCGATCAGAGCAGCAGCTGAAGATACAGAAGCTCGAGGTCACAGGAACAGCACAGGGATTGCGCTCTTGAAAGTCAAGGATGCAAAGGCCTCTGTCCAGCATCACAGCTGATTTTTGACGGTAGATTTGGGAAGAAGGCACAGCTGCCCAGCCTCCCAACGCTCACGATTGTTTTTGGGCTGATGAATGAGTCACTGCATTTGAGCTTCAACTAGTTCCAGCGACTATGTGTGTGTTACTATGCAATCGCGCCGAAGTGCGCAGGGGTCCCTTGAGTGAGCTGTCCATCATAGTGGGTAAATGGCGGGAAGACGGTGCACACCGCGTGTGTGTGGGCGGGGCCAAACGGGCGGGGCTTCCATGCGAGTGAACATGCCTCTTGTGTGTATATAAGGTCAGAGACCGATCAGAGCAGCAGCTGAAGATACAGAAGCTCGAGGTCACAGGAACAGCACAGGGATTGCGCTCCTGAAAGTCAAGGATGCAAAGGCCTCTGTCCAGCATCACAGCTGATTTTCGATGGTATATTTGGGAAGAAGGCACACCTGCCCAGCCTCCAAGACGCTCACGATTGTTTTTGGGCTGATGAATGAGTCACTGCATTTAAGCTTCAACTAGGGCACATGCTGTAATGATATCTGTAAGTGCTTCCTGTTGAGGTTTAATTTTTGTGCCAGGACCATCCTGCCAGAATGGACCCTGCCCTTCATATTTATTCAAGAAGACGCCACCGTTTTGTGCCATACCTCTACTCAACTGGAGTACTTTCTACTGGATAATCAGTAAGTGCTACCTCGTTGGGTAAATGTATAGTGCTTTTACTACACTACAGCTGCCTAAAGTGCCAGAGAGTTGTCTACAGCGACCAGGTGTGTGTTACAATGCATTCGCGCCGAAGGGCGCAGGGGTCCCTTGAGTGAGCTGTCCATCATAGTGGGTAAATGGCGGGAAGACGGTGCACACCGCGTGTGTGTGGGCGGGGCCAAACGGCGGGGCTTCCATGCGAGTGAACATGCCTCTTGTGTGTATATAAGGTCAGAGACCGATCAGAGCAGCAGCTGAAGATACAGAAGCTCGAGGTCACAGGAACAGCACAGGGATTGCGCTCCTGAAAGTCAAGGATGCAAAGGCCTCTGTCCAGCATCACAGCTGATTTTTTGACAGTAGATTTGGGAAGAAGGCACACCTGCCCAGCCTCCCAACGCTCACGATTGTTTTTGGGCTGATGAATGAGTCACTGCATTTGAGCTTCAACTAGTTCCAGCGACCAGGTGTGTGTTACTATGCAATCTCCCCGAAGTGCGCAGGGGTCTCTTGAGTGAGCTGTCCATCATAGTGGGTAAATGGCGGGAAGACGGTGCACACCACATGTGTGTGGGCGGGGCCAAACGGGCGGCGCTTGCATGCGAGTGAACATGCCTCTTGTGTGTATGTAAGGTCAGAGACCGATCAGAGCAGCAGCTGAAGATACAGAAGCTCGTGGTCACAGGAACAGCACAGGGATTGCGCTCTTGAAAGTCAAGGATGCAAAGGCCTCTGTCCAGCATCACAGCTGATTTTTGACGGTAGATTTGGGAAGAAGGCACAGCTGCCCAGCCTCCCAACGCTCACGATTGTTTTTGGGCTGATGAATGAGTCACTGCATTTGAGCTTCAACTACTTCCAGCGACTATGTGTGTGTTACTATGCAATCGCGCCGAAGTGCGCAGGGGTCCCTTGAGTGAGCTGTCCATCATAGTGGGTAAATGGCGGGAAGACGGTGCACACCGCGTGTGTGTGGGCGGGGCCAAACGGGCGGGGCTTCCATGCGAGTGAACATGCCTCTTGTGTGTATATAAGGTCAGAGACCGATCAGAGCAGCAGCTGAAGATACAGAAGCTCGAGGTCACAGGAACAGCACAGGGATTGCGCTCCTGAAAGTCAAGGATGCAAAGGCCTCTGTCCAGCATCACAGCTGATTTTCGATGGTATATTTGGGAAGAAGGCACACCTGCCCAGCCTCCACGACGCTCACGATTGTTTTTGGGCTGATGAATGAGTCACTGCATTTAAGCTTCAACTACGGCACATGCTTTATTGATATCTGTAAGTGCTTCCTGTTGAGGTTTAATTTTTGTGCCAGGACCATCGTGCCAGAATGGACCCTGCCCTTCATATTTATTCAAGAAGACGCCACCGTTTTGTGCCATACCTCTACTCAACTGGAGTACTTTCTACTGGATAATCAGTAAGTGCTACCTCGTTGGGTAAATGTATAGTGCTTTTACTACACTACAGCTGCCTAAAGTGCCAGAGAGTTGTCTACAGCGACCATGTGCGTGTTACTATGCAATCGCGCCGAAGTGCGCAGGGGTCTCTTGAGTGAGCTGTCCATCATAGTGGGTAAATGGCGGGAAGACGGTGCACACCACGTGTGTGTGGGTGGGGCCAAACAGGCGGGGCTTCCATGCGAGTGAACATGCCTCTTGTGTGTATATAAGGTCAGAGACCGATCAGAGCAGCAGATGAAGATACAGAAGCTCGTGGTCACAGGAACAGCACAGGGATTGCGCTCTTGAAAGTCAAGGATGCAAAGGCCTCTGTCCAGCATCACAGCTGATTTTCGATGGTATATTTGGGAAGAAGGCACATCTGCCCAGCCTCCCAACGCTCACGATTTTTTTTGGGCTGATGAATGAGTCACTGCATTTGAGCTTCAACTAGTTCCAGCGACCAGGTGTGTGTTACTATGCAATCTCGCCGAAGTGCGCAGGGGTCCCTTGAGTGAGCTGTCCATCATAGTGGGTAAATAGCGGGAAGAGGGTGCACACCTCGTGTGTGTGGGCGGGGCCAAACATGCGAGTGAACATGCCTCTTGTGTGTATATAAGGTCAGAGACCGATCAGAGCAGCAGCTGAAGATACAGAAGCTCGAGGTCACAGGAACAGCACAGGGATTGCGCTCGTGAAAGTCAAGGATGCAAATGCCTCTGTCCAGCATCACAGCTGATTTTTGACAGTAGATTTGGGAAGAAGGCACAGCTGCCCAGCCTCCCAACGCTCACGATTGTTTTTGGGCTGATGAATGAGTCACTGCATTTGAGCTTCAACTAGTTCCAGCGACTATGTGTGTGTTACTATGCAATCGCGCCGAAGTGCGCAGGGGTCCCTTGAGTGAGCTGTCCATCATAGTGGGTAAATGGCGGGAAGACGGTGCACACCGCGTGTGTGTGGGCGGGGCCAAACGGGCGGGGCTTCCATGCGAGTGAACATGCCTCTTGTGTGTATATAAGGTCAAAAACCGATCAGAGCAGCAGCTGAAGATACAGAAGCTCGAGGTCACAGGAACAGCACAGGGATTGCGCTCCTGAAAGTCAAGGATGCAAAGGCCTCTGTCCAGCATCACAGCTGATTTTTGACAGTAGATTTGGGAAGAAGGCACACCTGCCCAGCCTCCCAACGCTCACGATTGTTTTTGGGCTGATGAATGAGTCACTGCATTTGAGCTTCAACTAGTTCCAGCGACTATGTGTGTGTTACTATGCAATCGCGCCGAAGTGCGCAGGGGTCCCTTGGGTGAGCTGTCCATCATAGTGGGTAAATGGCGGGGAGACGGTGCACACCGCGTGTGTGTGTGGGCGGGGCCAAACGGGCGGGGCTTCCATGCGAGTGAACATGCCTCTTGTGTGTATATAAGGTCAGAGACCGATCAGAGCAGCAGCTGAAGATACAGAAGCTCGAGGTCACAGGAACAGCACAGGGATTGCGCTCTTGAAAGTCAAGGATGCAAAGGCCTCTGTCCAGCATCACAGCTGATTTTTGACGGTAGATTTGGGAAGAAGGCACAGCTGCCCAGCCTCCCAACGCTCACGATTGTTTTTGGGCTGATGAATGAGTCACTGCATTTGAGCTTCAACTAGTTCCAGCGACTATGTGTGTGTTACTATGCAATCGCGCCGAAGTGCGCAGGGGTCCCTTGAGTGAGCTGTCCATCATAGTGGGTAAATGGCGGGAAGACGGTGCACACCGCGTGTGTGTGGGCGGGGCCAAACGGGCGGGGCTTCCATGCGAGTGAACATGCCTCTTGTGTGTATATAAGGTCAGAGACCGATCAGAGCAGCAGCTGAAGATACAGAAGCTTGAGGTCACAGGAACAGCACAGGGATTGCGCTCCTGAAAGTCAAGGATGCAAAGGCCTCTGTCCAGCATCACAGCTGATTTTCGATGGTATATTTGGGAAGAAGGCACACCTGCCCAGCCTCCAAGACGCTCACGATTGTTTTTGGGCTGATGAATGAGTCACTGCATTTAAGCTTCAACTAGGGCACATGCTGTAATGATATCTGTAAGTGCTTCCTGTTGAGGTTTAATTTTTGTGCCAGGACCATCCTGCCAGAATGGACCCTGCCCTTCATATTTATTCAAGAAGACGCCACCGTTTTGTGCCATACCTCTACTCAACTGGAGTACTTTCTACTGGATAATCAGTAAGTGCTACCTCGTTGGGTAAATGTATAGTGCTTTTACTACACTACAGCTGCCTAAAGTGCCAGAGAGTTGTCTACAGCGACCATGTGCGTGTTACTATGCAATCGCGCCGAAGTGCGCAGGGGTCTCTTGAGTGAGCTGTCCATCATAGTGGGTAAATGGCGGGAAGAGGGTGCACACCTCGTGTGTGTGGGCGGGGCCAAACAGGCGGGGCTTCCATGCGAGTGAACATGCCTCTTGTGTGTATATAAGGTCAGAGACCGATCAGAGCAGCAGCTGAAGATACAGAAGCTCGAGGTCACAGGAACAGCACAGGGATTGCGCTCCTGAAAGTCAAGGATGCAAAGGCCTCTGTCCAGCATCACAGCTGATTTTCGATGGTATATTTGGGAAGAAGGCACACCTGCCCAGCCTCCACGACGCTCACGATTGTTTTTGGGCTGATGACTGAGTCACTGCATTTAAGCTTCAACTACGGCACATGCTTTATTGATATCTGTAAGTGCTTCCTGTTGAGGTTTAATTTTTGTGCCAGGACCATCGTGCCAGAATGGACCCTGCCCTTCATATTTATTCAAGAAGACGCCACCGTTTTGTGCCATACCTCTACTCAACTGGAGTACTTTCTACTGGATAATCAGTAAGTGCTACCTCGTTGGGTAAATGTATAGTGCTTTTACTACACTACAGCTGCCTAAAGTGCCAGAGAGTTGTCTACAGCGACCATGTGCGTGTTACTATGCAATCGCGCCGAAGTGCGCAGGGGTCTCTTGAGTGAGCTGTCCATCATAGTGGGTAAATGGCGGGAAGACGGTGCACACCACGTGTGTGTGGGCGGGGCCAAACGGGCGGGGCTTCCATGCGAGTGAACATGCCTCTTGTGTGTATATAAGGTCAGAGACCGATCAGAGCAGCAGATGAAGATACAGAAGCTCGTGGTCACAGGAACAGCACAGGGATTGCGCTCTTGAAAGTCAAGGATGCAAAGGCCTCTGTCCAGCATCACAGCTGATTTTCGATGGTATATTTGGGAAGAAGGCACATCTGCCCAGCCTCCCAACGCTCACGATTTTTTTTGGGCTGATGAATGAGTCACTGCATTTGAGCTTCAACTAGTTCCAGCGACCAGGTGTGTGTTACTATGCAATCTCGCCGAAGTGCGCAGGGGTCCCTTGAGTGAGCTGTCCATCATAGTGGGTAAATAGCGGGAAGAGGGTGCACACCTCGTGTGTGTGGGCGGGGCCAAACGGGCGGGGCTTCCATGCGAGTGAACATGCCTCTTGTGTGTATATAAGGTCAGAGACCGATCAGAGCAGCAGCTGAAGATACAGAAGCTCGAGGTCACAGGAACAGCACAGGGATTGCGCTCGTGAAAGTCAAGGATGCAAATGCCTCTGTCCAGCATCACAGCTGATTTTTGACAGTAGATTTGGGAAGAAGGCACAGCTGCCCAGCCTCCCAACGCTCACGATTGTTTTTGGGCTGATGAATGAGTCACTGCATTTGAGCTTCAACTAGTTCCAGCGACTATGTGTGTGTTACTATGCAATCGCGCCGAAGTGCGCAGGGGTCCCTTGAGTGAGCTGTCCATCATAGTGGGTAAATGGCGGGAAGACGGTGCACACCGCGTGTGTGTGGGCGGGGCCAAACGGGCGGGGCTTCCATGCGAGTGAACATGCCTCTTGTGTGTATATAAGGTCAAAAACCGATCAGAGCAGCAGCTGAAGATACAGAAGCTCGAGGTCACAGGAACAGCACAGGGATTGCGCTCCTGAAAGTCAAGGATGCAAAGGCCTCTGTCCAGCATCACAGCTGATTTTTGACAGTAGATTTGGGAAGAAGGCACACCTGCCCAGCCTCCCAACGCTCACGATTGTTTTTGGGCTGATGAATGAGTCACTGCATTTGAGCTTCAACTAGTTCCAGCGACTATGTGTGTGTTACTATGCAATCGCGCCGAAGTGCGCAGGGGTCCCTTGGGTGAGCTGTCCATCATAGTGGGTAAATGGCGGGGAGACGGTGCACACCGCGTGTGTGTGGGCGGGGCCAAACGGGCGGGGCTTCCATGCGAGTGAACATGCCTCTTGTGTGTATATAAGGTCAGAGACCGACCAGAGCAGCAGCTGAAGATACAGAAGCTCGAGGTCACAGGAACAGCACAGGGATTGCGCTCTTGAAAGTCAAGGATGCAAAGGCCTCTGTCCAGCATCACAGCTGATTTTTGACGGTAGATTTGGGAAGAAGGCACAGCTGCCCAGCCTCCCAACGCTCACGATTGTTTTTGGGCTGATGAATGAGTCACTGCATTTGAGCTTCAACTAGTTCCAGCGACTATGTGTGTGTTACTATGCAATCGCGCCGAAGTGCGCAGGGGTCCCTTGAGTGAGCTGTCCATCATAGTGGGTAAATGGCGGGAAGACGGTGCACACCGCGTGTGTGTGGGCGGGGCCAAACGGGCGGGGCTTCCATGCGAGTGAACATGCCTCTTGTGTGTATATAAGGTCAGAGACCGATCAGAGCAGCAGCTGAAGATACAGAAGCTCGAGGTCACAGGAACAGCACAGGGATTGCGCTCCTGAAAGTCAAGGATGCAAAGGCCTCTGTCCAGCATCACAGCTGATTTTCGATGGTATATTTGGGAAGAAGGCACACCTGCCCAGCCTCCAAGACGCTCACGATTGTTTTTGGGCTGATGAATGAGGCACTGCATTTAAGCTTCAACTAGGGCACATGCTGTAATGATATCTGTAAGTGCTTCCTGTTGAGGTTTAATTTTTGTGCCAGGACCATCCTGCCAGAATGGACCCTGCCCTTCATATTTATTCAAGAAGACGCCACCGTTTTGTGCCATACCTCTACTCAACTGGAGTACTTTCTACTGGATAATCAGTAAGTGCTACCTCGTTGGGTAAATGTATAGTGCTTTTACTACACTACAGCTGCCTAAAGTGCCAGAGAGTTGTCTACAGCGACCAGGTGTGTGTTACAATGCATTCGCGCCGAAGGGCGCAGGGGTCCCTTGAGTGAGCTGTCCATCATAGTGGGTAAATGGCGGGAAGACGGTGCACACCGCGTGTGTGTGGGCGGGGCCAAACGGGCGGGGCTTCCATGCGAGTGAACATGCCTCTTGTGTGTATATAAGGTCAGAGACCGATCAGAGCAGCAGCTGAAGATACAGAAGCTCGAGGTCACAGGAACAGCACAGGGATTGCGCTCCTGAAAGTCAAGGATGCAAAGGCCTCTGTCCAGCATCACAGCTGATTTTTTGACAGTAGATTTGGGAAGAAGGCACACCTGCCCAGCCTCCCAACGCTCACGATTGTTTTTGGGCTGATGAATGAGTCACTGCATTTGAGCTTCAACTAGTTCCAGCGACCAGGTGTGTGTTACTATGCAATCTCCCCGAAGTGCGCAGGGGTCTCTTGAGTGAGCTGTCCATCATAGTGGGTAAATGGCGGGAAGACGGTGCACACCACATGTGTGTGGGCGGGGCCAAACGGGCGGCGCTTGCATGCGAGTGAACATGCCTCTTGTGTGTATGTAAGGTCAGAGACCGATCAGAGCAGCAGCTGAAGATACAGAAGCTCGTGGTCACAGGAACAGCACAGGGATTGCGCTCTTGAAAGTCAAGGATGCAAAGGCCTCTGTCCAGCATCACAGCTGATTTTTGACGGTAGATTTGGGAAGAAGGCACAGCTGCCCAGCCTCCCAACGCTCACGATTGTTTTTGGGCTGATGAATGAGTCACTGCATTTGAGCTTCAACTAGTTCCAGCGACTATGTGTGTGTTACTATGCAATCGCGCCGAAGTGCGCAGGGGTCCCTTGAGTGAGCTGTCCATCATAGTGGGTAAATGGCGGGAAGACGGTGCACACCGCGTGTGTGTGGGCGGGGCCAAACGGGCGGGGCTTCCATGCGAGTGAACATGCCTCTTGTGTGTATATAAGGTCAGAGACCGATCAGAGCAGCAGCTGAAGATACAGAAGCTCGAGGTCACAGGAACAGCACAGGGATTGCGCTCCTGAAAGTCAAGGATGCAAAGGCCTCTGTCCAGCATCACAGCTGATTTTCGATGGTATATTTGGGAAGAAGGCACACCTGCCCAGCCTCCACGACGCTCACGATTGTTTTTGGGCTGATGAATGAGTCACTGCATTTAAGCTTCAACTACGGCACATGCTTTATTGATATCTGTAAGTGCTTCCTGTTGAGGTTGAATTTTTGTGCCAGGACCATCGTGCCAGAATGGACCCTGCCCTTCATATTTATTCAAGAAGACGCCACCGTTTTGTGCCATACCTCTACTCAACTGGAGTACTTTCTACTGGATAATCAGTAAGTGCTACCTCGTTGGGTAAATGTATAGTGCTTTTACTACACTACAGCTGCCTAAAGTGCCAGAGAGTTGTCTACAGCGACCATGTGCGTGTTACTATGCAATCGCGCCGAAGTGCGCAGGGGTCTCTTGAGTGAGCTGTCCATCATAGTGGGTAAATGGCGGGAAGACGGTGCACACCACGTGTGTGTGGGTGGGGCCAAACAGGCGGGGCTTCCATGCGAGTGAACATGCCTCTTGTGTGTATATAAGGTCAGAGACCGATCAGAGCAGCAGATGAAGATACAGAAGCTCGTGGTCACAGGAACAGCACAGGGATTGCGCTCTTGAAAGTCAAGGATGCAAAGGCCTCTGTCCAGCATCACAGCTGATTTTCGATGGTATATTTGGGAAGAAGGCACATCTGCCCAGCCTCCCAACGCTCACGATTTTTTTTGGGCTGATGAATGAGTCACTGCATTTGAGCTTCAACTAGTTCCAGCGACCAGGTGTGTGTTACTATGCAATCTCGCCGAAGTGCGCAGGGGTCCCTTGAGTGAGCTGTCCATCATAGTGGGTAAATAGCGGGAAGAGGGTGCACACCTCGTGTGTGTGGGCGGGGCCAAACATGCGAGTGAACATGCCTCTTGTGTGTATATAAGGTCAGAGACCGATCAGAGCAGCAGCTGAAGATACAGAAGCTCGAGGTCACAGGAACAGCACAGGGATTGCGCTCGTGAAAGTCAAGGATGCAAATGCCTCTGTCCAGCATCACAGCTGATTTTTGACAGTAGATTTGGGAAGAAGGCACAGCTGCCCAGCCTCCCAACGCTCACGATTGTTTTTGGGCTGATGAATGAGTCACTGCATTTGAGCTTCAACTAGTTCCAGCGACTATGTGTGTGTTACTATGCAATCGCGCCGAAGTGCGCAGGGGTCCCTTGAGTGAGCTGTCCATCATAGTGGGTAAATGGCGGGAAGACGGTGCACACCGCGTGTGTGTGGGCGGGGCCAAACGGGCGGGGCTTCCATGCGAGTGAACATGCCTCTTGTGTGTATATAAGGTCAGAGACCGATCAGAGCAGCAGCTGAAGATACAGAAGCTTGAGGTCACAGGAACAGCACAGGGATTGCGCTCCTGAAAGTCAAGGATGCAAAGGCCTCTGTCCAGCATCACAGCTGATTTTCGATGGTATATTTGGGAAGAAGGCACACCTGCCCAGCCTCCAAGACGCTCACGATTGTTTTTGGGCTGATGAATGAGTCACTGCATTTAAGCTTCAACTAGGGCACATGCTGTAATGATATCTGTAAGTGCTTCCTGTTGAGGTTTAATTTTTGTGCCAGGACCATCCTGCCAGAATGGACCCTGCCCTTCATATTTATTCAAGAAGACGCCACCGTTTTGTGCCATACCTCTACTCAACTGGAGTACTTTCTACTGGATAATCAGTAAGTGCTACCTCGTTGGGTAAATGTATAGTGCTTTTACTACACTACAGCTGCCTAAAGTGCCAGAGAGTTGTCTACAGCGACCATGTGCGTGTTACTATGCAATCGCGCCGAAGTGCGCAGGGGTCTCTTGAGTGAGCTGTCCATCATAGTGGGTAAATGGCGGGAAGAGGGTGCACACCTCGTGTGTGTGGGCGGGGCCAAACAGGCGGGGCTTCCATGCGAGTGAACATGCCTCTTGTGTGTATATAAGGTCAGAGACCGATCAGAGCAGCAGCTGAAGATACAGAAGCTCGAGGTCACAGGAACAGCACAGGGATTGCGCTCCTGAAAGTCAAGGATGCAAAGGCCTCTGTCCAGCATCACAGCTGATTTTCGATGGTATATTTGGGAAGAAGGCACACCTGCCCAGCCTCCACGACGCTCACGATTGTTTTTGGGCTGATGACTGAGTCACTGCATTTAAGCTTCAACTACGGCACATGCTTTATTGATATCTGTAAGTGCTTCCTGTTGAGGTTTAATTTTTGTGCCAGGACCATCGTGCCAGAATGGACCCTGCCCTTCATATTTATTCAAGAAGACGCCACCGTTTTGTGCCATACCTCTACTCAACTGGAGTACTTTCTACTGGATAATCAGTAAGTGCTACCTCGTTGGGTAAATGTATAGTGCTTTTACTACACTACAGCTGCCTAAAGTGCCAGAGAGTTGTCTACAGCGACCATGTGCGTGTTACTATGCAATCGCGCCGAAGTGCGCAGGGGTCTCTTGAGTGAGCTGTCCATCATAGTGGGTAAATGGCGGGAAGACGGTGCACACCACGTGTGTGTGGGCGGGGCCAAACGGGCGGGGCTTCCATGCGAGTGAACATGCCTCTTGTGTGTATATAAGGTCAGAGACCGATCAGAGCAGCAGATGAAGATACAGAAGCTCGTGGTCACAGGAACAGCACAGGGATTGCGCTCTTGAAAGTCAAGGATGCAAAGGCCTCTGTCCAGCATCACAGCTGATTTTCGATGGTATATTTGGGAAGAAGGCACATCTGCCCAGCCTCCCAACGCTCACGATTTTTTTTGGGCTGATGAATGAGTCACTGCATTTGAGCTTCAACTAGTTCCAGCGACCAGGTGTGTGTTACTATGCAATCTCGCCGAAGTGCGCAGGGGTCCCTTGAGTGAGCTGTCCATCATAGTGGGTAAATAGCGGGAAGAGGGTGCACACCTCGTGTGTGTGGGCGGGGCCAAACGGGCGGGGCTTCCATGCGAGTGAACATGCCTCTTGTGTGTATATAAGGTCAGAGACCGATCAGAGCAGCAGCTGAAGATACAGAAGCTCGAGGTCACAGGAACAGCACAGGGATTGCGCTCGTGAAAGTCAAGGATGCAAATGCCTCTGTCCAGCATCACAGCTGATTTTTGACAGTAGATTTGGGAAGAAGGCACAGCTGCCCAGCCTCCCAACGCTCACGATTGTTTTTGGGCTGATGAATGAGTCACTGCATTTGAGCTTCAACTAGTTCCAGCGACTATGTGTGTGTTACTATGCAATCGCGCCGAAGTGCGCAGGGGTCCCTTGAGTGAGCTGTCCATCATAGTGGGTAAATGGCGGGAAGACGGTGCACACCGCGTGTGTGTGGGCGGGGCCAAACGGGCGGGGCTTCCATGCGAGTGAACATGCCTCTTGTGTGTATATAAGGTCAAAAACCGATCAGAGCAGCAGCTGAAGATACAGAAGCTCGAGGTCACAGGAACAGCACAGGGATTGCGCTCCTGAAAGTCAAGGATGCAAAGGCCTCTGTCCAGCATCACAGCTGATTTTTGACAGTAGATTTGGGAAGAAGGCACACCTGCCCAGCCTCCCAACGCTCACGATTGTTTTTGGGCTGATGAATGAGTCACTGCATTTGAGCTTCAACTAGTTCCAGCGACTATGTGTGTGTTACTATGCAATCGCGCCGAAGTGCGCAGGGGTCCCTTGGGTGAGCTGTCCATCATAGTGGGTAAATGGCGGGGAGACGGTGCACACCGCGTGTGTGTGGGCGGGGCCAAACGGGCGGGGCTTCCATGCGAGTGAACATGCCTCTTGTGTGTATATAAGGTCAGAGACCGACCAGAGCAGCAGCTGAAGATACAGAAGCTCGAGGTCACAGGAACAGCACAGGGATTGCGCTCTTGAAAGTCAAGGATGCAAAGGCCTCTGTCCAGCATCACAGCTGATTTTTGACGGTAGATTTGGGAAGAAGGCACAGCTGCCCAGCCTCCCAACGCTCACGATTGTTTTTGGGCTGATGAATGAGTCACTGCATTTGAGCTTCAACTAGTTCCAGCGACTATGTGTGTGTTACTATGCAATCGCGCCGAAGTGCGCAGGGGTCCCTTGAGTGAGCTGTCCATCATAGTGGGTAAATGGCGGGAAGACGGTGCACACCGCGTGTGTGTGGGCGGGGCCAAACGGGCGGGGCTTCCATGCGAGTGAACATGCCTCTTGTGTGTATATAAGGTCAGAGACCGATCAGAGCAGCAGCTGAAGATACAGAAGCTCGAGGTCACAGGAACAGCACAGGGATTGCGCTCCTGAAAGTCAAGGATGCAAAGGCCTCTGTCCAGCATCACAGCTGATTTTCGATGGTATATTTGGGAAGAAGGCACACCTGCCCAGCCTCCAAGACGCTCACGATTGTTTTTGGGCTGATGAATGAGGCACTGCATTTAAGCTTCAACTAGGGCACATGCTGTAATGATATCTGTAAGTGCTTCCTGTTGAGGTTTAATTTTTGTGCCAGGACCATCCTGCCAGAATGGACCCTGCCCTTCATATTTATTCAAGAAGACGCCACCGTTTTGTGCCATACCTCTACTCAACTGGAGTACTTTCTACTGGATAATCAGTAAGTGCTACCTCGTTGGGTAAATGTATAGTGCTTTTACTACACTACAGCTGCCTAAAGTGCCAGAGAGTTGTCTACAGCGACCAGGTGTGTGTTACAATGCATTCGCGCCGAAGGGCGCAGGGGTCCCTTGAGTGAGCTGTCCATCATAGTGGGTAAATGGCGGGAAGACGGTGCACACCGCGTGTGTGTGGGCGGGGCCAAACGGGCGGGGCTTCCATGCGAGTGAACATGCCTCTTGTGTGTATATAAGGTCAGAGACCGATCAGAGCAGCAGCTGAAGATACAGAAGCTCGAGGTCACAGGAACAGCACAGGGATTGCGCTCCTGAAAGTCAAGGATGCAAAGGCCTCTGTCCAGCATCACAGCTGATTTTTTGACAGTAGATTTGGGAAGAAGGCACACCTGCCCAGCCTCCCAACGCTCACGATTGTTTTTGGGCTGATGAATGAGTCACTGCATTTGAGCTTCAACTAGTTCCAGCGACCAGGTGTGTGTTACTATGCAATCTCCCCGAAGTGCGCAGGGGTCTCTTGAGTGAGCTGTCCATCATAGTGGGTAAATGGCGGGAAGACGGTGCACACCACATGTGTGTGGGCGGGGCCAAACGGGCGGCGCTTGCATGCGAGTGAACATGCCTCTTGTGTGTATGTAAGGTCAGAGACCGATCAGAGCAGCAGCTGAAGATACAGAAGCTCGTGGTCACAGGAACAGCACAGGGATTGCGCTCTTGAAAGTCAAGGATGCAAAGGCCTCTGTCCAGCATCACAGCTGATTTTTGACGGTAGATTTGGGAAGAAGGCACAGCTGCCCAGCCTCCCAACGCTCACGATTGTTTTTGGGCTGATGAATGAGTCACTGCATTTGAGCTTCAACTAGTTCCAGCGACTATGTGTGTGTTACTATGCAATCGCGCCGAAGTGCGCAGGGGTCCCTTGAGTGAGCTGTCCATCATAGTGGGTAAATGGCGGGAAGACGGTGCACACCGCGTGTGTGTGGGCGGGGCCAAACGGGCGGGGCTTCCATGCGAGTGAACATGCCTCTTGTGTGTATATAAGGTCAGAGACCGATCAGAGCAGCAGCTGAAGATACAGAAGCTCGAGGTCACAGGAACAGCACAGGGATTGCGCTCCTGAAAGTCAAGGATGCAAAGGCCTCTGTCCAGCATCACAGCTGATTTTCGATGGTATATTTGGGAAGAAGGCACACCTGCCCAGCCTCCACGACGCTCACGATTGTTTTTGGGCTGATGAATGAGTCACTGCATTTAAGCTTCAACTACGGCACATGCTTTATTGATATCTGTAAGTGCTTCCTGTTGAGGTTTAATTTTTGTGCCAGGACCATCGTGCCAGAATGGACCCTGCCCTTCATATTTATTCAAGAAGACGCCACCGTTTTGTGCCATACCTCTACTCAACTGGAGTACTTTCTACTGGATAATCAGTAAGTGCTACCTCGTTGGGTAAATGTATAGTGCTTTTACTACACTACAGCTGCCTAAAGTGCCAGAGAGTTGTCTACAGCGACCATGTGCGTGTTACTATGCAATCGCGCCGAAGTGCGCAGGGGTCTCTTGAGTGAGCTGTCCATCATAGTGGGTAAATGGCGGGAAGACGGTGCACACCACGTGTGTGTGGGTGGGGCCAAACGGGCGGGGCTTCCATGCGAGTGAACATGCCTCTTGTGTGTATATAAGGTCAGAGACCGATCAGAGCAGCAGATGAAGATACAGAAGCTCGTGGTCACAGGAACAGCACAGGGATTGCGCTCTTGAAAGTCAAGGATGCAAAGGCCTCTGTCCAGCATCACAGCTGATTTTCGATGGTATATTTGGGAAGAAGGCACATCTGCCCAGCCTCCCAACGCTCACGATTTTTTTTGGGCTGATGAATGAGTCACTGCATTTGAGCTTCAACTAGTTCCAGCGACCAGGTGTGTGTTACTATGCAATCTCGCTGAAGTGCGCAGGGGTCCCTTGAGTGAGCTGTCCATCATAGTGGGTAAATAGCGGGAAGAGGGTGCACACCTCGTGTGTGTGGGCGGGGCCAAACGGGCGGGGCTTCCATGCGAGTGAACATGCCTCTTGTGTGTATATAAGGTCAGAGACCGATCAGAGCAGCAGCTGAAGATACAGAAGCTCGAGGTCACAGGAACAGCACAGGGATTGCGCTCGTGAAAGTCAAGGATGCAAATGCCTCTGTCCAGCATCACAGCTGATTTTTGACGGTAGATTTGGGAAGAAGGCACAGCTGCCCAGCCTCCCAACGCTCACGATTGTTTTTGGGCTGATGAATGAGTCACTGCATTTGAGCTTTAACTAGTTCCAGCGACTATGTGTGTGTTACTATGCAATCGCGCCGAAGTGCGCAGGGGTCTCTTGAGTGAGCTGTCCATCATAGTGGGTAATGGCGGGAAGGGGGTGCACACCTCGTGTGTGTGGGTGGGGCCAAACGGGCGGGGCTTCCATGCGAGTGAACATGCCTCTTGTGTGTATATAAGGTCAGAGACCGATCAGAGCAGCAGCTGAAGATACAGAAGCTCGTGGTCACAGGAACAGCACAGGGATTGCGCTCTTGAAAGTCAAGAATGCAAAGGCCTCTGTCCAGCATCACAGCTGATTTTCGATGGTATATTTGGGAAGAAGGCACACCTGCCCAGCCTCCACGACGCTCACGATTGATTTTGGGCTGATGAATGAGTCACTGAATTTAAGCTTCAACTAGTTCCAGCGACTATGTGTGTGTTACTATGCAATCGCGCCGAAGTGCGCAGGGGTCCCTTGAGTGAGCTGTCCATCATAGTGGGTAAATGGCGGGAAGACGGTGCACACCGCGTGTGTGTGGGCGGGGCCAAACGGGCGGGGCTTCCATGCGAGTGAACATGCCTCTTGTGTGTATATAAGGTCAGAGACCGATCAGAGCAGCAGCTGAAGATACAGAAGCTCGAGGTCACAGGAACAGCACAGGGATTGCGCTCCTGGAAGTCAAGGATGCAAAGGCCTCTGTCCAGCATCACAGCTGATTTTCGATGGTATATTTGGGAAGAAGGCACACCTGCCCAGCCTCCAAGACGCTCACGATTGTTTTTGGGCTGATGAATGAGTCACTGCATTTAAGCTTCAACTAGGGCACATGCTGTAATGATATCTGTAAGTGCTTCCTGTTGAGGTTTAATTTTTGTGCCAGGACCATCCTGCCAGAATGGACCCTGCCCTTCATATTTATTCAAGAAGACGCCACCGTTTTGTGCCATACCTCTACTCAACTGGAGTACTTTCTACTGGATAATCAGTAAGTGCTACCTCGTTGGGTAAATGTATAGTGCTTTTACTACACTACAGCTGCCTAAAGTGCCAGAGAGTTGTCTACAGCGACCATGTGCGTGTTACTATGCAATCGCGCCGAAGTGCGCAGGGGTCTCTTGAGTGAGCTGTCCATCATAGTGGGTAAATGGCGGGAAGAGGGTGCACACCTCGTGTGTGTGGGCGGGGCCAAACAGGCGGGGCTTCCATGCGAGTGAACATGCCTCTTGTGTGTATATAAGGTCAGAGACCGATCAGAGCAGCAGCTGAAGATACAGAAGCTCGAGGTCACAGGAACAGCACAGGGATTGCGCTCCTGAAAGTCAAGGATGCAAAGGCCTCTGTCCAGCATCACAGCTGATTTTCGATGGTATATTTGGGAAGAAGGCACACCTGCCCAGCCTCCACGACGCTCACGATTGTTTTTGGGCTGATGACTGAGTCACTGCATTTAAGCTTCAACTACGGCACATGCTTTATTGATATCTGTAAGTGCTTCCTGTTGAGGTTTAATTTTTGTGCCAGGACCATCGTGCCAGAATGGACCCTGCCCTTCATATTTATTCAAGAAGACGCCACCGTTTTGTGCCATACCTCTACTCAACTGGAGTACTTTCTACTGGATAATCAGTAAGTGCTACCTCGTTGGGTAAATGTATAGTGCTTTTACTACACTACAGCTGCCTAAAGTGCCAGAGAGTTGTCTACAGCGACCATGTGCGTGTTACTATGCAATCGCGCCGAAGTGCGCAGGGGTCTCTTGAGTGAGCTGTCCATCATAGTGGGTAAATGGCGGGAAGACGGTGCACACCACGTGTGTGTGGGCGGGGCCAAACGGGCGGGGCTTCCATGCGAGTGAACATGCCTCTTGTGTGTATATAAGGTCAGAGACCGATCAGAGCAGCAGATGAAGATACAGAAGCTCGTGGTCACAGGAACAGCACAGGGATTGCGCTCTTGAAAGTCAAGGATGCAAATGCCTCTGTCCAGCATCACAGCTGATTTTTGACAGTAGATTTGGGAAGAAGGCACAGCTGCCCAGCCTCCCAACGCTCACGATTGTTTTTGGGCTGATGAATGAGTCACTGCATTTGAGCTTCAACTAGTTCCAGCGACTATGTGTGTGTTACTATGCAATCGCGCCGAAGTGCGCAGGGGTCCCTTGAGTGAGCTGTCCATCATAGTGGGTAAATGGCGGGAAGACGGTGCACACCGCGTGTGTGTGGGCGGGGCCAAACGGGCGGGGCTTCCATGCGAGTGAACATGCCTCTTGTGTGTATATAAGGTCAAAAACCGATCAGAGCAGCAGCTGAAGATACAGAAGCTCGAGGTCACAGGAACAGCACAGGGATTGCGCTCCTGAAAGTCAAGGATGCAAAGGCCTCTGTCCAGCATCACAGCTGATTTTTGACAGTAGATTTGGGAAGAAGGCACACCTGCCCAGCCTCCCAACGCTCACGATTGTTTTTGGGCTGATGAATGAGTCACTGCATTTGAGCTTCAACTAGTTCCAGCGACTATGTGTGTGTTACTATGCAATCGCGCCGAAGTGCGCAGGGGTCCCTTGGGTGAGCTGTCCATCATAGTGCGTAAATGGCGGGGAGACGGTGCACACCGCGTGTGTGTGGGCGGGGCCAAACGGGCGGGGCTTCCATGCGAGTGAACATGCCTCTTGTGTGTATATAAGGTCAGAGACCGATCAGAGCAGCAGCTGAAGATACAGAAGCTCGAGGTCACAGGAACAGCACAGGGATTGCGCTCTTGAAAGTCAAGGATGCAAAGGCCTCTGTCCAGCATCACAGCTGATTTTTGACGGTAGATTTGGGAAGAAGGCACAGCTGCCCAGCCTCCCAACGCTCACGATTGTTTTTGGGCTGATGAATGAGTCACTGCATTTGAGCTTCAACTAGTTCCAGCGACTATGTGTGTGTTACTATGCAATCGCGCCGAAGTGCGCAGGGGTCCCTTGAGTGAGCTGTCCATCATAGTGGGTAAATGGCGGGAAGACGGTGCACACCGCGTGTGTGTGGGCGGGGCCAAACGGGCGGGGCTTCCATGCGAGTGAACATGCCTCTTGTGTGTATATAAGGTCAGAGACCGATCAGAGCAGCAGCTGAAGATACAGAAGCTCGAGGTCACAGGAACAGCACAGGGATTGCGCTCCTGAAAGTCAAGGATGCAAAGGCCTCTGTCCAGCATCACAGCTGATTTTCGATGGTATATTTGGGAAGAAGGCACACCTGCCCAGCCTCCAAGACGCTCACGATTGTTTTTGGGCTGATGAATGAGTCACTGCATTTAAGCTTCAACTAGGGCACATGCTGTAATGATATCTGTAAGTGCTTCCTGTTGAGGTTTAATTTTTGTGCCAGGACCATCCTGCCAGAATGGACCCTGCCCTTCATATTTATTCAAGAAGACGCCACCGTTTTGTGCCATACCTCTACTCAACTGGAGTACTTTCTACTGGATAATCAGTAAGTGCTACCTCGTTGGGTAAATGTATAGTGCTTTTACTACACTACAGCTGCCTAAAGTGCCAGAGAGTTGTCTACAGCGACCAGGTGTGTGTTACAATGCATTCGCGCCGAAGGGCGCAGGGGTCCCTTGAGTGAGCTGTCCATCATAGTGGGTAAATGGCGGGAAGACGGTGCACACCGCGTGTGTGTGGGCGGGGCCAAACGGGCGGGGCTTCCATGCGAGTGAACATGCCTCTTGTGTGTATATAAGGTCAGAGACCGATCAGAGCAGCAGCTGAAGATACAGAAGCTCGAGGTCACAGGAACAGCACAGGGATTGCGCTCTTGAAAGTCAAGGATGCAAATGCCTCTGTCCAGCATCACAGCTGATTTTTGACAGTAGATTTGGGAAGAAGGCACAGCTGCCCAGCCTCCCAACGCTCACGATTGTTTTTGGGCTGATGAATGAGTCACTGCATTTGAGCTTCAACTAGTTCCAGCGACTATGTGTGTGTTACTATGCAATCGCGCCGAAGTGCGCAGGGGTCCCTTGAGTGAGCTGTCCATCATAGTGGGTAAATGGCGGGAAGACGGTGCACACCGCGTGTGTGTGGGCGGGGCCAAACGGGCGGGGCTTCCATGCGAGTGAACATGCCTCTTGTGTGTATATAAGGTCAAAAACCGATCAGAGCAGCAGCTGAAGATACAGAAGCTCGAGGTCACAGGAACAGCACAGGGATTGCGCTCCTGAAAGTCAAGGATGCAAAGGCCTCTGTCCAGCATCACAGCTGATTTTTGACAGTAGATTTGGGAAGAAGGCACACCTGCCCAGCCTCCCAACGCTCACGATTGTTTTTGGGCTGATGAATGAGTCACTGCATTTGAGCTTCAACTAGTTCCAGCGACTATGTGTGTGTTACTATGCAATCGCGCCGAAGTGCGCAGGGGTCCCTTGGGTGAGCTGTCCATCATAGTGGGTAAATGGCGGGGAGACGGTGCACACCGCGTGTGTGTGGGCGGGGCCAAACGGGCGGGGCTTCCATGCGAGTGAACATGCCTCTTGTGTGTATATAAGGTCAGAGACCGATCAGAGCAGCAGCTGAAGATACAGAAGCTCGAGGTCACAGGAACAGCACAGGGATTGCGCTCTTGAAAGTCAAGGATGCAAAGGCCTCTGTCCAGCATCACAGCTGATTTTTGACGGTAGATTTGGGAAGAAGGCACAGCTGCCCAGCCTCCCAACGCTCACGATTGTTTTTGGGCTGATGAATGAGTCACTGCATTTGAGCTTCAACTAGTTCCAGCGACTATGTGTGTGTTACTATGCAATCGCGCCGAAGTGCGCAGGGGTCCCTTGAGTGAGCTGTCCATCATAGTGGGTAAATGGCGGGAAGACGGTGCACACCGCGTGTGTGTGGGCGGGGCCAAACGGGCGGGGCTTCCATGCGAGTGAACATGCCTCTTGTGTGTATATAAGGTCAGAGACCGATCAGAGCAGCAGCTGAAGATACAGAAGCTCGAGGTCACAGGAACAGCACAGGGATTGCGCTCCTGAAAGTCAAGGATGCAAAGGCCTCTGTCCAGCATCACAGCTGATTTTCGATGGTATATTTGGGAAGAAGGCACACCTGCCCAGCCTCCAAGACGCTCACGATTGTTTTTGGGCTGATGAATGAGTCACTGCATTTAAGCTTCAACTAGGGCACATGCTGTAATGATATCTGTAAGTGCTTCCTGTTGAGGTTTAATTTTTGTGCCAGGACCATCCTGCCAGAATGGACCCTGCCCTTCATATTTATTCAAGAAGACGCCACCGTTTTGTGCCATACCTCTACTCAACTGGAGTACTTTCTACTGGATAATCAGTAAGTGCTACCTCGTTGGGTAAATGTATAGTGCTTTTACTACACTACAGCTGCCTAAAGTGCCAGAGAGTTGTCTACAGCGACCAGGTGTGTGTTACAATGCATTCGCGCCGAAGGGCGCAGGGGTCCCTTGAGTGAGCTGTCCATCATAGTGGGTAAATGGCGGGAAGACGGTGCACACCGCGTGTGTGTGGGCGGGGCCAAACGGGCGGGGCTTCCATGCGAGTGAACATGCCTCTTGTGTGTATATAAGGTCAGAGACCGATCAGAGCAGCAGCTGAAGATACAGAAGCTCGAGGTCACAGGAACAGCACAGGGATTGCGCTCCTGAAAGTCAAGGATGCAAAGGCCTCTGTCCAGCATCACAGCTGATTTTTTGACAGTAGATTTGGGAAGAAGGCACACCTGCCCAGCCTCCCAACGCTCACGATTGTTTTTGGGCTGATGAATGAGTCACTGCATTTGAGCTTCAACTAGTTCCAGCGACCAGGTGTGTGTTACTATGCAATCTCCCCGAAGTGCGCAGGGGTCTCTTGAGTGAGCTGTCCATCATAGTGGGTAAATGGCGGGAAGACGGTGCACACCACATGTGTGTGGGCGGGGCCAAACGGGCGGCGCTTGCATGCGAGTGAACATGCCTCTTGTGTGTATGTAAGGTCAGAGACCGATCAGAGCAGCAGCTGAAGATACAGAAGCTCGTGGTCACAGGAACAGCACAGGGATTGCGCTCTTGAAAGTCAAGGATGCAAAGGCCTCTGTCCAGCATCACAGCTGATTTTTGACGGTAGATTTGGGAAGAAGGCACAGCTGCCCAGCCTCCCAACGCTCACGATTGTTTTTGGGCTGATGAATGAGTCACTGCATTTGAGCTTCAACTAGTTCCAGCGACTATGTGTGTGTTACTATGCAATCGCGCCGAAGTGCGCAGGGGTCCCTTGAGTGAGCTGTCCATCATAGTGGGTAAATGGCGGGAAGACGGTGCACACCGCGTGTGTGTGGGCGGGGCCAAACGGGCGGGGCTTCCATGCGAGTGAACATGCCTCTTGTGTGTATATAAGGTCAGAGACCGATCAGAGCAGCAGCTGAAGATACAGAAGCTCGAGGTCACAGGAACAGCACAGGGATTGCGCTCCTGAAAGTCAAGGATGCAAAGGCCTCTGTCCAGCATCACAGCTGATTTTCGATGGTATATTTGGGAAGAAGGCACACCTGCCCAGCCTCCACGACGCTCACGATTGTTTTTGGGCTGATGAATGAGTCACTGCATTTAAGCTTCAACTACGGCACATGCTTTATTGATATCTGTAAGTGCTTCCTGTTGAGGTTTAATTTTTGTGCCAGGACCATCGTGCCAGAATGGACCCTGCCCTTCATATTTATTCAAGAAGACGCCACCGTTTTGTGCCATACCTCTACTCAACTGGAGTACTTTCTACTGGATAATCAGTAAGTGCTACCTCGTTGGGTAAATGTATAGTGCTTTTACTACACTACAGCTGCCTAAAGTGCCAGAGAGTTGTCTACAGCGACCATGTGCGTGTTACTATGCAATCGCGCCGAAGTGCGCAGGGGTCTCTTGAGTGAGCTGTCCATCATAGTGGGTAAATGGCGGGAAGACGGTGCACACCACGTGTGTGTGGGCGGGGCCAAACGGGCGGGGCTTCCATGCGAGTGAACATGCCTCTTGTGTGTATATAAGGTCAGAGACCGATCAGAGCAGCAGATGAAGATACAGAAGCTCGTGGTCACAGGAACAGCACAGGGATTGCGCTCTTGGAAGTCAAGGATGCAAAGGCCTCTGTCCAGCATCACAGCTGATTTTCGATGGTATATTTGGGAAGAAGGCACATCTGCCCAGCCTCCCAACGCTCACGATTTTTTTGGGCTGATGAATGAGTCACTGCATTTGAGCTTCAACTAGTTCCAGCGACCAGGTGTGTGTTACTATGCAATCTCGCCGAAGTGCGCAGGGGTCCCTTGAGTGAGCTGTCCATCATAGTGGGTAAATAGCGGGAAGAGGGTGCACACCTCGTGTGTGTGGGCGGGGCCAAACGGGCGGGGCTTCCATGCGAGTGAACATGCCTCTTGTGTGTATATAAGGTCAGAGACCGATCAGAGCAGCAGCTGAAGATTCAGAAGCTCGAGGTCACAGGAACAGCACAGGGATTGCGCTCGTGAAAGTCAAGGATGCAAATGCCTCTGTCCAGCATCACAGCTGATTTTTGACGGTAGATTTGGGAAGAAGGCACAGCTGCACAGCCTCCCAACGCTCACGATTGTTTTTGGGCTGATGAATGAGTCACTGCATTTGAGCTTCAACTAGTTCCAGCGACTATGTGTGTGTTACTATGCAATCGCGCCGAAGTGCGCAGGGGTCCCTTGAGTGAGCTGTCCATCATAGTGGGTAAATGGCGGGAAGACGGTGCACACCGCGCGTGTGTGGGCGGGGCCAAACGGGCGGGGCTTCCATGCGAGTGAACATGCCTCTTGTGTGTATATAAGGTCAGAGACCGATCAGAGCAGCAGCTGAAGATACAGAAGCTCGAGGTCACAGGAACAGCACAGGGATTGCGCTCCTGAAAGTCAAGGATGCAAAGGCCTCTGTCCAGCATCACAGCTGATTTTCGATGGTATATTTGGGAAGAAGGCACACCTGCCCAGCCTCCACGACGCTCACGATTGTTTTTGGGCTGATGAATGAGTCACTGCATTTAAGCTTCAACTACGGCACATGCTTTATTGATATCTGTAAGTGCTTCCTGTTGAGGTTTAATTTTTGTGCCAGGACCATCGTGCCAGAATGGACCCTGCCCTTCATATTTATTCAAGAAGACGCCACCGTTTTGTGCCATACCTCTACTCAACTGGAGTACTTTCTACTGGATAATCAGTAAGTGCTACCTCGTTGGGTAAATGTATAGTGCTTTTACTACACTACAGCTGCCTAAAGTGCCAGAGAGTTGTCTACAGCGACCATGTGCGTGTTACTATGCAATCGCGCCGAAGTGCGCAGGGGTCTCTTGAGTGAGCTGTCCATCATAGTGGGTAAATGGCGGGAAGACGGTGCACACCACGTGTGTGTGGGTGGGGCCAAACGGGCGGGGCTTCCATGCGAGTGAACATGCCTCTTGTGTGTATATAAGGTCAGAGACCGATCAGAGCAGCAGATGAAGATACAGAAGCTCGTGGTCACAGGAACAGCACAGGGATTGCGCTCTTGAAAGTCAAGGATGCAAAGGCCTCTGTCCAGCATCCCAGCTGATTTTCGATGGTATATTTGGGAAGAAGGCACATCTGCCCAGCCTCCCAACGCTCACGATTTTTTTTGGGCTGATGAATGAGTCACTGCATTTGAGCTTCAACTAGTTCCAGCGACCAGGTGTGTGTTACTATGCAATCTCGCCGAAGTGCGCAGGGGTCCCTTGAGTGAGCTGTCCATCATAGTGGGTAAATAGCGGGAAGAGGGTGCACACCTCGTGTGTGTGGGCGGGGCCAAACGGGCGGGGCTTCCATGCGAGTGAACATGCCTCTTGTGTGTATATAAGGTCAGAGACCGATCAGAGCAGCAGCTGAAGATACAGAAGCTCGAGGTCACAGGAACAGCACAGGGATTGCGCTCGTGAAAGTCAAGGATGCAAATGCCTCTGTCCAGCATCACAGCTGATTTTTGACAGTAGATTTGGGAAGAAGGCACAGCTGCCCAGCCTCCCAACGCTCACGATTGTTTTTGGGCTGATGAATGAGTCACTGCATTTGAGCTTCAACTAGTTCCAGCGACAATGTGTGTGTTACTATGCAATCGCGCCGAAGTGCGCAGGGGTCCCTTGAGTGAGCTGTCCATCATAGTGGGTAAATGGCGGGAAGACGGTGCACACCGCGTGTGTGTGGGCGGGGCCAAACGGGCGGGGCTTCCATGCGAGTGAACATGCCTCTTGTGTGTATATAAGGTCAAAAACCGATCAGAGCAGCAGCTGAAGATACAGAAGCTCGAGGTCACAGGAACAGCACAGGGATTGCGCTCCTGAAAGTCAAGGATGCAAAGGCCTCTGTCCAGCATCACAGCTGATTTTTGACAGTAGATTTGGGAAGAAGGCACACCTGCCCAGCCTCCCAACGCTCACGATTGTTTTTGGGCTGATGAATGAGTCACTGCATTTGAGCTTCAACTAGTTCCAGCGACTATGTGTGTGTTACTATGCAATCGCGCCGAAGTGCGCAGGGGTCCCTTGGGTGAGCTGTCCATCATAGTGGGTAAATGGCGGGGAGACGGTGCACACCGCGTGTGTGTGGGCGGGGCCAAACGGGCGGGGCTTCCATGCGAGTGAACATGCCTCTTGTGTGTATATAAGGTCAGAGACCGATCAGAGCAGCAGCTGAAGATACAGAAGCTCGAGGTCACAGGAACAGCACAGGGATTGCGCTCTTGAAAGTCAAGGATGCAAAGGCCTCTGTCCAGCATCACAGCTGATTTTTGACGGTCGATTTGGGAAGAAGGCACAGCTGCCCAGCCTCCCAACGCTCACGATTGTTTTTGGGCTGATGAATGAGTCACTGCATTTGAGCTTCAACTAGTTCCAGCGACTATGTGTGTGTTACTATGCAATCGCGCCGAAGTGCGCAGGGGTCCCTTGAGTGAGCTGTCCATCATAGTGGGTAAATGGCGGGAAGACGGTGCACACCGCGTGTGTGTGGGCGGGGCCAAACGGGCGGGGCTTCCATGCGAGTGAACATGCCTCTTGTGTGTATATAAGGTCAGAGACCGATCAGAGCAGCAGCTGAAGATACAGAAGCTTGAGGTCACAGGAACAGCACAGGGATTGCGCTCCTGAAAGTCAAGGATGCAAAGGCCTCTGTCCAGCATCACAGCTGATTTTCGATGGTATATTTGGGAAGAAGGCACACCTGCCCAGCCTCCAAGACGCTCACGATTGTTTTTGGGCTGATGAATGAGTCACTGCATTTAAGCTTCAACTAGGGCACATGCTGTAATGATATCTGTAAGTGCTTCCTGTTGAGGTTTAATTTTTGTGCCAGGACCATCCTGCCAGAATGGACCCTGCCCTTCATATTTATTCAAGAAGACGCCACCGTTTTGTGCCATACCTCTACTCAACTGGAGTACTTTCTACTGGATAATCAGTAAGTGCTACCTCGTTGGGTAAATGTATAGTGCTTTTACTACACTACAGCTGCCTAAAGTGCCAGAGAGTTGTCTACAGCGACCATGTGCGTGTTACTATGCAATCGCGCCGAAGTGCGCAGGGGTCTCTTGAGTGAGCTGTCCATCATAGTGGGTAAATGGCGGGAAGAGGGTGCACACCTCGTGTGTGTGGGCGGGGCCAAACAGGCGGGGCTTCCATGCGAGTGAACATGCCTCTTGTGTGTATATAAGGTCAGAGACCGATCAGAGCAGCAGCTGAAGATACAGAAGCTCGAGGTCACAGGAACAGCACAGGGATTGCGCTCCTGAAAGTCAAGGATGCAAAGGCCTCTGTCCAGCATCACAGCTGATTTTCGATGGTATATTTGGGAAGAAGGCACACCTGCCCAGCCTCCACGACGCTCACGATTGTTTTTGGGCTGATGACTGAGTCACTGCATTTAAGCTTCAACTACGGCACATGCTTTATTGATATCTGTAAGTGCTTCCTGTTGAGGTTTAATTTTTGTGCCAGGACCATCGTGCCAGAATGGACCCTGCCCTTCATATTTATTCAAGAAGACGCCACCGTTTTGTGCCATACCTCTACTCAACTGGAGTACTTTCTACTGGATAATCAGTAAGTGCTACCTCGTTGGGTAAATGTATAGTGCTTTTACTACACTACAGCTGCCTAAAGTGCCAGAGAGTTGTCTACAGCGACCATGTGCGTGTTACTATGCAATCGCGCCGAAGTGCGCAGGGGTCTCTTGAGTGAGCTGTCCATCATAGTGGGTAAATGGCGGGAAGACGGTGCACACCACGTGTGTGTGGGCGGGGCCAAACGGGCGGGGCTTCCATGCGAGTGAACATGCCTCTTGTGTGTATATAAGGTCAGAGACCGATCAGAGCAGCAGATGAAGATACAGAAGCTCGTGGTCACAGGAACAGCACAGGGATTGCGCTCTTGAAAGTCAAGGATGCAAAGGCCTCTGTCCAGCATCACAGCTGATTTTCGATGGTATATTTGGGAAGAAGGCACATCTGCCCAGCCTCCCAACGCTCACGATTTTTTTTGGGCTGATGAATGAGTCACTGCATTTGAGCTTCAACTAGTTCCAGCGACCAGGTGTGTGTTACTATGCAATCTCGCCGAAGTGCGCAGGGGTCCCTTGAGTGAGCTGTCCATCATAGTGGGTAAATAGCGGGAAGAGGGTGCACACCTCGTGTGTGTGGGCGGGGCCAAACGGGCGGGGCTTCCATGCGAGTGAACATGCCTCTTGTGTGTATATAAGGTCAGAGACCGATCAGAGCAGCAGCTGAAGATACAGAAGCTCGAGGTCACAGGAACAGCACAGGGATTGCGCTCGTGAAAGTCAAGGATGTGAAAGGGCGAGATTTTGATCGATACCTTATCTCTATTGATCCAAACCTCGATCTGGTCGACTGAACCTTTATTGCCTGTCTTGGAAGGAAACAGTACACCTATCTGCAAATTAGTTCACCCAAGAAAGGACTCTACTCTCAAAGATCACGGACAACTTCTAGGTTTCAAAAGTTTATTGTAAAGATATAATGAGCTGCAAATACAAGCATCTCAGAATGAGATTCACGAGATACACAGGTCCAATTACATACATGTGCTCTCGAAAAGCCCTCAGACGAGCAACAGAAATCACTAACACAAGTTCTAAAAATAGCAAAGCTATCAGCATAGACGCATATCTCTCCTTCATTTAGGTTGGAGGAAAACAAACACAGGTTAGGCGTCCCTACCCTGTTCTAGATGGTATCCCTACTTAACCAAATCCCAACCTAACAAAGGTGTCAGCAATGAATGACCCCCAAGGGAAGTCACCCACTCTAAGTCTCTTGGTGAAAACCTAAAGTTCTCCAGTCATGACCCCTCACTGCCTACCCATCCGCTCTCTAAAGGGTCCTCAGGTCTCTGCTCTAACTCCACCCAGGGGTGCTGTCCCTAATACAAAACAGTCAACAACATTTGAGACGCCCCTTGCGAAACGCCTCTCACGTGGTGCAACTTCAGGCTTTTTCCATGATGCTTTGTATTGGGCCTCAGACGTTAGAGTTGACCTTGCTTCTCAGTCTCTTCTCCGGCCCGCTGATACCCCTTAAACATTCCAGAACCCTCCTCCATGTCTGGGCCGTCTACTGAACAGACCTCTATTCATTCACTTATAATTGGATCCCCCCTTTCCTGTTGCAGACAGATATCTGCCGCCAAGAACCCAACTCTCATAGACTTCTAAAAAGGCTTGCAACATTTCTCAGCCCAGACATGTACGTGTAAATCACTGCTAAAACATTTCAGGCCTACAATATTTCACATTATGATTATAGCATTCAATTTCTTCATTTAATTAAAGCATGTTAAAACTCTTATTCTATTATTTAGAAAACATTACTCTAAATCATGGCCCATTAATGCAATGACCAAAAACGTTAAACAATCTGTGTCGTGAAAAGAAACACCTTCCCTTTTAGCTCCAGCTCTGGCCCTGAGGCCTACCACGTTCTGCGTTTTACCACAGACCATCTTATATGTTAACAGCTACACGACATAGATTCAAAATAATCACGTCTAATAAAATCATATAATGTCACACATTTCTGTATTAGTTCCACTTCTACTTAAATCTCTATATTAGCTATACATTTAGAATATAATTTCAGATACTATTAGCACTCATGGCATTTCTCATCATGACTTGTGCTTACTATAGGTAAGTGTGATGTACTCATACATTTATATCAGTTTGCGCTCTCTCAGTTCCCCCCTTTGATGACCTCTCGGGGTCATCACTAACATTTAAACTGCAGTTATTGCTGGCATTCTCTGCGCTTCCAGAGCTCTCAGGCTCCTGTACTGATTATCTTGTATGGCAGCCAATCTCTGCAACTGTTCTCTTTGGGCCCTTTCTGACCTTCTTGCTCTGTACCATTTGAATACCCTCACCAATCCCCACAATACTATCCCACAGATCAATATTATGATGATAGGCTTTAGGATATACCAAATAAAGCTTTTGCCTAAGGTGGAAAACCACCCTCCAACTGTACTCATTCCGTGGCCCACCTTTTCCCAGACATTTTCTCTACTCAAGTCTTCGATCTCTTTGTGTATATTAGTTATGTTCTTAATAACTTTCTCAAGGGGTTTTGAAAGGTCTGGAATGTAAGTGCAACATTCCTGAACCTTCAAAGCCTTACAGACTCCGCCCTCTTTTGCTAATAAGACATCTAATGCAAGCCGATTTTGAAGAACCATAGCCCTTATCGATTGCATCTCTCCTTCTACCAGCATTAAGGACTGAGCAGTGCTGGCAGACAACCTGTCGACAACTGTTGCCAGTCGTCTAATTTTAACATCATTAAGGATTATTCCCAAAAGAGGGAACATAGCTCCAAAGACATCTCCAACCATTTCTGCATCGCCTAAATCTCTCCTTCCCCTCGATGATGTCTGGCCCTCAATGATCAATAAGTCTTGTGCATGATATATTTTGGGGAAGACAATTGCCAAGTAACATGATCCATACCAGTTGTCAGGTAGTCTCACGTAAGCATTTCTTCCACATACAAAATACACATTTGGAATCACTTGCATTCCCTTCAGGAAATCCTTAGTGTAGTACTCTAAATTAAAAGCATGTTCACAGTCAACTTCACCCACGTATACATTTTCATAATACGTTTTGGCTCGGTGAAGACATAACTTTCCTTTCTGCGCTTTATCTAAAGCTATTGGACCACTACTACCCTTTCTCTTGTGTGACTTCTCTTCCTCGGTCCAATCTAATTTCCCTTGTCCTGATTTTTTCAAAATCTTTTGTCTCCTGTAACGATCATCCACCTGCCCTATGAACTTTTTCTCGACTTCTGACACCTTGCATGTCAGATTATTTCTACGGGCATGTGAAGTATCTAAGGTAATCCAAGGAATGAAGAACTTGGCCAATCTGTCTTCACTCTTCCAGTAATCCCATTTATTCATCTGCTTATAATTCGGGACTTCTGGCAACACAGAATCATAATTGGAGAAATAGTATTCAAAACTATCTCTCTCATAAAATATACTAAGCAATAAGCTACATGTAATGCCATATGTCAGAGGGAGGTGATGATATCGAATTCCTTCATCTACAGACGCAGGCAACTGCATGCAGACGTAGCAATCCTTAACCTCCATGGCATCCACGTATTCATACAAAAGTTTAGCGTAAGCATTTGACCTAAAGTCTCCTTGGGACTCGTCTACATGTAACCTGCGGGCTTCTGCAGCCAATAACGCTTTCTCTTGAGTGTTTTCCCTTTTCTCACCTGCAACAGTGGGTGTAAGTGTTACTACAGAATTCGCATCAGTTACCTTTACCTCTTCCTCATGTCCCTTTACATAAGAAATTGTTACCACTAAAGCTATTAATATTATCACTCCTACTATTAGTGTACCTATTATACATTTAGCTCTGCGGTTCGGGGTGCCGGCCTCCATTTCGTCAGACAATCTAGCTTTCCCTTTCTCTTTGCAAAAAAGTTCTTTTCCTCTCGTTCCTTTACAGTCTCTTTCAATCCTTTTTTGTCTTTAGAATCCACACAGCTGGAGGCTGACAGCCTTTCTCGCAAAAAGTCCTTTCACAGTTCAAAAAGACAACCCTAGCCCTTCTCCATCCACTCAAGGGGTTCCCTAAAATTTTCTGCTTCCTGGGCGCTAGGTAATCTTCTTTTCTTCTGCTTGCTTTATTTACAAAGTCCTTTAACAATCGACTATTAGATTTGTGGTTGCAGCTTCAATAGCATAGTTCAATATTTCCATGCGAAGAGTATGCTCTTCATGTGCTGTTATCGTGGTACCAAAGTCGGGGAATTTCAATTCTGTAAGAAACATGTGTTTTAACTTGCTGAGGCGGGGAGGTCTGGGGAGCACGAATGTTAGTGACCCTTCTTGTTCGACACCGGGTACCAACAGTTGTATTTCCACGGTGATAATGGGCTCAGAACTGGACACCACCACCGCTCGGATCCTCCCTGTCTCCGGTTTCACAGACATTTGTCGCCAGATATGTCCACTCAGGTGTGGAGTATCTTCTGTTAGGCACACGCACTCTTCTTGACCTTCTTCGGTCTGGTGCTTCAGCGCCCTGAGCACCTTCTTCTGGGTCTGAGTCTTCTGATATCGGAGGAAGGGTTGCTTCTGGAGTTGACCTCAGGCTAGAACTTCTTCTTTGCGGCCAATTTGCTTCTCCACGTGCCCTTCTACTCCTTCTCCTTCTGGTCTGTTCTCGCTCTCTTTCAGACCTGTCAGGGTCAGACTCGTACTCCCAGCTGTCTTCTCCTTCTGTAGCGTCTTCTGTTTCGCTGTTGTACTGACCGTCCTCAGCTTGGTCAGACTCGTTCCCTGCTTCCACTGGCACCTCTACAGCTTGGCTAGCCCCCTCTATGGCTTCTTGGTCCTCAGCTGGACGTCCATCCGAGAGAGGAGCTGTTTCCAGAGGTGCTGGAACCCTTTTCGTATGCGACGCGTGTATCCAGTTGGGCAGGCCTCCCACCTTTACAGCTGTACTTGTGATCAGGATGACCTGGTAGGGCCCACGCCAACGAATATCCAAGCAGCTTCTTCTCACATGTTTCTTCACCAGGACCCAGTCCCCAGGATACAGGTCATGGCAAGGGCCCTGGCACGCTGGAACCTCTGCAGCCTGCACCTGAAGGGACACAGAACGCATGGCGTCAGACAGCCCCTTACAATAGTCCAGGATCATATCATCTGTGATATTTAACAGTGCAGTAGCTGGAATAGATGGCAGTCTCATTGCTCTCCCCATTAACACCTCATGTGGTGACAACCCTGTTCTTCTGTCTGGGGTACTACGAAGGCTCATGAGTACCAATGGCAGGGCGTCAGGCCAACTCAGGGTCGTTGAGGAGCAAACTTTCGCTATTCTGGACTTGATCGTGCCATTAATTTGTTCCACAATTCCTGAGGCTTCTGGTCGGTAACTGCAATGGAGTTTTTGGTCTATATTCAGTGCAACACAAATCATCTTCACAAGCTCGCTGTTAAAATGTGTTCCCCTATCTGATTCCAAAAAGGCCGGCACCCCGAACCGAGGGATAAGTTCTCTAAGCAGTAACTTAGCCACTGTGAGGGTGTCGCACCTACGTGTAGGGTATGCCTCAACCCATCTGGAGAACACACAAACAACCACCAGGACATAGCGGAGGCGGTTGCATCTTGGCATTTCAATGAAATCTATCTGCATTCTGTTGAATGGACCTCCAGACCTTCCTATGTGACTTAGTGCAACTGGTGTTCTTTTCCCTACATTCAGCTGCTGGCAGGTCACACAACGCTGGCACACTGCTTCTGCTGCTATTCTAAACTTAGGATTGTACCAAGTCTGTCTAAACACTCTCAGCATAGCATCTCTCCCTAAGTGTACGGGACCATGTATGAGTCTAGCCATTGGACTCACCATCTCGTTGGGCAACACTGCTCTGCCGTCTGCTGAGACCCAAAAATGAGTCTCACCCACTACACATCCTGCCTTTACCCATGTTTCCTTTTCTGAATCAGGAGCATTTTCTTGCATGGTTGACAATTCATCCCAAGTATCAACAGTTTCCAGTATCATGGCTAATTCAGTTCTTACATTTATTCCACCCACATCCACCTCTGTGAAAGAGTAACCTTGTTCTGCGCAATACCGCGCAACTTCATCAGCATATCTATTGCCTTTCGAAACAAAGTCCTCATTTTTGGTATGTGCGATGCACTTTACAACTGCGATACTTGCTGGACATTGCAATGCTTCTAACAACAAGCGCACAAACTCTCCATTGCGAATGGGAGAGCCTGAAGAAGTCATGAACCCTCTTTGAGACCATAACTGCCCGTAATCATGAACTACCCCAAACCCGTATTGGCTGTCGGTGTAGATGGTGACTCGAATTTGATTGCCTGCTAAGCAAGCACGTGTTAGGGCAATAATCTCGGCTACCTGAGCGGAGTGTACTCCTTCCAGGCACCCAGCTTCCACAACTCCTTCAATTGTACAAACAGCATAAGCTGCTCTCAACTGCCCAACTTCGTCTCTTACACATGAGCCATCGACAAAGAAAACTTCATCTGGGTCCGTCAGTGGCTCATCCACGATGTCGGGTCTGGGTTTGGTGCATAGTTCAGTCACATCGAGACAGTCATGGTCTGTATATTCATCATCATCATCAATATCATTTGGAAGTGGCATTAAGGTAGCAGGGTTCAAAACAGAGCATCTCTTGAGGGTCACGTTCTCTGCAGCAAGAATAACTTGCTCATAGCGCGTGAGCCTGCTATTGGTCAGATGCTGTGTTTTGGTCCTGGTCATCAACAGTTCAACAGAATGTGGCACGCACACCTCTAACGGGTGCCCCATAACGATATTTTCACATCTCTCAATGCTGACACCCGTTGCAGCAACGGATTTGAGACATCCGGGCAACGCTGCGGCTACTGGGTCTAAAGTAGCTGAAAAATAAGCAACTGGTCTACGGGCATTCCCATGGATTTGGACCAACACAGACAACGCACAACCTTCTCTCTCACAACAGTAAAGAAAGAATTGTTTATTGTAATCAGGCATTCCCAATGCCGGAGCACGACACAGGTCCTCTCGCAACTGTAGGAACGCCATCAAACAGTCTTTGTCCCATGGTACCGGATCACTCACCTCTTTGTGCGTCAGTTTTTGCAAGGGCTTTGCTTTCAGTGAAAAGTTCACGATCCACTGTCGGCAATAACCCACCATCCCTAGGAACATCCTGACCTCTCTCTGTGTCTGAGGCGCGTTCATTTTCATGATCGCCTCTATCCTGTCTGGTGACACTTTTCGTTTGCCTTTCTCAATTCTGTGTCCCAAGTACTGTACTTCTGTCAGGCAGTACTGCAATTTTCCCGGGGACACCTTGTGCCCATTGGCAGCTAGGTGATTTAACAAAGCAATGGAATCTTCCCTGCAAGCTTCTTCTGTTTCTGACGCCACAAGGAGGTCGTCTATGTACTGGACCAGAACTGACTTCTGGGGCAGCACTAGACTTTCAAGATTTTTCTTCAGAAGCTGGTTAAAGATCGATGGACTCTCTGTATACCCCTGAGGGATACGACACCATGTTAGGACGCGATTTTCCAGCTTAAATGCGAAAAGAAAATGGCTATCTTCGTCCAAAGGGATCGAAAAGAAAGCCTGACAAAGATCTATCACAGTGAACCACTCTGCTTGGAATGGAATCTGAAACAGTATCACTGATGGATTCGGTACCACTGGACAACATGAAACGACTATGTTATTAATCTTTCGAAGGTCCTGCACTATCCGAAATTTCCCATTTGGTTTCTGCAGACCCATAATCGGGGAGTTACATGGACTACCCACGATTTCTTTCAGTATTCCCTGTTTAATCATGGACTCGATCACGGGTTTTATGCCTGCAATCGTTTCTGGAGTCAATTTATACTGGGGTGTTCTTGGGAACTCAGCATGCGGTTTCACTACAATTTTCACTGGGTCCACCCCTTTGACCAATCCAATCTCTTCCCCAGTGAAATCCCATACCTCTGATGCCACTGTCTCTCTCAAATCCCAGGGAAGCTCGTCTACTGTCAAAGTAGGGTACAGCTCCACACATATTCTTGAGTTTGCAACTTTGAAATCTGCATCATCATCATTAGTCAATACCTCCACTCCCTGGGGTGTACAATATATAGTACAATTCAATTTGCACAACAGGTCTCTTCCTAGCAGACACACAGGGCTTGAATCGCAAACTACAAATTGGTGCTCATCGCTGTACTTCCCTATTTTCACCTGTACCGGTTCTGTCAATTGGCTGGTTATTCTCCTGTTTGCGACCCCTACCACCTGTATGGTCTCTCCAGACATGGGCAGGTCTGGAACTGCAGCTGATCTGATCGTGGATCTAGTGGCTCCTGTGTCCACCAGAAATGTCGTAGGGCACCCTGCTACTTCTGCTTCCACATAGGGTCCCCTCTGATCTACCTCTAAGGCTGCCCCGAGGGTGCAGTCTTCTCTTTCCACTCTCTGTCCGGTTAATGGGTCCACATAATAGCACTCTTCACCTTCCACAAACAGGGGCATTTGTCTATAGGTCTTACCCATACTCCCTACTCGAGGAGGTTGCGGGAACTGGGCTCGGGGAGGAGCCCCCCCCCCTTTGAGCACCTTTCCTTGGTATGGCGTCGCCCCTCTCATAGGTGCGCTCTGGACCTCTTCCTCCTCTATCTCTTGCTCTCCGATCTCTACATTGTAAGGGCACTCGCGTTTCCAATGCCCCAACTCGTTGCACTGGTGACACCTAGTCGTTTTCTTCAAGGTAGCTATGTCTACTCTGGGTCTGAAGGTAGTACTCTCCTCATTACCCTTGTTCTGACTGTACTGCTTCTTACCTCCTGTACCTGTCCCTTGCTGCTGTTGTTGCGGTCCCCCCTTCCCTGCTGCCTGCAATTGTACCACCATCAGCTTTTCTTTTAGTTTCTTAGCCTTGGAGTCTACCTCATCACAGCAGTACCTAGCATATCTCAGTATTTCATCTAGGGGTCTACTTTGCCAACAAATCGAGTGTTGCTGAATCATTAAACTAATATCCGGTCTCAGTCCCAGGACGAACTTGGACACGAATTGCCCTATGTCCTTTGGATCCATTACATCCAAGCCGCTATACTGTTTAAACGCCTTCAGCAATCTCTCGTAATATTCATGGACTGTCTCTTTGGGTTCTTGTCTCGTTCTGTCTATTCTGACCCAATCTATGTCTTGCATTGGCACCTTTTCTTTCAGCCAAGTCATCACTCTCTCGAATTTTGCCATCACGATCTCGGACGGCCCATTAGTCCTAGCATCTCTCTCTGGCTCCGTTGTGGGCCACTCAGCGCTAACCTTGCATGCTGTCCACAGATCTCCTGGTACTACAATGTCAAACAGCGTGTTCAGATCTATCCATAGGACTTTTGAGATCTTTACAAACCTCTCGACTTGCTTGTACCACTCCACGGGGCTCTCTCGTAACTTGGGGAAAGATGTGGTAAAAGCAGCTAAATCTCCCCTACTCCAAGGGACATGTACATAGCTCCCATTGGCAACTTCACGCAAAGGGTAAGCTTCTATTCCCTGCTGTCCTGGTGTTATACCAATCATGCTTCTCCTGCCGGTCCCTTTCTTGGACCACCTCTCTTCCCACTTATCTAGTGCCCTCCATGTCCTTATTCCAGTAATCAGTTCCCTTATGTGTGTTTTCAGCCCAATCGTTCTCCTCTCATCTAGATCTCGATCTGAGTAATGTAGCCTGTGGTTACCCTGTAATGCTTTGGTTCTTGACAAGTCCACCATATATTTGCCTGCTAGTTCGACTAACTTCTCATGGACTGCTCTCGCCTTTCGTGTGATGTCCTTTGCCATATACAGTATTTCATCCTGTTCATACATTTCCATTCTTTCTAAAGGCAGGGTACCATCTACCATGTCATCCAGATCTGACCTTAAGCTGGAGACATCAAGTCTCTTGGCTTTTATCTCAGCTCGCAATATGTCTTTTGAAGGGGGCTCACTGGTCTCCCTACCATCCCAACTTCGAGCTCTGCGTTTGGGCTCAGGAGAATTAATGGGTGGCCTCCCTTGCTCCCATCTCTCCAGGTCCCATGCTCGGCCATCCAATCTTGGAAGGTGATGGAACACGGGCCTTTTATCCCTACTCTCTCTCTGCCCACTCTCGTCTTCTTCTCTCCTCTCACCGCACATCTCTCTGTTATTTTCCCTCTGGTCGCTACACTCCCTTTGCCTCGTATCGCTCAGTATCCGATACGATCCTTCCTGGTTCCCCATATTCCCTGGGCTGCGCTCATTTCTGCCATCACAGGGACTATGGTGCGACCTCTCACAACTCCCATTCTGTTCTCTGGTGCCAGGCACACAGTGTGGACACTTAAAGCTGTTCCTGTACTCTTGCGCTCTCCTCTCCCCTTCACTGAGTATTGGGCACGCCACCCCTTCACTCCCGGGGCCCCCGTTTTCCAGGTCTGTTCTACCTCCATTCCGGGCCCAATGGGTGACTCCCCTACTCCCTCTACAGTCCCACTCCGGGCTACTCTCCCCAGCCCCGCAGTGAGTTCGTGCTCTGCTGTCCTGACTTTCCCTTTCTGCTTCTGCAGCATTGATGCACTTTTGAGCCTTCACTGCCTCATCCCACTGCTTCATGTACTCATTTAGCTCTTGAAAGGATTTTCGTCCAGATCCCCTCAGATCCATTGGCCATCTGGGGCCCCCAGGATCTCCTCCTGGGTCCCCTGCTGTGTGCATCGGGGTACTCCACTCTCTGGGTATCGGCATCTGACTTGGGGAATTAGTGGTATCGTTCCTCCTTGCCTGCTCTGCTCTTTCTCTGTCTTTCCGTTTCCGTTCTTCCCCTTTTGCTCTCTCTTGGTCATATATCGATATTATAGGACCTATGGTAACAGGTACCTGTAGTGCATCTGGTAATGGGTAGGATGTGGCGCTTTCCGTTTCCGGCGCTCTTTGTACCACAAACCTACCGACTACCTGTTGCACCTGACTAGGCTGGAGCAACTCTTTCTTTGGCTCAGGATCCCACTCTGAACTGGGAAGCAGTCTATGCTCTCCTGCATTGCCCCCCTTTTCTCCTTCAGTATTCTCGACCTCTCCCCCTGCTCTATTATACGGGGGTGGCCTGTCTGTCAGTAATCTGTTTATCAGGCTGTCCTCTGTTTCGCTCTCGTCATCTTCTTCTAGGGGGCTTTTATTTACTGGCGCCTCTAACACTGGGTACAGTTTATTTATTTCCAAATTATGCACTCTCCATCTTTTAGCATCCGCATCCCACCTGGCATCCTGTACTGCCCTTACCGAGCGTTTCACCCTTTCTTGCCGTCTGTTCATATTCCTTTCATGCGCTGCCCTAAGCCATGCTTCAAGGGCTTCAAACTGGGTTGGTCTAGGCAAGGGTCTCTTTGAGGTCATGACTGATTTCAATCGATGTAACACCTCTAATCTGAACGTCCCGTACTTCGGGAACGTCAGTTCCTCATTTCCTTCAGTAATCTTACTCCACTCTGATATCCAAAGGATCGTATGCAACCCAACATTTACAGCCATATAACGAGCTGGCGTACCCTCCGGCGGGGCTTCTTCCCCTTCATACGATCCTCTCCTCTCTTTCTTAAACAGCGCTTTCAACCATTTAAAACACTTCATAATTATGCGCACAAAATCCAGCCTCGCTACTCTGTTTACTTCCTGATGACAATCCACCAATCCTGTCGCGGCTTTGCTAGCTTGGCCTATCACAGCGCGGTCTTTCTCCTGTTGGCCAATCGCTGCGCGACACCACCTGACGTCTCTTTTCTCCGCTTCGCAGCAGCACCCCTCCTTTCTCAACTCGTCTCCCGGTTATGCATGCGTCCCATTCATACACTGAAAAATGACTACTTCCGACCAAGCGGTCACTTCTCTCGACTGTACGTCCACAGTCTATCTGTAATTGTCAACACAACTGACGAGATGTCTATCGTCTTTCTGATAGGTTACTTACACACACAGTAACTTCCGACCAGCGTCCGTTACTCACGCACTCACTCTTACGTTCCCCCTATCTCGGTCTCTCGGGTGATCAATGGTACCTCATGACCCCCTTCACACTAGTTGACAATTACTCTGGGTGTCCGATACACCCGAACCACTTAAGCTCTCCTTGAACTTAAGATTTCCACCGGTTGCGCGCGCTCACAACCTGTTCCACAGTCACTCTACAAACATTCAACTCCGCCAGACATTACAACATAGATACAATACAAAACACCGCAATCTAACACGCATAACCCTTTATACTCACTCTCTCTGATACTGCTGCTTTTTCTGTCTCACGTCATCCGGATCTTCATCTGCGGGCTGTTCTTCCGATCATCGATTTCTAGGGGCCTTGGGGTAAGCTAACCTGGCCTAGGTCACCGTCCTCAAGAAGGCAACCATCCTCTATAGCTACCAACTGAAAGGGCGAGATTTTGATCGATACCTTATCTCTATTGATCCAAACCTCGATCTGGTCGACTGAACCTTTATTGCCTGTCTTGGAAGGAAACAGTACACCTATCTGCAAATTAGTTCACCCAAGAAAGGACTCTACTCTCAAAGATCACGGACAACTTCTAGGTTTCAAAAGTTTATTGTAAAGATATAATGAGCTGCAAATACAAGCATCTCAGAATGAGATTCACGAGATACACAGGTCCAATTACATACATGTGCTCTCGAAAAGCCCTCAGACGAGCAACAGAAATCACTAACACAAGTTCTAAAAATAGCAAAGCTATCAGCATAGACGCATATCTCTCCTTCATTTAGGTTGGAGGAAAACAAACACAGGTTAGGCGTCCCTACCCTGTTCTAGATGGTATCCCTACTTAACCAAATCCCAACCTAACAAAGGTGTCAGCAATGAATGACCCCCAAGGGAAGTCACCCACTCTAAGTCTCTTGGTGAAAACCTAAAGTTCTCCAGTCATGACCCCTCACTGCCTACCCATCCGCTCTCTAAAGGGTCCTCAGGTCTCTGCTCTAACTCCACCCAGGGGTGCTGTCCCTAATACAAAACAGTCAACAACATTTGAGACGCCCCTTGCGAAACGCCTCTCACGTGGTGCAACTTCAGGCTTTTTCCATGATGCTTTGTATTGGGCCTCAGACGTTAGAGTTGACCTTGCTTCTCAGTCTCTTCTCCGGCCCGCTGATACCCCTTAAACATTCCAGAACCCTCCTCCATGTCTGGGCCGTCTACTGAACAGACCTCTATTCATTCACTTATAATTGGATCCCCCCTTTCCTGTTGCAGACAGATATCTGCCGCCAAGAACCCAACTCTCATAGACTTCTAAAAAGGCTTGCAACATTTCTCAGCCCAGACATGTACGTGTAAATCACTGCTAAAACATTTCAGGCCTACAATATTTCACATTATGATTATAGCATTCAATTTCTTCATTTAATTAAAGCATGTTAAAACTCTTATTCTATTATTTAGAAAACATTACTCTAAATCATGGCCCATTAATGCAATGACCAAAAACGTTAAACAATCTGTGTCGTGAAAAGAAACACCTTCCCTTTTAGCTCCAGCTCTGGCCCTGAGGCCTACCACGTTCTGCGTTTTACCACAGACCATCTTATATGTTAACAGCTACACGACATAGATTCAAAATAATCACGTCTAATAAAATCATATAATGTCACACATTTCTGTATTAGTTCCACTTCTACTTAAATCTCTATATTAGCTATACATTTAGAATATAATTTCAGATACTATTAGCACTCATGGCATTTCTCATCATGACTTGTGCTTACTATAGGTAAGTGTGATGTACTCATACATTTATATCAGTTTGCGCTCTCTCAGATGCAAATGCCTCTGTCCAGCATCACAGCTGATTTTTGACAGTAGATTTGGGAAGAAGGCACAGCTGCCCAGCCTCCCAACGCTCACGATTGTTTTTGGGCTGATGAATGAGTCACTGCATTTGAGCTTCAACTAGTTCCAGCGACTATGTGTGTGTTACTATGCAATCGCGCCGAAGTGCGCAGGGGTCCCTTGAGTGAGCTGTCCATCATAGTGGGTAAATGGCGGGAAGACGGTGCACACCGCGTGTGTGTGGGCGGGGCCAAACGGGCGGGGCTTCCATGCGAGTGAACATGCCTCTTGTGTGTATATAAGGTCAAAAACCGATCAGAGCAGCAGCTGAAGATACAGAAGCTCGAGGTCACAGGAACAGCACAGGGATTGCGCTCCTGAAAGTCAAGGATGCAAAGGCCTCTGTCCAGCATCACAGCTGATTTTTGACAGTAGATTTGGGAAGAAGGCACACCTGCCCAGCCTCCCAACGCTCACGATTGTTTTTGGGCTGATGAATGAGTCACTGCATTTGAGCTTCAACTAGTTCCAGCGACTATGTGTGTGTTACTATGCAATCGCGCCGAAGTGCGCAGGGGTCCCTTGGGTGAGCTGTCCATCATAGTGGGTAAATGGCGGGGAGACGGTGCACACCGCGTGTGTGTGGGCGGGGCCAAACGGGCGGGGCTTCCATGCGAGTGAACATGCCTCTTGTGTGTATATAAGGTCAGAGACCGATCAGAGCAGCAGCTGAAGATACAGAAGCTCGAGGTCACAGGAACAGCACAGGGATTGCGCTCTTGAAAGTCAAGGATGCAAAGGCCTCTGTCCAGCATCACAGCTGATTTTTGACGGTAGATTTGGGAAGAAGGCACAGCTGCCCAGCCTCCCAACGCTCACGATTGTTTTTGGGCTGATGAATGAGTCACTGCATTTGAGCTTCAACTAGTTCCAGCGACTATGAGTGTGTTACTATGCAATCGCGCCGAAGTGCGCAGGGGTCCCTTGAGTGAGCTGTCCATCATAGTGGGTAAATGGCGGGAAGACGGTGCACACCGCGTGTGTGTGGGCGGGGCCAAACGGGCGGGGCTTCCATGCGAGTGAACATGCCTCTTGTGTGTATATAAGGTCAGAGACCGATCAGAGCAGCAGCTGAAGATACAGAAGCTCGAGGTCACAGGAACAGCACAGGGATTGCGCTCCTGAAAGTCAAGGATGCAAAGGCCTCTGTCCAGCATCACAGCTGATTTTCGATGGTATATTTGGGAAGAAGGCACACCTGCCCAGCCTCCAAGACGCTCACGATTGTTTTTGGGCTGATGAATGAGTCACTGCATTTAAGCTTCAACTAGGGCACATGCTGTAATGATATCTGTAAGTGCTTCCTGTTGAGGTTTAATTTTTGTGCCAGGACCATCCTGCCAGAATGGACCCTGCCCGTCATATTTATTCAAGAAGACGCCACCGTTTTGTGCCATACCTCTACTCAACTGGAGTACTTTCTACTGGATAATCAGTAAGTGCTACCTCGTTGGGTAAATGTATAGTGCTTTTACTACACTACAGCTGCCTAAAGTGCCAGAGAGTTGTCTACAGCGACCAGGTGTGTGTTACAATGCATTCGCGCCGAAGGGCGCAGGGGTCCCTTGAGTGAGCTGTCCATCATAGTGGGTAAATGGCGGGAAGACGGTGCACACCGCGTGTGTGTGGGCGGGGCCAAACGGGCGGGGCTTCCATGCGAGTGAACATGCCTCTTGTGTGTATATAAGGTCAGAGACCGATCAGAGCAGCAGCTGAAGATACAGAAGCTCGAGGTCACAGGAACAGCACAGGGATTGCGCTCCTGAAAGTCAAGGATGCAAAGGCCTCTGTCCAGCATCACAGCTGATTTTTTGACAGTAGATTTGGGAAGAAGGCACACCTGCCCAGCCTCCCAACGCTCACGATTGTTTTTGGGCTGATGAATGAGTCACTGCATTTGAGCTTCAACTAGTTCCAGCGACTATGTGTGTGTTACTATGCAATCGCGCCGAAGTGCGCAGGGGTCCCTTGAGTGAGCTGTCCATCATAGTGGGTAAATGGCGGGAAGACGGTGCACACCGCGTGTGTGTGGGCGGGGCCAAACGGGCGGGGCTTCCATGCGAGTGAACATGCCTCTTGTGTGTATATAAGGTCAGAGACCGATCAGAGCAGCAGCTGAAGATACAGAAGCTCGAGGTCACAGGAACAGCACAGGGATTGCGCTCCTGAAAGTCAAGGATGCAAAGGCCTCTGTCCAGCATCACAGCTGATTTTTGACGGTAGATTTGGGAAGAAGGCACAGCTGCCCAGCCTCCCAACGCTCACGATTGTTTTTGGGCTGATGAATGAGTCACTGCATTTGAGCTTCAACTAGTTCCAGCGACTATGTGTGTGTTACTATGCAATCGCGCCGAAGTGCGCAGGGGTCTCTTGAGTGAGCTGTCCATCATAGTGGGTAAATGGCGGGAAGACGGTGCACACCACATGTGTGTGGGCGGGGCCAAACGGGCGGCGCTTGCATGCGAGTGAACATGCCTCTTGTGTGTATATAAGGTCAGAGACCGATCAGAGCAGCAGCTGAAGATACAGAAGCTCGTGGTCACAGGAACAGCACAGGGATTGCGCTCTTGAAAGTCAAGGATGCAAAGGCCTCTGTCCAGCATCACAGCTGATTTTCGATGGTATATTTGGGAAGAAGGCACACCTGCCCAGCCTCCACGACGCTCACGATTGTTTTTGGGCTGACGAATGAGTCACTGCATTTAAGCTTCAACTACGGCACATGCTTTATTGATATCTGTAAGTGCTTCCTGTTGAGGTTTAATTTTTGTGCCAGGACCATCGTGCCAGAATGGACCCTGCCCTTCATATTTATTCAAGAAGACGCCACCGTTTTGTGCCATACCTCTACTCAACTGGAGTACTTTCTACTGGATAATCAGTAAGTGCTACCTCGTTGGGTAAATGTATAGTGCTTTTACTACACTACAGCTGCCTAAAGTGCCAGCGAGTTGTCTACAGCGACCATGTGCGTGTTACTATGCAATCGCGCCGAAGTGCGCAGGGGTCTCTTGAGTGAGCTGTCCATCATAGTGGGTAAATGGCGGGAAGACGGTGCACACCACGTGTGTGTGGGTGGGGCCAAACGGGCGGGGCTTCCATGCGAGTGAACATGCCTCTTGTGTGTATATAAGGTCAGAGACCGATCAGAGCAGCAGATGAAGATACAGAAGCTCGTGGTCACAGGAACAGCACAGGGATTGCGCTCTTGAAAGTCAAGGATGCAAAGGCCTCTGTCCAGCATCACAGCTGATTTTCGATGGTATATTTGGGAAGAAGGCACATCTGCCCAGCCTCCCAACGCTCACGATTTTTTTTGGGCTGATGAATGAGTCACTGCATTTGAGCTTCAACTAGTTCCAGCGACCAGGTGTGTGTTACTATGCAATCGCGCCGAAGTGCGCAGGGGTCTCTTGAGTGAGCTGTCCATCATAGTGGGTAAATAGCGGGAAGACGGTGCACACCACGTGTGTGTGGGCGGGGCCAAACGGGCGGGGCTTCCATGCGAGTGAACATGCCTCTTGTGTGTATATAGGGTCAGAGACCGATCAGAGCAGCAGATGAAGATACAGAAGCTCGAGGTCACAGGAACAGCACAGGGATTGCGCTCGTGAAAGTCAAGGATGCAAATGCCTCTGTCCAGCATCACAGCTGATTTTTGACGGTAGATTTGGGAAGAAGGCACAGCTGCCCAGCCTCCCAACGCTCACGATTGTTTTTGGGCTGATGAATGAGTCACTGCATTTGAGCTTCAACTAGTTCCAGCGACTATGTGTGTGTTACTATGCAATCGCGCCGAAGTGCGCAGGGGTCCCTTGAGTGAGCTGTCCATCATAGTGGGTAAATGGCGGGAAGACGGTGCACACCGTGTGTGTGTGGGCGGGGCCAAACGGGCGGGGCTTCCATGCGAGTGAACATGCCTCTTGTGTGTATATAAGGTCAGAGACCGATCAGAGCAGCAGCTGAAGATACAGAAGCTCGAGGACACAGGAACAGCACAGGGATTGCGCTCCTGAAAGTCAAGGATGCAAAGGCCTCTGTCCAGCATCACAGCTGATTTTCGATGGTATATTTGGGAAGAAGGCACACCTGCCCAGCCTCCACGACGCTCACGATTGTTTTTGGGCTGATGAATGAGTCACTGCATTTAAGCTTCAACTACGGCACATGCTTTATTGATATCTGTAAGTGCTTCCTGTTGAGGTTTAATTTTTGTGCCAGGACCATCGTGCCAGAATGGACCCTGCCCTTCATATTTATTCAAGAAGACGCCACCGTTTTGTGCCATACCTCTACTCAACTGGAGTACTTTCTACTGGATAATCAGTAAGTGCTACCTCGTTGGGTAAATGTATAGTGCTTTTACTACACTACAGCTGCCTAAAGTGCCAGAGAGTTGTCTACAGCGACCATGTGCGTGTTACTATGCAATCGCGCCGAAGTGCGCAGGGGTCTCTTGAGTGAGCTGTCCATCATAGTGGGTAAATGGCGGGAAGACGGTGCACACCACGTGTGTGTGGGTGGGGCCAAACGGGCGGGGCTTCCATGCGAGTGAACATGCCTCTTGTGTGTATATAAGGTCAGAGACCGATCAGAGCAGCAGATGAAGATACAGAAGCTCGTGGTCACAGGAACAGCACAGGGATTGCGCTCTTGAAAGTCAAGGATGCAAAGGCCTCTGTCCAGCATCACAGCTGATTTTCGATGGTATATTTGGGAAGAAGGCACATCTGCCCAGCCTCCCAACGCTCACGATTTTTTTTGGGCTGATGAATGAGTCACTGCATTTGAGCTTCAACTAGTTCCAGCGACCAGGTGTGTGTTACTATGCAATCGCGCCGAAGTGCGCAGGGGTCTCTTGAGTGAGCTGTCCATCATAGTGGGTAAATGGCGGGAAGACGGTGCACACCACGTGTGTGTGGGCGGGGCCAAACGGGCGGGGCTTCCATGCGAGTGAACATGCCTCTTGTGTGTATATAAGGTCAGAGACCGATCAGAGCAGCAGATGAAGATACAGAAGCTCGAGGTCACAGGAACAGCACAGGGATTGCGCTCGTGAAAGTCAAGGATGCAAATGCCTCTGTCCAGCATCACAGCTGATTTTTGACGGTAGATTTGGGAAGAAGGCACAGCTGCCCAGCCTCCCAACGCTCACGATTGTTTTTGGGCTGATGAATGAGTCACTGCATTTGAGCTTTAACTAGTTCCAGCGACTATGTGTGTGTTACTATGCAATCGCGCCGAAGTGCGCAGGGGTCTCTTGAGTGAGCTGTCCATCATAGTGGGTAAATGGCGGGAAGACGGTGCACACCACGTGTGTGTGGGCGGGGCCAAACGGGCGGGGCTTCCATGCGAGTGAACATGCCTCTTGTGTGTATATAAGGTCAGAGACCGATCAGAGCAGCAGCTGAAGATACAGAAGCTCGAGGTCACAGGAACAGCACAGGGATTGCGCTCGTGAAAGTCAAGGATGCAAATGCCTCTGTCCAGCATCACAGCTGATTTTTGACGGTAGATTTGGGAAGAAGGCACAGCTGCCCAGCCTCCCATCGCTCACGATTTTTTTTGGGCTGATGAATGAGTCACTGCATTTGAGCTTCAACTAGTTCCAGCGACCAGGTGTGTGTTACTATGCAATCTCGCCGAAGTGCGCAGGGGTCCCTTGAGTGAGCTGTCCATCATAGTGGGTAAATAGCGGGAAGCGGGTGCACACCTCGTGTGTGTGGGCGGGGCCAAACGGGCGGGGCTTCCATGCGAGTGAACATGCCTCTTGTGTGTATATAAGGTCAGAGACCGATCAGAGCAGCAGCTGAAGATACAGAAGCTCGAGGTCACAGGAACAGCACAGGGATTGCGCTCCTGAAAGTCAAGGATGCAAAGGCCTCTGTCCAGCATCACAGCTGATTTTCGATGGTCTATTTGGGAAGAAGGCACACCTGCCCAGTCTCCATGACGCTCACGATTGTTTTTGGGCTGATGAATGAGTCACTGCATTTAAGCTTCAACTACGGCACATGCTTTATTGATATCTGTAAGTCCTTCCTGTTGAGGTTTAATTTTTGTGCCAGGACCATCGTGCCAGAATGGACCCTGCCCTTCATATTTATTCAAGAAGACGCCACCGTTTTGTGCCATACCTCTACTCAACTGGAGTACTTTCTACTGGATAATCAGTAAGTGCTACCTCGTTGGGTAAATGTATAGTGCTTTTACTACACTACAGCTGCCTAAAGTGCCAGAGAGTTGTCTACAGCGACCATGTGCGTGTTACTATGCAATCGCGCCGAAGTGCGCAGGGGTCTCTTGAGTGAGCTGTCCATCATAGTGGGTAAATGGCGGGAAGACGGTGCACACCACGTGTGTGTGGGCGGGGCCAAACGGGCGGGGCTTCCATGCGAGTGAACATGCCTCTTGTGTGTATATAAGGTCAGAGACCGATCAGAGCAGCAGATGAAGATACAGAAGCTCGTGGTCACAGGAACAGCACAGGGATTGCGCTCGTGAAAGTCAAGGATGCAAATGCCTCTGTCCAGCATCACAGCTGATTTTTGACGGTAGATTTGGGAAGAAGGCACAGCTGCCCAGCCTCCCATCGCTCACGATTTTTTTTGGGCTGATGAATGAGTCACTGCATTTGAGCTTCAACTAGTTCCAGCGACCAGGTGTGTGTTACTATGCAATCTCGCCGAAGTGCGCAGGGGTCCCTTGAGTGAGCTGTCCATCATAGTGGGTAAATAGCGGGAAGAGGGTGCACACCTCGTGTGTGTGGGCGGGGCCAAACGGGCGGGGCTTCCATGCGAGTGAACATGCCTCTTGTGTGTATATAAGGTCAGAGACCGATCAGAGCAGCAGCTGAAGATACAGAAGCTCGAGGTCACAGGAACAGCACAGGGATTGCGCTCCTGAAAGTCAAGGATGCAAAGGCCTCTGTCCAGCATCACAGCTGATTTTCGATGGTATATTTGGGAAGAAGGCACACCTGCCCAGTCTCCATGACGCTCACGATTGTTTTTGGGCTGATGAATGAGTCACTGCATTTAAGCTTCAACTACGGCACATGCTTTATTGATATCTGTAAGTGCTTCCTGTTGAGGTTTAATTTTTGTGCCAGGACCATCGTGCCAGAATGGACCCTGCCCTTCATATTTATTCAAGAAGACGCCACCGTTTTGTGCCATACCTCTACTCAACTGGAGTACTTTCTACTGGATAATCAGTAAGTGCTACCTCGTTGGGTAAATGTATAGTGCTTTTACTACACTACAGCTGCCTAAAGTGCCAGAGAGTTGTGTACAGCGACCATGTGCGTGCTACTATGCAATCGCGCCGAAGTGCGCAGGGGTCTCTTGAGTGAGCTGTCCATCATAGTGGGTAAATGGCGGGAAGACGGTGCACACCACGTGTGTGTGGGCGGGGCCAAACGGGCGGGGCTTCCATGCGAGTGAACATGCCTCTTGTGTGTATATAAGGTCAGAGACCGATCAGAGCAGCAGCTGAAGATACAGAAGCTCGTGGTCACAGGAACAGCACAGGGATTGCGCTCTTGAAAGTCAGGATGCAAAGGCCTCTGTCCAGCATCACAGCTGATTTTCGATGGTATATTTGGGAAGAAGGCACATCTGCCCAGCCTCCCAACGCTCACGATTTTTTTTGGGCTGATGAATGAGTCACTGCATTTGAGCTTCAACTAGTTCCAGCGACCAGGTGTGTGTTACTATGCAATCTCGCCGAAGTGCGCAGGGGTCCCTTGAGTGAGCTGTCCATCATAGTGGGTAATGGCGGGAAGGGGGTGCACACCTCGTGTGTGTGGGCGGGGCCAAACGGGCGGGGCTTCCATGCGAGTGAACATGCCTCTTGTGTGTATATAAGGTCAGAGACCGATCAGAGCAGCAGCTGAAGATACAGAAGCTCGAGGTCACAGGAACAGCACAGGGATTGCGCTCCTGAAAGTCAAGGATGCAAAGGCCTCTGTCCAGCATCACAGCTGATTTTCGATGGTATATTTGGGAAGAAGGCACACCTGCCCAGCCTCCACGACGCTCACGATTGTTTTTGGGCTGATGAATGAGTCACTGCATTTAAGCTTCAACTACGGCACATGCTTTATTGATATCTGTAAGTGCTTCCTGTTGAGGTTTAATTTTTGTGCCAGGACCATCGTGCCAGAATGGACCCTGCCCTTCATATTTATTCAAGAAGACGCCACCGTTTTGTGCCATACCTCTACTCAACTGGAGTACTTTCTACTGGATAATCAGTAAGTGCTACCTCGTTGGGTAAATGTATAGTGCTTTTACTACACTACAGCTGCCTAAAGTGCCAGAGAGTTGTGTACAGCGACCATGTGCGTGTTACTATGCAATCGCGCCGAAGTGCGCAGGGGTCTCTTGAGTGAGCTGTCCATCATAGTGGGTAAATGGCGGGAAGACGGTGCACACCACGTGTGTGTGGGCGGGGCCAAACGGGCGGCGCTTGCATGCGAGTGAACATGCCTCTTGTGTGTATGTAAGGTCAGAGACCGATCAGAGCAGCAGCTGAAGATACAGAAGCTCGTGGTCACAGGAACAGCACAGGGATTGCGCTCTTGAAAGTCAAGGATGCAAAGGCCTCTGTCCAGCATCACAGCTGATTTTTGACGGTAGATTTGGGAAGAAGGCACAGCTACCCAGCCTCCCAACGCTCACGATTGTTTTTGGGCTGATGAATGAGTCACTGCATTTGAGCTTCAACTAGTTCCAGCGACTATGTGTGTGTTACTATGCAATCGCGCCGAAGTGCGCAGGGGTCTCTTGAGTGAGCTGTCCATCATAGTGGGTAATGGCGGGAAGGGGGTGCACACCTCGTGTGTGTGGGCGGGGCCAAACGGGCGGGGCTTCCATGTGAGTGAACATGCCTCTTGTGTGTATATAAGGTCAGAGACCGAGCAGAGCAGCAGCTGAAGATACAGAAGCTCGTGGTCACAGGAACAGCACAGGGATTGCGCTCTTGAAAGTCAAGAATGCAAAGGCCTCTGTCCAGCATCACAGCTGATTTTCGATGGTATATTTGGGAAGAAGGCACACCTGCCCAGCCTCCACGACGCTCACGATTGATTTTGGGCTGATGAATGAGTCACTGAATTTAAGCTTCAACTAGGGCACATGCTGTAATGATATCTGTAAGTGCTTCCTGTTGAGGTTTAATTTTTGTGCCAGGACCATCCTGCCAGAATGGACCCTGCCCTTCATATTTATTCAAGAAGATGCCACCGTTTTGTGCCATACCTCTACTCAACTGGAGTACTTTCTACTGGATAATCAGTAAGTGCTACCTCGTTGGGTAAATGTATAGTGCTTTTACTACACTACAGCTGCCTAAAGTGCCAGAGAGTTGTCTACAGCGACCAGGTGTGTGTTACTATGCATTCGCGCCGAAGGGCGCAGGGGTCCCTTGAGTGAGCTGTCCATCATAGTGGGTAAATGGCGTGAAGACGGTGCACACCGCGTGTGTGTGGGCGGGGCCAAACGGGCGGGGCTTCCATGCGAGTGAACATGCCTCTTGTGTGTATAAAAGGTCAAAGACCGATCAGAGCAGCAGATGAAGATACAGAAGCTCGTGGGCACAGGAACAGCACAGGGATTGCGCTCTTGAAAGTCAAGGATGCAAAGGCCTCTGTCCAGCATCACAGCTGATTTTCGACGGTAGATTTGGGAAGAAGGCACAGCTGCCCAGCCTCCCAACGCTCACGATTGTTTTTGGGCTGATGAATGAGTCACTGCATTTGAGCTTCAACTAGTTCCAGCGACTATGTGCTAATTGACTGCCTGGTGATTGTTCCCCTGTCCGAGGATTCAGCGCGACTGGAGTCGCTGACCACCTTGCCCTGCACAGCGGAACCGGCTGGGAGCTAGCCAAGACCTCGTGGCCGCAGAGGAGGGTGAGGCGCCGGCCCCGGGACTGCGAGGACCAGCATTCACCAACCCCAGCTGGTCCTCTTCCCGTGTGTAGCCGCGCCCCCTCCCAGTGCCGCGCCTCCAGCCGAGCCCCTTAACTTCTCGCGGCACCCGCTTCGCGGGTGCCACTCGCTAATTGACTGCCTGGTGATTGTTCCCCTGTCCGAGGATTCAGCGCGACTGGAGTCGCTGACCACCTTGCCCTGCACAGCGGAACCGGCTGGGAGTTAGCCAAGACCTCGTGGCCGCAGAGGAGGGTGAGGCGCCGGCCCCGGGACTGCGAGGACCAGCATTCACCAACCCCAGCTGGTCCTCTTCCCGTGTGTAGCCGCGCCCCCTCCCAGTGCCGCGCCTCCAGCCGAGCCCCTTAACTTCTCGCGGCACCCGCTTCGCGGGTGCCACTCGCTAATTGACTGCCTGGTGATTGTTCCCCTGTCCGAGGATTCAGCGCGACTGGAGTCGCTGACCACCTTGCCCTGCACAGCGGAACCGGCTGGGAGTTAGCCAAGACCTCGTGGCCGCAGAGGAGGGTGAGGCGCCGGCCCCGGGACTGCGAGGACCAGCATTCACCAACCCCAGCTGGTCCTCTTCCCGTGTGTAGCCGCGCCCCCTCCCAGTGCCGCGCCTCCAGCCGAGCCCCTTAACTTCTCGCGGCACCCGCTTCGCGGGTGCCACTCGCTAATTGACTGCCTGGTGATTGTTCCCCTGTCCGAGGATTCAGCGCGACTGGAGTCGCTGACCACCTTGCCCTGCACAGCGGAACCGGCTGGGAGTTAGCCAAGACCTCGTGGCCGCAGAGGAGGGTGAGGCGCCGGCCCCGGGACTGCGAGGACCAGCATTCACCAACCCCAGCTGGTCCTCTTCCCGTGTGTAGCCGCGCCCCCTCCCAGTGCCACGCCTCCAATCACAGCCGCACCTCATAAACAGACCCAGGACACGCGCCTCGCGGGACGCGCGCGGGTCGGAGTCCGGGGCGAAGACCGGGCAAAGAGCGGGCCGTTTGAGGCCGTTCGAGAACGTGAGAGCCCGGTCCGGGCCACCCCCCTAACTTCAACTCTTTGGTCGTCTCAATACAGGTACTACCTACTTTCTGTTGACTTTCCTGCTATTGATAGCTAACACAAAAGAGCTGCCAACGTTTACCTATTGGATAATGACCACAAAAATTAGTACAAGATCTACTAAGCTGAAAAAACCCAACAAGAAAGATATAGGAGAAACATTACTGGGCCCTATGGATGACTTCTTAGCCAAAGCGAACACATTTATCGACCAAAGCATAAGCTTAATCGAGAGGAGGGTCTCAACGGAACTTGAAATCGCACGTCGATCCTCACTGGGATTATTGGCAACTGCAAAAACCCCAGAAATTCAGCCAGCACCTAGTCAAATTGTGGCAAATGCAAATAGACTTAGCCTTCCAAATAATGTTGATCTTTCAGCAACACAAATTTCAGTGATTTTTTCAGAAAGTGATCTGGAAAAAACTCCTGATATTTTTCCAGACCCCACGCCGGAAGAAACAGAACAAATGAAAGGGAGGCGGGAGGGAGCTATAAGGAAAAGGAACGTAAGAAAATCCCCTGAGCACATCGTAAATACCAAAGTAGTTATTCACCCAATTTTGGTCGATGACACAAACTTTCCAACACTATCACAGCACTCTGCTCCCCCAACAATTAATCCTGTTATAGTACATCATCTACCACACGATCTACAAGATTCACTAATTTCAGAATCCGGAACCCCACAGAAACCAGGTAGGGAGCGGGAACTAGCGAGACTAATGAAGGAGATAGCTTCTCTCCTAAATTCTTACATTCGCCCGCTAGAATCCAGACTCATTAACATTGAGAGTCAAGTAACGAAAATCTTAGGCTCTCTAAAATTTACTCCCCCACAATCTCACCCAAAACCACCCCAATGTGTCCCGATTACTCTTCCCGTAACAAAAAAATCAGTCACCCTACCTGCCGCACAGACTAAAACGCAATCTATAACAACCTCTTCAAAAGTAGTTACCCTCCCGGATGTACAAAAACCAACTCCCAAGTCATTGATTAGTTCTCTACAAACTAATTCCCAATTAACCCCAACAGTAACTACCCCAACCACAATTCTACCTGTCCCTAGTACCCCTGCTGTAACAAACACAAACACAAACCCCCCAAATAGTGCCCCAGGAAGGCCGATAGATCAAAGACCTACCTTAAATATGCCACCTGAGGCATCTCCATACGTGGTAGTCATGACAGGGGTACCAGAACTTACAGGTGAGGGAATAGAGCCCAACTGGTCTCTACAGAATAAGGTTCAGCATTGGTTGAATACAAATCGCCCTGCGCCGCCCCACTGGAACAGCAAAATAGCCTCAGTTTGTCGGACCCCGTGGGTAGGCTATAGGAAAAAAACCCTTCGAGGTGATTGCGTTGTAGTTACGTTTGAGGATCCCAGTATGGTGGAATACCTCTGCTCCCGGGAATTTAATATCACCCCGGGAGGGATTGCAACTAGATCACTGTCCTACTTCTACCCAAAAAGGTACAACAATCACAACCATACCCGCCACACTGATAACTTTTGGCGTAACCCGATCCCGCAACCGTGGGAGCTAGAGGCTGTAGGACCAAGGATATCATCGCATCACGGATATAACGATGATTCTTGGTGGTTAGCAAACCGAAATCCCCACCAGAGAGAAGCCCCTTGGCAGGTTGTGGGCCCACATAACAGATCCAGAATCTGGGAGCAGTGGGAGAGGCCACACTTTCAACCATTTGGGTCTACCCATAGAGATAACATCAACGGACATAATTGGCGAGGTATCTCGACCACAAACAGGTTCAGTGGATTAGAAATGGTCGATTGACAAAAAATTGAAAGTCCGGAGGCCCCTCGAATAACCCCGGATTTGTGTACTTCCCCTCCTGCCCCCCCACAAATGGAAAAAATTGCCCCAGATAATACATCTACTCAGATTTCGATAGTTTTCTGGAATGTGGCGGGGCTTAGAAAGAAAATTGAGGATGGGTCTGTTGCCGGCTTCCTGAGGTACACACAAATTATATGCCTTCAGGAGACTTGGGCAAGGACCCCCCTCCATCTCGTAGGGTATAGGACATTTACATCTCCTGCCCTCCCTAGTACTTCAGGTAGACCCAAAGGGGGATTGGTAATCTACCTGGCAAATACAATTGCTGACTTAAAGATCTACAAGGCTGAGCTATTACCGAATTTTCAGATCATCACTATCACAATTGGCAAAAATTCTCCCATTACGCTAATTAATATATATAACAATCTAGAGGAAGATGCATTTTTAGCTGTTCTCTCACGAATTAAAGAAAAAATAGTCGAACACCGTTATCCCAAACAGAATAAAGTAAATTCCCATTTAATCTGGGGAGGAGATTATAACCTGCACCCTTGCGAAAACAATGCCAACTGTGGATTGGTAGACGAACACAATAATCCTTTGGTCCACTTCACACACTCAGTAGTGGGGCTCGCCATGAATAGAACACTCTCTGACCTGGACCTGCAAATTATAAACCCCACAGAAGAGCTTAACAACAGGCTGGAACCCACCTACAGAGGAAGGGGCCACGAAACCACTGTGGACTATGTAATTGTGTCAGAAGGATTGAAAGATCAAATCAATAGCATGTTAATCCTGGAAAACAATCTCAGCGATCATTCCGCACTAAGTTTAAAAATCCAAATAATTCGACAAAGGTCACCGATGGCAACTATAGCAAATATGCTAAACCAGAACAGGCTCCAACTGAGTAAAACAAACGGACTTACGATAAAATGGGAAAAAGTGGACCCTAACATTCTTACAAAGCGGCTAGTAACAACTACTTATAGCAATATCTTGATCTGTCTTGATCCAACCACAGAGCCTAAGCAAATCTTGGAAAACTTCAACCAAATAATAGAACAAGTTAATAAACTGCTAACCAACACACCCATACAAAATAAGAATACCTCTACAGGCTGGTTCAATCGAGATTGCACCAAAGCACAGACCAATTTGAGGAAAGCACTCAGAAATCCAACCAGAGATAAAATCACTATCCAAGCTCTTCGACGTGAGTACAACTCAGCTAGAAGCTTAAGGAAAAAAGATCTAAAACAATCCTTATGGAAAGCTCTGCATTTGAGTGCAGTCCAGAAAGACAGTCAGGCTTTCTGGAAAATAGTCAAAACTCCTCTGCTAGCAGATTCTAACGCGCCAAAAATTGATGTAGCTATTGATGAGGATACGTGGGTGAACCATTTCTCTAAAATCTTCAAACAACATTCTAACACCGAAGATCTTGAGCCCACTTTTAACCCAGTTATCTATCCCATTCAATTGGAGGTAGACCTGCAGGACTTTGAAATGGCGCTTTCCTCAAGCAAATCCGGAAAAGCACCCGGCCCCGATGGGGTTCCAGTTGATTTATTTAAGTATCTTCCTGAACTCTGGACACCGATAATTACAAGAGTTTGTATAGCAACATCGAAACTCGGCCTGCTAGATTCGTGGACCTCTTCCATCATGGTCCCAATCTATAAGAAGGGAGATCGACAAGACCCGAAGTGCTATCGCCCAATCTCCCTTCTCGACTCTTTGGGCAAACTAGTCGGCAGAGTTCTTCTCGGAAAGCTACAACAGTGGGTAGAAGACAAAAACATCCTTTCGCACTTACAGTTTGGCTTTAGGGAGGGCTTTGGAACCATCGAGCAGGCCCTAAACCTAAGCCTGCTAACGTCTAAGTACACCCATGCTAAATCTGGCGCCATTTACATGGTATATGTGGACTTGTCTTCCGCCTTCGATTGCGTCTCACACGCAAAGCTTTGGTCACTGCTGAGCACCATGGGGGTTGATCCCCCCCTTTTGGATTTTTTAAGGGAGCTCTACAGCAAAGCTACCGCGAGAGTGAGGTACGGGACAAGAGGAGAACTGACGGCACAATTCAGCGTAGAGCGAGGAGTGAGGCAAGGTTGTGTCCTTGCCCCCTTCCTCTTCTCACTTTATACCAACGGATTAGAAGAGGCTATGATGAGAGGGGGGAAGGACCTTCCAAGAGCAAAAGATCGCTTGATCCCAGCGCTACTCTACGCTGACGATGCAGTCATCTTAGCACGAACACCCATCGAACTGCAGAAATCTCTGTCTAAATATGCAGATTTCATGGGTGCCTTGGATTTGCACGTTAACATCAAAAAAACTTTTGTTATGGTAGTTGGTGGACCAAAAAAAGTATCCAAGTCCATCTTTCTGAATAAACAAAAAATCGGAAAAACCTCACAATACCCCTACCTAGGTGTAATGATAGATGACGCCCTGAATTGGAAAGCCGCAGTTGAGGCCAGGAGACACCTATTCAAACGTGCAATTATGGCACTGATTAAATTCTCTAACAAGCTTGGAAAAAGACCGCCAGCAGAACTATTACAGATATATGCTGCCAAATGTCAATCCATAGCATTATATGGTGCAGGGATCTGGGGTCACACTTCCATCGGCTCCATACAAAAAGAAGAAAATATTTTCTTAAGATTCCTTTTATCAACACCACGGGGCACTTCCATCTATGCCTCACATATGGAACTGGGAATCTCATATATCGAAGATCTAATTAAAATTCAACCATTAATGTTGTGGAGGCGAGTATGGCTGTCGGAAAAAAATAGTTTGACCAAAAGCATCTTACAGGACACCATGGGTTTGGACCATGCCAATAAAATAGTTTGGCTGTCTTATGTAAGACATTTTTTTACCGACTTAGGGTTACCACAATACTACCATGAACCAGAAAACCTAAAAAACATCTCCAAAAAAGATCTGAAGCAAACTGCGTTGAGCCACCTGGAATCCCTGAGACTGTCTGCATCAATTGCAAAAAAATCTGTGATGCACGCAATTATGACACAGCAGGCCCCAAAAATGCAGCTATATTTGACTCTAGAGATCACAACATACGAAAAGATGCTCCTCACCAGGTTCAGAATGAACCTTTTTTTCAGGCTAGTGACATTTCCGGAAAAAAACAACTGGAATCCACAGATGGACTTGTGCCCATGTGATGGTCTTTCCTCACAGTCCACCATTCATACAATACTGTTCTGTAAGTTTTTCCATCCCCATCGAAAAATATGGCTTATCCCCCTATTAAAAAAATGGGGTTATAGACAATGCCGCCCAGCAATGTTGGCATTACAACATTTGGACTCTGAATCCACTGTGTATCACGTACTAAATTTTCTTAAATGTATTATAAGACACAGAAATAACCTTTAAAAACGTAGTGTCTATTCAAATTTTATGTAAATCACTGATATTTTTTATCTTACATTTTTTTAAGAAACTGTATAAATATATTGTGTTCTTTCTTCTTCATGATTGTTTGTATTGCTATGTCATCTTTTATGGTTTTTGCAATGCTAAAAAAACCGAATAAAGATTATATTATATTATTACACTACAGCTGCCTAAAGTGCCAGAGAGTTGTCTACAGCGACCATGTGCGTGTTACTATGCAATCGCGCCGAAGTGCGCAGGGGTCTCTTGAGTGAGCTGTCCATCATAGTGGGTAAATGGCGGGAAGACGGTGCACACCACGTGTGTGTGGGCGGGGCCAAACGGGCGGGGCTTCCATGCGAGTGAACATGCCTCTTGTGTGTATATAAGGTCAGAGACCGATCAGAGCAGCAGATGAAGATACAGAAGCTCGTGGTCACAGGAACAGCACAGGGATTGCGCTCTTGAAAGTCAAGGATGCAAAGGCCTCTGTCCAGCATCACAGCTGATTTTCGATGGTATATTTGGGAAGAAGGCACATCTGCCCAGCCTCCCAACGCTCACGATTTTTTTTGGGCTGATGAATGAGTCACTGCATTTGAGCTTCAACTAGTTCCAGCGACCAGGTGTGTGTTACTATGCAATCTCGCCGAAGTGCGCAGGGGTCCCTTGAGTGAGCTGTCCATCATAGTGGGTAAATAGCGGGAAGGGGGTGCACACCTCGTGTGTGTGGGCGGGGCCAAACGGGCGGGGCTTCCATGCGAGTGAACATGCCTCTTGTGTGTATATAAGGTCAGAGACCGATCAGAGCAGCAGCTGAAGATACAGAAGCTCGAGGTCACAGGAACAGCACAGGGATTGCGCTCGTGAAAGTCAAGGATGCAAATGCCTCTGTCCAGCATCACAGCTGATTTTTGACGGTAGATTTGGGAAGAAGGCACAGCTGCCCAGCCTCCCAACGCTCACGATTGTTTTTGGGCTGATGAATGAGTCACTGCATTTGAGCTTCAACTAGTTCCAGCGACTATGTGTGTGTTACTATGCAATCGCGCCGAAGTGCGCAGGGGTCTCTTGAGTGAGCTGTCCATCATAGTGGGTAATGGCGGGAAGGGGGTGCACACCGCGTGTGTGTGGGCGGGGCCAAACGGGCGGGGCTTCCATGCGAGTGAACATGCCTCTTGTGTGTATATAAGGTCAGAGACCGATCAGAGCAGCAGCTGAAGATACAGAAGCTCGTGGTCACAGGAACAGCACAGGGATTGCGCTCTTGAAAGTCAAGAATGCAAAGGCCTCTGTCCAGCATCACAGCTGATTTTCGATGGTATATTTGGGAAGAAGGCACACCTGCCCAGCCTCCACGACGCTCACGATTGTTTTTGGGCTGATGAATGAGTCACTGAATTTAAGCTTCAACTAGTTCCAGCGACTATGTGTGTGTTACTATGCAATCGCGCCGAAGTGCGCAGGGGTCCCTTGAGTGAGCTGTCCATCATAGTGGGTAAATAGCGGGAAGAGGGTGCACACCTCGTGTGTGTGGGCGGGGCCAAACGGGCGGGGCTTCCATGCGAGTGAACATGCCTCTTGTGTGTATATAAGGTCAGAGACCGATCAGAGCAGCAGCTGAAGATACAGAAGCTCGAGGTCACAGGAACAGCACAGGGATTGCGCTCCTGAAAGTCAAGGATGCAAAGGCCTCTGTCCAGCATCACAGCTGATTTTCGATGGTATATTTGGGAAGAAGGCACACCTGCCCAGCCTCCACGACGCTCACGATTGTTTTTGGGCTGATGAATGAGTCACTGCATTTAAGCTTCAACTACGGCACATGCTTTATTGATATCTGTAAGTGCTTCCTGTTGAGGTTTAATTTTTGTGCCAGGACCATCGTGCCAGAATGGACCCTGCCCTTCATATTTATTCAAGAAGACGCCACCGTTTTGTGCCATACCTCTACTCAACTGGAGTACTTTCTACTGGATAATCAGTAAGTGCTACCTCGTTGGGTAAATGTATAGTGCTTTTACTACACTACAGCTGCCTAAAGTGCCAGAGAGTTGTCTACAGCGACCATGTGCGTGTTACTATGCAATCGCGCCGAAGTGCGCAGGGGTCTCTTGAGTGAGCTGTCCATCATAGTGGGTAAATGGCGGGAAGACGGTGCACACCACGTGTGTGTGGGCGGGGCCAAACGGGCGGGGCTTCCATGCGAGTGAACATGCCTCTTGTGTGTATATAAGGTCAGAGACCGATCAGAGCAGCAGATGAAGATACAGAAGCTCGTGGTCACAGGAACAGCACAGGGATTGCGCTCTTGAAAGTCAAGGATGCAAAGGCCTCTGTCCAGCATCACAGCTGATTTTCGATGGTATATTTGGGAAGAAGGCACATCTGCCCAGCCTCCCAACGCTCACGATTTTTTTTGGGCTGATGAATGAGTCACTGCATTTGAGCTTCAACTAGTTCCAGCGACCAGGTGTGTGTTACTATGCAATCTCGCCGAAGTGCGCAGGGGTCCCTTGAGTGAGCTGTCCATCATAGTGGGTAAATAGCGGGAAGAGGGTGCACACCTCGTGTGTGTGGGCGGGGCCAAACGGGCGGGGCTTCCATGCGAGTGAACATGCCTCTTGTGTGTATATAAGGTCAGAGACCGATCAGAGCAGCAGCTGAAGATACAGAAGCTCGAGGTCACAGGAACAGCACAGGGATTGCGCTCGTGAAAGTCAAGGATGCAAATGCCTCTGTCCAGCATCACAGCTGATTTTTGACGGTAGATTTGGGAAGAAGGCACAGCTGCCCAGCCTCCCAACGCTCACGATTGTTTTTGGGCTGATGAATGAGTCACTGCATTTGAGCTTCAACTAGTTCCAGCGACTATGTGTGTGTTACTATGCAATCGCGCCGAAGTGCGCAGGGGTCTCTTGAGTGAGCTGTCCATCATAGTGGGTAATGGCGGGAAGGGGGTGCACACCGCGTGTGTGTGGGCGGGGCCAAACGGGCGGGGCTTCCATGCGAGTGAACATGCCTCTTGTGTGTATATAAGGTCAGAGACCGATCAGAGCAGCAGCTGAAGATACAGAAGCTCGTGGTCACAGGAACAGCACAGGGATTGCGCTCTTGAAAGTCAAGAATGCAAAGGCCTCTGTCCAGCATCACAGCTGATTTTCGATGGTATATTTGGGAAGAAGGCACACCTGCCCAGCCTCCACGACGCTCACGATTGTTTTTGGGCTGATGAATGAGTCACTGAATTTAAGCTTCAACTAGTTCCAGCGACTATGTGTGTGTTACTATGCAATCGCGCCGAAGTGCGCAGGGGTCCCTTGAGTGAGCTGTCCATCATAGTGGGTAAATAGCGGGAAGAGGGTGCACACCTCGTGTGTGCGGGCGGGGCCAAACGGGCGGGGCTTCCATGCGAGTGAACATGCCTCTTGTGTGTATATAAGGTCAGAGACCGATCAGAGCAGCAGCTGAAGATACAGAAGCTCGAGGTCACAGAAACAGCACAGGGATTGCGCTCGTGAAAGTCAAGGATGCAAATGCCTCTGTCCAGCATCACAGCTGATTTTTGACGGTATATTTGGGAAGAAGGCCCAGCTGCCCAGCCTCCCAACGCTCACGATTGTTTTTGGGCTGATGAATGAGTCACTGCATTTGAGCTTCAACTAGTTCCAGCGACCAGGTGTGTGTTACTATGCAATCGCGCCGAAGTGCGCAGGGGTCCCTTGAGTGAGCTGTCCATCATAGTGGGTAAATGGCGGGAAGACGGTGCACACGCGTGTGTGTGGGCGGGGCCAAACGGGCGGGGCTTCCATGCGAGTGAACATGCCTCTTGTGTGTATATAAGGTCAGAGACCGATCAGAGCAGCAGCTGAAGATACAGAAGCTCGAGGTCACAGGAACAGCACAGGGATTGCGCTCCTGAAAGTCAAGGATGCAAAGGCCTCTGTCCAGCATCACAGCTGATTTTCGATGGTATATTTGGGAAGAAGGCACATCTGCCCAGCCTCCCAACGCTCACGATTTTTTTTGGGCTGATGAATGAGTCACTGCATTTGAGCTTCAACTAGTTCCAGCGACCAGGTGTGTGTTACTATGCAATCTCGCCGAAGTGCGCAGGGGTCCCTTGAGTGAGCTGTCCATCATAGTGGGTAAATAGCGGGAAGAGGGTGCACACCTCGTGTGTGTGGGCGGGGCCAAACGGGCGGGGCTTCCATGCGAGTGAACATGCCTCTTGTGTGTATATAAGGTCAGAGACCGATCAGAGCAGCAGCTGAAGATACAGAAGCTCGAGGTCACAGGAACAGCACAGGGATTGCGCTCCTGAAAGTCAAGGATGCAAAGGCCTCTGTCCAGCATCACAGCTGATTTTCGATGGTATATTTGGGAAGAAGGCACACCTGCCCAGCCTCCACGACGCTCACGATTGTTTTTGGGCTGATGAATGAGTCACTGCATTTAAGCTTCAACTACGGCACATGCTTTATTGATATCTGTAAGTGCTTCCTGTTGAGGTTTAATTTTTGTGCCAGGACCATCGTGCCAGAATGGACCCTGCCCTTCATATTTATTCAAGAAGACGCCACCGTTTTGTGCCATACCTCTACTCAACTGGAGTACTTTCTACTGGATAATCAGTAAGTGCTACCTCGTTGGGTAAATGTATAGTGCTTTTACTACACTACAGCTGCCTAAAGTGCCAGAGAGTTGTCTACAGCGACCATGTGCGTGTTACTATGCAATCGCGCCGAAGTGCGCAGGGGTCTCTTGAGTGAGCTGTCCATCATAGTGGGTAAATGGCGGGAAGATGGTGCACACCACGTGTGTGTGGGTGGGGCCAAACGGGCGGGGCTTCCATGCGAGTGAACATGCCTCTTGTGTGTATATAAGGTCAGAGACCGATCAGAGCAGCAGCTGAAGATACAGAAGCTCGTGGTCACAGGAACAGCACAGGGATTGCGCTCTTGAAAGTCAAGAATGCAAAGGCCTCTGTCCAGCATCACAGCTGATTTTCGATGGTATATTTGGGAAGAAGGCACACCTGCCCAGCCTCCACGACGCTCACGATTGATTTTGGGCTGATGAATGAGTCACTGAATTTAAGCTTCAATTAGGGCACATGCTGTAATGATATCTGTAAGTGCTTCCTGTTGAGGTTTAATTTTTGTGCCAGGACCATCCTGCCAGAATGGACCCTGCCCTTCATATTTATTCAAGAAGAAGCCACCGTTTTGTGCCATACCTCTACTCAACTGGAGTACTTTCTACTGGATAATCAGTAAGTGCTACCTCGTTGGGTAAATGTATAGTGCTTTTACTACACTACAGCTGCCTAAAGTGCCAGAGAGTTGTCTACAGCGACCAGGTGTGTGTTACTATGCATTCGCGCCGAAGGGCGCAGGGGTCCCTTGAGTGAGCTGTCCATCATAGTGGGTAAATGGCGTGAAGACGGTGCACACCGCGTGTGTGTGGGCGGGGCCAAACGGGCGGGGCTTCCATGCGAGTGAACATGCCTCTTGTGTGTATAAAAGGTCAAAGACCGATCAGAGCAGCAGATGAAGATACAGAAGCTCGTGGGCACAGGAACAGCACAGGGATTGCGCTCTTGAAAGTCAAGGATGCAAAGGCCTCTGTCCAGCATCACAGCTGATTTTCGACGGTAGATTTGGGAAGAAGGCACAGCTGCCCAGCCTCCCAACGCTCACGATTGTTTTTGGGCTGATGAATGAGTCACTGCATTTGAGCTTCAACTAGTTCCAGCGACTATGTGTGTGTTACTATGCAATCGCGCCGAAGTGCGCAGGGGTCCCTTGAGTGAGCTGTCCATCATAGTGGGTAAATGGCGGGAAGAGGGTGCACACCTCGTGTGTGTGGGCGGGGCCAAACGGGCGGGGCTTCCATGCGAGTGAACATGCCTCTTGTGTGTATATAAGGTCAGAGACCGATCAGAGCAGCAGCTGAAGATACAGAAGCTCGAGGTCACAGGAACAGCACAGGGATTGCGCTCCTGAAAGTCAAGGATGCAAAGGCCTCTGTCCAGCATCACAGCTGATTTTCGATGGTATATTTGGGAAGAAGGCACACCTGCCCAGCCTCCACGACGCTCACGATTGTTTTTGGGCTGATGAATGAGTCACTGCATTTAAGCTTCAACTACGGCACATGCTTTATTGATATCTGTAAGTGCTTCCTGTTGAGGTTTAATTTTTGTGCCAGGACCATCGTGCCAGAATGGACCCTGCCCTTCATATTTATTCAAGAAGACGCCACCGTTTTGTGCCATACCTCTACTCAACTGGAGTACTTTCTACTGGATAATCAGTAAGTGCTACCTCGTTGGGTAAATGTATAGTGCTTTTACTACACTACAGCTGCCTAAAGTGCCAGAGAGTTGTCTACAGCGACCAGGTGTGTGTTACAATGCATTCGCGCCGAAGGGCGCAGGGGTCCCTTGAGTGAGCTGTCCATCATAGTGGGTAAATGGCGGGAAGACGGTGCACACCGCGTGTGTGTGGGCGGGGCCAAACGGGCGGGGCTTCCATGCGAGTGAACATGCCTCTTGTGTGTATATAAGGTCAGAGACCGATCAGAGCAGCAGCTGAAGATACAGAAGCTCGAGGTCACAGGAACAGCACAGGGATTGCGCTCCTGAAAGTCAAGGATGCAAAGGCCTCTGTCCAGCATCACAGCTGATTTTCGATGGTATATTTGGGAAGAAGGCACACCTGCCCAGCCTCCACGACGCTCACGATTGTTTTTGGGCTGATGAATGAGTCACTGCATTTAAGCTTCAACTACGGCACATGCTTTATTGATATCTGTAAGTGCTTCCTGTTGAGGTTTAATTTTTGTGCCAGGACCATCGTGCCAGAATGGACCCTGCCCTTCATATTTATTCAAGAAGACGCCACCGTTTTGTGCCATACCTCTACTCAACTGGAGTACTTTCTACTGGATAATCAGTAAGTGCTACCTCGTTGGGTAAATGTATAGTGCTTTTACTACACTACAGCTGCCTAAAGTGCCAGAGAGTTGTCTACAGCGACCATGTGCGTGTTACTATGCAATCGCGCCGAAGTGCGCAGGGGTCCCTTGAGTGAGCTGTCCATCATAGTGGGTAAATGGCGGGAAGACGGTGCACACCACGTGTGTGTGGGTGGGGCCAAACGGGCGGGGCTTCCATGCGAGTGAACATGCCTCTTGTGTGTATATAAGGTCAGAGACCGATCAGAGCAGCAGATGAAGATACAGAAGCTCGTGGTCACAGGAACAGCACAGGGATTGCGCTCTTGAAAGTCAAGGATGCAAAGGCCTCTGTCCAGCATCACAGCTGATTTTCGATGGTATATTTGGGAAGAAGGCACATCTGCCCAGCCTCCCAACGCTCACGATTTTTTTTGGGCTGATGAATGAGTCACTGCATTTGAGCTTCAACTAGTTCCAGCGACCAGGTGTGTGTTACTATGGAATCTCGCTGAAGTGCGCAGGGGTCCCTTGAGTGAGCTGTCCATCATAGTGGGTAAATAGCGGGAAGAGGGTGCACACCTCGTGTGTGTGGGCGGGGCCAAACGGGCGGGGCTTCCATGCGAGTGAACATGCCTCTTGTGTGTATATAAGGTCAGAGACCGATCAGAGCAGCAGCTGAAGATACAGAAGCTCGAGGTCACAGGAACAGCACAGGGATTGCGCTCGTGAAAGTCAAGGATGCAAATGCCTCTGTCCAGCATCACAGCTGATTTTTGACGGTAGATTTGGGAAGAAGGCACAGCTGCCCAGCCTCCCAACGCTCACGATTGTTTTTGGGCTGATGAATGAGTCACTGCATTTGAGCTTCAACTAGTTCCAGCGACTATGTGTGTGTTACTATGCAATCGCGCCGAAGTGCGCAGGGGTCTCTTGAGTGAGCTGTCCATCATAGTGGGTAATGGCGGGAAGGGGGTGTACACCTCGTGTGTGTGGGCGGGGCCAAACGGGCGGGGCTTCCATGCGAGTGAACATGCCTCTTGTGTGTATATAAGGTCAGAGACCGATCAGAGCAGCAGATGAAGATACAGAAGCTCGTGGTCACAGGAACAGCACAGGGATTGCGCTCTTGAAAGTCAAGGATGCAAAGGCCTCTGTCCAGCATCACAGCTGATTTTCGATGGTATATTTGGGAAGAAGGCACATCTGCCCAGCCTCCCAACGCTCACGATTTTTTTTGGGCTGATGAATGAGTCACTGCATTTGAGCTTCAACTAGTTCCAGCGACCAGGTGTGTGTTACTATGCAATCTCGCCGAAGTGCGCAGGGGTCCCTTGAGTGAGCTGTCCATCATAGTGGGTAAATAGCGGGAAGAGGGTGCACACCTCGTGTGTGTGGGCGGGGCCAAACGGGCGGGGCTTCCATGCGAGTGAACATGCCTCTTGTGTGTATATAAGGTCAGAGACCGATCAGAGCAGCAGCTGAAGATACAGAAGCTCGAGGTCACAGGAACAGCACAGGGATTGCGCTCCTGAAAGTCAAGGATGCAAAGGCCTCTGTCCAGCATCACAGCTGATTTTCGATGGTATATTTGGGAAGAAGGCACACCTGCCCAGCCTCCACGACGCTCACGATTGTTTTTGGGCTGATGAATGAGTCACTGCATTTAAGCTTCAACTACGGCACATGCTTTATTGATATCTGTAAGTGCTTCCTGTTGAGGTTTAATTTTTGTGCCAGGACCATCGTGCCAGAATGGACCCTGCCCTTCATATTTATTCAAGAAGACGCCACCGTTTTGTGCCATACCTCTACTCAACTGGAGTACTTTCTACTGGATAATCAGTAAGTGCTACCTCGTTGGGTAAATGTATAGTGCTTTTACTACACTACAGCTGCCTAAAGTGCCAGAGAGTTGTCTACAGCGACCATGTGCGTGTTACTATGCAATCGCGCCGAAGTGCGCAGGGGTCTCTTGAGTGAGCTGTCCATCATAGTGGGTAAATGGCGGGAAGACGGTGCACACCACGTGTGTGTGAGCGGGGCCAAACGGGCGGGGCTTCCATGCGAGTGAACATGCCTCTTGTGTGTATATAAGGTCAGAGACCGATCAGAGCAGCAGATGAAGATACAGAAGCTCGTGGTCACAGGAACAGCACAGGGATTGCGCTCTTGAAAGTCAAGGATGCAAAGGCCTCTGTCCAGCATCACAGCTGATTTTCGATGGTATATTTGGGAAGAAGGCACATCTGCCCAGCCTCCCAACGCTCACGATTTTTTTTGGGCTGATGAATGAGTCACTGCATTTGAGCTTCAACTAGTTCCAGCGACCAGGTGTGTGTTACTATGCAATCTCGCCGAAGTGCGCAGGGGTCCCTTGAGTGAGCTGTCCATCATAGTGGGTAAATAGCGGGAAGAGGGTGCACACCTCGTGTGTGTGGGCGGGGCCAAACGGGCGGGGCTTCCATGCGAGTGAACATGCCTCTTGTGTGTATATAAGGTCAGAGACCGATCAGAGCAGCAGCTGAAGATACAGAAGCTCGAGGTCACAGGAACAGCACAGGGATTGCGCTCGTGAAAGTCAAGGATGCAAATGCCTCTGTCCAGCATCACAGCTGATTTTTGACGGTAGATTTGGGAAGAAGGCACAGCTGCCCAGCCTCCCAACGCTCACGATTGTTTTTGGGCTGATGAATGAGTCACTGCATTTGAGCTTCAACTAGTTCCAGCGACTATGTGTGTGTTACTATGCAATCGCGCCGAAGTGCGCAGGGGTCTCTTGAGTGAGCTGTCCATCATAGTGGGTAATGGCGGGAAGGGGGTGCACACCGCGTGTGTGTGGGCGGGGCCAAACGGGCGGGGCTTCCATGCGAGTGAACATGCCTCTTGTGTGTATATAAGGTCAGAGACCGATCAGAGCAGCAGCTGAAGATACAGAAGCTCGTGGTCACAGGAACAGCACAGGGATTGCGCTCTTGAAAGTCAAGAATGCAAAGGCCTCTGTCCAGCATCACAGCTGATTTTCGATGGTATATTTGGGAAGAAGGCACACCTGCCCAGCCTCCACGACGCTCACGATTGATTTTGGGCTGATGAATGAGTCACTGAATTTAAGCTTCAACTAGTTCCAGCGACTATGTGTGTGTTACTATGCAATCGCGCCGAAGTGCGCAGGGGTCCCTTGAGTGAGCTGTCCATCATAGTGGGTAAATAGCGGGAAGAGGGTGCACACCTCGTGTGTGTGGGCGGGGCCAAACGGGCGGGGCTTCCATGCGAGTGAACATGCCTCTTGTGTGTATATAAGGTCAGAGACCGATCAGAGCAGCAGCTGAAGATACAGAAGCTCGAGGTCACAGAAACAGCACAGGGATTGCGCTCGTGAAAGTCAAGGATGCAAATGCCTCTGTCCAGCATCACAGCTGATTTTTGACGGTAGATTTGGGAAGAAGGCCCAGCTGCCCAGCCTCCCAACGCTCACGATTGTTTTTGGGCTGATGAATGAGTCACTGCATTTGAGCTTCAACTAGTTCCAGCGACCAGGTGTGTGTTACTATGCAATCGCGCCGAAGTGCGCAGGGGTCCCTTGAGTGAGCTGTCCATCATAGTGGGTAAATGGCGGGAAGACGGTGCACACGCGTGTGTGTGGGCGGGGCCAAACGGGCGGGGCTTCCATGCGAGTGAACATGCCTCTTGTGTGTATATAAGGTCAGAGACCGATCAGAGCAGCAGCTGAAGATACAGAAGCTCGAGGTCACAGGAACAGCACAGGGATTGCGCTCCTGAAAGTCAAGGATGCAAAGGCCTCTGTCCAGCATCACAGCTGATTTTCGATGGTATATTTGGGAAGAAGGCACATCTGCCCAGCCTCCCAACGCTCACGATTTTTTTTGGGCTGATGAATGAGTCACTGCATTTGAGCTTCAACTAGTTCCAGCGACCAGGTGTGTGTTACTATGCAATCTCGCCGAAGTGCGCAGGGGTCCCTTGAGTGAGCTGTCCATCATAGTGGGTAAATAGCGGGAAGAGGGTGCACACCTCGTGTGTGTGGGCGGGGCCAAACGGGCGGGGCTTCCATGCGAGTGAACATGCCTCTTGTGTGTATATAAGGTCAGAGACCGATCAGAGCAGCAGCTGAAGATACAGAAGCTCGAGGTCACAGGAACAGCACAGGGATTGCGCTCCTGAAAGTCAAGGATGCAAAGGCCTCTGTCCAGCATCACAGCTGATTTTCGATGGTATATTTGGGAAGAAGGCACACCTGCCCAGCCTCCACGACGCTCACGATTGTTTTTGGGCTGATGAATGAGTCACTGCATTTAAGCTTCAACTACGGCACATGCTTTATTGATATCTGTAAGTGCTTCCTGTTGAGGTTTAATTTTTGTGCCAGGACCATCGTGCCAGAATGGACCCTGCCCTTCATATTTATTCAAGAAGACGCCACCGTTTTGTGCCATACCTCTACTCAACTGGAGTACTTTCTACTGGATAATCAGTAAGTGCTACCTCGTTGGGTAAATGTATAGTGCTTTTACTACACTACAGCTGCCTAAAGTGCCAGAGAGTTGTCTACAGCGACCATGTGCGTGTTACTATGCAATCGCGCCGAAGTGCGCAGGGGTCTCTTGAGTGAGCTGTCCATCATAGTGGGTAAATGGCGGGAAGATGGTGCACACCACGTGTGTGTGGGTGGGGCCAAACGGGCGGGGCTTCCATGCGAGTGAACATGCCTCTTGTGTGTATATAAGGTCAGAGACCGATCAGAGCAGCAGATGAAGATACAGAAGCTCGTGGTCACAGGAACAGCACAGGGATTGCGCTCTTGAAAGTCAAGGATGCAAAGGCCTCTGTCCAGCATCACAGCTGATTTTCGATGGTATATTTGGGAAGAAGGCACATCTGCCCAGCCTCCCAACGCTCACGATTTTTTTTGGGCTGATGAATGAGTCACTGCATTTGAGCTTCAACTAGTTCCAGCGACCAGGTGTGTGTTACTATGCAATCTCGCCGAAGTGCGCAGGGGTCCCTTGAGTGAGCTGTCCATCATAGTGGGTAAATAGCGGGAAGAGGGTGCACACCACTTGTGTGTGGGTGGGGCCAAACGGGCGGGGCTTCCATGCGAGTGAACATGCCTCTTGTGTGTATATAAGGTCAGAGACCGATCAGAGCAGCAGCTGAAGATACAGAAGCTCGAGGTCACAGGAACAGCACAGGGATTGCGCTCGTGAAAGTCAAGGATGCAAATGCCTCTGTCCAGCATCACAGCTGATTTTTGACGGTAGATTTGGGAAGAAGGCACAGCTGCCCAGCCTCCCAACGCTCACGATTGTTTTTGGGCTGATGAATGAGTCACTGCATTTGAGCTTCAACTAGTTCCAGCGACTATGTGTGTGTTACTATGCAATCGCGCCGAAGTGCGCAGGGGTCCCTTGAGTGAGCTGTCCATCATAGTGGGTAAATAGCGGGAAGAGGGTGCACACCTCGTGTGTGGGCGGGGCCAAACGGGCGGGGCTTCCATGCGAGTGAACATGCCTCTTGTGTGTATATAAGGTCAGAGACCGATCAGAGCAGCAGCTGAAGATACAGAAGCTCGAGGTCACAGGAACAGCACAGGGATTGCGCTCGTGAAAGTCAAGGATGCAAATGCCTCTGTCCAGCATCACAGCTGATTTTTGACGGTAGATTTGGGAAGAAGGCACAGCTGCCCAGCCTCCCAACGCTCACGATTGTTTTTGGGCTGATGAATGAGTCACTGCATTTGAGCTTCAACTAGTTCCAGCGACCAGGTGTGTGTTACTATGCAATCGCGCCGAAGTGCGCAGGGGTCCCTTGAGTGAGCTGTCCATCATAGTGGGTAAATGGCGGGAAGACGGTGCACACGCGTGTGTGTGGGCGGGGCCAAACGGGCGGGGCTTCCATGCGAGTGAACATGCCTCTTGTGTGTATATAAGGTCAGAGACCGATCAGAGCAGCAGCTGAAGATACAGAAGCTCGAGGTCACAGGAACAGCACAGGGATTGCGCTCCTGAAAGTCAAGGATGCAAAGGCCTCTGTCCAGCATCACAGCTGATTTTCGATGGTATATTTGGGAAGAAGGCACACCTGCCCAGCCTCCACGACGCTCACGATTGTTTTTGGGCTGATGAATGAGTCACTGCATTTAAGCTTCAACTACGGCACATGCTTTATTGATATCTGTAAGTGCTTCCTGTTGAGGTTTAATTTTTGTGCCAGGACCATCGTGCCAGAATGGACCCTGCCCTTCATATTTATTCAAGAAGACGCCACCGTTTTGTGCCATACCTCTACTCAACTGGAGTACTTTCTACTGGATAATCAGTAAGTGCTACCTCGTTGGGTAAATGTATAGTGCTTTTACTACACTACAGCTGCCTAAAGTGCCAGAGAGTTGTCTACAGCGACCATGTGCGTGTTACTATGCAATCGCGCCGAAGTGCGCAGGGGTCTCTTGAGTGAGCTGTCCATCATAGTGGGTAAATGGCGGGAAGACGGTGCACACCACGTGTGTGTGGGCGGGGCCAAACGGGCGGGGCTTCCATGCGAGTGAACATGCCTCTTGTGTGTATATAAGGTCAGAGACCGATCAGAGCAGCAGATGAAGATACAGAAGCTCGTGGTCACAGGAACAGCACAGGGATTGCGCTCTTGGAAGTCAAGGATGCAAAGGCCTCTGTCCAGCATCACAGCTGATTTTCGATGGTATATTTGGGAAGAAGGCACATCTGCCCAGCCTCCCAACGCTCACGATTTTTTTTGGGCTGATGAATGAGTCACTGCATTTGAGCTTCAACTAGTTCCAGCGACCAGGTGTGTGTTACTATGCAATCTCGCCGAAGTGCGCAGGGGTCCCTTGAGTGAGCTGTCCATCATAGTGGGTAAATAGCGGGAAGAGGGTGCACACCTCGTGTGTGTGGGCGGGGCCAAACGGGCGGGGCTTCCATGCGAGTGAACATGCCTCTTGTGTGTATATAAGGTCAGAGACCGATCAGAGCAGCAGCTGAAGATTCAGAAGCTCGAGGTCACAGGAACAGCACAGGGATTGCGCTCTTGAAAGTCAAGAATGCAAAGGCCTCTGTCCAGCATCACAGCTGATTTTCGACGGTAGATTTGGGAAGAAGGCACAGCTGCCCAGCCTCCCAACGCTCACGATTGTTTTTGGGCTGATGAATGAGTCACTGCATTTGAGCTTCAACTAGTTCCAGCGACTATGTGTGTGTTACTATGCAATCGCGCCGAAGTGCGCAGGGGTCCCTTGAGTGAGCTGTCCATCATAGTGGGTAAATGGCGGGAAGACGGTGCACACCTCGTGTGTGTGGGCGGGTCCAAACGGGCGGGGCTTCCATGCGAGTGAACATGCCTCTTGTGTGTATATAAGGTCAGAGACCGATCAGAGCAGCAGCTGAAGATACAGAAGCTCGAGGTCACAGGAACAGCACAGGGATTGCGCTCCTGAAAGTCAAGGATGCAAAGGCCTCTGTCCAGCATCACAGCTGATTTTCGATGGTATATTTGGGAAGAAGGCACACCTGCCCAGCCTCCACGACGCTCACGATTGTTTTTGGGCTGATGAATGAGTCACTGCATTTAAGCTTCAACTACGGCACATGCTTTATTGATATCTGTAAGTGCTTCCTGTTGAGGTTTAATTTTTGTGCCAGGACCATCGTGCCAGAATGGACCCTGCCCTTCATATTTATTCAAGAAGACGCCACCGTTTTGTGCCATACCTCTACTCAACTGGAGTACTTTCTACTGGATAATCAGTAAGTGCTACCTCGTTGGGTAAATGTATAGTGCTTTTACTACACTACAGCTGCCTAAAGTGCCAGAGAGTTGTCTACAGCGACCATGTGCGTGTTACTATGCAATCGCGCCGAAGTGCGCAGGGGTCTCTTGAGTGAGCTGTCCATCATAGTGGGTAAATGGCGGGAAGACGGTGCACACCACGTGTGTGTGGGCGGGGCCAAACGGGCGGGGCTTCCATGCGAGTGAACATGCCTCTTGTGTGTATATAAGGTCAGAGACCGATCAGAGCAGCAGATGAAGATACAGAAGCTCGTGGTCACAGGAACAGCACAGGGATTGCGCTCTTGAAAGTCAAGGATGCAAAGGCCTCTGTCCAGCATCACAGCTGATTTTCGATGGTATATTTGGGAAGAAGGCACATCTGCCCAGCCTCCCAACGCTCACGATTTTTTTTGGGCTGATGAATGAGTCACTGCATTTGAGCTTCAACTAGTTCCAGCGACCAGGTGTGTGTTACTATGCAATCTCGCCGAAGTGCGCAGGGGTCCCTTGAGTGAGCTGTCCATCATAGTGGGTAAATAGCGGGAAGAGGGTGCACACCTCGTGTGTGTGGGCGGGGCCAAACGGGCGGGGCTTCCATGCGAGTGAACATGCCTCTTGTGTGTATATAAGGTCAGAGACCGATCAGAGCAGCAGCTGAAGATACAGAAGCTCGAGGTCACAGGAACAGCACAGGGATTGCGCTCGTGAAAGTCAAGGATGCAAATGCCTCTGTCCAGCATCACAGCTGATTTTTGACGGTAGATTTGGGAAGAAGGCACAGCTGCCCAGCCTCCCAACGCTCACGATTGTTTTTGGGCTGATGAATGAGTCACTGCATTTGAGCTTCAACTAGTTCCAGCGACCAGGTGTGTGTTACTATGCAATCTCCCCGAAGTGCGCAGGTGTCTCTTGAGTGAGCTGTCCATCATAGTGGGTAAATGGCGGGAAGGGGGTGCACACCACATGTGTGTGGGCGGGGCCAAACGGGCGGGGCTTGCATGCGAGTGAACATGCCTCTTGTGTGTATGTAAGGTCAGAGACCGATCAGAGCAGCAGCTGAAGATACAGAAGCTCGTGGTCACAGGAACAGCACAGGGATTGCGCTCTTGAAAGTCAAGGATGCAAAGGCCTCTGTCCAGCATCACAGCTGATTTTTGACGGTAGATTTGGGAAGAAGGCACAGCTGCCCAGCCTCCCAACGCTCACGATTGTTTTTGGGCTGATGAATGAGTCACTGCATTTGAGCTTCAACTAGTTCCAGCGACTATGTGTGTGTTACTATGCAATCGCGCCGAAGTGCGCAGGGGTCCCTTGAGTGAGCTGTCCATCATAGTGGGTAAATGGCGGGAAGACGGTGCACACCGCGTGTGTGTGTGGGCGGGGCCAAACGGGCGGGGCTTCCATGCGAGTGAACATGCCTCTTGTGTGTATATAAGGTCAGAGACCGATCAGAGCAGCAGCTGAAGATACAGAAGCTCGAGGTCACAGGAACAGCACAGGGATTGCGCTCCTGAAAGTCAAGGATGCAAAGGCCTCTGTCCAGCATCACAGCTGATTTTCGATGGTATATTTGGGAAGAAGGCACACCTGCCCAGCCTCCACGACGCTCACGATTGTTTTTGGGCTGATGAATGAGTCACTGCATTTAAGCTTCAACTACGGCACATGCTTTATTGATATCTGTAAGTGCTTCCTGTTGAGGTTTAATTTTTGTGCCAGGACCATCGTGCCAGAATGGACCCTGCCCTTCATATTTATTCAAGAAGACGCCACCGTTTTGTGCCATACCTCTACTCAACTGGAGTACTTTCTACTGGATAATCAGTAAGTGCTACCTCGTTGGGTAAATGTATAGTGCTTTTACTACACTACAGCTGCCTAAAGTGCCAGAGAGTTGTCTACAGCGACCAGGTGTGTGTTACTATGCATTCGCGCCGAAGGGCGCAGGGGTCCCTTGAGTGAGCTGTCCATCATAGTGGGTAAATGGCGTGAAGACGGTGCACACCGCGTGTGTGTGGGCGGGGCCAAACGGGCAGGGCTTCCATGCGAGTGAACATGCCTCTTGTGTGTATATAAGGTCAGAGACCGATCAGAGCAGCAGCTGAAGATACAGAAGCTCGAGGTCACAGGAACAGCACAGGGATTGCGCTCGTGAAAGTCAAGGATGCAAATGCCTCTGTCCAGCATCACAGCTGATTTTTGACGGTAGATTTGGGAAGAAGGCACAGCTGCCCAGCCTCCCAACGCTCACGATTGTTTTGGGGCTGATGAATGAGTCACTGCATTTGAGCTTCAACTAGTTCCAGCGACTATGTGTGTGTTACTATGCAATCGCGCCGAAGTGCGCAGGGGTCTCTTGAGTGAGCTGTCCATCATAGTGGGTAATGGCGGGAAGGGGGTGCACACCTCGTGTGTGTGGGCGGGGCCAAACGGGCGGGGCTTCCATGCGAGTGAACATGCCTCTTGTGTGTATATAAGGTCAGAGACCGATCAGAGCAGCAGCTGAAGATACAGAAGCTCGTGGTCACAGGAACAGCACAGGGATTGCGCTCTTGAAAGTCAAGAATGCAAAGGCCTCTGTCCAGCATCACAGCTGATTTTCGATGGTATATTTGGGAAGAAGGCACACCTGCCCAGCCTCCACGACGCTCACGATTGATTTTGGGCTGATGAATGAGTCACTGAATTTAAGCTTCAATTAGGGCACATGCTGTAATGATATCTGTAAGTGCTTCCTGTTGAGGTTTAATTTTTGTGCCAGGACCATCCTGCCAGAATGGACCCTGCCCTTCATATTTATTCAAGAAGAAGCCACCGTTTTGTGCCATACCTCTACTCAACTGGAGTACTTTCTACTGGATAATCAGTAAGTGCTACCTCGTTGGGTAAATGTATAGTGCTTTTACTACACTACAGCTGCCTAAAGTGCCAGAGAGTTGTCTACAGCGACCAGGTGTGTGTTACTATGCATTCGCGCCGAAGGGCGCAGGGGTCCCTTGAGTGAGCTGTCCATCATAGTGGGTAAATGGCGTGAAGACGGTGCACACCGCGTGTGTGTGGGCGGGGCCAAACGGGCGGGGCTTCCATGCGAGTGAACATGCCTCTTGTGTGTATAAAAGGTCAAAGACCGATCAGAGCAGCAGATGAAGATACAGAAGCTCGTGGGCACAGGAACAGCACAGTGTTGGACAGGCCACATGAAGGGCCGCTCTCCCCCGGCCCAACCAGGCCCGAACCAGCCACGCAAGTACCACACACCACCATTGCACGTCCACCGTCCCCGCAGGGACCCCTACACTCGGACCTGTTGACCCCGTAGGCCGACCCACTACCGGCCTGCGCGCCCATCCTGGGCGCCATCTTGGACACTCCACCACGAGGCCGCCTGGCCCCCGATCGACCTCAACCCTGGGCCTGGCCAGGCCTCAGACATTCCGGCACCAACATCCACCCAGGAGGTGAGCGGGCTACTTGGTCAGTCAATGGGAGCAGGAGGTGTCGATGGCTCTCACCCGCCAAGTGCCGCTCGCCCATCGCCTCCCCGGACGCTGGCTCCACCCCCCTGCTGGGTGTCTGAACCCCCTCATCCCGGACCTCCCGACCTCCAAGTGCGAGGGTCCGGACATCAAAGCACACCAGCCCTATAACTGGGGCAGCTCCAGAGCAGGACGGGAGTTGTATCTTGGAGTCGAGAGACGCAAAGAAGAACTCATCCTTGACGGACTACTGGCGCTGCCGTAGCTCTGTCTTGTGCACCCTCGTCTTGCCTGCTGGCGCTGCCGCGGCTTTGGGAACCACCCTATCCTTCATCATCGTCGGGACCTGCTGGCGTAGCCGCGGACCGTTTGTAACCACCACCTTCATCGGGACCTGCTGGCTCTGCCGCGGACCGTCGTCTGCCTTCATCCATCTCGGGACCTGCTGGCTCCGCCGCGGCCCGTTCATCTACACCACCGAGCTCGAGGATTGAGAGCTATTTTCCATCGTTTTGGTAACAAGACTGTCCCGCTACCCTCTTCCCGAACAGAGACCAGAATAGAGGGGACCCCTGAGTCCAGACCTCCTTGTACCATTCTACCGTACTTGAAGAATTGTCTATAAAGTATTGTTGAACTTTATCATTGTGTGGTGTCCGTCTGTGGGGGGGAAGTTACTTGTCTGTACGATTCACTGGAGACGGCTCTCCCCGGAGACCTCTCCCCGTATCCTCGGCCGACCCTCCCGGTCCGTCTAACATTGGTGGCCAGCGACGGGATCCGAATCACCGCATAAACCGTACAGAGAGTAGCTCACCCCACGGCGAATCACGATGTCAACTAAAGAAAGCGGATCAACGGAGAAATTCCAGATGGAGAAATTGGGCGAGTACAGCCATCGTGAACTTAAACAGTTCTGTATCGAATTAGGTATCGCTACCACCGGACTAAATACCAAAGATGACTTTAAGCAGGCCCTGGAATCTTGGGCAGAAACCGGGGCTGCCGGAACCCCCGATCAAGACATCACAGCACAAACCCCCATGGGCCCTGAAGAGTGAAGAACGGGTCTCTCGCCAGGCGAGATCCAGGAACGAGAAAAAACCCGACTACACGAGCTGGAAATGGCCCGGCTCAAAATGGACGTTGAACTAAAGTTGGCCGAACAGAAAATCAACTTAGAGCACCTGCGTCTCCGAGAAGAAAGAGAGGAGAAACAGAGACAAAGGGAGCTCGAGGAAAAGAAACTGGCATATGAACATGAACGGAAATTAGCTGAAATCGACCTACGCAAACAGAATAAAGAAACAGGGGTGCCCGAGCAACCCCACACTCCAGGGGCAACAGAGAAGAAGGTACACATCCCCAAGGATGTCGTTCGAGAATACTTCCGAGAGGACGACATCCAGCAATGGTTTAAGGCCTATGAAATCGCTATGACTGCACACCGGATCGATAGAAGCGATTGGGGGGCCGGTCTGTGGGGGAGATTCCTCAATGAGGGCCGCGACGCCCTGCTGCAACTCCCGGACCAGCAGATGACCTCCTATGACCATATGAAAGCGGCACTCCTCACCCGCTATGGCCTCACACCCGAGATGTACCGTCAGAGGTTCCGAGACTGCACCCGCATCCCAGGTACAACTTGGGTGGACTATGTCAATTACTTTAGCCGAGCCTTCGAGGGCTGGATCAAAGGAAGCAAGGTCACAACCTACGAACAACTGTTCAATCTTATGGTATGGGAGCATCTGTCGAACAATTGCTTCATTGAACTTCGCCAGCACCTCCTCGACAGCAAGTTAATGGATCCCCGGCAGCTCGCAGCCGAAGCTGACCGGTGGGAGATCACCAGAGTGAGTCGAAATGGGTCCTCCGAACAGAACCGGAACAACAATGGTCAGCACCGTCCCCGAGGAGGTGGAGGCCAAGGACGCGGAAGAAGCAACGCTCCGGTCACCCCCACTATCAGCCCCACCCCCCCGTCCAACCGGGGCAGCACCCCAGCGCGACCGGGACCTCGAGCCAATGTTACCTGCCATCGATGTCAACGAGTCGGACACTATGCAAACGACCCAAACTGCCCCCAGTACCAGAGCCCAAGACCCCGCCAAGTAGCCGCTGCTGCTCTGGGGGAGGAACGGATCTCAGAGGAACAAGAAGAATATGAACAGGAACACCCAGAATGGGAGCCAGCCGCCATGGCTCTCGCCTGCCTAGGGGGGAGAGACATGGTCCCGCGGGTCCCCCTACCCGCTAATACCCAGAAGTACAGCCAATGGGTGGGCATCAATGGACGCCGGGCGGAAGCCCTTCGTGACACTGGGGCCAGTGTAACAGCCGTCCGCTGTCACCTGGTGACCCCCGAACAATACTTACCAAACGTTCTCTGCCCTGTACGTTCAGCCGATAACTCAGAAAGTCTGTGTCGGATGGCCTGCGTCCCCTTCGAATGGGGAGGGGTCTCCGGCATGTTGAAGGTGACGGTCCGAGATGATGCCCCCGTAGACTGCCTCCTGGGTAATGACCTGGAAAGCTCTCCATGGGCAGCAGTCGAACGAAAAGAGCACCTGGGGATGCTGGGCGTCCCGGACTGGGCGTGCGTCACCACCCGGTCCATGACCGCCCGTGCCAACACCCGCCCAGAGGAACTCGAATGGCCGGCGCCACCGCCTCCGGTCGCCCCCGCCGAAACCACCGACCGTGACGTCCCCCCCGAACCAGCTCAACCTCCAGACCTCGCTAACCTCGACCAGTGGCCTCAAGAGGGGGGGCCCACGCAAGAACAATTTCGCCAAGAACAAAGGACCTGTCAGTCCCTCGAGGGACTCCGCCAGCAAGCGCTAGCCCAAAGCGCAGGGGATACCTCCGGAACTCACTGGGTCTACTGGGACAATGATCTGCTGTACAGTGAGCAAAGAATCGCGGAGCTGGGGGCCAGCCGAGTCCTAGTGGTACCCCTCCGTTTTAGAGACTTTCTGCTAAACCTGGCCCACGATGTCCCCCTGGCAGGACACTTGGGTCAAGACAAAACCTATAGCCGCCTGGTGACCCACTTCTTCTGGCCCAAAATGAGGGACAATGTACACCAGCATTGCCGATCTTGCCCCACGTGCCAAGCCAGTGGGAAGAGCGGCCGCAAACTGAAAGCCCCCCTGCAACCTTTTCCCGTGGTCACCACCCCGTTCGAGAGGGTCGGAATCGATATCGTAGGGCCCCTGGACCCGCGCACAAAACAAGGCCATCGATTCATCCTGGTGCTAGTGGACCACGCCACCCGCTACCCGGAGGCTGTTCCCCTGCGGACTGTGACAGCCCCGGTAGTCGGCCAGGCTCTGATGGGGATCTTCTCCCGGGTGGGCTTCCCCCGGGAGGTCGTCAGTGACAGGGGCACGAACTTTATTTCGAAATACATGAAATCTCTCTGGCAACAGTGCGGGGTTACCTACCGGTTCACGACCCCCTATCACCCTCAAGGAAACGGACTCGTTGAGCGGTTCAACCGCACGCTCAAAGGGATGATCGGGGGGTTGGAAGAGCCCCTCCGTCGCCAGTGGGATGTACTGTTGCCGTGCCTTCTCTTCGCATATCGAGAGGTTCCCCAGAAGTCCCTGGGCTTCAGCCCATTTGAACTGCTGTATGGACACCCCGTGCGCGGGCCGCTCAGCCTAGTTAAGGAAGGCTGGGAGATGCCCCCTCTAAAGAACCCACCAGATGTGTTCCGCTACCTCCTAACACTCCGCAACCAGACCCGGCGATTCCGAGAACTAGCAAAAGCCAACCTAGAGGCCAGTCAGGAGGACATGAAAAGGTGGTATGACCGGAATGCCTCCTCCATCGAGTTTGAACCTGGGCAACAGGTATGGGTGATGTCCCCCACCGAACCCTGCGCCCTACAAGACAAGTGGACAGGGCCCTTCAAGGTGGTCGAGCGCAAGGGTCCGGCTACCTATCTCATCGACTTGGAATCTTCCCGGAACCCCCTCCGGGTCCTCCACGCTAACAGACTGAAACCGCACTTTGTACGGACAGAACTCAGCCTCCTGATGGCCACAGACAATGGGGCTGAAGAGGACTCCGAGCCCCTCCCGGACCTCCTACGAACGCGGGAGAAAGACGGTTCCGTAGATGGGGTCCGACTCTCAGAGGCCCTCACCCGAGAACAACACCAGGAGTGCCAAGTTCTCCTATCACAATTCGCCAGCCTGTTCTCCCTCACCCCAGGTGTCACTTCCTGGTGTACGCACGATGTGGACACGGGGGACAGCCCCCCTATCCGCCACCGGGCCTACCGCGTGCCAGATCGGGTACGGGCCTGCATCCAGGAGGAAGTAGCCAAAATGCTCACGCTCGGGGTCATCGAGCCCTCAGACAACCCCTGGGCCAGCCCTGTAGTACTGGTCCCCAAGGCAGCTGCCCCCGGCACCACACCAGAACTCCGGTTCTGCGTCGACTACCGGGGCTTGAATGCGGTCACCAGGACAGACGCACATCCCATCCCCCGGGCAGATGAACTAATCGACCGCATGGGAGCTGCCCGCTACCTCAGTATCTTCGACCTGACGGCGGGCTACTGGCAAATCGGCCTCACACCCCGGGCACAAGAACGTTCTGCCTTTTCCACGCCCGATGGCCATTACCATTTCACAGTCATGCCCTTCGGCATGAAGAATGCCCCAGCAACATTCCAACGGCTCGTCAATCAGGTCCTGGCGGGGCTCGAAGGCTTCAGCGCCGCCTACTTAGACGACATCGCTGTATACAGCAACCAGTGGTCCGAGCACCTCCACCACCTCCGAGCAGTACTGCACGCCCTTCAGCAAGCTGGCCTCACGATCAAGGCCAGCAAATGTCAAATTGGGCAAGGGTCTGTAACCTACCTCGGGCACCAGGTGGGAAGCGGCCTGGTGGCCCCTCTGCAGCTAAAAATTGCCGCCATCCAGTCCTGGCAGCCCCCCACTACCCAGACCGAGGTACGAGCCTTCCTGGGCCTCACGGGCTATTACTGAAGGTTCGTGAAAGACTATGGTACTATCGTGAGGCCCCTCACAGAGCTCACGTCAAAAAATCAGCCCCAGAAAGTCAACTGGACCCCAGAGTGTCAAGCTGCATTTGAACAATTGAAAGCCGCCATGTGCTCCGCCCCTGTGCTCCAGGCCCCCGACTACAGCCGGGAGTTCATCGTCCAGACGGATGCCTCCGACCATGGCATTGGGGCAGTCCTGTCCCAAGTGAACACCGAAGGCCATGACCAGCCGGTGGCCTTCATCAGCCGGCGACTCCTACCACGGGAACAACGCTGGAGCACCATAGAGAGGGAGGCCTTCGCGGTGGTATGGGCCCTCAAGAAGCTCCGGCCCTACCTTTTTGGCACACCCTTTCGGGTACAGACCGACCACCGACCCCTGCAGTGGCTGATGCAGATGCGGGGGGAAAACCCGAAGTTACTACGCTGGTCCATCTCCCTACAAGGGATGGACTTCACAGTTGAACATCGGCCTGGGCCCAATCACGCCAACGCAGATGGCCTGTCCCGGTTCTTCCGCCTCGACGCGAAGAGTCCCCAAGAGAACGGGTAACTCTCCCCGCCTTCAGCTGGGGGGGACGCATGTTGGACAGGCCACATGAAGGGCCGCTCTCCCCCGGCCCAACCAGGCCCGAACCAGCCACGCAAGTACCACACACCACCATTGCACGTCCACCGTCCCCGCAGGGACCCCTACACTCGGACCTGTTGACCCCGTAGGCCGACCCACTACCGGCCTGCGCGCCCATCCTGGGCGCCATCTTGGACACTCCACCACGAGGCCGCCTGGCCCCCGATCGACCTCAACCCTGGGCCTGGCCAGGCCTCAGACATTCCGGCACCAACATCCACCCAGGAGGTGAGCGGGCTACTTGGTCAGTCAATGGGAGCAGGAGGTGTCGATGGCTCTCACCCGCCAAGTGCCGCTCGCCCATCGCCTCCCCGGACGCTGGCTCCACCCCCCTGCTGGGTGTCTGAACCCCCTCATCCCGGACCTCCCGACCTCCAAGTGCGAGGGTCCGGACATCAAAGCACACCAGCCCTATAACTGGGGCAGCTCCAGAGCAGGACGGGAGTTGTATCTTGGAGTCGAGAGACGCAAAGAAGAACTCATCCTTGACGGACTACTGGCGCTGCCGTAGCTCTGTCTTGTGCACCCTCGTCTTGCCTGCTGGCGCTGCCGCGGCTTTGGGAACCACCCTATCCTTCATCATCGTCGGGACCTGCTGGCGTAGCCGCGGACCGTTTGTAACCACCACCTTCATCGGGACCTGCTGGCTCTGCCGCGGACCGTCGTCTGCCTTCATCCATCTCGGGACCTGCTGGCTCCGCCGCGGCCCGTTCATCTACACCACCGAGCTCGAGGATTGAGAGCTATTTTCCATCGTTTTGGTAACAAGACTGTCCCGCTACCCTCTTCCCGAACAGAGACCAGAATAGAGGGGACCCCTGAGTCCAGACCTCCTTGTACCATTCTACCGTACTTGAAGAATTGTCTATAAAGTATCGTTGAACTTTATCATTGTGTGGTGTCCGTCTGTGGGGGGGAAGTTACTTGTCTGTACGATTCACTGGAGACGGCTCTCCCCGGAGACCTCTCCCCGTATCCTCGGCCGACCCTCCCGGTCCGTCTAACACACAGGGATTGCGCTCTTGAAAGTCAAGGATGCAAAGGCCTCTGTCCGGCATCACAGCTGATTTTCGACGGTAGATTTGGGAAGAAGGCACAGCTGCCCAGCCTCCCAACGCTCACGATTGTTTTTGGGCTGATGAATGAGTCACTGCATTTGAGCTTCAACTAGTTCCAGCGACTATGTGTGTGTTACTATGCAATCGCGCCGAAGTGCGCAGGGGTCCCTTGAGTGAGCTGTCCATCATAGTGGGTAAATGGCGGGAAGACGGTGCACACCGCGTGTGTGTGGGCGGGGCCAAACGGGCGGGGCTTCCATGCGATTGAACATTCCTTTTGTGTGTATATAAGGTCAGAGACCGATCAGAGCAGCAGCTGAAGATACAGAAGCTCGAGGTCACAGGAACAGCACAGGGATTGCGCTCCTGAAAGTCAAGGATGCAAAGGCCTCTGTCCAGCATCACAGCTGATTTTTGACAGTAGATTTGGGAAGAAGGCACACCTGCCCAGCCTCCCAACGCTCACGATTGTTTTTGGGCTGATGAATGAGTCACTGCATTTGAGCTTTAACTAGTTCCAGCGACTATGTGTGTGTTACTATGCAATCGCGCCGAAGTGCGCAGGGGTCCCTTGAGTGAGCTGTCCATCATAGTGGGTAAATGGCGGGAAGACGGTGCACACCGCGAGTGTGTGGGCGGGGCCAAACGGGCGGGGCTTCCATGCGAGTGAACATGCCTCTTGTGTGTATATAAGGTCAGAGACCGATCAGAGCAGCAGCTGAAGATACAGAAGCTCGAGGTCACAGGAACAGCACAGGGATTGCGCTCCTGAAAGTCAAGGATGCAAAGGCCTCTGTCCAGCATCACAGCTGATTTTCGATGGTATATTTGGGAAGAAGGCACACCTGCCCAGCCTCCACGACGCTCACGATTGTTTTTGGGCTGATGAATGAGTGACTGCATTTAAGCTTCAACTACGGCACATGCTTTATTGATATCTGTAAGTGCTTCCTGTTGAGGTTTAATTTTTGTGCCAGGACCATCGTGCCAGAATGGACCCTGCCCTTCATATTTATTCAAGAAGACGCCACCGTTTTGTGCCATACCTCTACTCAACTGGAGTACTTTCTACTAGATAATCAGTAAGTGCTACCTCGTTGGGTAAATGTATAGTGCTTTTACTACACTACAGCTGCCTAAAGTGCCAGAGAGTTGTCTACAGCGACCATGTGGTGTTACTATGCAATCGCGCCGAAGTGCGCAGGGGTCTCTTGAGTGAGCTGTCCATCATAGTGGGTAAATGGCGGGAAGACGGTGCACACCACGTGTGTGTGGGTGGGGCCAAACGGGCGGGGCTTCCATGCGAGTGAACATGCCTCTTGTGTGTATATAAGGTCAGAGACCGATCAGAGCAGCAGATGAAGATACAGAAGCTCGTGGTCACAGGAACAGCACAGGGATTGCGCTCTTGAAAGTCAAGGATGCAAAGGCCTCTGTCCAGCATCACAGCTGATTTTCGATGGTATATTTGGGAAGAAGGCACATCTGCCCAGCCTCCCAACGCTCACGATTTTTTTTGGGCTGATGAATGAGTCACTGCATTTGAGCTTCAACTAGTTCCAGCGACCAGGTGTGTGTTACTATGCAATCTCGCCGAAGTGCGCAGGGGTCCCTTGAGTGAGCTGTCCATCATAGTGGGTAAATAGCGGGAAGAGGGTGCACACCTCGTGTGTGTGGGCGGGGCCAAACGGGCGGGGCTTCCATGCGAGTGAACATGCCTCTTGTGTGTATATAAGGTCAGAGACCGATCAGAGCAGCAGCTGAAGATACAGAAGCTCGAGGTCACAGGAACAGCACAGGGATTGCGCTCGTGAAAGTCAAGGATGCAAATGCCTCTGTCCAGCATCACAGCTGATTTTTGACGGTAGATTTGGGAAGAAGGCACAGCTGCCCAGCCTCCCAACGCTCACGATTGTTTTTGGGCTGATGAATGAGTCACTGCATTTGAGCTTCAACTAGTTCCAGCGACTATGTGTGTGTTACTATGCAATCGCGCCGAAGTGCGCAGGGGTCTCTTGAGTGAGCTGTCCATCATAGTGGGTAATGGCGGGAAGGGGGTGCACACCGCGTGTGTGTGGGCGGGGCCAAACGGGCGGGGCTTCCATGCGAGTGAACATGCCTCTTGTGTGTATATAAGGTCAGAGACCGATCAGAGCAGCAGCTGAAGATACAGAAGCTCGTGGTCACAGGAACAGCACAGGGATTGCGCTCTTGAAAGTCAAGAATGCAAAGGCCTCTGTCCAGCATCACAGCTGATTTTCGATGGTATATTTGGGAAGAAGGCACACCTGCCCAGCCTCCACGACGCTCACGATTGATTTTGGGCTGATGAATGAGTCACTGAATTTAAGCTTCAACTAGTTCCAGCGACTATGTGTGTGTTACTATGCAATCGCGCCGAAGTGCGCAGGGGTCCCTTGAGTGAGCTGTCCATCATAGTGGGTAATGGCGGGAAGGGGGTGCACACCGCGTGTGTGTGGGCGGGGCCAAACGGGCGGGGCTTCCATGCGAGTGAACATGCCTCTTGTGTGTATATAAGGTCAGAGACCGATCAGAGCTGCAGCTGAAGATACAGAAGCTCGTGGTCACAGGAACAGCACAGGGATTGCGCTCTTGAAAGTCAAGAATGCAAAGGCCTCTGTCCAGCATCACAGCTGATTTTCGATGGTATATTTGGGAAGAAGGCACACCTGCCCAGCCTCCACGACGCTCACGATTGATTTTGGGCTGATGAATGAGTCACTGAATTTAAGCTTCAACTAGTTCCAGCGACCAGGTGTGTGTTACTATGCAATCTCGCCGAAGTGCGCAGGGGTCCCTTGAGTGAGCTGTCCATCATAGTGGGTAAATAGCGGGAAGAGGGTGCACACCTCGTGTGTGTGGGCGGGGCCAAACGGGCGGGGCTTCCATGCGAGTGAACATGCCTCTTGTGTGTATATAAGGTCAGAGACCGATCAGAGCAGCAGCTGAAGATACAGAAGCTCGAGGTCACAGGAACAGCACAGGGATTGCGCTCGTGAAAGTCAAGGATGCAAATGCCTCTGTCCAGCATCACAGCTGATTTTTGACGGTAGATTTGGGAAGAAGGCACAGCTGCCCAGCCTCCCAACGCTCACGATTGTTTTTGGGCTGATGAATGAGTCACTGCATTTGAGCTTCAACTAGTTCCAGCGACTATGTGTGTGTTACTATGCAATCGCGCCGAAGTGCGCAGGGGTCTCTTGAGTGAGCTGTCCATCATAGTGGGTAATGGCGGGAAGGGGGTGCACACCGCGTGTGTGTGGGCGGGGCCAAACGGGCGGGGCTTCCATGCGAGTGAACATGCCTCTTGTGTGTATATAAGGTCAGAGACCGATCAGAGCAGCAGCTGAAGATACAGAAGCTCGAGGTCACAGGAACAGCACAGGGATTGCGCTCCTGAAAGTCAAGGATGCAAAGGCCTCTGTCCAGCATCACAGCTGATTTTCGATGGTATATTTGGGAAGAAGGCACACCTGCCCAGCCTCCACGACGCTCACGATTGTTTTTGGACTGATGAATGAGTCACTGCATTTGAGCTTCAACTAGTTCCAGCGACTATGTGTGTGTTACTATGCAATCGCGCCGAAGTGCGCAGGGGTCTCTTGGGTGAGCTGTCCATCATAGTGGGTAATGGCGGGAAGGGGGTGCACACCGCGTGTGTGTGGGCGGGGCCAAACGGGCGGGGCTTCCATGCGAGTGAACATGCCTCTTGTGTGTATATAAGGTCAGAGACCGATCAGAGCAGCAGCTGAAGATACAGAAGCTCGAGGTCACAGGAACAGCACAGGGATTGCGCTCGTGAAAGTCAAGGATGCAAATGCCTCTGTCCAGCATCACAGCTGATTTTTGACGGTAGATTTGGGAAGAAGGCACAGCTGCCCAGCCTCCCAACGCTCACGATTGTTTTTGGGCTGATGAATGAGTCACTGCATTTGAGCTTCAACTAGTTCCAGCGACTATGTGTGTGTTACTATGCAATCGCGCCGAAGTGCGCAGGGGTCCCTTGAGTGAGCTGTCCATCATAGTGGGTAAATGGCGGGAAGACGGTGCACACCGCGTGTGTGTGGGCGGGGCCAAACGGGCGGGGCTTCCATGCGAGTGAACATGCCTCTTGTGTGTATATAAGGTCAGAGACCGATCAGAGCAGCAGCTGAAGATACAGAAGCTCGAGGTCACAGGAACAGCACAGGGATTGCGCTCCTGAAAGTCAAGGATGCAAAGGCCTCTGTCCAGCATCACAGCTGATTTTCGATGGTATATTTGGGAAGAAGGCACACCTGCCCAGCCTCCACGACGCTCACGATTGTTTTTGGACTGATGAATGAGTCACTGCATTTAAGCTTCAACTACGGCACATGCTTTATTGATATCTGTAAGTGCTTCCTGTTGAGGTTTAATTTTTGTGCCAGGACCATCGTGCCAGAATGGACCCTGCCCTTCATATTTATTCAAGAAGACGCCACCGTTTTGTGCCATACCTCTACTCAACTGGAGTACTTTCTACTGGATAATCAGTAAGTGCTACCTCGTTGGGTAAATGTATAGTGCTTTTACTACACTACAGCTGCCTAAAGTGCCAGAGAGTTGTCTACAGCGACCATGTGCGTGTTACTATGCAATCGCGCCGAAGTGCGCAGGGGTCTCTTGAGTGAGCTGTCCATCATAGTGGGTAAATGGCGGGAAGACGGTGCACACCACGTGTGTGTGGGCGGGGCCAAACGGGCGGGGCTTCCATGCGAGTGAACATGCCTCTTGTGTGTATATAAGGTCAGAGACCGATCAGAGCAGCAGATGAAGATACAGAAGCTCGTGGTCACAGGAACAGCACAGGGATTGCGCTCTTGAAAGTCAAGGATGCAAAGGCCTCTGTCCAGCATCACAGCTGATTTTCGATGGTATATTTGGGAAGAAGGCACATCTGCCCAGCCTCCCAACGCTCACGATTTTTTTTGGGCTGATGAATGAGTCACTGCATTTGAGCTTCAACTAGTTCCAGCGACCAGGTGTGTGTTACTATGCAATCTCGCCGAAGTGCGCAGGGGTCCCTTGAGTGAGCTGTCCATCATAGTGGGTAAATAGCGGGAAGAGGGTGCACACCTCGTGTGTGTGGGCGGGGCCAAACGGGCGGGGCTTCCATGCGAGTGAACATGCCTCTTGTGTGTATATAAGGTCAGAGACCGATCAGAGCAGCAGCTGAAGATACAGAAGCTCGAGGTCACAGGAACAGCACAGGGATTGCGCTCGTGAAAGTCAAGGATGCAAATGCCTCTGTCCAGCATCACAGCTGATTTTTGACGGTAGATTTGGGAAGAAGGCACAGCTGCCCAGCCTCCCAACGCTCACGATTGTTTTTGGGCTGATGAATGAGTCACTGCATTTGAGCTTCAACTAGTTCCAGCGACTATGTGTGTGTTACTATGCAATCGCGCCGAAGTGCGCTGGGGTCCCTTGAGTGAGCTGTCCATCATAGTGGGTAAATGGCGGGAAGACGGTGCACACCGCGTGTGTGTGGGCGGGGCCAAACGGGCGGGGCTTCCATGCGAGTGAACATGCCTCTTGTGTGTATATAAGGTCAGAGACCGATCAGAGCAGCAGCTGAAGATACAGAAGCTCGAGGTCACAGGAACAGCACAGGGATTGCGCTCCTGAAAGTCAAGGATGCAAAGGCCTCTGTCCAGCATCACAGCTGATTTTCGATGGTATATTTGGGAAGAAGGCACACCTGCCCAGCCTCCACGACGCTCACGATTGTTTTTGGGCTGATGAATGAGTCACTGCATTTAAGCTTCAACTACGGCACATGCTTTATTGATATCTGTAAGTGCTTCCTGTTGAGGTTTAATTTTTGTGCCAGGACCATCGTGCCAGAATGGACCCTGCCCTTCATATTTATTCAAGAAGACGCCACCGTTTTGTGCCATACCTCTACTCAACTGGAGTACTTTCTACTGGATAATCAGTAAGTGCTACCTCGTTGGGTAAATGTATAGTGCTTTTACTACACTACAGCTGCCTAAAGTGCCAGAGAGTTGTCTACAGCGACCATGTGCGTGTTACTATGCAATCGCGCCGAAGTGCGCAGGGGTCTCTTGAGTGAGCTGTCCATCATAGTGGGTAAATGGCGGGAAGACGGTGCACACCACGTGTGTGTGGGTGGGGCCAAACGGGCGGGGCTTCCATGCGAGTGAACATGCCTCTTGTGTGTATATAAGGTCAGAGACCGATCAGAGCAGCAGATGAAGATACAGAAGCTCGTGGTCACAGGAACAGCACAGGGATTGCGCTCTTGAAAGTCAAGGATGCAAAGGCCTCTGTCCAGCATCACAGCTGATTTTCGATGGTATATTTGGGAAGAAGGCACATCTGCCCAGCCTCCCAACGCTCACGATTTTTTTTGGGCTGATGAATGAGTCACTGCATTTGAGCTTCAACTAGTTCCAGCGACCAGGTGTGTGTTACTATGCAATCTCGCCGAAGTGCGCAGGGGTCCCTTGAGTGAGCTGTCCATCATAGTGGGTAAATAGCGGGAAGAGGGTGCACACCTCGTGTGTGTGGGCGGGGCCAAACGGGCGGGGCTTCCATGCGAGTGAACATGCCTCTTGTGTGTATATAAGGTCAGAGACCGATCAGAGCAGCAGCTGAAGATACAGAAGCTCGAGGTCACAGGAACAGCACAGGGATTGCGCTCCTGAAAGTCAAGGATGCAAAGGCCTCTGTCCAGCATCACAGCTGATTTTCGATGGTATATTTGGGAAGAAGGCACACCTGCCCAGCCTCCACGACGCTCACGATTGTTTTTGGGCTGATGAATGAGTCACTGCATTTAAGCTTCAACTACGGCACATGCTTTATTGATATCTGTAAGTGCTTCCTGTTGAGGTTTAATTTTTGTGCCAGGACCATCGTGCCAGAATGGACCCTGCCCTTCATATTTATTCAAGAAGACGCCGCCGTTTTGTGCCATACCTCTACTCAACTGGAGTACTTTCTACTGGATAATCAGTAAGTGCTACCTCGTTGGGTAAATGTATAGTGCTTTTACTACACTACAGCTGCCTAAAGTGCCAGAGAGTTGTCTACAGCGACCATGTGCGTGTTACTATGCAATCGCGCCGAAGTGCGCAGGGGTCTCTTGAGTGAGCTGTCCATCATAGTGGGTAAATGGCGGGAAGACGGTGCACACCGCGTGTGTGTGGGCGGGGCCAAACGGGCGGGGCTTCCATGCGATTGAACATTCCTTTTGTGTGTATATAAGGTCAGAGACCGATCAGAGCAGCAGCTGAAGATACAGAAGCTCGAGGTCACAGGAACAGCACAGGGATTGCGCTCCTGAAAGTCAAGGATGCAAAGGCCTCTGTCCAGCATCACAGCTGATTTTTGACAGTAGATTTGGGAAGAAGGCACACCTGCCCAGCCTCCCAACGCTCACGATTGTTTTTGGGCTGATGAATGAGTCACTGCATTTGAGCTTTAACTAGTTCCAGCGACTATGTGTGTGTTACTATGCAATCGCGCCGAAGTGCGCAGGGGTCCCTTGAGTGAGCTGTCCATCATAGTGGGTAAATGGCGGGAAGACGGTGCACACCGCGTGTGTGTGGGCGGGGCCAAACGGGCGGGGCTTCCATGCGAGTGAACATGCCTCTTGTGTGTATATAAGGTCAGAGACCGATCAGAGCAGCAGCTGAAGATACAGAAGCTCGAGGTCACAGGAACAGCACAGGGATTGCGCTCCTGAAAGTCAAGGATGCAAAGGCCTCTGTCCAGCATCACAGCTGATTTTCGATGGTATATTTGGGAAGAAGGCACACCTGCCCAGCCTCCACGATGCTCACGATTGTTTTTGGGCTGATGAATGAGTGACTGCATTTAAGCTTCAACTACGGCACATGCTTTATTGATATCTGTAAGTGCTTCCTGTTGAGGTTTAATTTTTGTGCCAGGACCATCGTGCCAGAATGGACCCTGCCCTTCATATTTATTCAAGAAGACGCCACCGTTTTGTGCCATACCTCTACTCAACTGGAGTACTTTCTACTAGATAATCAGTAAGTGCTACCTCGTTGGGTAAATGTATAGTGCTTTTACTACACTACAGCTGCCTAAAGTGCCAGAGAGTTGTCTACAGCGACCAGGTGCGTGTTACTATGCAATCGCGCCGAAGTGCGCAGGGGTCTCTTGAGTGAGCTGTCCATCATAGTGGGTAAATGGCGGGAAGACGGTGCACACCACGTGTGTGTGGGTGGGGCCAAACGGGCGGGGCTTCCATGCGAGTGAACATGCCTCTTGTGTGTATATAAGGTCAGAGACCGATCAGAGCAGCAGATGAAGATACAGAAGCTCGTGGTCACAGGAACAGCACAGGGATTGCGCTCTTGAAAGTCAAGGATGCAAAGGCCTCTGTCCAGCATCACAGCTGATTTTCGATGGTATATTTGGGAAGAAGGCACATCTGCCCAGCCTCCCAACGCTCACGATTTTTTTTGGGCTGATGAATGAGTCACTGCATTTGAGCTTCAACTAGTTCCAGCGACCAGGTGTGTGTTACTATGCAATCTCGCTGAAGTGCGCAGGGGTCCCTTGAGTGAGCTGTCCATCATAGTGGGTAAATAGCGGGAAGAGGGTGCACACCTCGTGTGTGTGGGCGGGGCCAAACGGGCGGGGCTTCCATGCGAGTGAACATGCCTCTTGTGTGTATATAAGGTCAGAGACCGATCAGAGCAGCAGCTGAAGATACAGAAGCTCGAGGTCACAGGAACAGCACAGGGATTGCGCTCGTGAAAGTCAAGGATGCAAATGCCTCTGTCCAGCATCACAGCTGATTTTTGACGGTAGATTTGGGAAGAAGGCACAGCTGCCCAGCCTCCCAACGCTCACGATTGTTTTTGGGCTGATGAATGAGTCACTGCATTTGAGCTTCAACTAGTTCCAGCGACTATGTGTGTGTTACTATGCAATCGCGCCGAAGTGCGCAGGGGTCTCTTGAGTGAGCTGTCCATCATAGTGGGTAATGGCGGGAAGGGGGTGCACAACTCGTGTGTGTGGGCGGGGCCAAACGGGCGGGGCTTCCATGCGAGTGAACATGCCTCTTGTGTGTATATAAGGTCAGAGACCGATCAGAGCAGCAGCTGAAGATACAGAAGCTCGTGGTCACAGGAACAGCACAGGGATTGCGCTCTTGAAAGTCAAGAATGCAAAGGCCTCTGTCCAGCATCACAGCTGATTTTCGATGGTATATTTGGGAAGAAGGCACACCTGCCCAGCCTCCACGACGCTCACGATTGATTTTGGGCTGATGAATGAGTCACTGAATTTAAGCTTCAACTAGTTCCAGCGACTATGTGTGTGTTACTATGCAATCGCGCCGAAGTGCGCAGGGGTCCCTTGAGTGAGCTGTCCATCATAGTGGGTAAATGGCGGGAAGACGGTGCACACCGCGTGTGTGTGGGCGGGGCCAAACGGGCGGGGCTTCCATGCGAGTGAACATGCCTCTTGTGTGTATATAAGGTCAGAGACCGATCAGAGCAGCAGCTGAAGATACAGAAGCTCGAGGTCACAGGAACAGCACAGGGATTGCGCTCCTGAAAGTCAAGGATGCAAAGGCCTCTGTCCAGCATCACAGCTGATTTTCGATGGTATATTTGGGAAGAAGGCACACCTGCCCAGCCTCCACGACGCTCACGATTGTTTTTGGGCTGATGAATGAGTCACTGCATTTAAGCTTCAACTACGGCACATGCTTTATTGATATCTGTAAGTGCTTCCTGTTGAGGTTTAATTTTTGTGCCAGGACCATCGTGCCAGAATGGACCCTGCCCTTCATATTTATTCAAGAAGACGCCACCGTTTTGTGCCATACCTCTACTCAACTGGAGTACTTTCTACTGGATAATCAGTAAGTGCTACCTCGTTGGGTAAATGTATAGTGCTTTTACTACACTACAGCTGCCTAAAGTGCCAGAGAGTTGTCTACAGCGACCATGTGCGTGTTACTATGCAATCGCGCCGAAGTGCGCAGGGGTCTCTTGAGTGAGCTGTCCATCATAGTGGGTAAATGGCGGGAAGACGGTGCACACCACGTGTGTGTGGGCGGGGCCAAACGGGCGGGGCTTCCATGCGAGTGAACATGCCTCTTGTGTGTATATAAGGTCAGAGACCGATCAGAGCAGCAGATGAAGATACAGAAGCTCGTGGTCACAGGAACAGCACAGGGATTGCGCTCTTGAAAGTCAAGGATGCAAAGGCCTCTGTCCAGCATCACAGCTGATTTTCGATGGTATATTTGGGAAGAAGGCACATCTGCCCAGCCTCCCAACGCTCACGATTTTTTTTGGGCTGATGAATGAGTCACTGCATTTGAGCTTCAACTAGTTCCAGCGACCAGGTGTGTGTTACTATGCAATCTCGCCGAAGTGCGCAGGGGTCCCTTGAGTGAGCTGTCCATCATAGTGGGTAAATAGCGGGAAGAGGGTGCACACCTCGTTTGTGTGGGCGGGGCCAAACGGGCGGGGCTTCCATGCGAGTGAACATGCCTCTTGTGTGTATATAAGGTCAGAGACCGATCAGAGCAGCAGCTGAAGATACAGAAGCTCGAGGTCACAGGAACAGCACAGGGATTGCGCTCGTGAAAGTCAAGGATGCAAATGCCTCTGTCCAGCATCACAGCTGATTTTTGACGGTAGATTTGGGAAGAAGGCACAGCTGCCCAGCCTCCCAACGCTCACGATTGTTTTTGGGCTGATGAATGAGTCACTGCATTTGAGCTTCAACTAGTTCCAGCGACTATGTGTGTGTTACTATGCAATCGCGCCGAAGTGCGCAGGGGTCCCTTGAGTGAGCTGTCCATCATAGTGGGTAAATGGCGGGAAGACGGTGCACACCGCGTGTGTGTGGGCGGGGCCAAACGGGCGGGGCTTCCATGCGAGTGAACATGCCTCTTGTGTGTATATAAGGTCAGAGACCGATCAGAGCAGCAGCTGAAGATACAGAAGCTCGAGGTCACAGGAACAGCACAGGGATTGCGCTCCTGAAAGTCAAGGATGCAAAGGCCTCTGTCCAGCATCACAGCTGATTTTCGATGGTATATTTGGGAAGAAGGCACACCTGCCCAGCCTCCACGACGCTCACGATTGTTTTTGGACTGATGAATGAGTCACTGCATTTAAGCTTCAACTACGGCACATGCTTTATTGATATCTGTAAGTACTTCCTGTTGAGGTTTAATTTTTGTGCCAGGACCATCGTGCCAGAATGGACCCTGCCCTTCATATTTATTCAAGAAGACGCCACCGTTTTGTGCCATACCTCTACTCAACTGGAGTACTTTCTACTGGATAATCAGTAAGTGCTACCTCGTTGGGTAAATGTATAGTGCTTTTACTACACTACAGCTGCCTAAAGTGCCAGAGAGTTGTCTACAGCGACCATGTGCGTGTTACTATGCAATCGCGCCGAAGTGCGCAGGGGTCTCTTGAGTGAGCTGTCCATCATAGTGGGTAAATGGCGGGAAGACGGTGCACACCACGTGTGTGTGGGTGGGGCCAAACGGGCGGGGCTTCCATGCGAGTGAACATGCCTCTTGTGTGTATATAAGGTCAGAGACCGATCAGAGCAGCAGATGAAGATACAGAAGCTCGTGGTCACAGGAACAGCACAGGGATTGCGCTCTTGAAAGTCAAGGATGCAAATGCCTCTGTCCAGCATCACAGCTGATTTTCGATGGTATATTTGGGAAGAAGGCACATCTGCCCAGCCTCCCAACGCTCACGATTTTTTTTGGGCTGATGAATGAGTCACTGCATTTGAGCTTCAACTAGTTCCAGCGACCAGGTGTGTGTTACTATGCAATCTCGCCGAAGTGCGCAGGGGTCCCTTGGGTGAACAGTCCATCATAGTGGGTAAATAGCGGGAAGAGGGTGCACACCTCGTGTGTGTGGGCGGGGCCAAACGGGCGGGGCTTCCATGCGAGTGAACATGCCTCTTGTGTGTATATAAGGTCAGAGACCGATCAGAGCAGCAGCTGAAGATACAGAAGCTCGTGGTCACAGGAACAGCACAGGGATTGCGCTCTTGAAAGTCAAGAATGCAAAGGCCTCTGTCCAGCATCACAGCTGATTTTCGATGGTATATTTGGGAAGAAGGCACACCTGCCCAGCCTCCACGACGCTCACGATTGATTTTGGGCTGATGAATGAGTCACTGAATTTAAGCTTCAACTAGTTCCAGCGACTATGTGTGTGTTACTATGCAATCGCGCCGAAGTGCGCAGGGGTCCCTTGAGTGAGCTGTCCATCATAGTGGGTAAATAGCGGGAAGAGGGTGCACACCTCGTGTGTGTGGGCGGGGCCAAACGGGCGGGGCTTCCATGCGAGTGAACATGCCTCTTGTGTGTATATAAGGTCAGAGACCGATCAGAGCAGCAGCTGAAGATACAGAAGCTCGAGGTCACAGGAACAGCACAGGGATTGCGCTCGTGAAAGTCAAGGATGCAAATGCCTCTGTCCAGCATCACAGCTGATTTTTGACGGTAGATTTGGGAAGAAGGCACAGCTGCCCAGCCTCCCAACGCTCACGATTGTTTTTGGGCTGATGAATGAGTCACTGCATTTGAGCTTCAACTAGTTCCAGCGACCAGGTGTGTGTTACTATGCAATCGCGCCGAAGTGCGCAGGGGTCCCTTGAGTGAGCTGTCCATCATAGTGGGTAAATGGCGGGAAGACGGTGCACACGCGTGTGTGTGGGCGGGGCCAAACGGGCGGGGCTTCCATGCGAGTGAACATGCCTCTTGTGTGTATATAAGGTCAGAGACCGATCAGAGCAGCAGCTGAAGATACAGAAGCTCGAGGTCACAGGAACAGCACAGGGATTGCGCTCCTGAAAGTCAAGGATGCAAAGGCCTCTGTCCAGCATCACAGCTGATTTTCGATGGTATATTTGGGAAGAAGGCACACCTGCCCAGCCTCCAAGACGCTCACGATTGTTTTTGGGCTGATGAATGAGTCACTGCATTTAAGCTTCAACTAGGGCACATGCTGTAATGATATCTGTAAGTGCTTCCTGTTGAGGTTTAATTTTTGTGCCAGGACCATCCTGCCAGAATGGACCCTGCCCTTCATATTTATTCAAGAAGACGCCACCGTTTTGTGCCATACCTCTACTCAACTGGAGTACTTTCTACTGGATAATCAGTAAGTGCTACCTCGTTGGGTAAATGTATAGTGCGTTTACTACACTACAGCTGCCTAAAGTGCCAGAGAGTTGTCTACAGCGACCATGTGCGTGTTACTATGCAATCGCGCCGAAGTGCGCAGGGGTCTCTTGAGTGAGCTGTCCATCATAGTGGGTAAATGGCGGGAAGACGGTGCACACCACGTGTGTGTGGGCGGGGCCAAACGGGCGGGGCTTCCATGCGAGTGAACATGCCTCTTGTGTGTATATAAGGTCAGAGACCGATCAGAGCAGCAGATGAAGATACAGAAGCTCGTGGTCACAGGAACAGCACAGGGATTGCGCTCTTGAAAGTCAAGGATGCAAAGGCCTCTGTCCAGCATCACAGCTGATTTTCGATGGTATATTTGGGAAGAAGGCACATCTGCCCAGCCTCCCAACGCTCACGATTTTTTTTGGGCTGATGAATGAGTCACTGCATTTGAGCTTCAACTAGTTCCAGCGACCAGGTGTGTGTTACTATGCAATCTCGCCGAAGTGCGCAGGGGTCCCTTGAGTGAGCTGTCCATCATAGTGGGTAAATAGCGGGAAGAGGGTGCACACCTCGTGTGTGTGGGCGGGGCCAAACGGGCGGGGCTTCCATGCGAGTGAACATGCCTCTTGTGTGTATATAAGGTCAGAGACCGATCAGAGCAGCAGCTGAAGATACAGAAGCTCGAGGTCACAGGAACAGCACAGGGATTGCGCTCGTGAAAGTCAAGGATGCAAATGCCTCTGTCCAGCATCACAGCTGATTTTTGACGGTAGATTTGGGAAGAAGGCACAGCTGCCCAGCCTCCCAACGCTCACGATTGTTTTTGGGCTGATGAATGAGTCACTGCATTTGAGCTTCAACTAGTTCCAGCGACTATGTGTGTGTTACTATGCAATCGCGCCGAAGTGCGCAGGGGTCCCTTGAGTGAGCTGTCCATCATAGTGGGTAAATGGCGGGAAGACGGTGCACACCGCGTGTGTGTGGGCGGGGCCAAACGGGCGGGGCTTCCATGCGAGTGAACATGCCTCTTGTGTGTATATAAGGTCAGAGACCGATCAGAGCAGCAGCTGAAGATACAGAAGCTCGAGGTCACAGGAACAGCACAGTGATTGCGCTCCTGAAAGTCAAGGATGCAAAGGCCTCTGTCCAGCATCACAGCTGATTTTCGATGGTATATTTGGGAAGAAGGCACACCTGCCCAGCCTCCACGACGCTCACGATTGTTTTTGGACTGATGAATGAGTCACTGCATTTAAGCTTCAACTACGGCACATGCTTTATTGATATCTGTAAGTGCTTCCTGTTGAGGTTTAATTTTTGTGCCAGGACCATCGTGCCAGAATGGACCCTGCCCTTCATATTTATTCAAGAAGACGCCACCGTTTTGTGCCATACCTCTACTCAACTGGAGTACTTTCTACTGGATAATCAGTAAGTGCTACCTCGTTGGGTAAATGTATAGTGCTTTTACTACACTACAGCTGCCTAAAGTGCCAGAGAGTTGTCTACAGCGACCATGTGCGTGTTACTATGCAATCGCGCCGAAGTGCGCAGGGGTCTCTTGAGTGAGCTGTCCATCATAGTGGGTAAATGGCGGGAAGATGGTGCACACCACGTGTGTGTGGGTGGGGCCAAACGGGCGGGGCTTCCATGCGAGTGAACATGCCTCTTGTGTGTATATAAGGTCAGAGACCGATCAGAGCAGCAGATGAAGATACAGAAGCTCGTGGTCACAGGAACAGCACAGGGATTGCGCTCTTGAAAGTCAAGGATGCAAATGCCTCTGTCCAGCATCACAGCTGATTTTCGATGGTATATTTGGGAAGAAGGCACATCTGCCCAGCCTCCCAACGCTCACGATTTTTTTTGGGCTGATGAATGAGTCACTGCATTTGAGCTTCAACTAGTTCCAGCGACCAGGTGTGTGTTACTATGCAATCTCGCCGAAGTGCGCAGGGGTCCCTTGGGTGAACAGTCCATCATAGTGGGTAAATAGCGGGAAGAGGGTGCACACCTCGTGTGTGTGGGCGGGGCCAAACGGGCGGGGCTTCCATGCGAGTGAACATGCCTCTTGTGTGTATATAAGGTCAGAGACCGATCAGAGCAGCAGCTGAAGATACAGAAGCTCGAGGTCACAGGAACAGCACAGGGATTGCGCTCGTGAAAGTCAAGGATGCAAATGCCTCTGTCCAGCATCACAGCTGATTTTTGACGGTAGATTTGGGAAGAAGGCACAGCTGCCCAGCCTCCCAACGCTCACGATTGTTTTTGGGCTGATGAATGAGTCACTGCATTTGAGCTTCAACTAGTTCCAGCGACTATGTGTGTGTTACTATGCAATCGCGCCGAAGTGCGCAGGGGTCCCTTGAGTGAGCTGTCCATCATAGTGGGTAAATGGCGGGAAGACGGTGCACACCGCGTGTGTGTGGGCGGGGCCAAACGGGCGGGGCTTCCATGCGAGTGAACATGCCTCTTGTGTGTATATAAGGTCAGAGACCGATCAGAGCAGCAGCTGAAGATACAGAAGCTCGAGGTCACAGGAACAGCACAGGGATTGCGCTCGTGAAAGTCAAGGATGCAAATGCCTCTGTCCAGCATCACAGCTGATTTTTGACGGTAGATTTGGGAAGAAGGCACAGCTGCCCAGCCTCCCAACGCTCACGATTGTTTTTGGGCTGATGAATGAGTCACTGCATTTGAGCTTCAACTAGTTCCAGCGACTATGTGTGTGTTACTATGCAATCGCGCCGAAGTGCGCAGGGGTCTCTTGAGTGAGCTGTCCATCATAGTGGGTAAATAGCGGGAAGAGGGTGCACACCTCGTGTGTGTGGGCGGGGCCAAACGGGCGGGGCTTCCATGCGAGTGAACATGCCTCTTGTGTGTATATAAGGTCAGAGACCGATCAGAGCAGCAGCTGAAGATACAGAAGCTCGTGGTCACAGGAACAGCACAGGGATTGCGCTCTTGAAAGTCAAGAATGCAAAGGCCTCTGTCCAGCATCACAGCTGATTTTCGATGGTATATTTGGGAAGAAGGCACACCTGCCCAGCCTCCACGACGCTCACGATTGATTTTGGGCTGATGAATGAGTCACTGAATTTAAGCTTCAACTAGTTCCAGCGACTATGTGTGTGTTACTATGCAATCGCGCCGAAGTGCGCAGGGGTCCCTTGAGTGAGCTGTCCATCATAGTGGGTAAATAGCGGGAAGAGGGTGCACACCTCGTGTGTGTGGGCGGGGCCAAACGGGCGGGGCTTCCATGCGAGTGAACATGCCTCTTGTGTGTATATAAGGTCAGAGACCGATCAGAGCAGCAGCTGAAGATACAGAAGCTCGAGGTCACAGGAACAGCACAGGGATTGCGCTCGTGAAAGTCAAGGATGCAAATGCCTCTGTCCAGCATCACAGCTGATTTTTGACGGTAGATTTGGGAAGAAGGCACAGCTGCCCAGCCTCCCAACGCTCACGATTGTTTTTGGGCTGATGAATGAGTCACTGCATTTGAGCTTCAACTAGTTCCAGCGACCAGGTGTGTGTTACTATGCAATCGCGCCGAAGTGCGCAGGGGTCCCTTGAGTGAGCTGTCCATCATAGTGGGTAAATGGCGGGAAGACGGTGCACACGCGTGTGTGTGGGCGGGGCCAAACGGGCGGGGCTTCCATGCGAGTGAACATGCCTCTTGTGTGTATATAAGGTCAGAGACCGATCAGAGCAGCAGCTGAAGATACAGAAGCTCGAGGTCACAGGAACAGCACAGGGATTGCGCTCCTGAAAGTCAAGGATGCAAAGGCCTCTGTCCAGCATCACAGCTGATTTTCGATGGTATATTTGGGAAGAAGGCACACCTGCCCAGCCTCCAAGACGCTCACGATTGTTTTTGGGCTGATGAATGAGTCACTGCATTTAAGCTTCAACTAGGGCACATGCTGTAATGATATCTGTAAGTGCTTCCTGTTGAGGTTTAATTTTTGTGCCAGGACCATCCTGCCAGAATGGACCCTGCCCTTCATATTTATTCAAGAAGACGCCACCGTTTTGTGCCATACCTCTACTCAACTGGAGTACTTTCTACTGGATAATCAGTAAGTGCTACCTCGTTGGGTAAATGTATAGTGCGTTTACTACACTACAGCTGCCTAAAGTGCCAGAGAGTTGTCTACAGCGACCATGTGCGTGTTACTATGCAATCGCGCCGAAGTGCGCAGGGGTCTCTTGAGTGAGCTGTCCATCATAGTGGGTAAATGGCGGGAAGACGGTGCACACCACGTGTGTGTGGGCGGGGCCAAACGGGCGGGGCTTCCATGCGAGTGAACATGCCTCTTGTGTGTATATAAGGTCAGAGACCGATCAGAGCAGCAGATGAAGATACAGAAGCTCGTGGTCACAGGAACAGCACAGGGATTGCGCTCTTGAAAGTCAAGGATGCAAAGGCCTCTGTCCAGCATCACAGCTGATTTTCGATGGTATATTTGGGAAGAAGGCACATCTGCCCAGCCTCCCAACGCTCACGATTTTTTTTGGGCTGATGAATGAGTCACTGCATTTGAGCTTCAACTAGTTCCAGCGACCAGGTGTGTGTTACTATGCAATCTCGCCGAAGTGCGCAGGGGTCCCTTGAGTGAGCTGTCCATCATAGTGGGTAAATAGCGGGAAGAGGGTGCACACCTCGTGTGTGTGGGCGGGGCCAAACGGGCGGGGCTTCCATGCGAGTGAACATGCCTCTTGTGTGTATATAAGGTCAGAGACCGATCAGAGCAGCAGCTGAAGATACAGAAGCTCGAGGTCACAGGAACAGCACAGGGATTGCGCTCGTGAAAGTCAAGGATGCAAATGCCTCTGTCCAGCATCACAGCTGATTTTTGACGGTAGATTTGGGAAGAAGGCACAGCTGCCCAGCCTCCCAACGCTCACGATTGTTTTTGGGCTGATGAATGAGTCACTGCATTTGAGCTTCAACTAGTTCCAGCGACTATGTGTGTGTTACTATGCAATCGCGCCGAAGTGCGCAGGGGTCCCTTGAGTGAGCTGTCCATCATAGTGGGTAAATGGCGGGAAGACGGTGCACACCGCGTGTGTGTGGGCGGGGCCAAACGGGCGGGGCTTCCATGCGAGTGAACATGCCTCTTGTGTGTATATAAGGTCAGAGACCGATCAGAGCAGCAGCTGAAGATACAGAAGCTCGAGGTCACAGGAACAGCACAGGGATTGCGCTCCTGAAAGTCAAGGATGCAAAGGCCTCTGTCCAGCATCACAGCTGATTTTCGATGGTATATTTGGGAAGAAGGCACACCTGCCCAGCCTCCACGACGCTCACGATTGTTTTTGGACTGATGAATGAGTCACTGCATTTAAGCTTCAACTACGGCACATGCTTTATTGATATCTGTAAGTGCTTCCTGTTGAGGTTTAATTTTTGTGCCAGGACCATCGTGCCAGAATGGACCCTGCCCTTCATATTTATTCAAGAAGACGCCACCGTTTTGTGCCATACCTCTACTCAACTGGAGTACTTTCTACTGGATAATCAGTAAGTGCTACCTCGTTGGGTAAATGTATAGTGCTTTTACTACACTACAGCTGCCTAAAGTGCCAGAGAGTTGTCTACAGCGACCATGTGCGTGTTACTATGCAATCGCGCCGAAGTGCGCAGGGGTCTCTTGAGTGAGCTGTCCATCATAGTGGGTAAATGGCGGGAAGATGGTGCACACCACGTGTGTGTGGGTGGGGCCAAACGGGCGGGGCTTCCATGCGAGTGAACATGCCTCTTGTGTGTATATAAGGTCAGAGACCGATCAGAGCAGCAGATGAAGATACAGAAGCTCGTGGTCACAGGAACAGCACAGGGATTGCGCTCTTGAAAGTCAAGGATGCAAATGCCTCTGTCCAGCATCACAGCTGATTTTCGATGGTATATTTGGGAAGAAGGCACATCTGCCCAGCCTCCCAACGCTCACGATTTTTTTTGGGCTGATGAATGAGTCACTGCATTTGAGCTTCAACTAGTTCCAGCGACCAGGTGTGTGTTACTATGCAATCTCGCCGAAGTGCGCAGGGGTCCCTTGGGTGAACAGTCCATCATAGTGGGTAAATAGCGGGAAGAGGGTGCACACCTCGTGTGTGTGGGCGGGGCCAAACGGGCGGGGCTTCCATGCGAGTGAACATGCCTCTTGTGTGTATATAAGGTCAGAGACCGATCAGAGCAGCAGCTGAAGATACAGAAGCTCGTGGTCACAGGAACAGCACAGGGATTGCGCTCTTGAAAGTCAAGAATGCAAAGGCCTCTGTCCAGCATCACAGCTGATTTTCGATGGTATATTTGGGAAGAAGGCACACCTGCCCAGCCTCCACGACGCTCACGATTGATTTTGGGCTGATGAATGAGTCACTGAATTTAAGCTTCAACTAGTTCCAGCGACTATGTGTGTGTTACTATGCAATCGCGCCGAAGTGCGCAGGGGTCCCTTGAGTGAGCTGTCCATCATAGTGGGTAAATAGCGGGAAGAGGGTGCACACCTCGTGTGTGTGGGCGGGGCCAAACGGGCGGGGCTTCCATGCGAGTGAACATGCCTCTTGTGTGTATATAAGGTCAGAGACCGATCAGAGCAGCAGCTGAAGATACAGAAGCTCGAGGTCACAGGAACAGCACAGGGATTGCGCTCGTGAAAGTCAAGGATGCAAATGCCTCTGTCCAGCATCACAGCTGATTTTTGACGGTAGATTTGGGAAGAAGGCACAGCTGCCCAGCCTCCCAACGCTCACGATTGTTTTTGGGCTGATGAATGAGTCACTGCATTTGAGCTTCAACTAGTTCCAGCGACCAGGTGTGTGTTACTATGCAATCGCGCCGAAGTGCGCAGGGGTCCCTTGAGTGAGCTGTCCATCATAGTGGGTAAATGGCGGGAAGACGGTGCACACGCGTGTGTGTGGGCGGGGCCAAACGGGCGGGGCTTCCATGCGAGTGAACATGCCTCTTGTGTGTATATAAGGTCAGAGACCGATCAGAGCAGCAGCTGAAGATACAGAAGCTCGAGGTCACAGGAACAGCACAGGGATTGCGCTCCTGAAAGTCAAGGATGCAAAGGCCTCTGTCCAGCATCACAGCTGATTTTCGATGGTATATTTGGGAAGAAGGCACACCTGCCCAGCCTCCAAGACGCTCACGATTGTTTTTGGGCTGATGAATGAGTCACTGCATTTAAGCTTCAACTAGGGCACATGCTGTAATGATATCTGTAAGTGCTTCCTGTTGAGGTTTAATTTTTGTGCCAGGACCATCCTGCCAGAATGGACCCTGCCCTTCATATTTATTCAAGAAGACGCCACCGTTTTGTGCCATACCTCTACTCAACTGGAGTACTTTCTACTGGATAATCAGTAAGTGCTACCTCGTTGGGTAAATGTATAGTGCTTTTACTACACTACAGCTGCCTAAAGTGCCAGAGAGTTGTCTACAGCGACCATGTGGTGTTACTATGCAATCGCGCCGAAGTGCGCAGGGGTCTCTTGAGTGAGCTGTCCATCATAGTGGGTAAATGGCGGGAAGACGGTGCACACCACGTGTGTGTGGGTGGGGCCAAACGGGCGGGGCTTCCATGCGAGTGAACATGCCTCTTGTGTGTATATAAGGTCAGAGACCGATCAGAGCAGCAGATGAAGATACAGAAGCTCGTGGTCACAGGAACAGCACAGGGATTGCGCTCTTGAAAGTCAAGGATGCAAAGGCCTCTGTCCAGCATCACAGCTGATTTTCGATGGTATATTTGGGAAGAAGGCACATCTGCCCAGCCTCCCAACGCTCACGATTTTTTTTGGGCTGATGAATGAGTCACTGCATTTGAGCTTCAACTAGTTCCAGCGACCAGGTGTGTGTTACTATGCAATCTCGCCGAAGTGCGCAGGGGTCCCTTGAGTGAGCTGTCCATCATAGTGGGTAAATAGCGGGAAGAGGGTGCACACCTCGTGTGTGTGGGCGGGGCCAAACGGGCGGGGCTTCCATGCGAGTGAACATGCCTCTTGTGTGTATATAAGGTCAGAGACCGATCAGAGCAGCAGCTGAAGATACAGAAGCTCGAGGTCACAGGAACAGCACAGGGATTGCGCTCGTGAAAGTCAAGGATGCAAATGCCTCTGTCCAGCATCACAGCTGATTTTTGACGGTAGATTTGGGAAGAAGGCACAGCTGCCCAGCCTCCCAACGCTCACGATTGTTTTTGGGCTGATGAATGAGTCACTGCATTTGAGCTTCAACTAGTTCCAGCGACTATGTGTGTGTTACTATGCAATCGCGCCGAAGTGCGCAGGGGTCTCTTGAGTGAGCTGTCCATCATAGTGGGTAATGGCGGGAAGGGGGTGCACACCGCGTGTGTGTGGGCGGGGCCAAACGGGCGGGGCTTCCATGCGAGTGAACATGCCTCTTGTGTGTATATAAGGTCAGAGACCGATCAGAGCAGCAGCTGAAGATACAGAAGCTCGTGGTCACAGGAACAGCACAGGGATTGCGCTCTTGAAAGTCAAGAATGCAAAGGCCTCTGTCCAGCATCACAGCTGATTTTCGATGGTATATTTGGGAAGAAGGCACACCTGCCCAGCCTCCACGACGCTCACGATTGATTTTGGGCTGATGAATGAGTCACTGAATTTAAGCTTCAACTAGTTCCAGCGACTATGTGTGTGTTACTATGCAATCGCGCCGAAGTGCGCAGGGGTCCCTTGAGTGAGCTGTCCATCATAGTGGGTAATGGCGGGAAGGGGGTGCACACCGCGTGTGTGTGGGCGGGGCCAAACGGGCGGGGCTTCCATGCGAGTGAACATGCCTCTTGTGTGTATATAAGGTCAGAGACCGATCAGAGCTGCAGCTGAAGATACAGAAGCTCGTGGTCACAGGAACAGCACAGGGATTGCGCTCTTGAAAGTCAAGAATGCAAAGGCCTCTGTCCAGCATCACAGCTGATTTTCGATGGTATATTTGGGAAGAAGGCACACCTGCCCAGCCTCCACGACGCTCACGATTGATTTTGGGCTGATGAATGAGTCACTGAATTTAAGCTTCAACTAGTTCCAGCGACCAGGTGTGTGTTACTATGCAATCTCGCCGAAGTGCGCAGGGGTCCCTTGAGTGAGCTGTCCATCATAGTGGGTAAATAGCGGGAAGAGGGTGCACACCTCGTGTGTGTGGGCGGGGCCAAACGGGCGGGGCTTCCATGCGAGTGAACATGCCTCTTGTGTGTATATAAGGTCAGAGACCGATCAGAGCAGCAGCTGAAGATACAGAAGCTCGAGGTCACAGGAACAGCACAGGGATTGCGCTCGTGAAAGTCAAGGATGCAAATGCCTCTGTCCAGCATCACAGCTGATTTTTGACGGTAGATTTGGGAAGAAGGCACAGCTGCCCAGCCTCCCAACGCTCACGATTGTTTTTGGGCTGATGAATGAGTCACTGCATTTGAGCTTCAACTAGTTCCAGCGACTATGTGTGTGTTACTATGCAATCGCGCCGAAGTGCGCAGGGGTCTCTTGAGTGAGCTGTCCATCATAGTGGGTAATGGCGGGAAGGGGGTGCACACCGCGTGTGTGTGGGCGGGGCCAAACGGGCGGGGCTTCCATGCGAGTGAACATGCCTCTTGTGTGTATATAAGGTCAGAGACCGATCAGAGCAGCAGCTGAAGATACAGAAGCTCGAGGTCACAGGAACAGCACAGGGATTGCGCTCCTGAAAGTCAAGGATGCAAAGGCCTCTGTCCAGCATCACAGCTGATTTTCGATGGTATATTTGGGAAGAAGGCACACCTGCCCAGCCTCCACGACGCTCACGATTGTTTTTGGACTGATGAATGAGTCACTGCATTTGAGCTTCAACTAGTTCCAGCGACTATGTGTGTGTTACTATGCAATCGCGCCGAAGTGCGCAGGGGTCTCTTGAGTGAGCTGTCCATCATAGTGGGTAATGGCGGGAAGGGGGTGCACACCGCGTGTGTGTGGGCGGGGCCAAACGGGCGGGGCTTCCATGCGAGTGAACATGCCTCTTGTGTGTATATAAGGTCAGAGACCGATCAGAGCAGCAGCTGAAGATACAGAAGCTCGAGGTCACAGGAACAGCACAGGGATTGCGCTCGTGAAAGTCAAGGATGCAAATGCCTCTGTCCAGCATCACAGCTGATTTTTGACGGTAGATTTGGGAAGAAGGCACAGCTGCCCAGCCTCCCAACGCTCACGATTGTTTTTGGGCTGATGAATGAGTCACTGCATTTGAGCTTCAACTAGTTCCAGCGACTATGTGTGTGTTACTATGCAATCGCGCCGAAGTGCGCAGGGGTCCCTTGAGTGAGCTGTCCATCATAGTGGGTAAATGGCGGGAAGACGGTGCACACCGCGTGTGTGTGGGCGGGGCCAAACGGGCGGGGCTTCCATGCGAGTGAACATGCCTCTTGTGTGTATATAAGGTCAGAGACCGATCAGAGCAGCAGCTGAAGATACAGAAGCTCGAGGTCACAGGAACAGCACAGGGATTGCGCTCCTGAAAGTCAAGGATGCAAAGGCCTCTGTCCAGCATCACAGCTGATTTTCGATGGTATATTTGGGAAGAAGGCACACCTGCCCAGCCTCCACGACGCTCACGATTGTTTTTGGACTGATGAATGAGTCACTGCATTTAAGCTTCAACTACGGCACATGCTTTATTGATATCTGTAAGTGCTTCCTGTTGAGGTTTAATTTTTGTGCCAGGACCATCGTGCCAGAATGGACCCTGCCCTTCATATTTATTCAAGAAGACGCCACCGTTTTGTGCCATACCTCTACTCAACTGGAGTACTTTCTACTGGATAATCAGTAAGTGCTACCTCGTTGGGTAAATGTATAGTGCTTTTACTACACTACAGCTGCCTAAAGTGCCAGAGAGTTGTCTACAGCGACCATGTGCGTGTTACTATGCAATCGCGCCGAAGTGCGCAGGGGTCTCTTGAGTGAGCTGTCCATCATAGTGGGTAAATGGCGGGAAGACGGTGCACACCACGTGTGTGTGGGCGGGGCCAAACGGGCGGGGCTTCCATGCGAGTGAACATGCCTCTTGTGTGTATATAAGGTCAGAGACCGATCAGAGCAGCAGATGAAGATACAGAAGCTCGTGGTCACAGGAACAGCACAGGGATTGCGCTCTTGAAAGTCAAGGATGCAAAGGCCTCTGTCCAGCATCACAGCTGATTTTCGATGGTATATTTGGGAAGAAGGCACATCTGCCCAGCCTCCCAACGCTCACGATTTTTTTTGGGCTGATGAATGAGTCACTGCATTTGAGCTTCAACTAGTTCCAGCGACCAGGTGTGTGTTACTATGCAATCTCGCCGAAGTGCGCAGGGGTCCCTTGAGTGAGCTGTCCATCATAGTGGGTAAATAGCGGGAAGAGGGTGCACACCTCGTGTGTGTGGGCGGGGCCAAACGGGCGGGGCTTCCATGCGAGTGAACATGCCTCTTGTGTGTATATAAGGTCAGAGACCGATCAGAGCAGCAGCTGAAGATACAGAAGCTCGAGGTCACAGGAACAGCACAGGGATTGCGCTCGTGAAAGTCAAGGATGCAAATGCCTCTGTCCAGCATCACAGCTGATTTTTGACGGTAGATTTGGGAAGAAGGCACAGCTGCCCAGCCTCCCAACGCTCACGATTGTTTTTGGGCTGATGAATGAGTCACTGCATTTGAGCTTCAACTAGTTCCAGCGACTATGTGTGTGTTACTATGCAATCGCGCCGAAGTGCGCTGGGGTCCCTTGAGTGAGCTGTCCATCATAGTGGGTAAATGGCGGGAAGACGGTGCACACCGCGTGTGTGTGGGCGGGGCCAAACGGGCGGGGCTTCCATGCGAGTGAACATGCCTCTTGTGTGTATATAAGGTCAGAGACCGATCAGAGCAGCAGCTGAAGATACAGAAGCTCGAGGTCACAGGAACAGCACAGGGATTGCGCTCCTGAAAGTCAAGGATGCAAAGGCCTCTGTCCAGCATCACAGCTGATTTTCGATGGTATATTTGGGAAGAAGGCACACCTGCCCAGCCTCCACGACGCTCACGATTGTTTTTGGGCTGATGAATGAGTCACTGCATTTAAGCTTCAACTACGGCACATGCTTTATTGATATCTGTAAGTGCTTCCTGTTGAGGTTTAATTTTTGTGCCAGGACCATCGTGCCAGAATGGACCCTGCCCTTCATATTTATTCAAGAAGACGCCACCGTTTTGTGCCATACCTCTACTCAACTGGAGTACTTTCTACTGGATAATCAGTAAGTGCTACCTCGTTGGGTAAATGTATAGTGCTTTTACTACACTACAGCTGCCTAAAGTGCCAGAGAGTTGTCTACAGCGACCATGTGCGTGTTACTATGCAATCGCGCCGAAGTGCGCAGGGGTCTCTTGAGTGAGCTGTCCATCATAGTGGGTAAATGGCGGGAAGACGGTGCACACCACGTGTGTGTGGGTGGGGCCAAACGGGCGGGGCTTCCATGCGAGTGAACATGCCTCTTGTGTGTATATAAGGTCAGAGACCGATCAGAGCAGCAGATGAAGATACAGAAGCTCGTGGTCACAGGAACAGCACAGGGATTGCGCTCTTGAAAGTCAAGGATGCAAAGGCCTCTGTCCAGCATCACAGCTGATTTTCGATGGTATATTTGGGAAGAAGGCACATCTGCCCAGCCTCCCAACGCTCACGATTTTTTTTGGGCTGATGAATGAGTCACTGCATTTGAGCTTCAACTAGTTCCAGCGACCAGGTGTGTGTTACTATGCAATCTCGCCGAAGTGCGCAGGGGTCCCTTGAGTGAGCTGTCCATCATAGTGGGTAAATAGCGGGAAGAGGGTGCACACCTCGTGTGTGTGGGCGGGGCCAAACGGGCGGGGCTTCCATGCGAGTGAACATGCCTCTTGTGTGTATATAAGGTCAGAGACCGATCAGAGCAGCAGCTGAAGATACAGAAGCTCGAGGTCACAGGAACAGCACAGGGATTGCGCTCCTGAAAGTCAAGGATGCAAAGGCCTCTGTCCAGCATCACAGCTGATTTTCGATGGTATATTTGGGAAGAAGGCACACCTGCCCAGCCTCCACGACGCTCACGATTGTTTTTGGGCTGATGAATGAGTCACTGCATTTAAGCTTCAACTACGGCACATGCTTTATTGATATCTGTAAGTGCTTCCTGTTGAGGTTTAATTTTTGTGCCAGGACCATCGTGCCAGAATGGACCCTGCCCTTCATATTTATTCAAGAAGACGCCGCCGTTTTGTGCCATACCTCTACTCAACTGGAGTACTTTCTACTGGATAATCAGTAAGTGCTACCTCGTTGGGTAAATGTATAGTGCTTTTACTACACTACAGCTGCCTAAAGTGCCAGAGAGTTGTCTACAGCGACCATGTGCGTGTTACTATGCAATCGCGCCGAAGTGCGCAGGGGTCTCTTGAGTGAGCTGTCCATCATAGTGGGTAAATGGCGGGAAGACGGTGCACACCGCGTGTGTGTGGGCGGGGCCAAACGGGCGGGGCTTCCATGCGATTGAACATTCCTTTTGTGTGTATATAAGGTCAGAGACCGATCAGAGCAGCAGCTGAAGATACAGAAGCTCGAGGTCACAGGAACAGCACAGGGATTGCGCTCCTGAAAGTCAAGGATGCAAAGGCCTCTGTCCAGCATCACAGCTGATTTTTGACAGTAGATTTGGGAAGAAGGCACACCTGCCCAGCCTCCCAACGCTCACGATTGTTTTTGGGCTGATGAATGAGTCACTGCATTTGAGCTTTAACTAGTTCCAGCGACTATGTGTGTGTTACTATGCAATCGCGCCGAAGTGCGCAGGGGTCCCTTGAGTGAGCTGTCCATCATAGTGGGTAAATGGCGGGAAGACGGTGCACACCGCGTGTGTGTGGGCGGGGCCAAACGGGCGGGGCTTCCATGCGAGTGAACATGCCTCTTGTGTGTATATAAGGTCAGAGACCGATCAGAGCAGCAGCTGAAGATACAGAAGCTCGAGGTCACAGGAACAGCACAGGGATTGCGCTCCTGAAAGTCAAGGATGCAAAGGCCTCTGTCCAGCATCACAGCTGATTTTCGATGGTATATTTGGGAAGAAGGCACACCTGCCCAGCCTCCACGATGCTCACGATTGTTTTTGGGCTGATGAATGAGTGACTGCATTTAAGCTTCAACTACGGCACATGCTTTATTGATATCTGTAAGTGCTTCCTGTTGAGGTTTAATTTTTGTGCCAGGACCATCGTGCCAGAATGGACCCTGCCCTTCATATTTATTCAAGAAGACGCCACCGTTTTGTGCCATACCTCTACTCAACTGGAGTACTTTCTACTAGATAATCAGTAAGTGCTACCTCGTTGGGTAAATGTATAGTGCTTTTACTACACTACAGCTGCCTAAAGTGCCAGAGAGTTGTCTACAGCGACCATGTGCGTGTTACTATGCAATCGCGCCGAAGTGCGCAGGGGTCTCTTGAGTGAGCTGTCCATCATAGTGGGTAAATGGCGGGAAGACGGTGCACACCACGTGTGTGTGGGTGGGGCCAAACGGGCGGGGCTTCCATGCGAGTGAACATGCCTCTTGTGTGTATATAAGGTCAGAGACCGATCAGAGCAGCAGATGAAGATACAGAAGCTCGTGGTCACAGGAACAGCACAGGGATTGCGCTCTTGAAAGTCAAGGATGCAAAGGCCTCTGTCCAGCATCACAGCTGATTTTCGATGGTATATTTGGGAAGAAGGCACATCTGCCCAGCCTCCCAACGCTCACGATTTTTTTTGGGCTGATGAATGAGTCACTGCATTTGAGCTTCAACTAGTTCCAGCGACCAGGTGTGTGTTACTATGCAATCTCGCTGAAGTGCGCAGGGGTCCCTTGAGTGAGCTGTCCATCATAGTGGGTAAATAGCGGGAAGAGGGTGCACACCTCGTGTGTGTGGGCGGGGCCAAACGGGCGGGGCTTCCATGCGAGTGAACATGCCTCTTGTGTGTATATAAGGTCAGAGACCGATCAGAGCAGCAGCTGAAGATACAGAAGCTCGAGGTCACAGGAACAGCACAGGGATTGCGCTCGTGAAAGTCAAGGATGCAAATGCCTCTGTCCAGCATCACAGCTGATTTTTGACGGTAGATTTGGGAAGAAGGCACAGCTGCCCAGCCTCCCAACGCTCACGATTGTTTTTGGGCTGATGAATGAGTCACTGCATTTGAGCTTCAACTAGTTCCAGCGACTATGTGTGTGTTACTATGCAATCGCGCCGAAGTGCGCAGGGGTCTCTTGAGTGAGCTGTCCATCATAGTGGGTAATGGCGGGAAGGGGGTGCACAACTCGTGTGTGTGGGCGGGGCCAAACGGGCGGGGCTTCCATGCGAGTGAACATGCCTCTTGTGTGTATATAAGGTCAGAGACCGATCAGAGCAGCAGCTGAAGATACAGAAGCTCGTGGTCACAGGAACAGCACAGGGATTGCGCTCTTGAAAGTCAAGAATGCAAAGGCCTCTGTCCAGCATCACAGCTGATTTTCGATGGTATATTTGGGAAGAAGGCACACCTGCCCAGCCTCCACGACGCTCACGATTGATTTTGGGCTGATGAATGAGTCACTGAATTTAAGCTTCAACTAGTTCCAGCGACTATGTGTGTGTTACTATGCAATCGCGCCGAAGTGCGCAGGGGTCCCTTGAGTGAGCTGTCCATCATAGTGGGTAAATGGCGGGAAGACGGTGCACACCGCGTGTGTGTGGGCGGGGCCAAACGGGCGGGGCTTCCATGCGAGTGAACATGCCTCTTGTGTGTATATAAGGTCAGAGACCGATCAGAGCAGCAGCTGAAGATACAGAAGCTCGAGGTCACAGGAACAGCACAGGGATTGCGCTCCTGAAAGTCAAGGATGCAAAGGCCTCTGTCCAGCATCACAGCTGATTTTCGATGGTATATTTGGGAAGAAGGCACACCTGCCCAGCCTCCACGACGCTCACGATTGTTTTTGGGCTGATGAATGAGTCACTGCATTTAAGCTTCAACTACGGCACATGCTTTATTGATATCTGTAAGTGCTTCCTGTTGAGGTTTAATTTTTGTGCCAGGACCATCGTGCCAGAATGGACCCTGCCCTTCATATTTATTCAAGAAGACGCCACCGTTTTGTGCCATACCTCTACTCAACTGGAGTACTTTCTACTGGATAATCAGTAAGTGCTACCTCGTTGGGTAAATGTATAGTGCTTTTACTACACTACAGCTGCCTAAAGTGCCAGAGAGTTGTCTACAGCGACCATGTGCGTGTTACTATGCAATCGCGCCGAAGTGCGCAGGGGTCTCTTGAGTGAGCTGTCCATCATAGTGGGTAAATGGCGGGAAGACGGTGCACACCACGTGTGTGTGGGCGGGGCCAAACGGGCGGGGCTTCCATGCGAGTGAACATGCCTCTTGTGTGTATATAAGGTCAGAGACCGATCAGAGCAGCAGATGAAGATACAGAAGCTCGTGGTCACAGGAACAGCACAGGGATTGCGCTCTTGAAAGTCAAGGATGCAAAGGCCTCTGTCCAGCATCACAGCTGATTTTCGATGGTATATTTGGGAAGAAGGCACATCTGCCCAGCCTCCCAACGCTCACGATTTTTTTTGGGCTGATGAATGAGTCACTGCATTTGAGCTTCAACTAGTTCCAGCGACCAGGTGTGTGTTACTATGCAATCTCGCCGAAGTGCGCAGGGGTCCCTTGAGTGAGCTGTCCATCATAGTGGGTAAATAGCGGGAAGAGGGTGCACACCTCGTGTGTGTGGGCGGGGCCAAACGGGCGGGGCTTCCATGCGAGTGAACATGCCTCTTGTGTGTATATAAGGTCAGAGACCGATCAGAGCAGCAGCTGAAGATACAGAAGCTCGAGGTCACAGGAACAGCACAGGGATTGCGCTCGTGAAAGTCAAGGATGCAAATGCCTCTGTCCAGCATCACAGCTGATTTTTGACGGTAGATTTGGGAAGAAGGCACAGCTGCCCAGCCTCCCAACGCTCACGATTGTTTTTGGGCTGATGAATGAGTCACTGCATTTGAGCTTCAACTAGTTCCAGCGACTATGTGTGTGTTACTATGCAATCGCGCCGAAGTGCGCAGGGGTCCCTTGAGTGAGCTGTCCATCATAGTGGGTAAATGGCGGGAAGACGGTGCACACCGCGTGTGTGTGGGCGGGGCCAAACGGGCGGGGCTTCCATGCGAGTGAACATGCCTCTTGTGTGTATATAAGGTCAGAGACCGATCAGAGCAGCAGCTGAAGATACAGAAGCTCGAGGTCACAGGAACAGCACAGGGATTGCGCTCCTGAAAGTCAAGGATGCAAAGGCCTCTGTCCAGCATCACAGCTGATTTTCGATGGTATATTTGGGAAGAAGGCACACCTGCCCAGCCTCCACGACGCTCACGATTGTTTTTGGACTGATGAATGAGTCACTGCATTTAAGCTTCAACTACGGCACATGCTTTATTGATATCTGTAAGTACTTCCTGTTGAGGTTTAATTTTTGTGCCAGGACCATCGTGCCAGAATGGACCCTGCCCTTCATATTTATTCAAGAAGACGCCACCGTTTTGTGCCATACCTCTACTCAACTGGAGTACTTTCTACTGGATAATCAGTAAGTGCTACCTCGTTGGGTAAATGTATAGTGCTTTTACTACACTACAGCTGCCTAAAGTGCCAGAGAGTTGTCTACAGCGACCATGTGCGTGTTACTATGCAATCGCGCCGAAGTGCGCAGGGGTCTCTTGAGTGAGCTGTCCATCATAGTGGGTAAATGGCGGGAAGACGGTGCACACCACGTGTGTGTGGGTGGGGCCAAACGGGCGGGGCTTCCATGCGAGTGAACATGCCTCTTGTGTGTATATAAGGTCAGAGACCGATCAGAGCAGCAGATGAAGATACAGAAGCTCGTGGTCACAGGAACAGCACAGGGATTGCGCTCTTGAAAGTCAAGGATGCAAATGCCTCTGTCCAGCATCACAGCTGATTTTCGATGGTATATTTGGGAAGAAGGCACATCTGCCCAGCCTCCCAACGCTCACGATTTTTTTGGGGCTGATGAATGAGTCACTGCATTTGAGCTTCAACTAGTTCCAGCGACCAGGTGTGTGTTACTATGCAATCTCGCCGAAGTGCGCAGGGGTCCCTTGGGTGAACAGTCCATCATAGTGGGTAAATAGCGGGAAGAGGGTGCACACCTCGTGTGTGTGGGCGGGGCCAAACGGGCGGGGCTTCCATGCGAGTGAACATGCCTCTTGTGTGTATATAAGGTCAGAGACCGATCAGAGCAGCAGCTGAAGATACAGAAGCTCGTGGTCACAGGAACAGCACAGGGATTGCGCTCTTGAAAGTCAAGAATGCAAAGGCCTCTGTCCAGCATCACAGCTGATTTTCGATGGTATATTTGGGAAGAAGGCACACCTGCCCAGCCTCCACGACGCTCACGATTGATTTTGGGCTGATGAATGAGTCACTGAATTTAAGCTTCAACTAGTTCCAGCGACTATGTGTGTGTTACTATGCAATCGCGCCGAAGTGCGCAGGGGTCCCTTGAGTGAGCTGTCCATCATAGTGGGTAAATAGCGGGAAGAGGGTGCACACCTCGTGTGTGTGGGCGGGGCCAAACGGGCGGGGCTTCCATGCGAGTGAACATGCCTCTTGTGTGTATATAAGGTCAGAGACCGATCAGAGCAGCAGCTGAAGATACAGAAGCTCGAGGTCACAGGAACAGCACAGGGATTGCGCTCGTGAAAGTCAAGGATGCAAATGCCTCTGTCCAGCATCACAGCTGATTTTTGACGGTAGATTTGGGAAGAAGGCACAGCTGCCCAGCCTCCCAACGCTCACGATTGTTTTTGGGCTGATGAATGAGTCACTGCATTTGAGCTTCAACTAGTTCCAGCGACCAGGTGTGTGTTACTATGCAATCGCGCCGAAGTGCGCAGGGGTCCCTTGAGTGAGCTGTCCATCATAGTGGGTAAATGGCGGGAAGACGGTGCACACGCGTGTGTGTGGGCGGGGCCAAACGGGCGGGGCTTCCATGCGAGTGAACATGCCTCTTGTGTGTATATAAGGTCAGAGACCGATCAGAGCAGCAGCTGAAGATACAGAAGCTCGAGGTCACAGGAACAGCACAGGGATTGCGCTCCTGAAAGTCAAGGATGCAAAGGCCTCTGTCCAGCATCACAGCTGATTTTCGATGGTATATTTGGGAAGAAGGCACACCTGCCCAGCCTCCAAGACGCTCACGATTGTTTTTGGGCTGATGAATGAGTCACTGCATTTAAGCTTCAACTAGGGCACATGCTGTAATGATATCTGTAAGTGCTTCCTGTTGAGGTTTAATTTTTGTGCCAGGACCATCCTGCCAGAATGGACCCTGCCCTTCATATTTATTCAAGAAGACGCCACCGTTTTGTGCCATACCTCTACTCAACTGGAGTACTTTCTACTGGATAATCAGTAAGTGCTACCTCGTTGGGTAAATGTATAGTGCTTTTACTACACTACAGCTGCCTAAAGTGCCAGAGAGTTGTCTACAGCGACCATGTGGTGTTACTATGCAATCGCGCCGAAGTGCGCAGGGGTCTCTTGAGTGAGCTGTCCATCATAGTGGGTAAATGGCGGGAAGACGGTGCACACCACGTGTGTGTGGGTGGGGCCAAACGGGCGGGGCTTCCATGCGAGTGAACATGCCTCTTGTGTGTATATAAGGTCAGAGACCGATCAGAGCAGCAGATGAAGATACAGAAGCTCGTGGTCACAGGAACAGCACAGGGATTGCGCTCTTGAAAGTCAAGGATGCAAAGGCCTCTGTCCAGCATCACAGCTGATTTTCGATGGTATATTTGGGAAGAAGGCACATCTGCCCAGCCTCCCAACGCTCACGATTTTTTTTGGGCTGATGAATGAGTCACTGCATTTGAGCTTCAACTAGTTCCAGCGACCAGGTGTGTGTTACTATGCAATCTCGCCGAAGTGCGCAGGGGTCCCTTGAGTGAGCTGTCCATCATAGTGGGTAAATAGCGGGAAGAGGGTGCACACCTCGTGTGTGTGGGCGGGGCCAAACGGGCGGGGCTTCCATGCGAGTGAACATGCCTCTTGTGTGTATATAAGGTCAGAGACCGATCAGAGCAGCAGCTGAAGATACAGAAGCTCGAGGTCACAGGAACAGCACAGGGATTGCGCTCGTGAAAGTCAAGGATGCAAATGCCTCTGTCCAGCATCACAGCTGATTTTTGACGGTAGATTTGGGAAGAAGGCACAGCTGCCCAGCCTCCCAACGCTCACGATTGTTTTTGGGCTGATGAATGAGTCACTGCATTTGAGCTTCAACTAGTTCCAGCGACTATGTGTGTGTTACTATGCAATCGCGCCGAAGTGCGCAGGGGTCTCTTGAGTGAGCTGTCCATCATAGTGGGTAATGGCGGGAAGGGGGTGCACACCGCGTGTGTGTGGGCGGGGCCAAACGGGCGGGGCTTCCATGCGAGTGAACATGCCTCTTGTGTGTATATAAGGTCAGAGACCGATCAGAGCAGCAGCTGAAGATACAGAAGCTCGTGGTCACAGGAACAGCACAGGGATTGCGCTCTTGAAAGTCAAGAATGCAAAGGCCTCTGTCCAGCATCACAGCTGATTTTCGATGGTATATTTGGGAAGAAGGCACACCTGCCCAGCCTCCACGATGCTCACGATTGATTTTGGGCTGATGAATGAGTCACTGAATTTAAGCTTCAACTAGTTCCAGCGACTATGTGTGTGTTACTATGCAATCGCGCCGAAGTGCGCAGGGGTCCCTTGAGTGAGCTGTCCATCATAGTGGGTAATGGCGGGAAGGGGGTGCACACCGCGTGTGTGTGGGCGGGGCCAAACGGGCGGGGCTTCCATGCGAGTGAACATGCCTCTTGTGTGTATATAAGGTCAGAGACCGATCAGAGCAGCAGCTGAAGATACAGAAGCTCGTGGTCACAGGAACAGCACAGGGATTGCGCTCTTGAAAGTCAAGAATGCAAAGGCCTCTGTCCAGCATCACAGCTGATTTTCGATGGTATATTTGGGAAGAAGGCACACCTGCCCAGCCTCCACGACGCTCACGATTGATTTTGGGCTGATGAATGAGTCACTGAATTTAAGCTTCAACTAGTTCCAGCGACCAGGTGTGTGTTACTATGCAATCTCGCCGAAGTGCGCAGGGGTCCCTTGAGTGAGCTGTCCATCATAGTGGGTAAATAGCGGGAAGAGGGTGCACACCTCGTGTGTGTGGGCGGGGCCAAACGGGCGGGGCTTCCATGCGAGTGAACATGCCTCTTGTGTGTATATAAGGTCAGAGACCGATCAGAGCAGCAGCTGAAGATACAGAAGCTCGAGGTCACAGGAACAGCACAGGGATTGCGCTCGTGAAAGTCAAGGATGCAAATGCCTCTGTCCAGCATCACAGCTGATTTTTGACGGTAGATTTGGGAAGAAGGCACAGCTGCCCAGCCTCCCAACGCTCACGATTGTTTTTGGGCTGATGAATGAGTCACTGCATTTGAGCTTCAACTAGTTCCAGCGACTATGTGTGTGTTACTATGCAATCGCGCCGAAGTGCGCAGGGGTCTCTTGAGTGAGCTGTCCATCATAGTGGGTAATGGCGGGAAGGGGGTGCACACCGCGTGTGTGTGGGCGGGGCCAAACGGGCGGGGCTTCCATGCGAGTGAACATGCCTCTTGTGTGTATATAAGGTCAGAGACCGATCAGAGCAGCAGCTGAAGATACAGAAGCTCGAGGTCACAGGAACAGCACAGGGATTGCGCTCCTGAAAGTCAAGGATGCAAAGGCCTCTGTCCAGCATCACAGCTGATTTTCGATGGTATATTTGGGAAGAAGGCACACCTGCCCAGCCTCCACGACGCTCACGATTGTTTTTGGACTGATGAATGAGTCACTGCATTTGAGCTTCAACTAGTTCCAGCGACTATGTGTGTGTTACTATGCAATCGCGCCGAAGTGCGCAGGGGTCTCTTGAGTGAGCTGTCCATCATAGTGGGTAATGGCGGGAAGGGGGTGCACACCGCGTGTGTGTGGGCGGGGCCAAACGGGCGGGGCTTCCATGCGAGTGAACATGCCTCTTGTGTGTATATAAGGTCAGAGACCGATCAGAGCAGCAGCTGAAGATACAGAAGCTCGAGGTCACAGGAACAGCACAGGGATTGCGCTCGTGAAAGTCAAGGATGCAAATGCCTCTGTCCAGCATCACAGCTGATTTTTGACGGTAGATTTGGGAAGAAGGCACAGCTGCCCAGCCTCCCAACGCTCACGATTGTTTTTGGGCTGATGAATGAGTCACTGCATTTGAGCTTCAACTAGTTCCAGCGACTATGTGTGTGTTACTATGCAATCGCGCCGAAGTGCGCAGGGGTCCCTTGAGTGAGCTGTCCATCATAGTGGGTAAATGGCGGGAAGACGGTGCACACCGCGTGTGTGTGGGCGGGGCCAAACGGGCGGGGCTTCCATGCGAGTGAACATGCCTCTTGTGTGTATATAAGGTCAGAGACCGATCAGAGCAGCAGCTGAAGATACAGAAGCTCGAGGTCACAGGAACAGCACAGGGATTGCGCTCCTGAAAGTCAAGGATGCAAAGGCCTCTGTCCAGCATCACAGCTGATTTTCGATGGTATATTTGGGAAGAAGGCACACCTGCCCAGCCTCCACGACGCTCACGATTGTTTTTGGACTGATGAATGAGTCACTGCATTTAAGCTTCAACTACGGCACATGCTTTATTGATATCTGTAAGTGCTTCCTGTTGAGGTTTAATTTTTGTGCCAGGACCATCGTGCCAGAATGGACCCTGCCCTTCATATTTATTCAAGAAGACGCCACCGTTTTGTGCCATACCTCTACTCAACTGGAGTACTTTCTACTGGATAATCAGTAAGTGCTACCTCGTTGGGTAAATGTATAGTGCTTTTACTACACTACAGCTGCCTAAAGTGCCAGAGAGTTGTCTACAGCGACCATGTGCGTGTTACTATGCAATCGCGCCGAAGTGCGCAGGGGTCTCTTGAGTGAGCTGTCCATCATAGTGGGTAAATGGCGGGAAGACGGTGCACACCACGTGTGTGTGGGCGGGGCCAAACGGGCGGGGCTTCCATGCGAGTGAACATGCCTCTTGTGTGTATATAAGGTCAGAGACCGATCAGAGCAGCAGATGAAGATACAGAAGCTCGTGGTCACAGGAACAGCACAGGGATTGCGCTCTTGAAAGTCAAGGATGCAAAGGCCTCTGTCCAGCATCACAGCTGATTTTCGATGGTATATTTGGGAAGAAGGCACATCTGCCCAGCCTCCCAACGCTCACGATTTTTTTTGGGCTGATGAATGAGTCACTGCATTTGAGCTTCAACTAGTTCCAGCGACCAGGTGTGTGTTACTATGCAATCTCGCCGAAGTGCGCAGGGGTCCCTTGAGTGAGCTGTCCATCATAGTGGGTAAATAGCGGGAAGAGGGTGCACACCTCGTGTGTGTGGGCGGGGCCAAACGGGCGGGGCTTCCATGCGAGTGAACATGCCTCTTGTGTGTATATAAGGTCAGAGACCGATCAGAGCAGCAGCTGAAGATACAGAAGCTCGAGGTCACAGGAACAGCACAGGGATTGCGCTCGTGAAAGTCAAGGATGCAAATGCCTCTGTCCAGCATCACAGCTGATTTTTGACGGTAGATTTGGGAAGAAGGCACAGCTGCCCAGCCTCCCAACGCTCACGATTGTTTTTGGGCTGATGAATGAGTCACTGCATTTGAGCTTCAACTAGTTCCAGCGACTATGTGTGTGTTACTATGCAATCGCGCCGAAGTGCGCTGGGGTCCCTTGAGTGAGCTGTCCATCATAGTGGGTAAATGGCGGGAAGACGGTGCACACCGCGTGTGTGTGGGCGGGGCCAAACGGGCGGGGCTTCCATGCGAGTGAACATGCCTCTTGTGTGTATATAAGGTCAGAGACCGATCAGAGCAGCAGCTGAAGATACAGAAGCTCGAGGTCACAGGAACAGCACAGGGATTGCGCTCCTGAAAGTCAAGGATGCAAAGGCCTCTGTCCAGCATCACAGCTGATTTTCGATGGTATATTTGGGAAGAAGGCACACCTGCCCAGCCTCCACGACGCTCACGATTGTTTTTGGACTGATGAATGAGTCACTGCATTTAAGCTTCAACTACGGCACATGCTTTATTGATATCTGTAAGTGCTTCCTGTTGAGGTTTAATTTTTGTGCCAGGACCATCGTGCCAGAATGGACCCTGCCCTTCATATTTATTCAAGAAGACGCCACCGTTTTGTGCCATACCTCTACTCAACTGGAGTACTTTCTACTGGATAATCAGTAAGTGCTACCTCGTTGGGTAAATGTATAGTGCTTTTACTACACTACAGCTGCCTAAAGTGCCAGAGAGTTGTCTACAGCGACCATGTGCGTGTTACTATGCAATCGCGCCGAAGTGCGCAGGGGTCTCTTGAGTGAGCTGTCCATCATAGTGGGTAAATGGCGGGAAGACGGTGCACACCACGTGTGTGTGGGTGGGGCCAAACGGGCGGGGCTTCCATGCGAGTGAACATGCCTCTTGTGTGTATATAAGGTCAGAGACCGATCAGAGCAGCAGATGAAGATACAGAAGCTCGTGGTCACAGGAACAGCACAGGGATTGCGCTCTTGAAAGTCAAGGATGCAAAGGCCTCTGTCCAGCATCACAGCTGATTTTCGATGGTATATTTGGGAAGAAGGCACATCTGCCCAGCCTCCCAACGCTCACGATTTTTTTTGGGCTGATGAATGAGTCACTGCATTTGAGCTTCAACTAGTTCCAGCGACCAGGTGTGTGTTACTATGCAATCTCGCCGAAGTGCGCAGGGGTCCCTTGAGTGAGCTGTCCATCATAGTGGGTAAATAGCGGGAAGAGGGTGCACACCTCGTGTGTGTGGGCGGGGCCAAACGGGCGGGGCTTCCATGCGAGTGAACATGCCTCTTGTGTGTATATAAGGTCAGAGACCGATCAGAGCAGCAGCTGAAGATACAGAAGCTCGAGGTCACAGGAACAGCACAGGGATTGCGCTCCTGAAAGTCAAGGATGCAAAGGCCTCTGTCCAGCATCACAGCTGATTTTCGATGGTATATTTGGGAAGAAGGCACACCTGCCCAGCCTCCACGACGCTCACGATTGTTTTTGGGCTGATGAATGAGTCACTGCATTTAAGCTTCAACTACGGCACATGCTTTATTGATATCTGTAAGTGCTTCCTGTTGAGGTTTAATTTTTGTGCCAGGACCATCGTGCCAGAATGGACCCTGCCCTTCATATTTATTCAAGAAGACGCCACCGTTTTGTGCCATACCTCTACTCAACTGGAGTACTTTCTACTGGATAATCAGTAAGTGCTACCTCGTTGGGTAAATGTATAGTGCTTTTACTACACTACAGCTGCCTAAAGTGCCAGAGAGTTGTCTACAGCGACCATGTGCGTGTTACTATGCAATCGCGCCGAAGTGCGCAGGGGTCTCTTGAGTGAGCTGTCCATCATAGTGGGTAAATGGCGGGAAGACGGTGCACACCACGTGTGTGTGGGCGGGGCCAAACGGGCGGGGCTTCCATGCGAGTGAACATGCCTCTTGTGTGTATATAAGGTCAGAGACCGATCAGAGCAGCAGATGAAGATACAGAAGCTCGTGGTCACAGGAACAGCACAGGGATTGCGCTCTTGAAAGTCAAGGATGCAAAGGCCTCTGTCCAGCATCACAGCTGATTTTCGATGGTATATTTGGGAAGAAGGCACACCTGCCCAGCCTCCACGACGCTCACGATTGTTTTTGGGCTGATGAATGAGTCACTGCATTTAAGCTTCAACTACGGCACATGCTTTATTGATATCTGTAAGTGCTTCCTGTTGAGGTTTAATTTTTGTGCCAGGACCATCGTGCCAGAATGGACCCTGCCCTTCATATTTATTCAAGAAGACGCCACCGTTTTGTGCCATACCTCTACTCAACTGGAGTACTTTCTACTGGATAATCAGTAAGTGCTACCTCGTTGGGTAAATGTATAGTGCTTTTACTACACTACAGCTGCCTAAAGTGCCAGAGAGTTGTCTACAGCGACCATGTGCGTGTTACTATGCAATCGCGCCGAAGTGCGCAGGGGTCTCTTGAGTGAGCTGTCCATCATAGTGGGTAAATGGCGGGAAGACGGTGCACACCACGTGTGTGTGGGCGGGGCCAAACGGGCGGGGCTTCCATGCGAGTGAACATGCCTCTTGTGTGTATATAAGGTCAGAGACCGATCAGAGCAGCAGATGAAGATACAGAAGCTCGTGGTCACAGGAACAGCACAGGGATTGCGCTCTTGAAAGTCAAGGATGCAAAGGCCTCTGTCCAGCATCACAGCTGATTTTCGATGGTATATTTGGGAAGAAGGCACATCTGCCCAGCCTCCCAACGCTCACGATTTTTTTTGGGCTGATGAATGAGTCACTGCATTTGAGCTTCAACTAGTTCCAGCGACCAGGTGTGTGTTACTATGCAATCTCGCCGAAGTGCGCAGGGGTCCCTTGAGTGAGCTGTCCATCATAGTGGGTAAATAGCGGGAAGGGGGTGCACACCTCGTGTGTGTGGGCGGGGCTTCCATGCGAGTGAACATGCCTCTTGTGTGTATATAAGGTCAGAGACCGATCAGAGCAGCAGATGAAGATACAGAAGCTCGTGGTCACAGGAACAGCACAGGGATTGCGCTCTTGAAAGTCAAGGATGCAAAGGCCTCTGTCCAGCATCACAGCTGATTTTCGATGGTATATTTGGGAAGAAGGCACATCTGCCCAGCCTCCCAACGCTCACGATTTTTTTTGGGCTGATGAATGAGTCACTGCATTTGAGCTTCAACTAGTTCCAGCGACCAGGTGTGTGTTACTATGCAATCTCGCCGAAGTGCGCAGGGGTCCCTTGAGTGAGCTGTCCATCATAGTGGGTAAATAGCGGGAAGAGGGTGCACACCTCGTGTGTGTGGGCGGGGCCAAACGGGCGGGGCTTCCATGCGAGTGAACATGCCTCTTGTGTGTATATAAGGTCAGAGACCGATCAGAGCAGCAGCTGAAGATACAGAAGCTCGAGGTCACAGGAACAGCACAGGGATTGCGCTCGTGAAAGTCAAGGATGCAAATGCCTCTGTCCAGCATCACAGCTGATTTTTGACGGTAGATTTGGGAAGAAGGCACAGCTGCCCAGCCTCCCAACGCTCACGATTGTTTTTGGGCTGATGAATGAGTCACTGCATTTGAGCTTCAACTAGTTCCAGCGACTATGTGTGTGTTACTATGCAATCGCGCCGAAGTGCGCAGGGGTCTCTTGAGTGAGCTGTCCATCATAGTGGGTAATGGCGGGAAGGGGGTGCACACCGCGTGTGTGTGGGCGGGGCCAAACGGGCGGGGCTTCCATGCGAGTGAACATGCCTCTTGTGTGTATATAAGGTCAGAGACCGATCAGAGCAGCAGCTGAAGATACAGAAGCTCGTGGTCACAGGAACAGCACAGGGATTGCGCTCTTGAAAGTCAAGAATGCAAAGGCCTCTGTCCAGCATCACAGCTGATTTTCGATGGTATATTTGGGAAGAAGGCACACCTGCCCAGCCTCCACGACGCTCACGATTGATTTTGGGCTGATGAATGAGTCACTGAATTTAAGCTTCAACTAGTTCCAGCGACTATGTGTGTGTTACTATGCAATCGCGCCGAAGTGCGCAGGGGTCCCTTGAGTGAGCTGTCCATCATAGTGGGTAAATAGCGGGAAGAGGGTGCACACCTCGTGTGTGTGGGCGGGGCCAAACGGGCGGGGCTTCCATGCGAGTGAACATGCCTCTTGTGTGTATATAAGGTCAGAGACCGATCAGAGCAGCAGCTGAAGATACAGAAGCTCGAGGTCACAGGAACAGCACAGGGATTGCGCTCGTGAAAGTCAAGGATGCAAATGCCTCTGTCCAGCATCACAGCTGATTTTTGACGGTAGATTTGGGAAGAAGGCACAGCTGCCCAGCCTCCCAACGCTCACGATTGTTTTTGGGCTGATGAATGAGTCACTGCATTTGAGCTTCAACTAGTTCCAGCGACTATGTGTGTGTTACTATGCAATCGCGCCGAAGTGCGCAGGGGTCCCTTGAGTGAGCTGTCCATCATAGTGGGTAAATGGCGGGAAGACGGTGCACACCGCGTGTGTGTGGGCGGGGCCAAACGGGCGGGGCTTCCATGCGAGTGAACATGCCTCTTGTGTGTATATAAGGTCAGAGACCGATCAGAGCAGCAGCTGAAGATACAGAAGCTCGAGGTCACAGGAACAGCACAGGGATTGCGCTCCTGAAAGTCAAGGATGCAAAGGCCTCTGTCCAGCATCACAGCTGATTTTCGATGGTATATTTGGGAAGAAGGCACACCTGCCCAGCCTCCACGACGCTCACGATTGTTTTTGGGCTGATGAATGAGTCACTGCATTTAAGCTTCAACTACGGCACATGCTTTATTGATATCTGTAAGTGCTTCCTGTTGAGGTTTAATTTTTGTGCCAGGACCATCGTGCCAGAATGGACCCTGCCCTTCATATTTATTCAAGAAGACGCCACCGTTTTGTGCCATACCTCTACTCAACTGGAGTACTTTCTACTGGATAATCAGTAAGTGCTACCTCGTTGGGTAAATGTATAGTGCTTTTACTACACTACAGCTGCCTAAAGTGCCAGAGAGTTGTCTACAGCGACCATGTGCGTGTTACTATGCAATCGCGCCGAAGTGCGCAGGGGTCTCTTGAGTGAGCTGTCCATCATAGTGGGTAAATGGCGGGAAGACGGTGCACACCACGTGTGTGTGGGTGGGGCCAAACGGGCGGGGCTTCCATGCGAGTGAACATGCCTCTTGTGTGTATATAAGGTCAGAGACCGATCAGAGCAGCAGATGAAGATACAGAAGCTCGTGGTCACAGGAACAGCACAGGGATTGCGCTCTTGAAAGTCAAGGATGCAAAGGCCTCTGTCCAGCATCACAGCTGATTTTCGATGGTATATTTGGGAAGAAGGCACATCTGCCCAGCCTCCCAACGCTCACGATTTTTTTTGGGCTGATGAATGAGTCACTGCATTTGAGCTTCAACTAGTTCCAGCGACCAGGTGTGTGTTACTATGCAATCTCGCCGAAGTGCGCAGGGGTCCCTTGAGTGAGCTGTCCATCATAGTGGGTAAATAGCGGGAAGAGGGTGCACACCTCGTGTGTGTGGGCGGGGCCAAACGGGCGGGGCTTCCATGTGAGTGAACATGCCTCTTGTGTGTCTATAAGGTCAGAGACCGATCAGAGCAGCAGCTGAAGATACAGAAGCTCGAGGTCACAGGAACAGCACAGGGATTGCGCTCGTGAAAGTCAAGGATGCAAATGCCTCTGTCCAGCATCACAGCTGATTTTTGACGGTATATTTGGGAAGAAGGCACACCTGCCCAGCCTCCACGACGCTCACGATTGTTTTTGGGCTGATGAATGAGTCACTGCATTTAAGCTTCAACTACGGCACATGCTTTATTGATATCTGTAAGTGCTTCCTGTTGAGGTTTAATTTTTGTGCCAGGACCATCGTGCCAGAATGGACCCTGCCCTTCATATTTATTCAAGAAGACGCCACCGTTTTGTGCCATACCTCTACTCAACTGGAGTACTTTCTACTGGATAATCAGTAAGTGCTACCTCGTTGGGTAAATGTATAGTGCTTTTACTACACTACAGCTGCCTAAAGTGCCAGAGAGTTGTCTACAGCGACCATGTGCGTGTTACTATGCAATCGCGCCGAAGTGCGCAGGGGTCTCTTGAGTGAGCTGTCCATCATAGTGGGTAAATGGCGGGAAGACGGTGCACACCACGTGTGTGTGGGCGGGGCCAAACGGGCGGGGCTTCCATGCGAGTGAACATGCCTCTTGTGTGTATATAAGGTCAGAGACCGATCAGAGCAGCAGATGAAGATACAGAAGCTCGTGGTCACAGGAACAGCACAGGGATTGCGCTCTTGAAAGTCAAGGATGCAAAGGCCTCTGTCCAGCATCACAGCTGATTTTCGATGGTATATTTGGGAAGAAGGCACACCTGCCCAGCCTCCACGACGCTCACGATTGTTTTTGGGCTGATGAATGAGTCACTGCATTTAAGCTTCAACTACGGCACATGCTTTATTGATATCTGTAAGTGCTTCCTGTTGAGGTTTAATTTTTGTGCCAGGACCATCGTGCCAGAATGGACCCTGCCCTTCATATTTATTCAAGAAGACGCCACCGTTTTGTGCCATACCTCTACTCAACTGGAGTACTTTCTACTGGATAATCAGTAAGTGCTACCTCGTTGGGTAAATGTATAGTGCTTTTACTACACTACAGCTGCCTAAAGTGCCAGAGAGTTGTCTACAGCGACCATGTGCGTGTTACTATGCAATCGCGCCGAAGTGCGCAGGGGTCTCTTGAGTGAGCTGTCCATCATAGTGGGTAAATGGCGGGAAGACGGTGCACATCACGTGTGTGTGGGCGGGGCCAAACGGGCGGGGCTTCCATGCGAGTGAACATGCCTCTTGTGTGTATATAAGGTCAGAGACCGATCAGAGCAGCAGATGAAGATACAGAAGCTCGTGGTCACAGGAACAGCACAGGGATTGCGCTCTTGAAAGTCAAGGATGCAAAGGCCTCTGTCCAGCATCACAGCTGATTTTCGATGGTATATTTGGGAAGAAGGCACATCTGCCCAGCCTCCCAACGCTCACGATTTTTTTTGGGCTGATGAATGAGTCACTGCATTTGAGCTTCAACTAGTTCCAGCGACCAGGTGTGTGTTACTATGCAATCTCGCCGAAGTGCGCAGGGGTCCCTTGAGTGAGCTGTCCATCATAGTGGGTAAATAGCGGGAAGAGGGTGCACACCTCGTGTGTGTGGGCGGGGCTTCCATGCGAGTGAACATGCCTCTTGTGTGTATATAAGGTCAGAGACCGATCAGAGCAGCAGATGAAGATACAGAAGCTCGTGGTCACAGGAACAGCACAGGGATTGCGCTCTTGAAAGTCAAGGATGCAAAGGCCTCTGTCCAGCATCACAGCTGATTTTCGATGGTATATTTGGGAAGAAGGCACATCTGCCCAGCCTCCCAACGCTCACGATTTTTTTTGGGCTGATGAATGAGTCACTGCATTTGAGCTTCAACTAGTTCCAGCGACCAGGTGTGTGTTACTATGCAATCTCGCCGAAGTGCGCAGGGGTCCCTTGAGTGAGCTGTCCATCATAGTGGGTAAATAGCGGGAAGAGGGTGCACACCTCGTGTGTGTGGGCGGGGCCAAACGGGCGGGGCTTCCATGCGAGTGAACATGCCTCTTGTGTGTATATAAGGTCAGAGACCGATCAGAGCAGCAGCTGAAGATACAGAAGCTCGAGGTCACAGGAACAGCACAGGGATTGCGCTCGTGAAAGTCAAGGATGCAAATGCCTCTGTCCAGCATCACAGCTGATTTTTGACGGTAGATTTGGGAAGAAGGCACAGCTGCCCAGCCTCCCAACGCTCACGATTGTTTTTGGGCTGATGAATGAGTCACTGCATTTGAGCTTCAACTAGTTCCAGCGACTATGTGTGTGTTACTATGCAATCGCGCCGAAGTGCGCAGGGGTCTCTTGAGTGAGCTGTCCATCATAGTGGGTAATGGCGGGAAGGGGGTGCACACCGCGTGTGTGTGGGCGGGGCCAAACGGGCGGGGCTTCCATGCGAGTGAACATGCCTCTTGTGTGTATATAAGGTCAGAGACCGATCAGAGCAGCAGCTGAAGATACAGAAGCTCGTGGTCACAGGAACAGCACAGGGATTGCGCTCTTGAAAGTCAAGAATGCAAAGGCCTCTGTCCAGCATCACAGCTGATTTTCGATGGTATATTTGGGAAGAAGGCACACCTGCCCAGCCTCCACGACGCTCACGATTGATTTTGGGCTGATGAATGAGTCACTGAATTTAAGCTTCAACTAGTTCCAGCGACTATGTGTGTGTTACTATGCAATCGCGCCGAAGTGCGCAGGGGTCCCTTGAGTGAGCTGTCCATCATAGTGGGTAAATAGCGGGAAGAGGGTGCACACCTCGTGTGTGTGGGCGGGGCCAAACGGGCGGGGCTTCCATGCGAGTGAACATGCCTCTTGTGTGTATATAAGGTCAGAGACCGATCAGAGCAGCAGCTGAAGATACAGAAGCTCGAGGTCACAGGAACAGCACAGGGATTGCGCTCGTGAAAGTCAAGGATGCAAATGCCTCTGTCCAGCATCACAGCTGATTTTTGACGGTAGATTTGGGAAGAAGGCACAGCTGCCCAGCCTCCCAACGCTCACGATTGTTTTTGGGCTGATGAATGAGTCACTGCATTTGAGCTTCAACTAGTTCCAGCGACTATGTGTGTGTTACTATGCAATCGCGCCGAAGTGCGCAGGGGTCCCTTGAGTGAGCTGTCCATCATAGTGGGTAAATGGCGGGAAGACGGTGCACACCGCGTGTGTGTGGGCGGGGCCAAACGGGCGGGGCTTCCATGCGAGTGAACATGCCTCTTGTGTGTATATAAGGTCAGAGACCGATCAGAGCAGCAGCTGAAGATACAGAAGCTCGAGGTCACAGGAACAGCACAGGGATTGCGCTCCTGAAAGTCAAGGATGCAAAGGCCTCTGTCCAGCATCACAGCTGATTTTCGATGGTATATTTGGGAAGAAGGCACACCTGCCCAGCCTCCACGACGCTCACGATTGTTTTTGGGCTGATGAATGAGTCACTGCATTTAAGCTTCAACTACGGCACATGCTTTATTGATATCTGTAAGTGCTTCCTGTTGAGGTTTAATTTTTGTGCCAGGACCATCGTGCCAGAATGGACCCTGCCCTTCATATTTATTCAAGAAGACGCCACCGTTTTGTGCCATACCTCTACTCAACTGGAGTACTTTCTACTGGATAATCAGTAAGTGCTACCTCGTTGGGTAAATGTATAGTGCTTTTACTACACTACAGCTGCCTAAAGTGCCAGAGAGTTGTCTACAGCGACCATGTGCGTGTTACTATGCAATCGCGCCGAAGTGCGCAGGGGTCTCTTGAGTGAGCTGTCCATCATAGTGGGTAAATGGCGGGAAGACGGTGCACACCACGTGTGTGTGGGTGGGGCCAAACGGGCGGGGCTTCCATGCGAGTGAACATGCCTCTTGTGTGTATATAAGGTCAGAGACCGATCAGAGCAGCAGATGAAGATACAGAAGCTCGTGGTCACAGGAACAGCACAGGGATTGCGCTCTTGAAAGTCAAGGATGCAAAGGCCTCTGTCCAGCATCACAGCTGATTTTCGATGGTATATTTGGGAAGAAGGCACATCTGCCCAGCCTCCCAACGCTCACGATTTTTTTTGGGCTGATGAATGAGTCACTGCATTTGAGCTTCAACTAGTTCCAGCGACCAGGTGTGTGTTACTATGCAATCTCGCCGAAGTGCGCAGGGGTCCCTTGAGTGAGCTGTCCATCATAGTGGGTAAATAGCGGGAAGAGGGTGCACACCTCGTGTGTGTGGGCGGGGCCAAACGGGCGGGGCTTCCATGTGAGTGAACATGCCTCTTGTGTGTCTATAAGGTCAGAGACCGATCAGAGCAGCAGCTGAAGATACAGAAGCTCGAGGTCACAGGAACAGCACAGGGATTGCGCTCGTGAAAGTCAAGGATGCAAATGCCTCTGTCCAGCATCACAGCTGATTTTTGACGGTAGATTTGGGAAGAAGGCACAGCTGCCCAGCCTCCCAACGCTCACGATTGTTTTTGGGCTGATGAATGAGTCACTGCATTTGAGCTTCAACTAGTTCCAGCGACTATGTGTGTGTTACTATGCAATCGCGCCGAAGTGCGCAGGGGTCCCTTGAGTGAGCTGTCCATCATAGTGGGTAAATGGCGGGAAGACGGTGCACACCGCGTGTGTGTGGGCGGGGCCAAACGGGCGGGGCTTCCATGCGAGTGAACATGCCTCTTGTGTGTATATAAGGTCAGAGACCGATCAGAGCAGCAGCTGAAGATACAGAAGCTCGAGGTCACAGGAACAGCACAGGGATTGCGCTCCTGAAAGTCAAGGATGCAAAGGCCTCTGTCCAGCATCACAGCTGATTTTCGATGGTATATTTGGGAAGAAGGCACACCTGCCCAGCCTCCACGACGCTCACGATTGTTTTTGGGCTGATGAATGAGTCACTGCATTTAAGCTTCAACTACGGCACATGCTTTATTGATATCTGTAAGTGCTTCCTGTTGAGGTTTAATTTTTGTGCCAGGACCATCGTGCCAGAATGGACCCTGCCCTTCATATTTATTCAAGAAGACGCCACCGTTTTGTGCCATACCTCTACTCAACTGGAGTACTTTCTACTGGATAATCAGTAAGTGCTACCTCGTTGGGTAAATGTATAGTGCTTTTACTACACTACAGCTGCCTAAAGTGCCAGAGAGTTGTCTACAGCGACCATGTGCGTGTTACTATGCAATCGCGCCGAAGTGCGCAGGGGTCTCTTGAGTGAGCTGTCCATCATAGTGGGTAAATGGCGGGAAGACGGTGCACACCACGTGTGTGTGGGTGGGGCCAAACGGGCGGGGCTTCCATGCGAGTGAACATGCCTCTTGTGTGTATATAAGGTCAGAGACCGATCAGAGCAGCAGATGAAGATACAGAAGCTCGTGGTCACAGGAACAGCACAGGGATTGCGCTCTTGAAAGTCAAGGATGCAAAGGCCTCTGTCCAGCATCACAGCTGATTTTCGATGGTATATTTGGGAAGAAGGCACATCTGCCCAGCCTCCCAACGCTCACGATTTTTTTTGGGCTGATGAATGAGTCACTGCATTTGAGCTTCAACTAGTTCCAGCGACCAGGTGTGTGTTACTATGCAATCTCGCCGAAGTGCGCAGGGGTCCCTTGAGTGAGCTGTCCATCATAGTGGGTAAATAGCGGGAAGAGGGTGCACACCTCGTGTGTGTGGGCGGGGCCAAACGGGCGGGGCTTCCATGCGAGTGAACATGCCTCTTGTGTGTATATAAGGTCAGAGACCGATCAGAGCAGCAGCTGAAGATACAGAAGCTCGAGGTCACAGGAACAGCACAGGGATTGCGCTCCTGAAAGTCAAGGATGCAAAGGCCTCTGTCCAGCATCACAGCTGATTTTCGATGGTATATTTGGGAAGAAGGCACACCTGCCCAGCCTCCACGACGCTCACGATTGTTTTTGGGCTGATGAATGAGTCACTGCATTTAAGCTTCAACTACGGCACATGCTTTATTGATATCTGTAAGTGCTTCCTGTTGAGGTTTAATTTTTGTGCCAGGACCATCGTGCCAGAATGGACCCTGCCCTTCATATTTATTCAAGAAGACGCCACCGTTTTGTGCCATACCTCTACTCAACTGGAGTACTTTCTACTGGATAATCAGTAAGTGCTACCTCGTTGGGTAAATGTATAGTGCTTTTACTACACTACAGCTGCCTAAAGTGCCAGAGAGTTGTCTACAGCGACCATGTGCGTGTTACTATGCAATCGCGCCGAAGTGCGCAGGGGTCTCTTGAGTGAGCTGTCCATCATAGTGGGTAAATGGCGGGAAGACGGTGCACACCACGTGTGTGTGGGCGGGGCCAAACGGGCGGGGCTTCCATGCGAGTGAACATGCCTCTTGTGTGTATATAAGGTCAGAGACCGATCAGAGCAGCAGATGAAGATACAGAAGCTCGTGGTCACAGGAACAGCACAGGGATTGCGCTCTTGAAAGTCAAGGATGCAAAGGCCTCTGTCCAGCATCACAGCTGATTTTCGATGGTATATTTGGGAAGAAGGCACATCTGCCCAGCCTCCCAACGCTCACGATTTTTTTTGGGCTGATGAATGAGTCACTGCATTTGAGCTTCAACTAGTTCCAGCGACCAGGTGTGTGTTACTATGCAATCTCGCCGAAGTGCGCAGGGGTCCCTTGAGTGAGCTGTCCATCATAGTGGGTAAATAGCGGGAAGAGGGTGCACACCTCGTGTGTGTGGGCGGGGCCAAACGGGCGGGGCTTCCATGCGAGTGAACATGCCTCTTGTGTGTATATAAGGTCAGAGACCGATCAGAGCAGCAGCTGAAGATACAGAAGCTCGAGGTCACAGGAACAGCACAGGGATTGCGCTCTTGAAAGTCAAGGATGCAAAGGCCTCTGTCCAGCACCACAGCTGATTTTTGACGGTAGATTTGGGAAGAAGGCACAGCTGCCCAGCCTCCCAACGCTCACGATTGTTTTTGGGCTGATGAATGAGTCACTGCATTTGAGCTTCAACTAGTTCCAGCGACTATGTGTGTGTTACTATGCAATCGCGCCGAAGTGCGCAGGGGTCCCTTGAGTGAGCTGTCCATCATAGTGGGTAAATGGCGGGAAGACGGTGCACACCGCGTGTGTGTGGGCGGGGCCAAACGGGCGGGGCTTCCATGCGAGTGAACATGCCTCTTGTGTGTATATAAGGTCAGAGACCGATCAGAGCAGCAGCTGAAGATACAGAAGCTCGAGGTCACAGGAACAGCACAGGGATTGCGCTCCTGAAAGTCAAGGATGCAAAGGCCTCTGTCCAGCATCACAGCTGATTTTCGATGGTATATTTGGGAAGAAGGCACACCTGCCCAGCCTCCACGACGCTCACGATTGTTTTTGGGCTGATGAATGAGTCACTGCATTTAAGCTTCAACTACGGCACATGCTTTATTGATATCTGTAAGTGCTTCCTGTTGAGGTTTAATTTTTGTGCCAGGACCATCGTGCCAGAATGGACCCTGCCCTTCATATTTATTCAAGAAGACGCCACCGTTTTGTGCCATACCTCTACTCAACTGGAGTACTTTCTACTGGATAATCAGTAAGTGCTACCTCGTTGGGTAAATGTATAGTGCTTTTACTACACTACAGCTGCCTAAAGTGCCAGAGAGTTGTCTACAGCGACCATGTGCGTGTTACTATGCAATCGCGCCGAAGTGCGCAGGGGTCTCTTGAGTGAGCTGTCCATCATAGTGGGTAAATGGCGGGAAGACGGTGCACACCGCGTGTGTGTGGGCGGGGCCAAACGGGCGGGGCTTCCATGCGAGTGAACATTCCTTTTGTGTGTATATAAGGTCAGAGACCGATCAGAGCAGCAGCTGAAGATACAGAAGCTCGAGGTCACAGGAACAGCACAGGGATTGCGCTCCTGAAAGTCAAGGATGCAAAGGCCTCTGTCCAGCATCACAGCTGATTTTTGACAGTAGATTTGGGAAGAAGGCACACCTGCCCAGCCTCCCAACGCTCACGATTGTTTTTGGGCTGATGAATGAGTCACTGCATTTGAGCTTTAACTAGTTCCAGCGACTATGTGTGTGTTACTATGCAATCGCGCCGAAGTGCGCAGGGGTCCCTTGAGTGAGCTGTCCATCATAGTGGGTAAATGGCGGGAAGACGGTGCACACCGCGTGTGTGTGGGCGGGGCCAAACGGGCGGGGCTTCCATGCGAGTGAACATGCCTCTTGTGTGTATATAAGGTCAGAGACCGATCAGAGCAGCAGCTGAAGATACAGAAGCTCGTGGTCACAGGAACAGCACAGGGATTGCGCTCTTGAAAGTCAAGGATGCAAAGGCCTCTGTCCAGCATCACAGCTGATTTTCGATGGTATATTTGGGAAGAAGGCACACCTGCCCAGCCTCCACGACGCTCACGATTGATTTTGGGCTGATGAATGAGTCACTGAATTTAAGCTTCAACTAGTTCCAGCGACCAGGTGTGTGTTACTATGCAATCTCGCCGAAGTGCGCAGGGGTCCCTTGAGTGAGCTGTCCATCATAGTGGGTAAATGGCGGGAAGACGGTGCACACCGCGTGTGTGTGGGCGGGGCCAAACGGGCGGGGCTTCCATGCGAGTGAACATGCCTCTTGTGTGTATATAAGGTCAGAGACCGATCAGAGCAGCAGCTGAAGATACAGAAGCTCGAGGTCACAGGAACAGCACAGGGATTGCGCTCCTGAAAGTCAAGGATGCAAAGGCCTCTGTCCAGCATCACAGCTGATTTTCGATGGTATATTTGGGAAGAAGGCACACCTGCCCAGCCTCCACGACGCTCACGATTGTTTTTGGGCTGATGAATGAGTCACTGCATTTAAGCTTCAACTACGGCACATGCTTTATTGATATCTGTAAGTGCTTCCTGTTGAGGTTTAATTTTTGTGCCAGGACCATCGTGCCAGAATGGACCCTGCCCTTCATATTTATTCAAGAAGACGCCACCGTTTTGTGCCATACCTCTACTCAACTGGAGTACTTTCTACTGGATAATCAGTAAGTGCTACCTCGTTGGGTAAATGTATAGTGCTTTTACTACACTACAGCTGCCTAAAGTGCCAGAGAGTTGTCTACAGCGACCATGTGCGTGTTACTATGCAATCGCGCCGAAGTGCGCAGGGGTCTCTTGAGTGAGCTGTCCATCATAGTGGGTAAATGGCGGGAAGACGGTGCACACCACGTGTGTGTGGGCGGGGCCAAACGGGCGGGGCTTCCATGCGAGTGAACATGCCTCTTGTGTGTATATAAGGTCAGAGACCGATCAGAGCAGCAGATGAAGATACAGAAGCTCGTGGTCACAGGAACAGCACAGGGATTGCGCTCTTGAAAGTCAAGGATGCAAAGGCCTCTGTCCAGCATCACAGCTGATTTTCGATGGTATATTTGGGAAGAAGGCACATCTGCCCAGCCTCCCAACGCTCACGATTTTTTTTGGGCTGATGAATGAGTCACTGCATTTGAGCTTCAACTAGTTCCAGCGACCAGGTGTGTGTTACTATGCAATCTCGCCGAAGTGCGCAGGGGTCCCTTGAGTGAGCTGTCCATCATAGTGGGTAAATAGCGGGAAGAGGGTGCACACCTCGTGTGTGTGGGCGGGGCCAAACGGGCGGGGCTTCCATGCGAGTGAACATGCCTCTTGTGTGTATATAAGGTCAGAGACCGATCAGAGCAGCAGATGAAGATACAGAAGCTCGTGGTCACAGGAACAGCACAGGGATTGCGCTCTTGAAAGTCAAGGATGCAAAGGCCTCTGTCCAGCATCACAGCTGATTTTCGATGGTATATTTGGGAAGAAGGCACATCTGCCCAGCCTCCCAACGCTCACGATTTTTTTTGGGCTGATGAATGAGTCACTGCATTTGAGCTTCAACTAGTTCCAGCGACCAGGTGTGTGTTACTATGCAATCTCGCCGAAGTGCGCAGGGGTCCCTTGAGTGAGCTGTCCATCATAGTGGGTAAATAGCGGGAAGAGGGTGCACACCTCGTGTGTGTGGGCGGGGCCAAACGGGCGGGGCTTCCATGCGAGTGAACATGCCTCTTGTGTGTATATAAGGTCAGAGACCGATCAGAGCAGCAGCTGAAGATACAGAAGCTCGAGGTCACAGGAACAGCACAGGGATTGCGCTCGTGAAAGTCAAGGATGCAAATGCCTCTGTCCAGCATCACAGCTGATTTTTGACGGTAGATTTGGGAAGAAGGCACAGCTGCCCAGCCTCCCAACGCTCACGATTGTTTTTGGGCTGATGAATGAGTCACTGCATTTGAGCTTCAACTAGTTCCAGCGACTATGTGTGTGTTACTATGCAATCACGCCGAAGTGCGCAGGGGTCTCTTGAGTGAGCTGTCCATCATAGTGGGTAATGGCGGGAAGGGGGTGCACACCGCGTGTGTGTGGGCGGGGCCAAACGGGCGGGGCTTCCATGCGAGTGAACATGCCTCTTGTGTGTATATAAGGTCAGAGACCGATCAGAGCAGCAGCTGAAGATACAGAAGCTCGTGGTCACAGGAACAGCACAGGGATTGCGCTCTTGAAAGTCAAGGATGCAAAGGCCTCTGTCCAGCATCACAGCTGATTTTCGATGGTATATTTGGGAAGAAGGCACACCTGCCCAGCCTCCACGACGCTCACGATTGATTTTGGGCTGATGAATGAGTCACTGAATTTAAGCTTCAACTAGTTCCAGCGACCAGGTGTGTGTTACTATGCAATCTCGCCGAAGTGCGCAGGGGTCCCTTGAGTGAGCTGTCCATCATAGTGGGTAAATGGCGGGAAGACGGTGCACACCGCGTGTGTGTGGGCGGGGCCAAACGGGCGGGGCTTCCATGCGAGTGAACATGCCTCTTGTGTGTATATAAGGTCAGAGACCGATCAGAGCAGCAGATGAAGATACAGAAGCTCGTGGTCACAGGAACAGCACAGGGATTGCGCTCTTGAAAGTCAAGGATGCAAAGGCCTCTGTCCAGCATCACAGCTGATTTTCGATGGTATATTTGGGAAGAAGGCACATCTGCCCAGCCTCCCAACGCTCACGATTTTTTTTGGGCTGATGAATGAGTCACTGCATTTGAGCTTCAACTAGTTCCAGCGACCAGGTGTGTGTTACTATGCAATCTCGCCGAAGTGCGCAGGGGTCCCTTGAGTGAGCTGTCCATCATAGTGGGTAAATAGCGGGAAGAGGGTGCACACCTCGTGTGTGTGGGCGGGGCCAAACGGGCGGGGCTTCCATGCGAGTGAACATGCCTCTTGTGTGTATATAAGGTCAGAGACCGATCAGAGCAGCAGCTGAAGATACAGAAGCTCGAGGTCACAGGAACAGCACAGGGATTGTGCTCCTGAAAGTCAAGGATGCAAAGGCCTCTGTCCAGCATCACAGCTGATTTTCGATGGTATATTTGGGAAGAAGGCACACCTGCCCAGCCTCCACGACGCTCACGATTGTTTTTGGGCTGATGAATGAGTCACTGCATTTAAGCTTCAACTACGGCACATGCTTTATTGATATCTGTAAGTGCTTCCTGTTGAGGTTTAATTTTTGTGCCAGGACCATCGTGCCAGAATGGACCCTGCCCTTCATATTTATTCAAGAAGACGCCACCGTTTTGTGCCATACCTCTACTCAACTGGAGTACTTTCTACTGGATAATCAGTAAGTGCTACCTCGTTGGGTAAATGTATAGTGCTTTTACTACACTACAGCTGCCTAAAGTGCCAGAGAGTTGTCTACAGCGACCATGTGCGTGTTACTATGCAATCGCGCCGAAGTGCGCAGGGGTCTCTTGAGTGAGCTGTCCATCATAGTGGGTAAATGGCGGGAAGACGGTGCACACCACGTGTGTGTGGGCGGGGCCAAACGGGCGGGGCTTCCATGCGAGTGAACATGCCTCTTGTGTGTATATAAGGTCAGAGACCGATCAGAGCAGCAGATGAAGATACAGAAGCTCGTGGTCACAGGAACAGCACAGGGATTGCGCTCTTGAAAGTCAAGGATGCAAAGGCCTCTGTCCAGCATCACAGCTGATTTTCGATGGTATATTTGGGAAGAAGGCACATCTGCCCAGCCTCCCAACGCTCACGATTTTTTTTGGGCTGATGAATGAGTCACTGCATTTGAGCTTCAACTAGTTCCAGCGACCAGGTGTGTGTTACTATGCAATCTCGCCGAAGTGCGCAGGGGTCCCTTGAGTGAGCTGTCCATCATAGTGGGTAAATAGCGGGAAGAGGGTGCACACCTCGTGTGTGTGGGCGGGGCCAAACGGGCGGGGCTTCCATGCGAGTGAACATGCCTCTTGTGTGTATATAAGGTCAGAGACCGATCAGAGCAGCAGCTGAAGATACAGAAGCTCGAGGTCACAGGAACAGCACAGGGATTGCGCTCGTGAAAGTCAAGGATGCAAATGCCTCTGTCCAGCATCACAGCTGATTTTTGACGGTAGATTTGGGAAGAAGGCACAGCTGCCCAGCCTCCCAACGCTCACGATTGTTTTTGGGCTGATGAATGAGTCACTGCATTTGAGCTTCAACTAGTTCCAGCGACTATGTGTGTGTTACTATGCAATCGCGCCGAAGTGCGCAGGGGTCTCTTGAGTGAGCTGTCCATCATAGTGGGTAATGGCGGGAAGGGGGTGCACACCTCGTGTGTGTGGGCGGGGCCAAACGGGCGGGGCTTCCATGCGAGTGAACATGCCTCTTGTGTGTATATAAGGTCAGAGACCGATCAGAGCAGCAGCTGAAGATACAGAAGCTCGTGGTCACAGGAACAGCACAGGGATTGCGCTCTTGAAAGTCAAGGATGCAAAGGCCTCTGTCCAGCATCACAGCTGATTTTCGATGGTATATTTGGGAAGAAGGCACACCTGCCCAGCCTCCACGACGCTCACGATTGATTTTGGGCTGATGAATGAGTCACTGAATTTAAGCTTCAACTAGTTCCAGCGACCAGGTGTGTGTTACTATGCAATCTCGCCGAAGTGCGCAGGGGTCCCTTGAGTGAGCTGTCCATCATAGTGGGTAAATGGCGGGAAGACGGTGCACACCGCGTGTGTGTGGGCGGGGCCAAACGGGCGGGGCTTCCATGCGAGTGAACATGCCTCTTGTGTGTATATAAGGTCAGAGACCGATCAGAGCAGCAGCTGAAGATACAGAAGCTCGAGGTCACAGGAACAGCACAGGGATTGCGCTCCTGAAAGTCAAGGATGCAAAGGCCTCTGTCCAGCATCACAGCTGATTTTCGATGGTATATTTGGGAAGAAGGCACACCTGCCCAGCCTCCACGACGCTCACGATTGTTTTTGGGCTGATGAATGAGTCACTGCATTTAAGCTTCAACTACGGCACATGCTTTATTGATATCTGTAAGTGCTTCCTGTTGAGGTTTAATTTTTGTGCCAGGACCATCGTGCCAGAATGGACCCTGCCCTTCATATTTATTCAAGAAGACGCCACCGTTTTGTGCCATACCTCTACTCAACTGGAGTACTTTCTACTGGATAATCAGTAGTGCTACCTCGTTGGGTAAATGTATAGTGCTTTTACTACACTACAGCTGCCTAAAGTGCCAGAGAGTTGTCTACAGCGACCATGTGCGTGTTACTATGCAATCGCGCCGAAGTGCGCAGGGGTCTCTTGAGTGAGCTGTCCATCATAGTGGGTAAATGGCGGGAAGACGGTGCACACCACGTGTGTGTGGGCGGGGCCAAACGGGCGGGGCTTCCATGCGAGTGAACATGCCTCTTGTGTGTATATAAGGTCAGAGACCGATCAGAGCAGCAGATGAAGATACAGAAGCTCGTGGTCACAGGAACAGCACAGGGATTGCGCTCTTGAAAGTCAAGGATGCAAAGGCCTCTGTCCAGCATCACAGCTGATTTTCGATGGTATATTTGGGAAGAAGGCACATCTGCCCAGCCTCCCAACGCTCACGATTTTTTTTGGGCTGATGAATGAGTCACTGCATTTGAGCTTCAACTAGTTCCAGCGACCAGGTGTGTGTTACTATGCAATCTCGCCGAAGTGCGCAGGGGTCCCTTGAGTGAGCTGTCCATCATAGTGGGTAAATAGCGGGAAGAGGGTGCACACCTCGTGTGTGTGGGCGGGGCCAAACGGGCGGGGCTTCCATGCGAGTGAACATGCCTCTTGTGTGTATATAAGGTCAGAGACCGATCAGAGCAGCAGCTGAAGATACAGAAGCTCGAGGTCACAGGAACAGCACAGGGATTGCGCTCCTGAAAGTCAAGGATGCAAAGGCCTCTGTCCAGCATCACAGCTGATTTTCGATGGTATATTTGGGAAGAAGGCACACCTGCCCAGCCTCCACGACGCTCACGATTGTTTTTGGGCTGATGAATGAGTCACTGCATTTAAGCTTCAACTACGGCACATGCTTTATTGATATCTGTAAGTGCTTCCTGTTGAGGTTTAATTTTTGTGCCAGGACCATCGTGCCAGAATGGACCCTGCCCTTCATATTTATTCAAGAAGACGCCACCGTTTTGTGCCATACCTCTACTCAACTGGAGTACTTTCTACTGGATAATCAGTAAGTGCTACCTCGTTGGGTAAATGTATAGTGCTTTTACTACACTACAGCTGCCTAAAGTGCCAGAGAGTTGTCTACAGCGACCATGTGCGTGTTACTATGCAATCGCGCCGAAGTGCGCAGGGGTCTCTTGAGTGAGCTGTCCATCATAGTGGGTAAATGGCGGGAAGACGGTGCACACCACGTGTGTGTGGGCGGGGCCAAACGGGCGGGGCTTCCATGCGAGTGAACATGCCTCTTGTGTGTATATAAGGTCAGAGACCGATCAGAGCAGCAGATGAAGATACAGAAGCTCGTGGTCACAGGAACAGCACAGGGATTGCGCTCTTGAAAGTCAAGGATGCAAAGGCCTCTGTCCAGCATCACAGCTGATTTTCGATGGTATATTTGGGAAGAAGGCACATCTGCCCAGCCTCCCAACGCTCACGATTTTTTTTGGGCTGATGAATGAGTCACTGCATTTGAGCTTCAACTAGTTCCAGCGACCAGGTGTGTGTTACTATGCAATCTCGCCGAAGTGCGCAGGGGTCCCTTGAGTGAGCTGTCCATCATAGTGGGTAAATAGCGGGAAGAGGGTGCACACCTCGTGTGTGTGGGCGGGGCCAAACGGGCGGGGCTTCCATGCGAGTGAACATGCCTCTTGTGTGTATATAAGGTCAGAGACCGATCAGAGCAGCAGCTGAAGATACAGAAGCTCGAGGTCACAGGAACATCACAGGGATTGCGCTCGTGAAAGTCAAGGATGCAAATGCCCCTGTCCAGCATCACAGCTGATTTTTGACGGTAGATTTGGGAAGAAGGCACAGCTGCCCAGCCTCCCAACGCTCACGATTGTTTTTGGGCTGATGAATGAGTCACTGCATTTGAGCTTCAACTAGTTCCAGCGACTATGTGTGTGTTACTATGCAATCGCGCCGAAGTGCGCAGGGGTCCCTTGAGTGAGCTGTCCATCATAGTGGGTAAATGGCGGGAAGACGGTGCACACCGCGTGTGTGTGGGCGGGGCCAAACGGGCGGGGCTTCCATGCGAGTGAACATGCCTCTTGTGTGTATATAAGGTCAAAAACCGATCAGAGCAGCAGCTGAAGATACAGAAGCTCGAGGTCACAGGAACAGCACAGGGATTGCGCTCCTGAAAGTCAAGGATGCAAAGGCCTCTGTCCAGCATCACAGCTGATTTTTGACAGTAGATTTGGGAAGAAGGCACACCTGCCCAGCCTCCCAACGCTCACGATTGTTTTTGGGCTGATGAATGAGTCACTGCATTTGAGCTTCAACTAGTTCCAGCGACTATGTGTGTGTTACTATGCAATCGCGCCGAAGTGCGCAGGGGTCCCTTGGGTGAGCTGTCCATCATAGTGGGTAAAGGGCGGGGAGACGGTGCACACCGCGTGTGTGTGGGCGGGGCCAAACGGGCGGGGCTTCCATGCGAGTGAACATGCCTCTTGTGTGTATATAAGGTCAGAGACCGATCAGAGCAGCAGCTGAAGATACAGAAGCTCGAGGTCACAGGAACAGCACAGGGATTGCGCTCTTGAAAGTCAAGGATGCAAAGGCCTCTGTCCAGCATCACAGCTGATTTTTGACGGTAGATTTGGGAAGAAGGCACAGCTGCCCAGCCTCCCAACGCTCACGATTGTTTTTGGGCTGATGAATGAGTCACTGCATTTGAGCTTCAACTAGTTCCAGCGACTATGTGTGTGTTACTATGCAATCGCGCCGAAGTGCGCAGGGGTCCCTTGAGTGAGCTGTCCATCATAGTGGGTAAATAGCGGGAAGAGGGTGCACACCTCGTGTGTGTGGGCGGGGCCAAACGGGCGGGGCTTCCATGCGAGTGAACATGCCTCTTGTGTGTATATAAGGTCAGAGACCGATCAGAGCAGCAGCTGAAGATACAGAAGCTCGAGGTCACAGGAACAGCACAGGGATTGCGCTCCTGAAAGTCAAGGATGCAAAGGCCTCTGTCCAGCATCACAGCTGATTTTCGATGGTATATTTGGGAAGAAGGCACACCTGCCCAGCCTCCAAGACGCTCACGATTGTTTTTGGGCTGATGAATGAGTCACTGCATTTAAGCTTCAACTAGGGCACATGCTGTAATGATATCTGTAAGTGCTTCCTGTTGAGGTTTAATTTTTGTGCCAGGACCATCCTGCCAGAATGGACCCTGCCCTTCATATTTATTCAAGAAGACGCCACCGTTTTGTGCCATACCTCTACTCAACTGGAGTACTTTCTACTGGATAATCAGTAAGTGCTACCTCGTTGGGTAAATGTATAGTGCTTTTACTACACTACAGCTGCCTAAAGTGCCAGAGAGTTGTCTACAGCGACCAGGTGTGTGTTACAATGCATTCGCGCCGAAGGGCGCAGGGGTCCCTTGAGTGAGCTGTCCATCATAGTGGGTAAATGGCGGGAAGACGGTGCACACCGCGTGTGTGTGGGCGGGGCCAAACGGGCGGGGCTTCCATGCGAGTGAACATGCCTCTTGTGTGTATATAAGGTCAGAGACCGATCAGAGCAGCAGCTGAAGATACAGAAGCTCGAGGTCACAGGAACAGCACAGGGATTGCGCTCCTGAAAGTCAAGGATGCAAAGGCCTCTGTCCAGCATCACAGCTGATTTTTTGACAGTAGATTTGGGAAGAAGGCACACCTGCCCAGCCTCCCAACGCTCACGATTGTTTTTGGGCTGATGAATGAGTCACTGCATTTGAGCTTCAACTAGTTCCAGCGACCAGGTGTGTGTTACTATGCAATCTCCCCGAAGTGCGCAGGGGTCTCTTGAGTGAGCTGTCCATCATAGTGGGTAAATGGCGGGAAGACGGTGCACACCACATGTGTGTGGGCGGGGCCAAACGGGTGGCGCTTGCATGCGAGTGAACATGCCTCTTGTGTGTATGTAAGGTCAGAGACCGATCAGAGCAGCAGCTGAAGATACAGAAGCTCGTGGTCACAGGAACAGCACAGGGATTGCGCTCTTGAAAGTCAAGGATGCAAAGGCCTCTGTCCAGCATCACAGCTGATTTTTGACGGTAGATTTGGGAAGAAGGCACAGCTGCCCAGCCTCCCAACGCTCACGATTGTTTTTGGGCTGATGAATGAGTCACTGCATTTGAGCTTCAACTAGTTCCAGCGACTATGTGTGTGTTACTATGCAATCGCGCCGAAGTGCGCAGGGGCCCCTTGAGTGAGCTGTCCATCATAGTGGGTAAATGGCGGGAAGACGGTGCACACCGCGTGTGTGTGGGCGGGGCCAAACGGGCGGGGCTTCCATGCGAGTGAACATGCCTCTTGTGTGTATATAAGGTCAGAGACCGATCAGAGCAGCAGCTGAAGATACAGAAGCTCGAGGTCACAGGAACAGCACAGGGATTGCGCTCCTGAAAGTCAAGGATGCAAAGGCCTCTGTCCAGCATCACAGCTGATTTTCGATGGTATATTTGGGAAGAAGGCACACCTGCCCAGCCTCCACGACGCTCACGATTGTTTTTGGGCTGATGAATGAGTCACTGCATTTAAGCTTCAACTACGGCACATGCTTTATTGATATCTGTAAGTGCTTCCTGTTGAGGTTTAATTTTTGTGCCAGGACCATCGTGCCAGAATGGACCCTGCCCTTCATATTTATTCAAGAAGACGCCACCGTTTTGTGCCATACCTCTACTCAACTGGAGTACTTTCTACTGGATAATCAGTAAGTGCTACCTCGTTGGGTAAATGTATAGTGCTTTTACTACACTACAGCTGCCTAAAGTGCCAGAGAGTTGTCTACAGCGACCATGTGCGTGTTACTATGCAATCGCGCCGAAGTGCGCAGGGGTCTCTTGAGTGAGCTGTCCATCATAGTGGGTAAATGGCGGGAAGACGGTGCACACCACGTGTGTGTGGGTGGGGCCAAACGGGCGGGGCTTCCATGCGAGTGAACATGCCTCTTGTGTGTATATAAGGTCAGAGACCGATCAGAGCAGCAGATGAAGATACAGAAGCTCGTGGTCACAGGAACAGCACAGGGATTGCGCTCTTGAAAGTCAAGGATGCAAAGGCCTCTGTCCAGCATCACAGCTGATTTTCGATGGTATATTTGGGAAGAAGGCACATCTGCCCAGCCTCCCAACGCTCACGATTTTTTTTGGGCTGATGAATGAGTCACTGCATTTGAGCTTCAACTAGTTCCAGCGACCAGGTGTGTGTTACTATGCAATCTCGCCGAAGTGCGCAGGGGTCCCTTGAGTGAGCTGTCCATCATAGTGGGTAAATAGCGGGAAGAGGGTGCACACCTCGTGTGTGTGGGCGGGGCCAAACGGGCGGGGCTTCCATGCGAGTGAACATGCCTCTTGTGTGTATATAAGGTCAGAGACCGATCAGAGCAGCAGCTGAAGATACAGAAGCTCGAGGTCACAGGAACAGCACAGGGATTGTGCTCCTGAAAGTCAAGGATGCAAAGGCCTCTGTCCAGCATCACAGCTGATTTTCGATGGTATATTTGGGAAGAAGGCACACCTGCCCAGCCTCCACGACGCTCACGATTGTTTTTGGGCTGATGAATGAGTCACTGCATTTAAGCTTCAACTACGGCACATGCTTTATTGATATCTGTAAGTGCTTCCTGTTGAGGTTTAATTTTTGTGCCAGGACCATCGTGCCAGAATGGACCCTGCCCTTCATATTTATTCAAGAAGACGCCACCGTTTTGTGCCATACCTCTACTCAACTGGAGTACTTTCTACTGGATAATCAGTAAGTGCTACCTCGTTGGGTAAATGTATAGTGCTTTTACTACACTACAGCTGCCTAAAGTGCCAGAGAGTTGTCTACAGCGACCATGTGCGTGTTACTATGCAATCGCGCCGAAGTGCGCAGGGGTCTCTTGAGTGAGCTGTCCATCATAGTGGGTAAATGGCGGGAAGACGGTGCACACCACGTGTGTGTGGGCGGGGCCAAACGGGCGGGGCTTCCATGCGAGTGAACATGCCTCTTGTGTGTATATAAGGTCAGAGACCGATCAGAGCAGCAGATGAAGATACAGAAGCTCGTGGTCACAGGAACAGCACAGGGATTGCGCTCTTGAAAGTCAAGGATGCAAAGGCCTCTGTCCAGCATCACAGCTGATTTTCGATGGTATATTTGGGAAGAAGGCACATCTGCCCAGCCTCCCAACGCTCACGATTTTTTTTGGGCTGATGAATGAGTCACTGCATTTGAGCTTCAACTAGTTCCAGCGACCAGGTGTGTGTTACTATGCAATCTCGCCGAAGTGCGCAGGGGTCCCTTGAGTGAGCTGTCCATCATAGTGGGTAAATAGCGGGAAGAGGGTGCACACCTCGTGTGTGTGGGCGGGGCCAAACGGGCGGGGCTTCCATGCGAGTGAACATGCCTCTTGTGTGTATATAAGGTCAGAGACCGATCAGAGCAGCAGCTGAAGATACAGAAGCTCGAGGTCACAGGAACAGCACAGGGATTGCGCTCGTGAAAGTCAAGGATGCAAATGCCTCTGTCCAGCATCACAGCTGATTTTTGACGGTAGATTTGGGAAGAAGGCACAGCTGCCCAGCCTCCCAACGCTCACGATTGTTTTTGGGCTGATGAATGAGTCACTGCATTTGAGCTTCAACTAGTTCCAGCGACTATGTGTGTGTTACTATGCAATCGCGCCGAAGTGCGCAGGGGTCTCTTGAGTGAGCTGTCCATCATAGTGGGTAATGGCGGGAAGGGGGTGCACACCTCGTGTGTGTGGGCGGGGCCAAACGGGCGGGGCTTCCATGCGAGTGAACATGCCTCTTGTGTGTATATAAGGTCAGAGACCGATCAGAGCAGCAGCTGAAGATACAGAAGCTCGTGGTCACAGGAACAGCACAGGGATTGCGCTCTTGAAAGTCAAGGATGCAAAGGCCTCTGTCCAGCATCACAGCTGATTTTCGATGGTATATTTGGGAAGAAGGCACACCTGCCCAGCCTCCACGACGCTCACGATTGATTTTGGGCTGATGAATGAGTCACTGAATTTAAGCTTCAACTAGTTCCAGCGACCAGGTGTGTGTTACTATGCAATCTCGCCGAAGTGCGCAGGGGTCCCTTGAGTGAGCTGTCCATCATAGTGGGTAAATGGCGGGAAGACGGTGCACACCGCGTGTGTGTGGGCGGGGCCAAACGGGCGGGGCTTCCATGCGAGTGAACATGCCTCTTGTGTGTATATAAGGTCAGAGACCGATCAGAGCAGCAGCTGAAGATACAGAAGCTCGAGGTCACAGGAACAGCACAGGGATTGCGCTCCTGAAAGTCAAGGATGCAAAGGCCTCTGTCCAGCATCACAGCTGATTTTCGATGGTATATTTGGGAAGAAGGCACACCTGCCCAGCCTCCACGACGCTCACGATTGTTTTTGGGCTGATGAATGAGTCACTGCATTTAAGCTTCAACTACGGCACATGCTTTATTGATATCTGTAAGTGCTTCCTGTTGAGGTTTAATTTTTGTGCCAGGACCATCGTGCCAGAATGGACCCTGCCCTTCATATTTATTCAAGAAGACGCCACCGTTTTGTGCCATACCTCTACTCAACTGGAGTACTTTCTACTGGATAATCAGTAAGTGCTACCTCGTTGGGTAAATGTATAGTGCTTTTACTACACTACAGCTGCCTAAAGTGCCAGAGAGTTGTCTACAGCGACCATGTGCGTGTTACTATGCAATCGCGCCGAAGTGCGCAGGGGTCTCTTGAGTGAGCTGTCCATCATAGTGGGTAAATGGCGGGAAGACGGTGCACACCACGTGTGTGTGGGCGGGGCCAAACGGGCGGGGCTTCCATGCGAGTGAACATGCCTCTTGTGTGTATATAAGGTCAGAGACCGATCAGAGCAGCAGATGAAGATACAGAAGCTCGTGGTCACAGGAACAGCACAGGGATTGCGCTCTTGAAAGTCAAGGATGCAAAGGCCTCTGTCCAGCATCACAGCTGATTTTCGATGGTATATTTGGGAAGAAGGCACATCTGCCCAGCCTCCCAACGCTCACGATTTTTTTTGGGCTGATGAATGAGTCACTGCATTTGAGCTTCAACTAGTTCCAGCGACCAGGTGTGTGTTACTATGCAATCTCGCCGAAGTGCGCAGGGGTCCCTTGAGTGAGCTGTCCATCATAGTGGGTAAATAGCGGGAAGAGGGTGCACACCTCGTGTGTGTGGGCGGGGCCAAACGGGCGGGGCTTCCATGCGAGTGAACATGCCTCTTGTGTGTATATAAGGTCAGAGACCGATCAGAGCAGCAGCTGAAGATACAGAAGCTCGAGGTCACAGGAACAGCACAGGGATTGCGCTCCTGAAAGTCAAGGATGCAAAGGCCTCTGTCCAGCATCACAGCTGATTTTCGATGGTATATTTGGGAAGAAGGCACACCTGCCCAGCCTCCACGACGCTCACGATTGTTTTTGGGCTGATGAATGAGTCACTGCATTTAAGCTTCAACTACGGCACATGCTTTATTGATATCTGTAAGTGCTTCCTGTTGAGGTTTAATTTTTGTGCCAGGACCATCGTGCCAGAATGGACCCTGCCCTTCATATTTATTCAAGAAGACGCCACCGTTTTGTGCCATACCTCTACTCAACTGGAGTACTTTCTACTGGATAATCAGTAAGTGCTACCTCGTTGGGTAAATGTATAGTGCTTTTACTACACTACAGCTGCCTAAAGTGCCAGAGAGTTGTCTACAGCGACCATGTGCGTGTTACTATGCAATCGCGCCGAAGTGCGCAGGGGTCTCTTGAGTGAGCTGTCCATCATAGTGGGTAAATGGCGGGAAGACGGTGCACACCACGTGTGTGTGGGCGGGGCCAAACGGGCGGGGCTTCCATGCGAGTGAACATGCCTCTTGTGTGTATATAAGGTCAGAGACCGATCAGAGCAGCAGATGAAGATACAGAAGCTCGTGGTCACAGGAACAGCACAGGGATTGCGCTCTTGAAAGTCAAGGATGCAAAGGCCTCTGTCCAGCATCACAGCTGATTTTCGATGGTATATTTGGGAAGAAGGCACATCTGCCCAGCCTCCCAACGCTCACGATTTTTTTTGGGCTGATGAATGAGTCACTGCATTTGAGCTTCAACTAGTTCCAGCGACCAGGTGTGTGTTACTATGCAATCTCGCCGAAGTGCGCAGGGGTCCCTTGAGTGAGCTGTCCATCATAGTGGGTAAATAGCGGGAAGAGGGTGCACACCTCGTGTGTGTGGGCGGGGCCAAACGGGCGGGGCTTCCATGCGAGTGAACATGCCTCTTGTGTGTATATAAGGTCAGAGACCGATCAGAGCAGCAGCTGAAGATACAGAAGCTCGAGGTCACAGGAACATCACAGGGATTGCGCTCGTGAAAGTCAAGGATGCAAATGCCCCTGTCCAGCATCACAGCTGATTTTTGACGGTAGATTTGGGAAGAAGGCACAGCTGCCCAGCCTCCCAACGCTCACGATTGTTTTTGGGCTGATGAATGAGTCACTGCATTTGAGCTTCAACTAGTTCCAGCGACTATGTGTGTGTTACTATGCAATCGCGCCGAAGTGCGCAGGGGTCCCTTGAGTGAGCTGTCCATCATAGTGGGTAAATGGCGGGAAGACGGTGCACACCGCGTGTGTGTGGGCGGGGCCAAACGGGCGGGGCTTCCATGCGAGTGAACATGCCTCTTGTGTGTATATAAGGTCAAAAACCGATCAGAGCAGCAGCTGAAGATACAGAAGCTCGAGGTCACAGGAACAGCACAGGGATTGCGCTCCTGAAAGTCAAGGATGCAAAGGCCTCTGTCCAGCATCACAGCTGATTTTTGACAGTAGATTTGGGAAGAAGGCACACCTGCCCAGCCTCCCAACGCTCACGATTGTTTTTGGGCTGATGAATGAGTCACTGCATTTGAGCTTCAACTAGTTCCAGCGACTATGTGTGTGTTACTATGCAATCGCGCCGAAGTGCGCAGGGGTCCCTTGGGTGAGCTGTCCATCATAGTGGGTAAAGGGCGGGGAGACGGTGCACACCGAGTGTGTGTGGGCGGGGCCAAACGGGCGGGGCTTCCATGCGAGTGAACATGCCTCTTGTGTGTATATAAGGTCAGAGACCGATCAGAGCAGCAGCTGAAGATACAGAAGCTCGAGGTCACAGGAACAGCACAGGGATTGCGCTCTTGAAAGTCAAGGATGCAAAGGCCTCTGTCCAGCATCACAGCTGATTTTTGACGGTAGATTTGGGAAGAAGGCACAGCTGCCCAGCCTCCCAACGCTCACGATTGTTTTTGGGCTGATGAATGAGTCACTGCATTTGAGCTTCAACTAGTTCCAGCGACTATGTGTGTGTTACTATGCAATCGCGCCGAAGTGCGCAGGGGTCCCTTGAGTGAGCTGTCCATCATAGTGGGTAAATAGCGGGAAGAGGGTGCACACCTCGTGTGTGTGGGCGGGGCCAAACGGGCGGGGCTTCCATGCGAGTGAACATGCCTCTTGTGTGTATATAAGGTCAGAGACCGATCAGAGCAGCAGCTGAAGATACAGAAGCTCGAGGTCACAGGAACAGCACAGGGATTGCGCTCCTGAAAGTCAAGGATGCAAAGGCCTCTGTCCAGCATCACAGCTGATTTTCGATGGTATATTTGGGAAGAAGGCACACCTGCCCAGCCTCCAAGACGCTCACGATTGTTTTTGGGCTGATGAATGAGTCACTGCATTTAAGCTTCAACTAGGGCACATGCTGTAATGATATCTGTAAGTGCTTCCTGTTGAGGTTTAATTTTTGTGCCAGGACCATCCTGCCAGAATGGACCCTGCCCTTCATATTTATTCAAGAAGACGCCACCGTTTTGTGCCATACCTCTACTCAACTGGAGTACTTTCTACTGGATAATCAGTAAGTGCTACCTCGTTGGGTAAATGTATAGTGCTTTTACTACACTACAGCTGCCTAAAGTGCCAGAGAGTTGTCTACAGCGACCAGGTGTGTGTTACAATGCATTCGCGCCGAAGGGCGCAGGGGTCCCTTGAGTGAGCTGTCCATCATAGTGGGTAAATGGCGGGAAGACGGTGCACACCGCGTGTGTGTGGGCGGGGCCAAACGGGCGGGGCTTCCATGCGAGTGAACATGCCTCTTGTGTGTATATAAGGTCAGAGACCGATCAGAGCAGCAGCTGAAGATACAGAAGCTCGAGGTCACAGGAACAGCACAGGGATTGCGCTCCTGAAAGTCAAGGATGCAAAGGCCTCTGTCCAGCATCACAGCTGATTTTTTGACAGTAGATTTGGGAAGAAGGCACACCTGCCCAGCCTCCCAACGCTCACGATTGTTTTTGGGCTGATGAATGAGTCACTGCATTTGAGCTTCAACTAGTTCCAGCGACCAGGTGTGTGTTACTATGCAATCTCCCCGAAGTGCGCAGGGGTCTCTTGAGTGAGCTGTCCATCATAGTGGGTAAATGGCGGGAAGACGGTGCACACCACATGTGTGTGGGCGGGGCCAAACGGGTGGCGCTTGCATGCGAGTGAACATGCCTCTTGTGTGTATGTAAGGTCAGAGACCGATCAGAGCAGCAGCTGAAGATACAGAAGCTCGTGGTCACAGGAACAGCACAGGGATTGCGCTCTTGAAAGTCAAGGATGCAAAGGCCTCTGTCCAGCATCACAGCTGATTTTTGACGGTAGATTTGGGAAGAAGGCACAGCTGCCCAGCCTCCCAACGCTCACGATTGTTTTTGGGCTGATGAATGAGTCACTGCATTTGAGCTTCAACTAGTTCCAGCGACTATGTGTGTGTTACTATGCAATCGCGCCGAAGTGCGCAGGGGCCCCTTGAGTGAGCTGTCCATCATAGTGGGTAAATGGCGGGAAGACGGTGCACACCGCGTGTGTGTGGGCGGGGCCAAACGGGCGGGGCTTCCATGCGAGTGAACATGCCTCTTGTGTGTATATAAGGTCAGAGACCGATCAGAGCAGCAGCTGAAGATACAGAAGCTCGAGGTCACAGGAACAGCACAGGGATTGCGCTCCTGAAAGTCAAGGATGCAAAGGCCTCTGTCCAGCATCACAGCTGATTTTCGATGGTATATTTGGGAAGAAGGCACACCTGCCCAGCCTCCACGACGCTCACGATTGTTTTTGGGCTGATGAATGAGTCACTGCATTTAAGCTTCAACTACGGCACATGCTTTATTGATATCTGTAAGTGCTTCCTGTTGAGGTTTAATTTTTGTGCCAGGACCATCGTGCCAGAATGGACCCTGCCCTTCATATTTATTCAAGAAGACGCCACCGTTTTGTGCCATACCTCTACTCAACTGGAGTACTTTCTACTGGATAATCAGTAAGTGCTACCTCGTTGGGTAAATGTATAGTGCTTTTACTACACTACAGCTGCCTAAAGTGCCAGAGAGTTGTCTACAGCGACCATGTGCGTGTTACTATGCAATCGCGCCGAAGTGCGCAGGGGTCTCTTGAGTGAGCTGTCCATCATAGTGGGTAAATGGCGGGAAGACGGTGCACACCACGTGTGTGTGGGTGGGGCCAAACGGGCGGGGCTTCCATGCGAGTGAACATGCCTCTTGTGTGTATATAAGGTCAGAGACCGATCAGAGCAGCAGATGAAGATACAGAAGCTCGTGGTCACAGGAACAGCACAGGGATTGCGCTCTTGAAAGTCAAGGATGCAAAGGCCTCTGTCCAGCATCACAGCTGATTTTCGATGGTATATTTGGGAAGAAGGCACATCTGCCCAGCCTCCCAACGCTCACGATTTTTTTTGGGCTGATGAATGAGTCACTGCATTTGAGCTTCAACTAGTTCCAGCGACCAGGTGTGTGTTACTATGCAATCGCGCCGAAGTGCGCAGGGGTCTCTTGAGTGAGCTGTCCATCATAGTGGGTAAATGGCGGGAAGACGGTGCACACCACGTGTGTGTGGGCGGGGCCAAACGGGCGGGGCTTCCATGCGAGTGAACATGCCTCTTGTGTGTATATAGGGTCAGAGACCGATCAGAGCAGCAGATGAAGATACAGAAGCTCGAGGTCACAGGAACAGCACAGGGATTGCGCTCGTGAAAGTCAAGGATGCAAATGCCTCTGTCCAGCATCACAGCTGATTTTTGACGGTAGATTTGGGAAGAAGGCACAGCTGCCCAGCCTCCCAACGCTCACGATTGTTTTTGGGCTGATGAATGAGTCACTGCATTTGAGCTTCAACTAGTTCCAGCGACTATGTGTGTGTTACTATGCAATCGCGCCGAAGTGCGCAGGGGTCCCTTGAGTGAGCTGTCCATCATAGTGGGTAAATGGCGGGAAGACGGTGCACACCGCGTGTGTGTGGGCGGGGCCAAACGGGCGGGGCTTCCATGCGAGTGAACATGCCTCTTGTGTGTATATAAGGTCAGAGACCGATCAGAGCAGCAGCTGAAGATACAGAAGCTCGAGGTCACAGGAACAGCACAGGGATTGCGCTCCTGAAAGTCAAGGATGCAAAGGCCTCTGTCCAGCATCACAGCTGATTTTCGATGGTATATTTGGGAAGAAGGCACACCTGCCCAGCCTCCACGACGCTCACGATTGTTTTTGGGCTGATGAATGAGTCACTGCATTTAAGCTTCAACTACGGCACATGCTTTATTGATATCTGTAAGTGCTTCCTGTTGAGGTTTAATTTTTGTGCCAGGACCATCGTGCCAGAATGGACCCTGCCCTTCATATTTATTCAAGAAGACGCCACCGTTTTGTGCCATACCTCTACTCAACTGGAGTACTTTCTACTGGATAATCAGTAAGTGCTACCTCGTTGGGTAAATGTATAGTGCTTTTACTACACTACAGCTGCCTAAAGTGCCAGAGAGTTGTCTACAGCGACCATGTGCGTGTTACTATGCAATCGCGCCGAAGTGCGCAGGGGTCTCTTGAGTGAGCTGTCCATCATAGTGGGTAAATGGCGGGAAGACGGTGCACACCACGTGTGTGTGGGTGGGGCCAAACGGGCGGGGCTTCCATGCGAGTGAACATGCCTCTTGTGTGTATATAAGGTCAGAGACCGATCAGAGCAGCAGATGAAGATACAGAAGCTCGTGGTCACAGGAACAGCACAGGGATTGCGCTCTTGAAAGTCAAGGATGCAAAGGCCTCTGTCCAGCATCACAGCTGATTTTCGATGGTATATTTGGGAAGAAGGCACATCTGCCCAGCCTCCCAACGCTCACGATTTTTTTTGGGCTGATGAATGAGTCACTGCATTTGAGCTTCAACTAGTTCCAGCGACCAGGTGTGTGTTACTATGCAATCGCGCCGAAGTGCGCAGGGGTCTCTTGAGTGAGCTGTCCATCATAGTGGGTAAATGGCGGGAAGACGGTGCACACCACGTGTGTGTGGGCGGGGCCAAACGGGCGGGGCTTCCATGCGAGTGAACATGCCTCTTGTGTGTATATAAGGTCAGAGACCGATCAGAGCAGCAGATGAAGATACAGAAGCTCGAGGTCACAGGAACAGCACAGGGATTGCGCTCGTGAAAGTCAAGGATGCAAATGCCTCTGTCCAGCATCACAGCTGATTTTTGACGGTAGATTTGGGAAGAAGGCACAGCTGCCCAGCCTCCCAACGCTCACGATTGTTTTTGGGCTGATGAATGAGTCACTGCATTTGAGCTTTAACTAGTTCCAGCGACTATGTGTTACTATGCAATCGCGCCGAAGTGCGCAGGGGTCTCTTGAGTGAGCTGTCCATCATAGTGGGTAAATGGCGGGAAGACGGTGCACACCACGTGTGTGTGGGCGGGGCCAAACGGGCGGGGCTTCCATGCGAGTGAACATGCCTCTTGTGTGTATATAAGGTCAGAGACCGATCAGAGCAGCAGCTGAAGATACAGAAGCTCGAGGTCACAGGAACAGCACAGGGATTGCGCTCGTGAAAGTCAAGGATGCAAATGCCTCTGTCCAGCATCACAGCTGATTTTTGACGGTAGATTTGGGAAGAAGGCACAGCTGCCCAGCCTCCCATCGCTCACGATTTTTTTTGGGCTGATGAATGAGTCACTGCATTTGAGCTTCAACTAGTTCCAGCGACCAGGTGTGTGTTACTATGCAATCTCGCCGAAGTGCGCAGGGGTCCCTTGAGTGAGCTGTCCATCATAGTGGGTAAATAGCGGGAAGAGGGTGCACACCTCGTGTGTGTGGGCGGGGCCAAACGAGCGGGGCTTCCATGCGAGTGAACATGCCTCTTGTGTGTATATAAGGTCAGAGACCGATCAGAGCAGCAGCTGAAGATACAGAAGCTCGAGGTCACAGGAACAGCACAGGGATTGCGCTCCTGAAAGTCAAGGATGCAAAGGCCTCTGTCCAGCATCACAGCTGATTTTCGATGGTATATTTGGGAAGAAGGCACACCTGCCCAGTCTCCATGACGCTCACGATTGTTTTTGGGCTGATGAATGAGTCACTGCATTTAAGCTTCAACTACGGCACATGCTTTATTGATATCTGTAAGTGCTTCCTGTTGAGGTTTAATTTTTGTGCCAGGACCATCGTGCCAGAATGGACCCTGCCCTTCATATTTATTCAAGAAGACGCCACCGTTTTGTGCCATACCTCTACTCAACTGGAGTACTTTCTACTGGATAATCAGTAAGTGCTACCTCGTTGGGTAAATGTATAGTGCTTTTACTACACTACAGCTGCCTAAAGTGCCAGAGAGTTGTCTACAGCGACCATGTGCGTGTTACTATGCAATCGCGCCGAAGTGCGCAGGGGTCTCTTGAGTGAGCTGTCCATCATAGTGGGTAAATGGCGGGAAGACGGTGCACACCACGTGTGTGTGGGCGGGGCCAAACGGGCGGGGCTTCCATGCGAGTGAACATGCCTCTTGTGTGTATATAAGGTCAGAGACCGATCAGAGCAGCAGATGAAGATACAGAAGCTCGTGGTCACAGGAACAGCACAGGGATTGCGCTCTTGAAAGTCAAGGATGCAAAGGCCTCTGTCCAGCATCACAGCTGATTTTCGATGGTATATTTGGGAAGAAGGCACATCTGCCCAGCCTCCCAACGCTCACGATTTTTTTTGGGCTGATGAATGAGTCACTGCATTTGAGCTTCAACTAGTTCCAGCGACCAGGTGTGTGTTACTATGCAATCTCGCCGAAGTGCGCAGGGGTCCCTTGAGTGAGCTGTCCATCATAGTGGGTAAATAGCGGGAAGAGGGTGCACACCTCGTGTGTGTGGGCGGGGCCAAACGGGCGGGGCTTCCATGCGAGTGAACATGCCTCTTGTGTGTATATAAGGTCAGAGACCGATCAGAGCAGCAGCTGAAGATACAGAAGCTCGAGGTCACAGGAACAGCACAGGGATTGCGCTCCTGAAAGTCAAGGATGCAAAGGCCTCTGTCCAGCATCACAGCTGATTTTCGATGGTATATTTGGGAAGAAGGCACACCTGCCCAGCCTCCACGACGCTCACGATTGTTTTTGGGCTGATGAATGAGTCACTGCATTTAAGCTTCAACTACGGCACATGCTTTATTGATATCTGTAAGTGCTTCCTGTTGAGGTTTAATTTTTGTGCCAGGACCATCGTGCCAGAATGGACCCTGCCCTTCATATTTATTCAAGAAGACGCCACCGTTTTGTGCCATACCTCTACTCAACTGGAGTACTTTCTACTGGATAATCAGTAAGTGCTACCTCGTTGGGTAAATGTATAGTGCTTTTACTACACTACAGCTGCCTAAAGTGCCAGAGAGTTGTGTACAGCGACCATGTGCGTGTTACTATGCAATCGCGCCGAAGTGCGCAGGGGTCTCTTGAGTGAGCTGTCCATCATAGTGGGTAAATGGCGGGAAGACGGTGCACACCACGTGTGTGTGGGCGGGGCCAAACGGGCGGCGCTTGCATGCGAGTGAACATGCCTCTTGTGTGTATGTAAGGTCAGAGACCGATCAGAGCAGCAGCTGAAGATACAGAAGCTCGTGGTCACAGGAACAGCACAGGGATTGCGCTCTTGAAAGTCAAGGATGCAAAGGCCTCTGTCCAGCATCACAGCTGATTTTTGACGGTAGATTTGGGAAGAAGGCACAGCTACCCAGCCTCCCAACGCTCACGATTGTTTTTGGGCTGATGAATGAGTCACTGCATTTGAGCTTCAACTAGTTCCAGCGACTATGTGTGTGTTACTATGCAATCGCGCCGAAGTGCGCAGGGGTCCCTTGAGTGAGCTGTCCATCATAGTGGGTAAATGGCGGGAAGAGGGTGCACACCTCGTGTGTGTGGGCGGGGCCAAACGGGCGGGGCTTCCATGCGAGTGAACATGCCTCTTGTGTGTATATAAGGTCAGAGACCGATCAGAGCAGCAGCTGAAGATACAGAAGCTCGAGGTCACAGGAACAGCACAGGGATTGCGCTCCTGAAAGTCAAGGATGCAAAGGCCTCTGTCCAGCATCACAGCTGATTTTCGATGGTATATTTGGGAAGATGGCACACCTGCCCAGCCTCCACGACGCTCACGATTGTTTTTGGGCTGATGAATGAGTCACTGCATTTAAGCTTCAACTACGGCACATGCTTTATTGATATCTGTAAGTGCTTCCTGTTGAGGTTTAATTTTTGTGCCAGGACCATCGTGCCAGAATGGACCCTGCCCTTCATATTTATTCAAGAAGACGCCACCGTTTTGTGCCATACCTCTACTCAACTGGAGTACTTTCTACTGGATAATCAGTAAGTGCTACCTCGTTGGGTAAATGTATAGTGCTTTTACTACACTACAGCTGCCTAAAGTGCCAGAGAGTTGTCTACAGCGACCATGTGCGTGTTACTATGCAATCGCGCCGAAGTGCGCAGGGGTCTCTTGAGTGAGCTGTCCATCATAGTGGGTAAATGGCGGGAAGACGGTGCACACCACGTGTGTGTGGGCGGGGCCAAACGGGCGGGGCTTCCATGCGAGTGAACATGCCTCTTGTGTGTATATAAGGTCAGAGACCGATCAGAGCAGCAGATGAAGATACAGAAGCTCGTGGTCACAGGAACAGCACAGGGATTGCGCTCTTGAAAGTCAAGGATGCAAAGGCCTCTGTCCAGCATCACAGCTGATTTTCGATGGTATATTTGGGAAGAAGGCACATCTGCCCAGCCTCCCAACGCTCACGATTTTTTTTGGGCTGATGAATGAGTCACTGCATTTGAGCTTCAACTAGTTCCAGCGACCAGGTGTGTGTTACTATGCAATCTCGCCGAAGTGCGCAGGGGTCCCTTGAGTGAGCTGTCCATCATAGTGGGTAAATAGCGGGAAGAGGGTGCACACCTCGTGTGTGTGGGCGGGGCCAAACGGGCGGGGCTTCCATGCGAGTGAACATGCCTCTTGTGTGTATATAAGGTCAGAGACCGATCAGAGCAGCAGCTGAAGATACAGAAGCTCGAGGTCACAGGAACAGCACAGGGATTGCGCTCGTGAAAGTCAAGGATGCAAATGCCTCTGTCCAGCATCACAGCTGATTTTTGACGGTAGATTTGGGAAGAAGGCACAGCTGCCCAGCCTCCCAACGCTCACGATTGTTTTTGGGCTGATGAATGAGTCACTGCATTTGAGCTTCAACTAGTTCCAGCGACTATGTGTGTGTTACTATGCAATCGCGCCGAAGTGCGCAGGGGTCTCTTGAGTGAGCTGTCCATCATAGTGGGTAATGGCGGAAAGGGGGTGCACACCTCGTGTGTGTGGGCGGGGCCAAACGGGCGGGGCTTCCATGCGAGTGAACATGCCTCTTGTGTGTATATAAGGTCAGAGACCGATCAGAGCAGCAGCTGAAGATACAGAAGCTCGTGGTCACAGGAACAGCACAGGGATTGCGCTCTTGAAAGTCAAGGATGCAAAGGCCTCTGTCCAGCATCACAGCTGATTTTCGATGGTATATTTGGGAAAAAGGCACACCTGCCCAGCCTCCACGACGCTCACGATTGATTTTGGGCTGATGAATGAGTCACTGAATTTAAGCTTCAACTAGTTCCAGCGACCAGGTGTGTGTTACTATGCAATCTCGCCGAAGTGCGCAGGGGTCCCTTGAGTGAGCTGTCCATCATAGTGGGTAAATGGCGGGAAGACGGTGCACACCGCGTGTGTGTGGGCGGGGCCAAACGGGCGGGGCTTCCATGCGAGTGAACATGCCTCTTGTGTGTATATAAGGTCAGAGACCGATCAGAGCAGCAGCTGAAGATACAGAAGCTCGAGGTCACAGGAACAGCACAGGGATTGCGCTCCTGAAAGTCAAGGATGCAAAGGCCTCTGTCCAGCATCACAGCTGATTTTCGATGGTATATTTGGGAAGAAGGCACACCTGCCCAGCCTCCACGATGCTCACGATTGTTTTTGGGCTGATGAATGAGTCACTGCATTTAAGCTTCAACTACGGCACATGCTTTATTGATATCTGTAAGTGCTTCCTGTTGAGGTTTAATTTTTGTGCCAGGACCATCGTGCCAGAATGGACCCTGCCCTTCATATTTATTCAAGAAGACGCCACCGTTTTGTGCCATACCTCTACTCAACTGGAGTACTTTCTACTGGATAATCAGTAAGTGCTACCTCGTTGGGTAAATGTATAGTGCTTTTACTACACTACAGCTGCCTAAAGTGCCAGAGAGTTGTCTACAGCGACCATGTGCGTGTTACTATGCAATCGCGCCGAAGTGCGCAGGGGTCTCTTGAGTGAGCTGTCCATCATAGTGGGTAAATGGCGGGAAGACGGTGCACACCACGTGTGTGTGGGCGGGGCCAAACTGGCGGGGCTTCCATGCGAGTGAACATGCCTCTTGTGTGTATATAAGGTCAGAGACCGATCAGAGCAGCAGATGAAGATACAGAAGCTCGTGGTCACAGGAACAGCACAGGGATTGCGCTCTTGAAAGTCAAGGATGCAAAGGCCTCTGTCCAGCATCACAGCTGATTTTCGATGGTATATTTGGGAAGAAGGCACATCTGCCCAGCCTCCCAACGCTCACGATTGTTTTTGGGCTGATGAATGAGTCACTGCATTTGAGCTTCAACTAGTTCCAGCGACTATGTGTGTGTTACTATGCAATCGCGCCGAAGTGCGCAGGGGTCCCTTGAGTGAGCTGTCCATCATAGTGGGTAAATGGCGGGAAGACGGTGCACACCGCGTGTGTGTGGGCGGGGCCAAACGGGCGGGGCTTCCATGCGAGTGAACATGCCTCTTGTGTGTATATAAGGTCAAAAACCGATCAGAGCAGCAGCTGAAGATACAGAAGCTCTAGGTCACAGGAACAGCACAGGGATTGCGCTCCTGAAAGTCAAGGATGCAAAGGCCTCTGTCCAGCATCACAGCTGATTTTTGACAGTAGATTTGGGAAGAAGGCACACCTGCCCAGCCTCCCAACGCTCACGATTGTTTTTGGGCTGATGAATGAGTCACTGCATTTGAGCTTCAACTAGTTCCAGCGACTATGTGTGTGTTACTATGCAATCGCGCCGAAGTGCGCAGGGGTCCCTTGGGTGAGCTGTCCATCATAGTGGGTAAAGGGCGGGGAGACGGTGCACACCGCGTGTGTATGGGCGGGGCCAAACGGGCGGGGCTTCCATGCGAGTGAACATGCCTCTTGTGTGTATATAAGGTCAGAGACCGATCAGAGCAGCAGCTGAAGATACAGAAGCTCGAGGTCACAGGAACAGCACAGGGATTGCGCTCTTGAAAGTCAAGGATGCAAAGGCCTCTGTCCAGCATCACAGCTGATTTTTGACGGTAGATTTGGGAAGAAGGCACAGCTGCCCAGCCTCCCAACGCTCACGATTGTTTTTGGGCTGATGAATGAGTCACTGCATTTGAGCTTCAACTAGTTCCAGCGACTATGTGTGTGTTACTATGCAATCGCGCCGAAGTGCGCAGGGGTCCCTTGAGTGAGCTGTCCATCATAGTGGGTAAATAGCGGGAAGAGGGTGCACACCTCGTGTGTGTGGGCGGGGCCAAACGGGCGGGGCTTCCATGCGAGTGAACATGCCTCTTGTGTGTATATAAGGTCAGAGACCGATCAGAGCAGCAGCTGAAGATACAGAAGCTCGAGGTCACAGGAACAGCACAGGGATTGCGCTCCTGAAAGTCAAGGATGCAAAGGCCTCTGTCCAGCATCACAGCTGATTTTCGATGGTATATTTGGGAAGAAGGCACACCTGCCCAGCCTCCAAGACGCTCACGATTGTTTTTGGGCTGATGAATGAGTCACTGCATTTAAGCTTCAACTAGGGCACATGCTGTAATGATATCTGTAAGTGCTTCCTGTTGAGGTTTAATTTTTGTGCCAGGACCATCCTGCCAGAATGGACCCTGCCCTTCATATTTATTCAAGAAGACGCCACCGTTTTGTGCCATACCTCTACTCAACTGGAGTACTTTCTACTGGATAATCAGTAAGTGCTACCTCGTTGGGTAAATGTATAGTGCTTTTACTACACTACAGCTGCCTAAAGTGCCAGAGAGTTGTCTACAGCGACCAGGTGTGTGTTACAATGCATTCGCGCCGAAGGGCGCAGGGGTCCCTTGAGTGAGCTGTCCATCATAGTGGGTAAATGGCGGGAAGACGGTGCACACCGCGTGTGTGTGGGCGGGGCCAAACGGGCGGGGCTTCCATGCGAGTGAACATGCCTCTTGTGTGTATATAAGGTCAGAGACCGATCAGAGCAGCAGCTGAAGATACAGAAGCTCGAGGTCACAGGAACAGCACAGGGATTACGCTCCTGAAAGTCAAGGATGCAAAGGCCTCTGTCCAGCATCACAGCTGATTTTTTGACAGTAGATTTGGGAAGAAGGCACACCTGCCCAGCCTCCCAACGCTCACGATTGTTTTTGGGCTGATGAATGAGTCACTGCATTTGAGCTTCAACTAGTTCCAGCGACCAGGTGTGTGTTACTATGCAATCTCCCCGAAGTGCGCAGGGGTCTCTTGAGTGAGCTGTCCATCATAGTGGGTAAATGGCGGGAAGACGGTGCACACCACATGTGTGTGGGCGGGGCCAAACGGGTGGCGCTTGCATGCGAGTGAACATGCCTCTTGTGTGTATGTAAGGTCAGAGACCGATCAGAGCAGCAGCTGAAGATACAGAAGCTCGTGGTCACAGGAACAGCACAGGGATTGCGCTCTTGAAAGTCAAGGATGCAAAGGCCTCTGTCCAGCATCACAGCTGATTTTTGACGGTAGATTTGGGAAGAAGGCACAGCTGCCCAGCCTCCCAACGCTCACGATTGTTTTTGGGCTGATGAATGAGTCACTGCATTTGAGCTTCAACTAGTTCCAGCGACTATGTGTGTGTTACTATGCAATCGCGCCGAAGTGCGCAGGGGCCCCTTGAGTGAGCTGTCCATCATAGTGGGTAAATGGCGGGAAGACGGTGCACACCGCGTGTGTGTGGGCGGGGCCAAACGGGCGGGGCTTCCATGCGAGTGAACATGCCTCTTGTGTGTATATAAGGTCAGAGACCGATCAGAGCAGCAGCTGAAGATACAGAAGCTCGAGGTCACAGGAACAGCACAGGGATTGCGCTCCTGAAAGTCAAGGATGCAAAGGCCTCTGTCCAGCATCACAGCTGATTTTCGATGGTATATTTGGGAAGAAGGCACACCTGCCCAGCCTCCACGACGCTCACGATTGTTTTTGGGCTGATGAATGAGTCACTGCATTTAAGCTTCAACTACGGCACATGCTTTATTGATATCTGTAAGTGCTTCCTGTTGAGGTTTAATTTTTGTGCCAGGACCATCGTGCCAGAATGGACCCTGCCCTTCATATTTATTCAAGAAGACGCCACCGTTTTGTGCCATACCTCTACTCAACTGGAGTACTTTCTACTGGATAATCAGTAAGTGCTACCTCGTTGGGTAAATGTATAGTGCTTTTACTACACTACAGCTGCCTAAAGTGCCAGAGAGTTGTCTACAGCGACCATGTGCGTGTTACTATGCAATCGCGCCGAAGTGCGCAGGGGTCTCTTGAGTGAGCTGTCCATCATAGTGGGTAAATGGCGGGAAGACGGTGCACACCACGTGTGTGTGGGTGGGGCCAAACGGGCGGGGCTTCCATGCGAGTGAACATGCCTCTTGTGTGTATATAAGGTCAGAGACCGATCAGAGCAGCAGATGAAGATACAGAAGCTCGTGGTCACAGGAACAGCACAGGGATTGCGCTCTTGAAAGTCAAGGATGCAAAGGCCTCTGTCCAGCATCACAGCTGATTTTCGATGGTATATTTGGGAAGAAGGCACATCTGCCCAGCCTCCCAACGCTCACGATTTTTTTTGGGCTGATGAATGAGTCACTGCATTTGAGCTTCAACTAGTTCCAGCGACCAGGTGTGTGTTACTATGCAATCGCGCCGAAGTGCGCAGGGGTCTCTTGAGTGAGCTGTCCATCATAGTGGGTAAATGGCGGGAAGACGGTGCACACCACGTGTGTGTGGGCGGGGCCAAACGGGCGGGGCTTCCATGCGAGTGAACATGCCTCTTGTGTGTATATAGGGTCAGAGACCGATCAGAGCAGCAGATGAAGATACAGAAGCTCGAGGTCACAGGAACAGCACAGGGATTGCGCTCGTGAAAGTCAAGGATGCAAATGCCTCTGTCCAGCATCACAGCTGATTTTTGACGGTAGATTTGGGAAGAAGGCACAGCTGCCCAGCCTCCCAACGCTCACGATTGTTTTTGGGCTGATGAATGAGTCACTGCATTTGAGCTTCAACTAGTTCCAGCGACCAGGTGTGTGTTACTATGCAATCTCGCCGAAGTGCGCAGGGGTCCCTTGAGTGAGCTGTCCATCATAGTGGGTAAATAGCGGGAAGAGGGTGCACACCTCGTGTGTGTGGGCGGGGCCAAACGGGCGGGGCTTCCATGCGAGTGAACATGCCTCTTGTGTGTATATAAGGTCAGAGACCGATCAGAGCAGCAGCTGAAGATACAGAAGCTCGAGGTCACAGGAACAGCACAGGGATTGCGCTACTGAAAGTCAAGGATGCAAAGGCCTCTGTCCAGCATCACAGCTGATTTTCGATGGTATATTTGGGAAGAAGGCACACCTGCCCAGTCTCCATGACGCTCACGATTGTTTTTGGGCTGATGAATGAGTCACTGCATTTAAGCTTCAACTACGGCACATGCTTTATTGATATCTGTAAGTGCTTCCTGTTGAGGTTTAATTTTTGTGCCAGGACCATCGTGCCAGAATGGACCCTGCCCTTCATATTTATTCAAGAAGACGCCACCGTTTTGTGCCATACCTCTACTCAACTGGAGTACTTTCTACTGGATAATCAGTAAGTGCTACCTCGTTGGGTAAATGTATAGTGCTTTTACTACACTACAGCTGCCTAAAGTGCCAGAGAGTTGTCTACAGCGACCATGTGCGTGTTACTATGCAATCGCGCCGAAGTGCGCAGGGGTCTCTTGAGTGAGCTGTCCATCATAGTGGGTAAATGGCGGGAAGACGGTGCACACCACGTGTGTGTGGGCGGGGCCAAACGGGCGGGGCTTCCATGCGAGTGAACATGCCTCTTGTGTGTATATAAGGTCAGAGACCGATCAGAGCAGCAGATGAAGATACAGAAGCTCGTGGTCACAGGAACAGCACAGGGATTGCGCTCTTGAAAGTCAAGGATGCAAAGGCCTCTGTCCAGCATCACAGCTGATTTTCGATGGTATATTTGGGAAGAAGGCACATCTGCCCAGCCTCCCAACGCTCACGATTTTTTTTGGGCTGATGAATGAGTCACTGCATTTGAGCTTCAACTAGTTCCAGCGACCAGGTGTGTGTTACTATGCAATCTCGCCGAAGTGCGCAGGGGTCCCTTGAGTGAGCTGTCCATCATAGTGGGTAAATAGCGGGAAGAGGGTGCACACCTCGTGTGTGTGGGCGGGGCCAAACGGGCGGGGCTTCCATGCGAGTGAACATGCCTCTTGTGTGTATATAAGGTCAGAGACCGATCAGAGCAGCAGCTGAAGATACAGAAGCTCGAGGTCACAGGAACAGCACAGGGATTGCGCTCCTGAAAGTCAAGGATGCAAAGGCCTCTGTCCAGCATCACAGCTGATTTTCGATGGTATATTTGGGAAGAAGGCACACCTGCCCAGCCTCCACGACGCTCACGATTGTTTTTGGGCTGATGAATGAGTCACTGCATTTAAGCTTCAACTACGGCACATGCTTTATTGATATCTGTAAGTGCTTCCTGTTGAGGTTTAATTTTTGTGCCAGGACCATCGTGCCAGAATGGACCCTGCCCTTCATATTTATTCAAGAAGACGCCACCGTTTTGTGCCATACCTCTACTCAACTGGAGTACTTTCTACTGGATAATCAGTAAGTGCTACCTCGTTGGGTAAATGTATAGTGCTTTTACTACACTACAGCTGCCTAAAGTGCCAGAGAGTTGTGTACAGCGACCATGTGCGTGTTACTATGCAATCGCGCCGAAGTGCGCAGGGGTCTCTTGAGTGAGCTGTCCATCATAGTGGGTAAATGGCGGGAAGACGGTGCACACCACGTGTGTGTGGGCGGGGCCAAACGGGCGGCGCTTGCATGCGAGTGAACATGCCTCTTGTGTGTATGTAAGGTCAGAGACCGATCAGAGCAGCAGCTGAAGATACAGAAGCTCGTGGTCACAGGAACAGCACAGGGATTGCGCTCTTGAAAGTCAAGGATGCAAAGGCCTCTGTCCAGCATCACAGCTGATTTTTGACGGTAGATTTGGGAAGAAGGCACAGCTACCCAGCCTCCCAACGCTCACGATTGTTTTTGGGCTGATGAATGAGTCACTGCATTTGAGCTTCAACTAGTTCCAGCGACTATGTGTGTGTTACTATGCAATCGCGCCGAAGTGCGCAGGGGTCCCTTGAGTGAGCTGTCCATCATAGTGGGTAAATGGCGGGAAGAGGGTGCACACCTCGTGTGTGTGGGCGGGGCCAAACGGGCGGGGCTTCCATGCGAGTGAACATGCCTCTTGTGTGTATATAAGGTCAGAGACCGATCAGAGCAGCAGCTGAAGATACAGAAGCTCGAGGTCACAGGAACAGCACAGGGATTGCGCTCCTGAAAGTCAAGGATGCAAAGGCCTCTGTCCAGCATCACAGCTGATTTTCGATGGTATATTTGGGAAGAAGGCACACCTGCCCAGCCTCCACGACGCTCACGATTGTTTTTGGGCTGATGAATGAGTCACTGCATTTAAGCTTCAACTACGGCACATGCTTTATTGATATCCGTAAGTGCTTCCTGTTGAGGTTTAATTTTTGTGCCAGGACCATCGTGCCAGAATGGACCCTGCCCTTCATATTTATTCAAGAAGACGCCACCGTTTTGTGCCATACCTCTACTCAACTGGAGTACTTTCTACTGGATAATCAGTAAGTGCTACCTCGTTGGGTAAATGTATAGTGCTTTTACTACACTACAGCTGCCTAAAGTGCCAGAGAGTTGTCTACAGCGACCAGGTGTGTGTTACAATGCATTCGCGCCGAAGGGCGCAGGGGTCCCTTGAGTGAGCTGTCCATCATAGTGGGTAAATGGCGGGAAGACGGTGCACACCGCGTGTGTGTGGGCGGGGCCAAACGGGCGGGGCTTCCATGCGAGTGAACATTCCTTTTGTGTGTATATAAGGTCAGAGACCGATCAGAGCAGCAGCTGAAGATACAGAAGATCGAGGTCACAGGAACAGCACAGGGATTGCGCTCCTGAAAGTCAAGGATGCAAAGGCCTCTGTCCAGCATCACAGCTGATTTTTGACAGTAGATTTGGGAAGAAGGCACACCTGCCCAGCCTCCCAACGCTCACGATTGTTTTTGGGCTGATGAATGAGTCACTGCATTTGAGCTTCAACTAGTTCCAGCGACTATGTGTGTGTTACTATGCAATCGCGCCGAAGTGCGCAGGGGTCCCTTGAGTGAGCTGTCCATCATAGTGGGTAAATGGCGGGAAGACGGTGCACACCGCGTGTGTGTGGGCGGGGCCAAACGGGCGGGGCTTCCATGCGAGTGAACATGCCTCTTGTGTGTATATAAGGTCAGAGACCGATCAGAGCAGCAGCTGAAGATACAGAAGCTCGAGGTCACAGGAACAGCACAGGGATTGCGCTCCTGAAAGTCAAGGATGCAAAGGCCTCTGTCCAGCATCACAGCTGATTTTCGATGGTATATTTGGGAAGAAGGCACACCTGCCCAGCCTCCACTACGCTCACGATTGTTTTTGGGCTGATGAATGAGTCACTGCATTTAAGCTTCAACTACGGCACATGCTTTATTGATATCTGTAAGTGCTTCCTGTTGAGGTTTAATTTTTGTGCCAGGACCATCGTGCCAGAATGGACCCTGCCCTTCATATTTATTCAAGAAGACGCCACCGTTTTGTGCCATACCTCTACTCAACTGGAGTACTTTCTACTGGATAATCAGTAAGTGCTACCTCGTTGGGTAAATGTATAGTGCTTTTACTACACTACAGCTGCCTAAAGTGCCAGAGAGTTGTCTACAGCGACCATGTGCGTGTTACTATGCAATCGCGCCGAAGTGCGCAGGGGTCTCTTGAGTGAGCTGTCCATCATAGTGGGTAAATGGCGGGAAGACGGTGCACACCACGTGTGTGTGGGTGGGGCCAAACGGGCGGGGCTTCCATGCGAGTGAACATGCCTCTTGTGTGTATATAAGGTCAGAGACCGATCAGAGCAGCAGATGAAGATACAGAAGCTCGTGGTCACAGGAACAGCACAGGGATTGCGCTCTTGAAAGTCAAGGATGCAAAGGCCTCTGTCCAGCATCACAGCTGATTTTCGATGGTATATTTGGGAAGAAGGCACATCTGCCCAGCCTCCCAACGCTCACGATTTTTTTTGGGCTGATGAATGAGTCACTGCATTTGAGCTTCAACTAGTTCCAGCGACCAGGTGTGTGTTACTATGGAATCTCGCTGAAGTGCGCAGGGGTCCCTTGAGTGAGCTGTCCATCATAGTGGGTAAATAGCGGGAAGAGGGTGCACACCTCGTGTGTGTGGGCGGGGCCAAACGGGCGGGGCTTCCATGCGAGTGAACATGCCTCTTGTGTGTATATAAGGTCAGAGACCGATCAGAGCAGCAGCTGAAGATACAGAAGCTCGAGGTCACAGGAACAGCACAGGGATTGCGCTCGTGAAAGTCAAGGATGCAAATGCCTCTGTCCAGCATCACAGCTGATTTTTGACGGTAGATTTGGGAAGAAGGCACAGCTGCCCAGCCTCCCAACGCTCACGATTGTTTTTGGGCTGATGAATGAGTCACTGCATTTGAGCTTCAACTAGTTCCAGCGACTATGTGTGTGTTACTATGCAATCGCGCCGAAGTGCGCAGGGGTCTCTTGAGTGAGCTGTCCATCATAGTGGGTAATGGCGGGAAGGGGGTGCACACCTCGTGTGTGTGGGCGGGGCCAAACGGGCGGGGCTTCCATGCGAGTGAACATGCCTCTTGTGTGTATATAAGGTCAGAGACCGATCAGAGCAGCAGATGAAGATACAGAAGCTCGTGGTCACAGGAACAGCACAGGGATTGCGCTCTTGAAAGTCAAGGATGCAAAGGCCTCTGTCCAGCATCACAGCTGATTTTCGATGGTATATTTGGGAAGAAGGCACATCTGCCCAGCCTCCCAACGCTCACGATTTTTTTTGGGCTGATGAATGAGTCACTGCATTTGAGCTTCAACTAGTTCCAGCGACCAGGTGTGTGTTACTATGCAATCTCGCCGAAGTGCGCAGGGGTCCCTTGAGTGAGCTGTCCATCATAGTGGGTAAATAGCGGGAAGAGGGTGCACACCTCGTGTGTGTGGGCGGGGCCAAACGGGCGGGGCTTCCATGCGAGTGAACATGCCTCTTGTGTGTATATAAGGTCAGAGACTGATCAGAGCAGCAGCTGAAGATACAGAAGCTCGAGGTCACAGGAACAGCACAGGGATTGCGCTCCTGAAAGTCAAGGATGCAAAGGCCTCTGTCCAGCATCACAGCTGATTTTCGATGGTATATTTGGGAAGAAGGCACACCTGCCCAGCCTCCACGACGCTCACGATTGTTTTTGGGCTGATGAATGAGTCACTGCATTTAAGCTTCAACTACGGCACATGCTTTATTGATATCTGTAAGTGCTTCCTGTTGAGGTTTAATTTTTGTGCCAGGACCATCGTGCCAGAATGGACCCTGCCCTTCATATTTATTCAAGAAGACGCCACCGTTTTGTGCCATACCTCTACTCAACTGGAGTACTTTCTACTGGATAATCAGTAAGTGCTACCTCGTTGGGTAAATGTATAGTGCTTTTACTACACTACAGCTGCCTAAAGTGCCAGAGAGTTGTCTACAGCGACCATGTGCGTGTTACTATGCAATCGCGCCGAAGTGCGCAGGGGTCTCTTGAGTGAGCTGTCCATCATAGTGGGTAAATAGCGGGAAGAGGGTGCACACCTCGTGTGTGTGGGCGGGGCCAAACGGGCGGGGCTTCCATGCGAGTGAACATGCCTCTTGTGTGTATATAAGGTCAGAGACCGATCAGAGCAGCAGCTGAAGATACAGAAGCTCGAGGTCACAGAAACAGCACAGGGATTGCGCTCGTGAAAGTCAAGGATGCAAATGCCTCTGTCCAGCATCACAGCTGATTTTTGACGGTAGATTTGGGAAGAAGGCCCAGCTGCCCAGCCTCCCAACGCTCACGATTGTTTTTGGGCTGATGAATGAGTCACTGCATTTGAGCTTCAACTAGTTCCAGCGACCAGGTGTGTGTTACTATGCAATCGCGCCGAAGTGCGCAGGGGTCCCTTGAGTGAGCTGTCCATCATAGTGGGTAAATGGCGGGAAGACGGTGCACACGCGTGTGTGTGGGCGGGGCCAAACGGGCGGGGCTTCCATGCGAGTGAACATGCCTCTTGTGTGTATATAAGGTCAGAGACCGATCAGAGCAGCAGCTGAAGATACAGAAGCTCGAGGTCACAGGAACAGCACAGGGATTGCGCTCCTGAAAGTCAAGGATGCAAAGGCCTCTGTCCAGCATCACAGCTGATTTTCGATGGTATATTTGGGAAGAAGGCACATCTGCCCAGCCTCCCAACGCTCACGATTTTTTTTGGGCTGATGAATGAGTCACTGCATTTGAGCTTCAACTAGTTCCAGCGACCAGGTGTGTGTTACTATGCAATCTCGCCGAAGTGCGCAGGGGTCCCTTGAGTGAGCTGTCCATCATAGTGGGTAAATAGCGGGAAGAGGGTGCACACCTCGTGTGTGTGGGCGGGGCCAAACGGGCGGGGCTTCCATGCGAGTGAACATGCCTCTTGTGTGTATATAAGGTCAGAGACCGATCAGAGCAGCAGCTGAAGATACAGAAGCTCGAGGTCACAGGAACAGCACAGGGATTGCGCTCCTGAAAGTCAAGGATGCAAAGGCCTCTGTCCAGCATCACAGCTGATTTTCGATGGTATATTTGGGAAGAAGGCACACCTGCCCAGCCTCCACGACGCTCACGATTGTTTTTGGGCTGATGAATGAGTCACTGCATTTAAGCTTCAACTACGGCACATGCTTTATTGATATCTGTAAGTGCTTCCTGTTGAGGTTTAATTTTTGTGCCAGGACCATCGTGCCAGAATGGACCCTGCCCTTCATATTTATTCAAGAAGACGCCACCGTTTTGTGCCATACCTCTACTCAACTGGAGTACTTTCTACTGGATAATCAGTAAGTGCTACCTCGTTGGGTAAATGTATAGTGCTTTTACTACACTACAGCTGCCTAAAGTGCCAGAGAGTTGTCTACAGCGACCATGTGCGTGTTACTATGCAATCGCGCCGAAGTGCGCAGGGGTCTCTTGAGTGAGCTGTCCATCATAGTGGGTAAATGGCGGGAAGATGGTGCACACCACGTGTGTGTGGGTGGGGCCAAACGGGCGGGGCTTCCATGCGAGTGAACATGCCTCTTGTGTGTATATAAGGTCAGAGACCGATCAGAGCAGCAGCTGAAGATACAGAAGCTCGTGGTCACAGGAACAGCACAGGGATTGCGCTCTTGAAAGTCAAGAATGCAAAGGCCTCTGTCCAGCATCACAGCTGATTTTCGATGGTATATTTGGGAAGAAGGCACACCTGCCCAGCCTCCACGACGCTCACGATTGATTTTGGGCTGATGAATGAGTCACTGAATTTAAGCTTCAATTAGGGCACATGCTGTAATGATATCTGTAAGTGCTTCCTGTTGAGGTTTAATTTTTGTGCCAGGACCATCCTGCCAGAATGGACCCTGCCCTTCATATTTATTCAAGAAGAAGCCACCGTTTTGTGCCATACCTCTACTCAACTGGAGTACTTTTTACTGGATAATCAGTAAGTGCTACCTCGTTGGGTAAATGTATAGTGCTTTTACTACACTACAGCTGCCTAAAGTGCCAGAGAGTTGTCTACAGCGACCAGGTGTGTGTTACTATGCATTCGCGCCGAAGGGCGCAGGGGTCCCTTGAGTGAGCTGTCCATCATAGTGGGTAAATGGCGTGAAGACGGTGCACACCGCGTGTGTGTGGGCGGGGCCAAACGGGCGGGGCTTCCATGCGAGTGAACATGCCTCTTGTGTGTATAAAAGGTCAAAGACCGATCAGAGCAGCAGATGAAGATACAGAAGCTCGTGGGCACAGGAACAGCACAGGGATTGCGCTCTTGAAAGTCAAGGATGCAAAGGCCTCTGTCCAGCATCACAGCTGATTTTCGACGGTAGATTTGGGAAGAAGGCACAGCTGCCCAGCCTCCCAACGCTCACGATTGTTTTTGGGCTGATGAATGAGTCACTGCATTTGAGCTTCAACTAGTTCCAGCGACTATGTGTGTGTTACTATGCAATCGCGCCGAAGTGCGCAGGGGTCCCTTGAGTGAGCTGTCCATCATAGTGGGTAAATGGCGGGAAGAGGGTGCACACCTCGTGTGTGTGGGCGGGGCCAAACGGGCGGGGCTTCCATGCGAGTGAACATGCCTCTTGTGTGTATATAAGGTCAGAGACCGATCAGAGCAGCAGCTGAAGATACAGAAGCTCGAGGTCACAGGAACAGCACAGGGATTGCGCTCCTGAAAGTCAAGGATGCAAAGGCCTCTGTCCAGCATCACAGCTGATTTTCGATGGTATATTTGGGAAGAAGGCACACCTGCCCAGCCTCCACGACGCTCACGATTGTTTTTGGGCTGATGAATGAGTCACTGCATTTAAGCTTCAACTACGGCACATGCTTTATTGATATCTGTAAGTGCTTCCTGTTGAGGTTTCATTTTTGTGCCAGGACCATCGTGCCAGAATGGACCCTGCCCTTCATATTTATTCAAGAAGACGCCACCGTTTTGTGCCATACCTCTACTCAACTGGAGTACTTTCTACTGGATAATCAGTAAGTGCTACCTCGTTGGGTAAATGTATAGTGCTTTTACTACACTACAGCTACCTAAAGTGCCAGAGAGTTGTCTACAGCGACCAGGTGTGTGTTACAATGCATTCGCGCCGAAGGGCGCAGGGGTCCCTTGAGTGAGCTGTCCATCTTAGTGGGTAAATGGCGGGAAGACGGTGCACACCGCGTGTGTGTGGGCGGGGCCAAACGGGCGGGGCTTCCATGCGAGTGAACATTCCTTTTGTGTGTATATAAGGTCAGAGACTGATCAGAGCAGCAGCTGAAGATACAGAAGCTCGAGGTCACAGGAACAGCACAGGGATTGCGCTCCTGAAAGTCAAGGATGCAAAGGCCTCTGTCCAGCATCACAGCTGATTTTTGACAGTAGATTTGGGAAGAAGGCACACCTGCCCAGCCTCCCAACGCTCACGATTGTTTTTGGGCTGATGAATGAGTCACTGCATTTGAGCTTTAACTAGTTCCAGCGACTATGTGTGTGTTACTATGCAATCGCGCCGAAGTGCGCAGGGGTCCCTTGAGTGAGCTGTCCATCATAGTGGGTAAATGGCGGGAAGACGGTGCACACCGCGTGTGTGTGGGCGGGGCCAAACGGGCGGGGCTTCCATGCGAGTGAACATGCCTCTTGTGTGTATATAAGGTCAGAGACCGATCAGAGCAGCAGCTGAAGATACAGAAGCTCGAGGTCACAGGAACAGCACAGGGATTGCGCTCCTGAAAGTCAAGGATGCAAAGGCCTCTGTCCAGCATCACAGCTGATTTTCGATGGTATATTTGGGAAGAAGACACACCTGCCCAGCCTCCACGACGCTCACGATTGTTTTTGGGCTGATGAATGAGTCACTGCATTTAAGCTTCAACTACGGCACATGCTTTATTGATATCTGTAAGTGCTTCCTGTTGAGGTTTAATTTTTGTGCCAGGACCATCGTGCCAGAATGGACCCTGCCCTTCATATTTATTCAAGAAGACGCCACCGTTTTGTGCCATACCTCTACTCAACTGGAGTACTTTCTACTGGATAATCAGTAAGTGCTACCTCGTTGGGTAAATGTATAGTGCTTTTACTACACTACAGCTGCCTAAAGTGCCAGAGAGTTGTCTACAGCGACCATGTGCGTGTTACTATGCAATCGCGCCGAAGTGCGCAGGGGTCTCTTGAGTGAGCTGTCCATCATAGTGGGTAAATGGCGGGAAGACGGTGCACACCACGTGTGTGTGGGTGGGGCCAAACGGGCGGGGCTTCCATGCGAGTGAACATGCCTCTTGTGTGTATATAAGGTCAGAGACCGATCAGAGCAGCAGATGAAGATACAGAAGCTCGTGGTCACAGGAACAGCACAGGGATTGCGCTCTTGAAAGTCAAGGATGCAAAGGCCTCTGTCCAGCATCACAGCTGATTTTCGATGGTATATTTGGGAAGAAGGCACATCTGCCCAGCCTCCCAACGCTCACGATTTTTTTTGGGCTGATGAATGAGTCACTGCATTTGAGCTTCAACTAGTTCCAGCGACCAGGTGTGTGTTACTATGGAATCTCGCTGAAGTGCGCAGGGGTCCCTTGAGTGAGCTGTCCATCATAGTGGGTAAATAGCGGGAAGAGGGTGCACACCTCGTGTGTGTGGGCGGGGCCAAACGGGCGGGGCTTCCATGCGAGTGAACATGCCTCTTGTGTGTATATAAGGTCAGAGACCGATCAGAGCAGCAGCTGAAGATACAGAAGCTCGAGGTCACAGGAACAGCACAGGGATTGCGCTCGTGAAAGTCAAGGATGCAAATGCCTCTGTCCAGCATCACAGCTGATTTTTGACGGTAGATTTGGGAAGAAGGCACAGCTGCCCAGCCTCCTAACGCTCACGATTGTTTTTGGGCTGATGAATGAGTCACTGCATTTGAGCTTCAACTAGTTCCAGCGACTATGTGTGTGTTACTATGCAATCGCGCCGAAGTGCGCAGGGGTCTCTTGAGTGAGCTGTCCATCATAGTGGGTAATGGCGGGAAGGGGGTGCACACCTCGTGTGTGTGGGCGGGGCCAAACGGGCGGGGCTTCCATGCGAGTGAACATGCCTCTTGTGTGTATATAAGGTCAGAGACCGATCAGAGCAGCAGATGAAGATACAGAAGCTCGTGGTCACAGGAACAGCACAGGGATTGCGCTCTTGAAAGTCAAGGATGCAAAGGCCTCTGTCCAGCATCACAGCTGATTTTCGATGGTATATTTGGGAAGAAGGCACATCTGCCCAGCCTCCCAACGCTCACGATTTTTTTTGGGCTGATGAATGAGTCACTGCATTTGAGCTTCAACTAGTTCCAGCGACCAGGTGTGTGTTACTATGCAATCTCGCCGAAGTGCGCAGGGGTCCCTTGAGTGAGCTGTCCATCATAGTGGGTAAATAGCGGGAAGAGGGTGCACACCTCGTGTGTGTGGGCGGGGCCAAACGGGCGGGGCTTCCATGCGAGTGAACATGCCTCTTGTGTGTATATAAGGTCAGAGACCGATCAGAGCAGCAGCTGAAGATACAGAAGCTCGAGGTCACAGGAACAGCACAGGGATTACGCTCCTGAAAGTCAAGGATGCAAAGGCCTCTGTCCAGCATCACAGCTGATTTTCGATGGTATATTTGGGAAGAAGGCACACCTGCCCAGCCTCCACGACGCTCACGATTGTTTTTGGGCTGATGAATGAGTCACTGCATTTAAGCTTCAACTACGGCACATGCTTTATTGATATCTGTAAGTGCTTCCTGTTGAGGTTTAATTTTTGTGCCAGGACCATCGTGCCAGAATGGACCCTGCCCTTCATATTTATTCAAGAAGACGCCACCGTTTTGTGCCATACCTCTACTCAACTGGAGTACTTTCTACTGGATAATCAGTAAGTGCTACCTCGTTGGGTAAATGTATAGTGCTTTTACTACACTACAGCTGCCTAAAGTGCCAGAGAGTTGTCTACAGCGACCATGTGCGTGTTACTATGCAATCGCGCCGAAGTGCGCAGGGGTCTCTTGAGTGAGCTGTCCATCATAGTGGGTAAATGGCGGGAAGACGGTGCACACCACGTGTGTGTGAGCGGGGCCAAACGGGCGGGGCTTCCATGCGAGTGAACATGCCTCTTGTGTGTATATAAGGTCAGAGACCGATCAGAGCAGCAGATGAAGATACAGAAGCTCGTGGTCACAGGAACAGCACAGGGATTGCGCTCTTGAAAGTCAAGGATGCAAAGGCCTCTGTCCAGCATCACAGCTGATTTTCGATGGTATATTTGGGAAGAAGGCACATCTGCCCAGCCTCCCAACGCTCACGATTTTTTTTGGGCTGATGAATGAGTCACTGCATTTGAGCTTCAACTAGTTCCAGCGACCAGGTGTGTGTTACTATGCAATCTCGCCGAAGTGCGCAGGGGTCCCTTGAGTGAGCTGTCCATCATAGTGGGTAAATAGCGGGAAGAGGGTGCACACCTCGTGTGTGTGGGCGGGGCCAAACGGGCGGGGCTTCCATGCGAGTGAACATGCCTCTTGTGTGTATATAAGGTCAGAGACCGATCAGAGCAGCAGCTGAAGATACAGAAGCTCGAGGTCACAGGAACAGCACAGGGATTGCGCTCGTGAAAGTCAAGGATGCAAATGCCTCTGTCCAGCATCACAGCTGATTTTTGACGGTAGATTTGGGAAGAAGGCACAGCTGCCCAGCCTCCCAACGCTCACGATTGTTTTTGGGCTGATGAATGAGTCACTGCATTTGAGCTTCAACTAGTTCCAGCGACTATGTGTGTGTTACTATGCAATCGCGCCGAAGTGCGCAGGGGTCTCTTGAGTGAGCTGTCCATCATAGTGGGTAGTGGCGGGAAGGGGGTGCACACCGCGTGTGTGTGGGCGGGGCCAAACGGGCGGGGCTTCCATGCGAGTGAACATGCCTCTTGTGTGTATATAAGGTCAGAGACCGATCAGAGCAGCAGCTGAAGATACAGAAGCTCGTGGTCACAGGAACAGCACAGGGATTGCGCTCTTGAAAGTCAAGAATGCAAAGGCCTCTGTCCAGCATCACAGCTGATTTTCGATGGTATATTTGGGAAGAAGGCACACCTGCCCAGCCTCCACGACGCTCACGATTGATTTTGGGCTGATGAATGAGTCACTGAATTTAAGCTTCAACTAGTTCCAGCGACTATGTGTGTGTTACTATGCAATCGCGCCGAAGTGCGCAGGGGTCCCTTGAGTGAGCTGTCCATCATAGTGGGTAAATAGCGGGAAGAGGGTGCACACCTCGTGTGTGTGGGCGGGGCCAAACGGGCGGGGCTTCCATGCGAGTGAACATGCCTCTCGTGTGTATATAAGGTCAGAGACCGATCAGAGCAGCAGCTGAAGATACAGAAGCTCGTGGTCACAGGAACAGCACAGGGATTGCGCTCCTGAAAGTCAAGGATGCAAATGCCTCTGTCCAGCATCACAGCTGATTTTTGACGGTAGATTTGGGAAGAAGGCCCAGCTGCCCAGCCTCCCAACGCTCACGATTGTTTTTGGGCTGATGGATGAGTCACTGCATTTGAGCTTCAACTAGTTCCAGCGACCAGGTGTGTGTTACTATGCAATCGCGCCGAAGTGCGCAGGGGTCCCTTGAGTGAGCTGTCCATCATAGTGGGTAAATGGCGGGAAGACGGTGCACACGCGTGTGTGTGGGCGGGGCCAAACGGGCGGGGCTTCCATGCGAGTGAACATGCCTCTTGTGTGTATATAAGGTCAGAGACCGATCAGAGCAGCAGCTGAAGATACAGAAGCTCGAGGTCACAGGAACAGCACAGGGATTGCGCTCCTGAAAGTCAAGGATGCAAAGGCCTCTGTCCAGCATCACAGCTGATTTTCGATGGTATATTTGGGAAGAAGGCACATCTGCCCAGCCTCCCAACGCTCACGATTTTTTTTGGGCTGATGAATGAGTCACTGCATTTGAGCTTCAACTAGTTCCAGCGACCAGGTGTGTGTTACTATGCAATCTCGCCGAAGTGCGCAGGGGTCCCTTGAGTGAGCTGTCCATCATAGTGGGTAAATAGCGGGAAGAGGGTGCACACCTCGTGTGTGTGGGCGGGGCCAAACGGGCGGGGCTTCCATGCGAGTGAACATGCCTCTTGTGTGTATATAAGGTCAGAGACCGATCAGAGCAGCAGCTGAAGATACAGAAGCTCGAGGTCACAGGAACAGCACAGGGATTGCGCTCCTGAAAGTCAAGGATGCAAAGGCCTCTGTCCAGCATCACAGCTGATTTTCGATGGTATATTTGGGAAGAAGGCACACCTGCCCAGCCTCCACGACGCTCACGATTGTTTTTGGGCTGATGAATGAGTCACTGCATTTAAGCTTCAACTACGGCACATGCTTTATTGATATCTGTAAGTGCTTCCTGTTGAGGTTTAATTTTTGTACCAGGACCATCGTGCCAGAATGGACCCTGCCCTTCATATTTATTCAAGAAGACGCCACCGTTTTGTGCCATACCTCTACTCAACTGGAGTACTTTCTACTGGATAATCAGTAAGTGCTACCTCGTTGGGTAAATGTATAGTGCTTTTACTACACTACAGCTGCCTAAAGTGCCAGAGAGTTGTCTACAGCGACCATGTGCGTGTTACTATGCAATCGCGCCGAAGTGCGCAGTGGTCTCTTGAGTGAGCTGTCCATCATAGTGGGTAAATGGCGGGAAGATGGTGCACACCACGTGTGTGTGGGTGGGGCCAAACGGGCGGGGCTTCCATGCGAGTGAACATGCCTCTTGTGTGTATATAAGGTCAGAGACCGATCAGAGCAGCAGATGAAGATACAGAAGCTCGTGGTCACAGGAACAGCACAGGGATTGCGCTCTTGAAAGTCAAGGATGCAAAGGCCTCTGTCCAGCATCACAGCTGATTTTCGATGGTATATTTGGGAAGAAGGCACATCTGCCCAGCCTCCCAACGCTCACGATTTTTTTTGGGCTGATGAATGAGTCACTGCATTTGAGCTTCAACTAGTTCCAGCGACCAGGTGTGTGTTACTATGCAATCTCGCCGAAGTGCGCAGGGGTCCCTTGAGTGAGCTGTCCATCATAGTGGGTAAATAGCGGGAAGAGGGTGCACACCACGTGTGTGTGGGTGGGGCCAAACGGGCGGGGCTTCCATGCGAGTGAACATGCCTCTTGTGTGTATATAAGGTCAGAGACCGATCAGAGCAGCAGCTGAAGATACAGAAGCTCGAGGTCACAGGAACAGCACAGGGATTGCGCTCGTGAAAGTCAAGGATGCAAATGCCTCTGTCCAGCATCACAGCTGATTTTTGACGGTAGATTTGGGAAGAAGGCACAGCTGCCCAGCCTCCCAACGCTCACGATTGTTTTTGGGCTGATGAATGAGTCACTGCATTTGAGCTTCAACTAGTTCCAGCGACTATGTGTGTGTTACTATGCAATCGCGCCGAAGTACGCAGGGGTCCCTTGAGTGAGCTGTCCATCATAGTGGGTAAATAGCGGGAAGAGGGTGCACACCTCGTGTGTGGGCGGGGCCAAACGGGCGGGGCTTCCATGTGAGTGAACATGCCTCTTGTGTGTATATAAGGTCAGAGACCGATCAGAGCAGCAGCTGAAGATACAGAAGCTCGAGGTCACAGGAACAGCACAGGGATTGCGCTCGTGAAAGTCAAGGATGCAAATGCCTCTGTCCAGCATCACAGCTGATTTTTGACGGTAGATTTGGGAAGAAGGCACAGCTGCCCAGCCTCCCAACGCTCACGATTGTTTTTGGGCTGATGAATGAGTCACTGCATTTGAGCTTCAACTAGTTCCAGCGACCAGGTGTGTGTTACTATGCAATCGCGCCGAAGTGCGCAGGGGTCCCTTGAGTGAGCTGTCCATCATAGTGGGTAAATGGCGGGAAGACGGTGCACACGCGTGTGTGTGGGCGGGGCCAAACGGGCGGGGCTTCCATGCGAGTGAACATGCCTCTTGTGTGTATATAAGGTCAGAGACCGATCAGAGCAGCAGCTGAAGATACAGAAGCTCGAGGTCACAGGAACAGCACAGGGATTGCGCTCCTGAAAGTCAAGGATGCAAAGGCCTCTGTCCAGCATCACAGCTGATTTTCGATGGTATATTTGGGAAGAAGGCACACCTGCCCAGCCTCCACGACGCTCACGATTGTTTTTGGGCTGATGAATGAGTCACTGCATTTAAGCTTCAACTACGGCACATGCTTTATTGATATCTGTAAGTGCTTCCTGTTGAGGTTTAATTTTTGTGCCAGGATCATCGTGCCAGAATGGACCCTGCCCTTCATATTTATTCAAGAAGACGCCACCGTTTTGTGCCATACCTCTACTCAACTGGAGTACTTTCTACTGGATAATCAGTAAGTGCTACCTCGTTGGGTAAATGTATAGTGCTTTTACTACACTACAGCTGCCTAAAGTGCCAGAGAGTTGTCTACAGCGACCATGTGCGTGTTACTATGCAATCGCGCCGAAGTGCGCAGGGGTCTCTTGAGTGAGCTGTCCATCATAGTGGGTAAATGGCGGGAAGACGGTGCACACCACGTGTGTGTGGGCGGGGCCAAACGGGCGGGGCTTCCATGCGAGTGAACATGCCTCTTGTGTGTATATAAGGTCAGAGACCGATCAGAGCAGCAGATGAAGATACAGAAGCTCGTGGTCACAGGAACAGCACAGGGATTGCGCTCTTGGAAGTCAAGGATGCAAAGGCCTCTGTCCAGCATCACAGCTGATTTTCGATGGTATATTTGGGAAGAAGGCACATCTGCCCAGCCTCCCAACGCTCACGATTTTTTTTGGGCTGATGAATGAGTCACTGCATTTGAGCTTCAACTAGTTCCAGCGACCAGGTGTGTGTTACTATGCAATCTCGCCGAAGTGCGCAGGGGTCCCTTGAGTGAGCTGTCCATCATAGTGGGTAAATAGCGGGAAGAGGGTGCACACCTCGTGTGTGTGGGCGGGGCCAAACGGGCGGGGCTTCCATGCGAGTGAACATGCCTCTTGTGTGTATATAAGGTCAGAGACCGATCAGAGCAGCAGCTGAAGATTCAGAAGCTCGAGGTCACAGGAACAGCACAGGGATTGCGCTCTTGAAAGTCAAGAATGCAAAGGCCTCTGTCCAGCATCACAGCTGATTTTCGACGGTAGATTTGGGAAGAAGGCACAGCTGCCCAGCCTCCCAACGCTCACGATTGTTTTTGGGCTGATGAATGAGTCACTGCATTTGATCTTCAACTAGTTCCAGCGACTATGTGTGTGTTACTATGCAATCGCGCCGAAGTGCGCAGGGGTCCCTTGAGTGAGCTGTCCATCATAGTGGGTAAATGGCGGGAAGACGGTGCACACCTCGTGTGTGTGGGTGGGTCCAAACGGGCGGGGCTTCCATGCGAGTGAACATGCCTCTTGTGTGTATATAAGGTCAGAGACCGATCAGAGCAGCAGCTGAAGATACAGAAGCTCGAGGTCACAGGAACAGCACAGGGATTGCGCTCCTGAAAGTCAAGGATGCAAAGGCCTCTGTCCAGCATCACAGCTGATTTTCGATGGTATATTGGGGAAGAAGGCACACCTGCCCAGCCTCCACGACGCTCACGATTGTTTTTGGGCTGATGAATGAGTCACTGCATTTAAGCTTCAACTACGGCACATGCTTTATTGATATCTGTAAGTGCTTCCTGTTGAGGTTTAATTTTTGTGCCAGGACCATCGTGCCAGAATGGACCCTGCCCTTCATATTTATTCAAGAAGACGCCACCGTTTTGTGCCATACCTCTACTCAACTGGAGTACTTTCTACTGGATAATCAGTAAGTGCTACCTCGTTGGGTAAATGTATGGTGCTTTTACTACACTACAGCTGCCTAAAGTGCCAGAGAGTTGTCTACAGCGACCATGTGCGTGTTACTATGCAATCGCGCCGAAGTGCGCAGGGGTCTCTTGAGTGAGCTGTCCATCATAGTGGGTAAATGGCGGGAAGACGGTGCACACCACGTGTGTGTGGGCGGGGCCAAACGGGCGGGGCTTCCATGCGAGTGAACATGCCTCTTGTGTGTATATAAGGTCAGAGACCGATCAGAGCAGCAGATGAAGATACAGAAGCTCGTGGTCACAGGAACAGCACAGGGATTGCGCTCTTGAAAGTCAAGGATGCAAAGGCCTCTGTCCAGCATCACAGCTGATTTTCGATGGTATATTTGGGAAGAAGGCACATCTGCCCAGCCTCCCAACGCTCACTATTTTTTTTGGGCTGATGAATGAGTCACTGCATTTGAGCTTCAACTAGTTCCAGCGACCAGGTGTGTGTTACTATGCAATCTCGCCGAAGTGCGCAGGGGTCCCTTGAGTGAGCTGTCCATCATAGTGGGTAAATAGCGGGAAGAGGGTGCACACCTCGTGTGTGTGGGCGGGGCCAAACGGGCGGGGCTTCCATGCGAGTGAACATGCCTCTTGTGTGTATATAAGGTCAGAGACCGATCAGAGCAGCAGCTGAAGATACAGAAGCTCGAGGTCACAGGAACAGCACAGGGATTGCGCTCGTGAAAGTCAAGGATGCAAATGCCTCTGTCCAGCATCACAGCTGATTTTTGACGGTAGATTTGGGAAGAAGGCACAGCTGCCCAGCCTCCCAACGCTCACGATTGTTTTTGGGCTGATGAATGAGTCACTGCATTTGAGCTTCAACTAGTTCCAGCGACCAGGTGTGTGTTACTATGCAATCTCCCCGAAGTGCGCAGGTGTCTCTTGAGTGAGCTGTCCATCATAGTGGGTAAATGGCGGGAAGGGGGTGCACACCACATGTGTGTGGGCGGGGCCAAACGGGCGGGGCTTGCATGCGAGTGAACATGCCTCTTGTGTGTATGTAAGGTCAGAGACCGATCAGAGCAGCAGCTGAAGATACAGAAGCTCGTGGTCACAGGAACAGCACAGGGATTGCGCTCTTGAAAGTCAAGGATGCAAAGGCCTCTGTCCAGCATCACAGCTGATTTTTGACGGTAGATTTGGGAAGAAGGCACAGCTGCCCAGCCTCCCAACGCTCACGATTGTTTTTGGGCTGATGAATGAGTCACTGCATTTGAGCTTCAACTAGTTCCAGCGACTATGTGTGTGTTACTATGCAATCGCGCCGAAGTGCGCAGGGGTCCCTTGAGTGAGCTGTCCATCATAGTGGGTAAATGGCGGGAAGACGGTGCACACCGCGTGTGTGTGGGCGGGGCCAAACGGGCGGGGCTTCCATGCGAGTGAACATGCCTCTTGTGTGTATATAAGGTCAGAGACCGATCAGAGCAGCAGCTGAAGATACAGAAGCTCGAGGTCACAGGAACAGCACAGGGATTGCGCTCCTGAAAGTCAAGGATGCAAAGGCCTCTGTCCAGCATCACAGCTGATTTTCGATGGTATATTTGGGAAGAAGGCACAGCTGCCCAGCCTCCCAACGCTCACGATTGTTTTTGGGCTGATGAATGAGTCACTGCATTTGAGCTTCAACTAGTTCCAGCGACTATGTGTGTGTTACTATGCAATCGCGCCGAAGTGCGCAGGGGTCCCTTGAGTGAGCTGTCCATCATAGTGGGTAAATGGCGGGAAGACGGTGCACACCGCGTGTGTGTGGGCGGGGCCAAACGGGCGGGGCTTCCATGCGAGTGAACATGCCTCTTGTGTGTATATAAGGTCAGAGACCGATCAGAGCAGCAGCTGAAGATACAGAAGCTCGAGGTCACAGGAACAGCACAGGGATTGCGCTCGTGAAAGTCAAGGATGCAAATGCCTCTGTCCAGCATCACAGCTGATTTTTGACGGTAGATTTGGGAAGAAGGCACAGCTGCCCAGCCTCCCAACGCTCACGATTGTTTTTGGGCTGATGAATGAGTCACTGCATTTGAGCTTCAACTAGTTCCAGCGACTATGTGTGTGTTACTATGCAATCGCGCCGAAGTGCGCAGGGGTCTCTTGAGTGAGCTGTCCATCATAGTGGGTAATGGCGGGAAGGGGGTGCACACCTCGTGTGTGTGGGCGGGGCCAAACGGGCGGGGCTTCCATGCGAGTGAACATGCCTCTTGTGTGTATATAAGGTCAGAGACCGATCAGAGCAGCAGCTGAAGATACAGAAGCTCGTGGTCACAGGAACAGCACAGGGATTGCGCTCTTGAAAGTCAAGAATGCAAAGGCCTCTGTCCAGCATCACAGCTGATTTTCGATGGTATATTTGGGAAGAAGGCACACCTGCCCAGCCTCCACGACGCTCACGATTGATTTTGGGCTGATGAATGAGTCACTGAATTTAAGCTTCAATTAGGGCACATGCTGTAATGATATCTGTAAGTGCTTCCTGTTGAGGTTTAATTTTTGTGCCAGGACCATCCTGCCAGAATGGACCCTGCCCTTCATATTTATTCAAGAAGAAGCCACCGTTTTGTGCCATACCTCTACTCAACTGGAGTACTTTCTACTGGATAATCAGTAAGTGCTACCTCGTTGGGTAAATGTATAGTGCTTTTACTACACTACAGCTGCCTAAAGTGCCAGAGAGTTGTCTACAGCGACCAGGTGTGTGTTACTATGCATTCGCGCCGAAGTGCGCAGGGGTCCCTTGAGTGAGCTGTCCATCATAGTGGGTAAATGGCGTGAAGACGGTGCACACCTCGTGTGTGTGGGCGGGGCCAAACGGGCGGGGCTTCCATGCGAGTGAACATGCCTCTTGTGTGTATATAAGGTCAGAGACCGATCAGAGCAGCAGCAGAAGATACAGAAGCTCGAGGTCACAGGAACAGCACAGGGATTGCGCTCGTGAAAGTAAAGGATGCAAATGCCTCTGTCCAGCATCACAGCTGATTTTTGACGGTAGATTTGGGAAGAAGGCACAGCTGCCCAGCCTCCCAACGCTCACGATTGTTTTTGGGCTGATGAATGAGTCACTGCATTTGAGCTTCAACTAGTTCCAGCGACCAGGTGTGTGTTACTATGCAATCGCGCCGAAGTGCGCAGGGGTCCCTTGAGTGAGCTGTCCATCATAGTGGGTAAATGGCGGGAAGACGGTGCACACGCGTGTGTGTGGGCGGGGCCAAACGGGCGGGGCTTCCATGCGAGTGAACATGCCTCTTGTGTGTATATAAGGTCAGAGACCGATCAGAGCAGCAGCTGAAGATACAGAAGCTCGAGGTCACAGGAACAGCACAGGGATTGCGCTCCTGAAAGTCAAGGATGCAAAGGCCTCTGTCCAGCATCACAGCTGATTTTCGATGGTATATTTGGGAAGAAGGCACACCTGCCCAGCCTCCACGACGCTCACGATTGTTTTTGGGCTGATGAATGAGTCACTGCATTTAAGCTTCAACTACGGCACATGCTTTATTGATATCTGTAAGTGCTTCCTGTTGAGGTTTAATTTTTGTGCCAGGACCATCGTGCCAGAATGGACCCTGCCCTTCATATTTATTCAAGAAGACGCCACCGTTTTGTGCCATACCTCTACTCAACTGGAGTACTTTCTACTGGATAATCAGTAAGTGCTACCTCGTTGGGTAAATGTATAGTGCTTTTACTACACTACAGCTGCCTAAAGTGCCAGAGAGTTGTCTACAGCGACCATGTGCGTGTTACTATGCAATCGCGCCGAAGTGCGCAGGGGTCTCTTGAGTGAGCTGTCCATCATAGTGGGTAAATGGCGGGAAGATGGTGCACACCACGTGTGTGTGGGTGGGGCCAAACGGGCGGGGCTTCCATGCGAGTGAACATGCCTCTTGTGTGTATATAAGGTCAGAGACCGATCAGAGCAGCAGCTGAAGATACAGAAGCTCGTGGTCACAGGAACAGCACAGGGATTGCGCTCTTGAAAGTCAAGAATGCAAAGGCCTCTGTCCAGCATCACAGCTGATTTTCGATGGTATATTTGGGAAGAAGGCACACCTGCCCAGCCTCCACGACGCTCACGATTGATTTTGGGCTGATGAATGAGTCACTGAATTTAAGCTTCAATTAGGGCACATGCTGTAATGATATCTGTAAGTGCTTCCTGTTGAGGTTTAATTTTTGTGCCAGGACCATCCTGCCAGAATGGACCCTGCCCTTCATATTTATTCAAGAAGAAGCCACCGTTTTGTGCCATACCTCTACTCAACTGGAGTACTTTCTACTGGATAATCAGTAAGTGCTACCTCGTTGGGTAAATGTATAGTGCTTTTACTACACTACAGCTGCCTAAAGTGCCAGAGAGTTGTCTACAGCGACCAGGTGTGTGTTACTATGCATTCGCGCCGAAGGGCGCAGGGGTCCCTTGAGTGAGCTGTCCATCATAGTGGGTAAATGGCGTGAAGACGGTGCACACCACGTGTGTGTGGGTGGGGCCAAACGGGCGGGGCTTCCATGCGAGTGAACATGCCTCTTGTGTGTATATAAGGTCAGAGACCGATCAGAGCAGCAGATGAAGATACAGAAGCTCGTGGTCACAGGAACAGCACAGGGATTGCGCTCTTGAAAGTCAAGGATGCAAAGGCCTCTGTCCAGCATCACAGCTGATTTTCGATGGTATATTTGGGAAGAAGGCACATCTGCCCAGCCTCCCAACGCTCACGATTTTTTTTGGGCTGATGAATGAGTCACTGCATTTGAGCTTCAACTAGTTCCAGCGACCAGGTGTGTGTTACTATGCAATCTCGCCGAAGTGCGCAGGGGTCCCTTGAGTGAGCTGTCCATCATAGTGGGTAAATAGCGGGAAGAGGGTGCACACCTCGTGTGTGTGGGCGGGGCCAACGGGCGGGGCTTCCATGCGAGTGAACATGCCTCTTGTGTGTATATAAGGTCAGAGACCGATCAGAGCAGCAGCTGAAGATACAGAAGCTCGAGGTCACAGGAACAGCACAGGGATTGCGCTCGTGAATGTCAAGGATGCAAATGCCTCTGTCCAGCATCACAGCTGATTTTTGACGGTAGATTTGGGAAGAAGGCACAGCTGCCCAGCCTCCCAACGCTCACGATTGTTTTTGGGCTGATGAATGAGTCACTGCATTTGAGCTTCAACTAGTTCCAGCGACTATGTGTGTGTTACTATGCAAATCGCGCCGAAGTGCGCAGGGGTCTCTTGAGTGAGCTGTCCATCATAGTGGGTAATGGCGGGAAGGGGGTGCACACCGCGTGTGTGTGGGCGGGGCCAAACGGGCGGGGCTTCCATGCGAGTGAACATGCCTCTTGTGTGTATATAAGGTCAGAGACCGATCAGAGCAGCAGCTGAAGATACAGAAGCTCGTGGTCACAGGAACAGCACAGGGATTGCGCTCTTGAAAGTCAAGAATGCAAAGGCCTCTGTCCAGCATCACAGCTGATTTTCGATGGTATATTTGGGAAGAAGGCACACCTGCCCAGCCTCCACGACGCTCACGATTGATTTTGGGCTGATGAATGAGTCACTGAATTTAAGCTTCAACTAGTTCCAGCGACTATGTGTGTGTTACTATGCAATCGCGCCGAAGTGCGCAGGGGTCCCTTGAGTGAGCTGTCCATCATAGTGGGTAAATAGCGGGAAGAGGGTGCACACCTCGTGTGTGTGGGCGGGGCCAAACGGGCGGGGCTTCCATGCGAGTGAACATGCCTCTTGTGTGTATATAAGGTCAGAGACCGATCAGAGCAGCAGCTGAAGATACAGAAGCTCGAGGTCACAGGAACAGCACAGGGATTGCGCTCGTGAAAGTCAAGGATGCAAATGCCTCTGTCCAGCATCACAGCTGATTTTTGACGGTAGATTTGGGAAGAAGGCACAGCTGCCCAGCCTCCCAACGCTCACGATTGTTTTTGGGCTGATGAATGAGTCACTGCATTTGAGCTTCAACTAGTTACAGCGACCAGGTGTGTGTTACTATGCATTCGCGCCGAAGGGCGCAGGGGTCCCTTGAGTGAGCTGTCCATCATAGTGGGTAAATGGCGTGAAGACGGTGCACACCGCGTGTGTGTGGGCGGGGCCAAACGGGCGGGGCTTCCATGCGAGTGAACATGCCTCTTGTGTGTATATAAGGTCAGAGACCGATCAGAGCAGCAGCTGAAGATACAGAAGCTCGAGGTCACAGGAACAGCACAGGGATTGCGCTCGTGAAAGTCAAGGATGCAAATGCCTCTGTCCAGCATCACAGCTGATTTTTGACGGTAGATTTGGGAAGAAGGCACAGCTGCCCAGCCTCCCAACGCTCACGATTGTTTTTGGGCTGATGAATGAGTCACTGCATTTGAGCTTCAACTAGTTCCAGCGACTATGTGTGTGTTACTATGCAATCGCGCCGAAGTGCGCAGGGGTCTCTTGAGTGAGCTGTCCATCATAGTGGGTAATGGCGGGAAGGGGGTGCACACCTCGTGTGTGTGGGCGGGGCCAAACGGGCGGGGCTTCCATGCGAGTGAACATGCCTCTTGTGTGTATATAAGGTCAGAGACCGATCAGAGCAGCAGCTGAAGATACAGAAGCTCGTGGTCACAGGAACAGCACAGGGATTGCGCTCTTGAAAGTCAAGAATGCAAAGGCCTCTGTCCAGCATCACAGCTGATTTTCGATGGTATATTTGGGAAGAAGGCACACCTGCCCAGCCTCCACGACGCTCACGATTGATTTTGGGCTGATGAATGAGTCACTGAATTTAAGCTTCAATTAGGGCACATGCTGTAATGATATCTGTAAGTGCTTCCTGTTGAGGTTTAATTTTTGTGCCAGGACCATCCTGCCAGAATGGACCCTGCCCTTCATATTTATTCAAGAAGAAGCCACCGTTTTGTGCCATACCTCTACTCAACTGGAGTACTTTCTACTGGATAATCAGTAAGTGCTACCTCGTTGGGTAAATGTATAGTGCTTTTACTACACTACAGCTGCCTAAAGTGCCAGAGAGTTGTCTACAGCGACCAGGTGTGTGTTACAATGCATTCGCGCCGAAGGGCGCAGGGGTCCCTTGAGTGAGCTGTCCATCATAGTGGGTAAATGGCGGGAAGACGGTGCACACCGCGTGTGTGTGGGCGGGGCCAAACGGGCGGGGCTTCCATGCGAGTGAACATTCCTTTTGTGTGTATATAAGGTCAGAGACCGATCAGAGCAGCAGCTGAAGATACAGAAGCTCGAGGTCACAGGAACAGCACAGGGATTGCGCTCCTGAAAGTCAAGGATGCAAAGGCCTCTGTCCAGCATCACAGCTGATTTTTGACAGTAGATTTGGGAAGAAGGCACACCTGCCCAGCCTCCCAACGCTCACGATTGTTTTTGGGCTGATGAATGAGTCACTGCATTTGAGCTTTAACTAGTTCCAGCGACTATGTGTGTGTTACTATGCAATCGCGCCGAAGTGCGCAGGGGTCCCTTGAGTGAGCTGTCCATCATAGTGGGTAAATGGCGGGAAGACGGTGCACACCGCGTGTGTGTGGGCGGGGCCAAACGGGCGGGGCTTCCATGCGAGTGAACATGCCTCTTGTGTGTATATAAGGTCAGAGACCGATCAGAGCAGCAGCTGAAGATACAGAAGCTCGAGGTCACAGGAACTGCACAGGGATTGCGCTCCTGAAAGTCAAGGATGCAAAGGCCTCTGTCCAGCATCACAGCTGATTTTCGATGGTATATTTGGGAAGAAGGCACACCTGCCCAGCCTCCACGACGCTCACGATTGTTTTTGGGCTGATGAATGAGTCACTGCATTTAAGCTTCAACTACGGCACATGCTTTATTGATATCTGTAAGTGCTTCCTGTTGAGGTTTAATTTTTGTGCCAGGACCATCGTGCCAGAATGGACCCTGCCCTTCATATTTATTCAAGAAGACGCCACCGTTTTGTGCCATACCTCTACTCAACTGGAGTACTTTCTACTAGATAATCAGTAAGTGCTACCTCGTTGGGTAAATGTATAGTGCTTTTACTACACTACAGCTGCCTAAAGTGCCAGAGAGTTGTCTACAGCGACCATGTGCGTGTTACTATGCAATCGCGCCGAAGTGCGCAGGCGTCTCTTGAGTGAGCTGTCCATCATAGTGGGTAAATGGCGGGAAGACGGTGCACACCACGTGTGTGTGGGTGGGGCCAAACGGGCGGGGCTTCCATGCGAGTGAACATGCCTCTTGTGTGTATATAAGGTCAGAGACCGATCAGAGCAGCAGATGAAGATACAGAAGCTCGTGGTCACAGGAACAGCACAGGGATTGCGCTCGTGAAAGTCAAGGATGCAAATGCCTCTGTCCAGCATCACAGCTGATTTTTGACGGTAGATTTGGGAAGAAGGCACAGCTGCCCAGCCTCCCAACGCTCACGATTGTTTTTGGGCTGATGAATGAGTCACTGCATTTGAGCTTCAACTAGTTCCAGCGACTATGTGTGTGTTACTATGCAATCGCGCCGAAGTGCGCAGGGGTCTCTTGAGTGAGCTGTCCATCATAGTGGGTAATGGCGGGAAGGGGGTGCACACCTCGTGTGTGTGGGCGGGGCCAAACGGGCGGGGCTTCCATGCGAGTGAACATGCCTCTTGTGTGTATATAAGGTCAGAGACCGATCAGAGCAGCAGCTGAAGATACAGAAGCTCGTGGTCACAGGAACAGCACAGGGATTGCGCTCTTGAAAGTCAAGAATGCAAAGGCCTCTGTCCAGCATCACAGCTGATTTTCGATGGTATATTTGGGAAGAAGGCACACCTGCCCAGCCTCCACGACGCTCACGATTGATTTTGGGCTGATGAATGAGTCACTGAATTTAAGCTTCAACTAGTTCCAGCGACTATGTGTGTGTTACTATGCAATCGCGCCGAAGTGCGCAGGGGTCCCTTGAGTGAGCTGTCCATCATAGTGGGTAAATGGCGGGAAGACGGTGCACACCGCGTGTGTGTGGGCGGGGCCAAACGGGCGGGGCTTCCATGCGAGTGAACATGCCTCTTGTGTGTATATAAGGTCAGAGACCGATCAGAGCAGCAGCTGAAGATACAGAAGCTCGAGGTCACAGGAACAGCACAGGGATTGAGCTCCTGAAAGTCAAGGATGCAAAGGCCTCTGTCCAGCATCACAGCTGATTTTCGATGGTATATTTGGGAAGAAGGCACACCTGCCCAGCCTCCACGACGCTCACGATTGTTTTTGGGCTGATGAATGAGTCACTGCATTTAAGCTTCAACTACGGCACATGCTTTATTGATATCTGTAAGTGCTTCCTGTTGAGGTTTAATTTTTGTGCCAGGACCATCGTGCCAGAATGGACCCTGCCCTTCATATTTATTCAAGAAGACGCCACCGTTTTGTGCCATACCTCTACTCAACTGGAGTACAAGGCACATCTGCCCAGCCTCCCAACGCTCACGATTTTTTTTGGGCTGATGAATGAGTCACTGCATTTGAGCTTCAACTAGTTCCAGCGACCAGGTGTGTGTTACTATGCAATCTCGCCGAAGTGCGCAGGGGTCCCTTGAGTGAGCTGTCCATCATAGTGGGTAAATAGCGGGAAGAGGGTGCACACCTCGTGTGTGTGGGCGGGGCCAAACGGGCGGGGCTTCCATGCGAGTGAACATGCCTCTTGTGTGTATATAAGGTCAGAGACCGATCAGAGCAGCAGCTGAAGATACAGAAGCTCGAGGTCACAGGAACAGCACAGGGATTGCGCTCGTGAAAGTCAAGGATGCAAATGCCTCTGTCCAGCATCACAGCTGATTTTTGACGGTAGATTTGGGAAGAAGGCACAGCTGCCCAGCCTCCCAACGCTCACGATTGTTTTTGGGCTGATGAATGAGTCACTGCATTTGAGCTTCAACTAGTTCCAGCGACTATGTGTGTGTTACTATGCAATCGCGCCGAAGTGCGCAGGGGTCCCTTGAGTGAGCTGTCCATCATAGTGGGTAAATGGCGGGAAGACGGTGCACACCGCGTGTGTGTGGGCGGGGCCAAACGGGCGGGGCTTCCATGCGAGTGAACATGCCTCTTGTGTGTATATAAGGTCAGAGACCGATCAGAGCAGCAGCTGAAGATACAGAAGCTCGAGGTCACAGGAACAGCACAGGGATTGCGCTCCTGAAAGTCAAGGATGCAAAGGCCTCTGTCCAGCATCACAGCTGATTTTCGATGGTATATTTGGGAAGAAGGCACACCTGCCCAGCCTCCACGACGCTCACGATTGTTTTTGGACTGATGAATGAGTCACTGCATTTAAGCTTCAACTACGGCACATGCTTTATTGATATCTGTAAGTGCTTCCTGTTGAGGTTTAATTTTTGTGCCAGGACCATCGTGCCAGAATGGACCCTGCCCTTCATATTTATTCAAGAAGACGCCACCGTTTTGTGCCATACCTCTACTCAACTGGAGTACTTTCTACTGGATAATCAGTAAGTGCTACCTCGTTGGGTAAATGTATAGTGCTTTTACTACACTACAGCTGCCTAAAGTGCCAGAGAGTTGTCTACAGCGACCATGTGCGTGTTACTATGCAATCGCGCCGAAGTGCGCAGGGGTCTCTTGAGTGAGCTGTCCATCATAGTGGGTAAATGGCGGGAAGACGGTGCACACCACGTGTGTGTGGGTGGGGCCAAACGGGCGGGGCTTCCATGCGAGTGAACATGCCTCTTGTGTGTATATAAGGTCAGAGACCGATCAGAGCAGCAGATGAAGATACAGAAGCTCGTGGTCACAGGAACAGCACAGGGATTGCGCTCTTGAAAGTCAAGGATGCAAATGCCTCTGTCCAGCATCACAGCTGATTTTCGATGGTATATTTGGGAAGAAGGCACATCTGCCCAGCCTCCCAACGCTCACGATTTTTTTTGGGCTGATGAATGAGTCACTGCATTTGAGCTTCAACTAGTTCCAGCGACCAGGTGTGTGTTACTATGCAATCTCGCCGAAGTGCGCAGGGGTCCCTTGAGTGAGCTGTCCATCATAGTGGGTAAATAGCGGGAAGAGGGTGCACACCTCGTGTGTGTGGGCGGGGCCAAACGGGCGGGGCTTCCATGCGAGTGAACATGCCTCTTGTGTGTATATAAGGTCAGAGACCGATCAGAGCAGCAGCTGAAGATACAGAAGCTCGAGGTCACAGGAACAGCACAGGGATTGCGCTCGTGAAAGTCAAGGATGCAAATGCCTCTGTCCAGCATCACAGCTGATTTTCGACGGTATATTTGGGAAGAAGGCACACCTGCCCAGCCTCCACGACGCTCACGATTGATTTTGGGCTGATGAATGAGTCACTGAATTTAAGCTTCAACTAGTTCCAGCGACTATGTGTGTGTTACTATGCAATCGCGCCGAAGTGCGCAGGGGTCCCTTGAGTGAGCTGTCCATCATAGTGGGTAAATAGCGGGAAGAGGGTGCACACCTCGTGTGTGTGGGCGGGGCCAAACGGGCGGGGCTTCCATGCGAGTGAACATGCCTCTTGTGTGTATATAAGGTCAGAGACCGATCAGAGCAGCAGCTGAAGATACAGAAGCTCGAGGTCACAGGAACAGCACAGGGATTGCGCTCGTGAAAGTCAAGGATGCAAATGCCTCTGTCCAGCATCACAGCTGATTTTTGACGGTAGATTTGGGAAGAAGGCACAGCTGCCCAGCCTCCCAACGCTCACGATTGTTTTTGGGCTGATGAATGAGTCACTGCATTTGAGCTTCAACTAGTTCCAGCGACCAGGTGTGTGTTGCTATGCAATCGCGCCGAAGTGCGCAGGGGTCCCTTGAGTGAGCTGTCCATCATAGTGGGTAAATGGCGGGAAGACGGTGCACACGCGTGTGTGTGGGCGGGGCCAAACGGGCGGGGCTTCCATGCGAGTGAACATGCCTCTTGTGTGTATATAAGGTCAGAGACCGATCAGAGCAGCAGCTGAAGATACAGAAGCTCGAGGTCACAGGAACAGCACAGGGATTGCGCTCCTGAAAGTCAAGGATGCAAAGGCCTCTGTCCAGCATCACAGCTGATTTTCGATGGTATATTTGGGAAGAAGGCACACCTGCCCAGCCTCCACGACGCTCACGATTGTTTTTGGGCTGATGAATGAGTCACTGCATTTAAGCTTCAACTACGGCACATGCTTTATTGATATCTGTAAGTGCTTCCTGTTGAGGTTTAATTTTTGTGCCAGGACCATCGTGCCAGAATGGACCCTGCCCTTCATATTTATTCAAGAAGACGCCACCGTTTTGTGCCATACCTCTACTCAACTGGAGTACTTTCTACTGGATAATCAGTAAGTGCTACCTCGTTGGGTAAATGTATAGTGCTTTTACTACACTACAGCTGCCTAAAGTGCCAGAGAGTTGTCTACAGCGACCATGTGCGTGTTACTATGCAATCGCGCCGAAGTGCGCAGGGGTCTCTTGAGTGAGCTGTCCATCATAGTGGGTAAATGGCGGGAAGACGGTGCACACCACGTGTGTGTGGGCGGGGCCAAACGGGCGGGGCTTCCATGCGAGTGAACATGCCTCTTGTGTGTATATAAGGTCAGAGACCGATCAGAGCAGCAGATGAAGATACAGAAGCTCGTGGTCACAGGAACAGCACAGGGATTGCGCTCTTGGAAGTCAAGGATGCAAAGGCCTCTGTCCAGCATCACAGCTGATTTTCGATGGTATATTTGGGAAGAAGGCACATCTGCCCAGCCTCCCAACGCTCACGATTTTTTTTGGGCTGATGAATGAGTCACTGCATTTGAGCTTCAACTAGTTCCAGCGACCAGGTGTGTGTTACTATGCAATCTCGCCGAAGTGCGCAGGGGTCCCTTGAGTGAGCTGTCCATCATAGTGGGTAAATAGCGGGAAGAGGGTGCACACCTCGTGTGTGTGGGCGGGGCCAAACGGGCGGGGCTTCCATGCGAGTGAACATGCCTCTTGTGTGTATATAAGGTCAGAGACCGATCAGAGCAGCAGCTGAAGATTCAGAAGCTCGAGGTCACAGGAACAGCACAGGGATTGCGCTCGTGAAAGTCAAGGATGCAAATGCCTCTGTCCAGCATCACAGCTGATTTTTGACGGTAGATTTGGGAAGAAGGCACAGCTGCCCAGCCTCCCAACGCTCACGATTGTTTTTGGGCTGATGAATGAGTCACTGCATTTGAGCTTCAACTAGTTCCAGCGACTATGTGTGTGTTATTATGCAATCGCGCCGAAGTGCGCAGGGGTCCCTTGAGTGAGCTGTCCATCATAGTGGGTAAATGGCGGGAAGACGGTGCACACCGCGTGTGTGTGGGCGGGGCCAAACGGGCGGGGCTTCCATGCGAGTGAACATGCCTCTTGTGTGTATATAAGGTCAGAGACCGATCAGAGCAGCAGCTGAAGATACAGAAGCTCGAGGTCACAGGAACAGCACAGGGATTGCGCTCCTGAAAGTCAAGGATGCAAAGGCCTCTGTCCAGCATCACAGCTGATTTTCGATGGTATATTTGGGAAGAAGGCACACCTGCCCAGCCTCCACGACGCTCACGATTGTTTTTGGGCTGATGAATGAGTCACTGCATTTAAGCTTCAACTACGGCACATGCTTTATTGATATCTGTAAGTGCTTCCTGTTGAGGTTTAATTTTTGTGCCAGGACCATCGTGCCAGAATGGACCCTGCCCTTCATATTTATTCAAGAAGACGCCACCGTTTTGTGCCATACCTCTACTCAACTGGAGTACTTTCTACTGGATAATCAGTAAGTGCTACCTCGTTGGGTAAATGTATAGTGCTTTTACTACACTACAGCTGCCTAAAGTGCCAGAGAGTTGTCTACAGCGACCATGTGCGTGTTACTATGCAATCGCGCCGAAGTGCGCAGGGGTCTCTTGAGTGAGCTGTCCATCATAGTGGGTAAATGGCGGGAAGACGGTGCACACCACGTGTGTGTGGGTGGGGCCAAACGGGCGGGGCTTCCATGCGAGTGAACATGCCTCTTGTGTGTATATAAGGTCAGAGACCGATCAGAGCAGCAGATGAAGATACAGAAGCTCGTGGTCACAGGAACAGCACAGGGATTGCGCTCTTGAAAGTCAAGGATGCAAAGGCCTCTGTCCAGCATCACAGCTGATTTTCGATGGTATATTTGGGAAGAAGGCACATCTGCCCAGCCTCCCAACGCTCACGATTTTTTTTGGGCTGATGAATGAGTCACTGCATTTGAGCTTCAACTAGTTCCAGCGACCAGGTGTGTGTTACTATGCAATCTCGCCGAAGTGCGCAGGGGTCCCTTGAGTGAGCTGTCCATCATAGTGGGTAAATAGCGGGAAGAGGGTGCACACCTCGTGTGTGTGGGCGGGGCCAAACGGGCGGGGCTTCCATGCGAGTGAACATGCCTCTTGTGTGTATATAAGGTCAGAGACCGATCAGAGCAGCAGCTGAAGATACAGAAGCTCGAGGTCACAGGAACAGCACAGGGATTGCGCTCGTGAAAGTCAAGGATGCAAATGCCTCTGTCCAGCATCACAGCTGATTTTTGACGGTAGATTTGGGAAGAAGGCACAGCTGCCCAGCCTCCCAACGCTCACGATTGTTTTTGGGCTGATGAATGAGTCACTGCATTTGAGCTTCAACTAGTTCCAGCGACTATGTGTGTGTTACTATGCAATCGCGCCGAAGTGCGCAGGGGTCCCTTGAGTGAGCTGTCCATCATAGTGGGTAAATGGCGGGAAGACGGTGCACACCGCGTGTGTGTGGGCGGGGCCAAACGGGCGGGGCTTCCATGCGAGTGAACATGCCTCTTGTGTGTATATAAGGTCAGAGACCGATCAGAGCAGCAGCTGAAGATACAGAAGCTCGAGGTCACAGGAACAGCACAGGGATTGCGCTCCTGAAAGTCAAGGATGCAAAGGCCTCTGTCCAGCATCACAGCTGATTTTCGATGGTATATTTGGGAAGAAGGCACACCTGCCCAGCCTCCACGACGCTCACGATTGTTTTTGGGCTGATGAATGAGTCACTGCATTTAAGCTTCAACTACGGCACATGCTTTATTGATATCTGTAAGTGCTTCCTGTTGAGGTTTAATTTTTGTGCCAGGACCATCGTGCCAGAATGGACCCTGCCCTTCATATTTATTCAAGAAGACGCCACCGTTTTGTGCCATACCTCTACTCAACTGGAGTACTTTCTACTGGATAATCAGTAAGTGCTACCTCGTTGGGTAAATGTATAGTGCTTTTACTACACTACAGCTGCCTAAAGTGCCAGAGAGTTGTCTACAGCGACCATGTGCGTGTTACTATGCAATCGCGCCGAAGTGCGCAGGGGTCTCTTGAGTGAGCTGTCCATCATAGTGGGTAAATGGCGGGAAGACGGTGCACACCACGTGTGTGTGGGCGGGGCCAAACGGGCGGGGCTTCCATGCGAGTGAACATGCCTCTTGTGTGTATATAAGGTCAGAGACCGATCAGAGCAGCAGATGAAGATACAGAAGCTCGTGGTCACAGGAACAGCACAGGGATTGCGCTCTTGAAAGTCAAGGATGCAAAGGCCTCTGTCCAGCATCACAGCTGATTTTCGATGGTATATTTGGGAAGAAGGCACATCTGCCCAGCCTCCCAACGCTCACGATTTTTTTTGGGCTGATGAATGAGTCACTGCATTTGAGCTTCAACTAGTTCCAGCGACCAGGTGTGTGTTACTATGCAATCTCGCCGAAGTGCGCAGGGGTCCCTTGAGTGAGCTGTCCATCATAGTGGGTAAATAGCGGGAAGAGGGTGCACACCTCGTGTGTGTGGGCGGGGCCAAACGGGCGGGGCTTCCATGCGAGTGAACATGCCTCTTGTGTGTATATAAGGTCAGAGACCGATCAGAGCAGCAGCTGAAGATACAGAAGCTCGAGGTCACAGGAACAGCACAGGGATTGCGCTCTTGAAAGTCAAGGATGCAAAGGCCTCTGTCCAGCATCACAGCTGATTTTTGACGGTAGATTTGGGAAGAAGGCACAGCTGCCCAGCCTCCCAACGCTCACGATTGTTTTTGGGCTGATGAATGAGTCACTGCATTTGAGCTTCAACTAGTTCCAGCGACCAGGTGTGTGTTACTATGCAATCTCCCCGAAGTGCGCAGGTGTCTCTTGAGTGAGCTGTCCATCATAGTGGGTAAATGGCGGGAAGGGGGTGCACACCACATGTGTGTGGGCGGGGCCAAACGGGCGGGGCTTGCATGCGAGTGAACATGCCTCTTGTGTGTATGTAAGGTCAGAGACCGATCAGAGCAGCAGCTGAAGATACAGAAGCTCGTGGTCACAGGAACAGCACAGGGATTGCGCTCTTGAAAGTCAAGGATGCAAAGGCCTCTGTCCAGCATCACAGCTGATTTTTGACGGTAGATTTGGGAAGAAGGCACAGCTGCCCAGCCTCCCAACGCTCACGATTGTTTTTGGGCTGATGAATGAGTCACTGCATTTGAGCTTCAACTAGTTCCAGCGACTATGTGTGTGTTACTATGCAATCGCGCCGAAGTGCGCAGGGGTCCCTTGAGTGAGCTGTCCATCATAGTGGGTAAATGGCGGGAAGACGGTGCACACCTCGTGTGTGTGGGCGGGGCCAAACGGGCGGGGCTTCCATGCGAGTGAACATGCCTCTTGTGTGTATATAAGGTCAGAGACCGATCAGAGCAGCAGCTGAAGATACAGAAGCTCGTGGTCACAGGAACAGCACAGGGATTGCGCTCTTGAAAGTCAAGAATGCAAAGGCCTCTGTCCAGCATCACAGCTGATTTTCGATGGTATATTTGGGAAGAAGGCACACCTGCCCAGCCTCCACGACGCTCACGATTGATTTTGGGCTGATGAATGAGTCACTGAATTTAAGCTTCAACTAGGGCACATGCTGTAATGATATCTGTAAGTGCTTCCTGTTGAGGTTTAATTTTTGTGCCAGGCCCATCCTGCCAGAATGGACCCTGCCCTTCATATTTATTCAAGAAGACGCCACCGTTTTGTGCCATACCTCTACTCAACTGGAGTACTTTCTACTGGATAATCAGTAAGTGCTACCTCGTTGGGTAAATGTATAGTGCTTTTACTACACTACAGCTGCCTAAAGTGCCAGAGAGTTGTCTACAGCGACCAGGTGTGTGTTACTATGCATTCGCGCCGAAGGGCGCAGGGGTCCCTTGAGTGAGCTGTCCATCATAGTGGGTAAATGGCGTGAAGACGGTGCACACCGCGTGTGTGTGGGCGGGGCCAAACGGGCGGGGCTTCCATGCGAGTGAACATGCCTCTTGTGTGTATAAAAGGTCAAAGACCGATCAGAGCAGCAGATGAAGATACAGAAGCTCGTGGGCACAGGAACAGCACAGGGATTGCGCTCTTGAAAGTCAAGGATGCAAAGGCCTCTGTCCAGCATCACAGCTGATTTTCGACGGTAGATTTGGGAAGAAGGCACAGCTGCCCAGCCTCCCAACGCTCACGATTGTTTTTGGGCTGATGAATGAGTCACTGCATTTGAGCTTCAACTAGTTCCAGCGACTATGTGTGTGTTACTATGCAATCGCGCCGAAGTGCGCAGGGGTCCCTTGAGTGAGCTGTCCATCATAGTGGGTAAATGGCGGGAAGAGGGTGCACACCTCGTGTGTGTGGGCGGGGCCAAACGGGCGGGGCTTCCATGCGAGTGAACATGCCTCTTGTGTGTATATAAGGTCAGAGACCGATCAGAGCAGCAGCTGAAGATACAGAAGCTCGAGGTCACAGGAACAGCACAGGGATTGCGCTCCTGAAAGTCAAGGATGCAAAGGCCTCTGTCCAGCATCACAGCTGATTTTCGATGGTATATTTGGGAAGAAGTCACACCTGCCCAGCCTCCACGACGCTCACGATTGTTTTTGGGCTGATGAATGAGTCACTGCATTTAAGCTTCAACTACGGCACATGCTTTATTGATATCTGTAAGTGCTTCCTGTTGAGGTTTAATTTTTGTGCCAGGACCATCGTGCCAGAATGGACCCTGCCCTTCATATTTATTCAAGAAGACGCCACCGTTTTGTGCCATACCTCTACTCAACTGGAGTACTTTCTACTGGATAATCAGTAAGTGCTACCTCGTTGGGTAAATGTATAGTGCTTTTACTACACTACAGCTGCCTAAAGTGCCAGAGAGTTGTCTACAGCGACCAGGTGTGTGTTACAATGCATTCGCGCCGAAGGGCGCAGGGGTCCCTTGAGTGAGCTGTCCATCATAGTGGGTAAATGGCGGGAAGACGGTGCACACCGCGTGTGTGTGGGCGGGGCCAAACGGGCGGGGCTTCCATGCGAGTGAACATTCCTTTTGTGTGTATATAAGGTCAGAGACCGATCAGAGCAGCAGCTGAAGATACAGAAGCTCGAGGTCACAGGAACAGCACAGGGATTGCGCTCCTGAAAGTCAAGGATGCAAAGGCCTCTGTCCAGCATCACAGCTGATTTTTGACAGTAGATTTGGGAAGAAGGCACACCTGCCCAGCCTCCCAACGCTCACGATTGTTTTTGGGCTGATGAATGAGTCACTGCATTTGAGCTTTAACTAGTTCCAGCGACTATGTGTGTGTTACTATGCAATCGCGCCGAAGTGCGCAGGGGTCCCTTGAGTGAGCTGTCCATCATAGTGGGTAAATGGCGGGAAGACGGTGCACACCGCGTGTGTGTGGGCGGGGCCAAACGGGCGGGGCTTCCATGCGAGTGAACATGCCTCTTGTGTGTATATAAGGTCAGAGACCGATCAGAGCAGCAGCTGAAGATACAGAAGCTCGAGGTCACAGGAACAGCACAGGGATTGCGCTCCTGAAAGTCAAGGATGCAAAGGCCTCTGTCCAGCATCACAGCTGATTTTCGATGGTATATTTGGGAAGAAGACACACCTGCCCAGCCTCCACGACGCTCACGATTGTTTTTGGGCTGATGAATGAGTCACTGCATTTAAGCTTCAACTACGGCACATGCTTTATTGATATCTGTAAGTGCTTCCTGTTGAGGTTTAATTTTTGTGCCAGGACCATCGTGCCAGAATGGACCCTGCCCTTCATATTTATTCAAGAAGACGCCACCGTTTTGTGCCATACCTCTACTCAACTGGAGTACTTTCTACTGGATAATCAGTAAGTGCTACCTCGTTGGGTAAATGTATAGTGCTTTTACTACACTACAGCTGCCTAAAGTGCCAGAGAGTTGTCTACAGCGACCATGTGCGTGTTACTATGCAATCGCGCCGAAGTGCGCAGGGGTCTCTTGAGTGAGCTGTCCATCATAGTGGGTAAATGGCGGGAAGACGGTGCACACCACGTGTGTGTGGGTGGGGCCAAACGGGCGGGGCTTCCATGCGAGTGAACATGCCTCTTGTGTGTATATAAGGTCAGAGACCGATCAGAGCAGCAGATGAAGATACAGAAGCTCGTGGTCACAGGAACAGCACAGGGATTGCGCTCTTGAAAGTCAAGGATGCAAAGGCCTCTGTCCAGCATCACAGCTGATTTTCGATGGTATATTTGGGAAGAAGGCACATCTGCCCAGCCTCCCAACGCTCACGATTTTTTTTGGGCTGATGAATGAGTCACTGCATTTGAGCTTCAACTAGTTCCAGCGACCAGGTGTGTGTTACTATGGAATCTCGCTGAAGTGCGCAGGGGTCCCTTGAGTGAGCTGTCCATCATAGTGGGTAAATAGCGGGAAGAGGGTGCACACCTCGTGTGTGTGGGCGGGGCCAAACGGGCGGGGCTTCCATGCGAGTGAACATGCCTCTTGTGTGTATATAAGGTCAGAGACCGATCAGAGCAGCAGCTGAAGATACAGAAGCTCGAGGTCACAGGAACAGCACAGGGATTGCGCTCGTGAAAGTCAAGGATGCAAATGCCTCTGTCCAGCATCACAGCTGATTTTTGACGGTAGATTTGGGAAGAAGGCACAGCTGCCCAGCCTCCTAACGCTCACGATTGTTTTTGGGCTGATGAATGAGTCACTGCATTTGAGCTTCAACTAGTTCCAGCGACTATGTGTGTGTTACTATGCAATCGCGCCGAAGTGCGCAGGGGTCTCTTGAGTGAGCTGTCCATCATAGTGGGTAATGGCGGGAAGGGGGTGCACACCTCGTGTGTGTGGGCGGGGCCAAACGGGCGGGGCTTCCATGCGAGTGAACATGCCTCTTGTGTGTATATAAGGTCAGAGACCGATCAGAGCAGCAGATGAAGATACAGAAGCTCGTGGTCACAGGAACAGCACAGGGATTGCGCTCTTGAAAGTCAAGGATGCAAAGGCCTCTGTCCAGCATCACAGCTGATTTTCGATGGTATATTTGGGAAGAAGGCACATCTGCCCAGCCTCCCAACGCTCACGATTTTTTTTGGGCTGATGAATGAGTCACTGCATTTGAGCTTCAACTAGTTCCAGCGACCAGGTGTGTGTTACTATGCAATCTCGCCGAAGTGCGCAGGGGTCCCTTGAGTGAGCTGTCCATCATAGTGGGTAAATAGCGGGAAGAGGGTGCACACCTCGTGTGTGTGGGCGGGGCCAAACGGGCGGGGCTTCCATGCGAGTGAACATGCCTCTTGTGTGTATATAAGGTCAGAGACCGATCAGAGCAGCAGCTGAAGATACAGAAGCTCGAGGTCACAGGAACAGCACAGGGATTACGCTCCTGAAAGTCAAGGATGCAAAGGCCTCTGTCCAGCATCACAGCTGATTTTCGATGGTATATTTGGGAAGAAGGCACACCTGCCCAGCCTCCACGACGCTCACGATTGTTTTTGGGCTGATGAATGAGTCACTGCATTTAAGCTTCAACTACGGCACATGCTTTATTGATATCTGTAAGTGCTTCCTGTTGAGGTTTAATTTTTGTGCCAGGACCATCGTGCCAGAATGGACCCTGCCCTTCATATTTATTCAAGAAGACGCCACCGTTTTGTGCCATACCTCTACTCAACTGGAGTACTTTCTACTGGATAATCAGTAAGTGCTACCTCGTTGGGTAAATGTATAGTGCTTTTACTACACTACAGCTGCCTAAAGTGCCAGAGAGTTGTCTACAGCGACCATGTGCGTGTTACTATGCAATCGCGCCGAAGTGCGCAGGGGTCTCTTGAGTGAGCTGTCCATCATAGTGGGTAAATGGCGGGAAGACGGTGCACACCACGTGTGTGTGAGCGGGGCCAAACGGGCGGGGCTTCCATGCGAGTGAACATGCCTCTTGTGTGTATATAAGGTCAGAGACCGATCAGAGCAGCAGATGAAGATACAGAAGCTCGTGGTCACAGGAACAGCACAGGGATTGCGCTCTTGAAAGTCAAGGATGCAAAGGCCTCTGTCCAGCATCACAGCTGATTTTCGATGGTATATTTGGGAAGAAGGCACATCTGCCCAGCCTCCCAACGCTCACGATTTTTTTTGGGCTGATGAATGAGTCACTGCATTTGAGCTTCAACTAGTTCCAGCGACCAGGTGTGTGTTACTATGCAATCTCGCCGAAGTGCGCAGGGGTCCCTTGAGTGAGCTGTCCATCATAGTGGGTAAATAGCGGGAAGAGGGTGCACACCTCGTGTGTGTGGGCGGGGCCAAACGGGCGGGGCTTCCATGCGAGTGAACATGCCTCTTGTGTGTATATAAGGTCAGAGACCGATCAGAGCAGCAGCTGAAGATACAGAAGCTCGAGGTCACAGGAACAGCACAGGGATTGCGCTCGTGAAAGTCAAGGATGCAAATGCCTCTGTCCAGCATCACAGCTGATTTTTGACGGTAGATTTGGGAAGAAGGCACAGCTGCCCAGCCTCCCAACGCTCACGATTGTTTTTGGGCTGATGAATGAGTCACTGCATTTGAGCTTCAACTAGTTCCAGCGACTATGTGTGTGTTACTATGCAATCGCGCCGAAGTGCGCAGGGGTCTCTTGAGTGAGCTGTCCATCATAGTGGGTAGTGGCGGGAAGGGGGTGCACACCGCGTGTGTGTGGGCGGGGCCAAACGGGCGGGGCTTCCATGCGAGTGAACATGCCTCTTGTGTGTATATAAGGTCAGAGACCGATCAGAGCAGCAGCTGAAGATACAGAAGCTCGTGGTCACAGGAACAGCACAGGGATTGCGCTCTTGAAAGTCAAGAATGCAAAGGCCTCTGTCCAGCATCACAGCTGATTTTCGATGGTATATTTGGGAAGAAGGCACACCTGCCCAGCCTCCACGACGCTCACGATTGATTTTGGGCTGATGAATGAGTCACTGAATTTAAGCTTCAACTAGTTCCAGCGACTATGTGTGTGTTACTATGCAATCGCGCCGAAGTGCGCAGGGGTCCCTTGAGTGAGCTGTCCATCATAGTGGGTAAATAGCGGGAAGAGGGTGCACACCTCGTGTGTGTGGGCGGGGCCAAACGGGCGGGGCTTCCATGCGAGTGAACATGCCTCTCGTGTGTATATAAGGTCAGAGACCGATCAGAGCAGCAGCTGAAGATACAGAAGCTCGTGGTCACAGGAACAGCACAGGGATTGCGCTCCTGAAAGTCAAGGATGCAAATGCCTCTGTCCAGCATCACAGCTGATTTTTGACGGTAGATTTGGGAAGAAGGCCCAGCTGCCCAGCCTCCCAACGCTCACGATTGTTTTTGGGCTGATGGATGAGTCACTGCATTTGAGCTTCAACTAGTTCCAGCGACCAGGTGTGTGTTACTATGCAATCGCGCCGAAGTGCGCAGGGGTCCCTTGAGTGAGCTGTCCATCATAGTGGGTAAATGGCGGGAAGACGGTGCACACGCGTGTGTGTGGGCGGGGCCAAACGGGCGGGGCTTCCATGCGAGTGAACATGCCTCTTGTGTGTATATAAGGTCAGAGACCGATCAGAGCAGCAGCTGAAGATACAGAAGCTCGAGGTCACAGGAACAGCACAGGGATTGCGCTCCTGAAAGTCAAGGATGCAAAGGCCTCTGTCCAGCATCACAGCTGATTTTCGATGGTATATTTGGGAAGAAGGCACATCTGCCCAGCCTCCCAACGCTCACGATTTTTTTTGGGCTGATGAATGAGTCACTGCATTTGAGCTTCAACTAGTTCCAGCGACCAGGTGTGTGTTACTATGCAATCTCGCCGAAGTGCGCAGGGGTCCCTTGAGTGAGCTGTCCATCATAGTGGGTAAATAGCGGGAAGAGGGTGCACACCTCGTGTGTGTGGGCGGGGCCAAACGGGCGGGGCTTCCATGCGAGTGAACATGCCTCTTGTGTGTATATAAGGTCAGAGACCGATCAGAGCAGCAGCTGAAGATACAGAAGCTCGAGGTCACAGGAACAGCACAGGGATTGCGCTCCTGAAAGTCAAGGATGCAAAGGCCTCTGTCCAGCATCACAGCTGATTTTCGATGGTATATTTGGGAAGAAGGCACACCTGCCCAGCCTCCACGACGCTCACGATTGTTTTTGGGCTGATGAATGAGTCACTGCATTTAAGCTTCAACTACGGCACATGCTTTATTGATATCTGTAAGTGCTTCCTGTTGAGGTTTAATTTTTGTACCAGGACCATCGTGCCAGAATGGACCCTGCCCTTCATATTTATTCAAGAAGACGCCACCGTTTTGTGCCATACCTCTACTCAACTGGAGTACTTTCTACTGGATAATCAGTAAGTGCTACCTCGTTGGGTAAATGTATAGTGCTTTTACTACACTACAGCTGCCTAAAGTGCCAGAGAGTTGTCTACAGCGACCATGTGCGTGTTACTATGCAATCGCGCCGAAGTGCGCAGTGGTCTCTTGAGTGAGCTGTCCATCATAGTGGGTAAATGGCGGGAAGATGGTGCACACCACGTGTGTGTGGGTGGGGCCAAACGGGCGGGGCTTCCATGCGAGTGAACATGCCTCTTGTGTGTATATAAGGTCAGAGACCGATCAGAGCAGCAGATGAAGATACAGAAGCTCGTGGTCACAGGAACAGCACAGGGATTGCGCTCTTGAAAGTCAAGGATGCAAAGGCCTCTGTCCAGCATCACAGCTGATTTTCGATGGTATATTTGGGAAGAAGGCACATCTGCCCAGCCTCCCAACGCTCACGATTTTTTTTGGGCTGATGAATGAGTCACTGCATTTGAGCTTCAACTAGTTCCAGCGACCAGGTGTGTGTTACTATGCAATCTCGCCGAAGTGCGCAGGGGTCCCTTGAGTGAGCTGTCCATCATAGTGGGTAAATAGCGGGAAGAGGGTGCACACCACGTGTGTGTGGGTGGGGCCAAACGGGCGGGGCTTCCATGCGAGTGAACATGCCTCTTGTGTGTATATAAGGTCAGAGACCGATCAGAGCAGCAGCTGAAGATACAGAAGCTCGAGGTCACAGGAACAGCACAGGGATTGCGCTCGTGAAAGTCAAGGATGCAAATGCCTCTGTCCAGCATCACAGCTGATTTTTGACGGTAGATTTGGGAAGAAGGCACAGCTGCCCAGCCTCCCAACGCTCACGATTGTTTTTGGGCTGATGAATGAGTCACTGCATTTGAGCTTCAACTAGTTCCAGCGACTATGTGTGTGTTACTATGCAATCGCGCCGAAGTACGCAGGGGTCCCTTGAGTGAGCTGTCCATCATAGTGGGTAAATAGCGGGAAGAGGGTGCACACCTCGTGTGTGGGCGGGGCCAAACGGGCGGGGCTTCCATGTGAGTGAACATGCCTCTTGTGTGTATATAAGGTCAGAGACCGATCAGAGCAGCAGCTGAAGATACAGAAGCTCGAGGTCACAGGAACAGCACAGGGATTGCGCTCGTGAAAGTCAAGGATGCAAATGCCTCTGTCCAGCATCACAGCTGATTTTTGACGGTAGATTTGGGAAGAAGGCACAGCTGCCCAGCCTCCCAACGCTCACGATTGTTTTTGGGCTGATGAATGAGTCACTGCATTTGAGCTTCAACTAGTTCCAGCGACCAGGTGTGTGTTACTATGCAATCGCGCCGAAGTGCGCAGGGGTCCCTTGAGTGAGCTGTCCATCATAGTGGGTAAATGGCGGGAAGACGGTGCACACGCGTGTGTGTGGGCGGGGCCAAACGGGCGGGGCTTCCATGCGAGTGAACATGCCTCTTGTGTGTATATAAGGTCAGAGACCGATCAGAGCAGCAGCTGAAGATACAGAAGCTCGAGGTCACAGGAACAGCACAGGGATTGCGCTCCTGAAAGTCAAGGATGCAAAGGCCTCTGTCCAGCATCACAGCTGATTTTCGATGGTATATTTGGGAAGAAGGCACACCTGCCCAGCCTCCACGACGCTCACGATTGTTTTTGGGCTGATGAATGAGTCACTGCATTTAAGCTTCAACTACGGCACATGCTTTATTGATATCTGTAAGTGCTTCCTGTTGAGGTTTAATTTTTGTGCCAGGATCATCGTGCCAGAATGGACCCTGCCCTTCATATTTATTCAAGAAGACGCCACCGTTTTGTGCCATACCTCTACTCAACTGGAGTACTTTCTACTGGATAATCAGTAAGTGCTACCTCGTTGGGTAAATGTATAGTGCTTTTACTACACTACAGCTGCCTAAAGTGCCAGAGAGTTGTCTACAGCGACCATGTGCGTGTTACTATGCAATCGCGCCGAAGTGCGCAGGGGTCTCTTGAGTGAGCTGTCCATCATAGTGGGTAAATGGCGGGAAGACGGTGCACACCACGTGTGTGTGGGCGGGGCCAAACGGGCGGGGCTTCCATGCGAGTGAACATGCCTCTTGTGTGTATATAAGGTCAGAGACCGATCAGAGCAGCAGATGAAGATACAGAAGCTCGTGGTCACAGGAACAGCACAGGGATTGCGCTCTTGGAAGTCAAGGATGCAAAGGCCTCTGTCCAGCATCACAGCTGATTTTCGATGGTATATTTGGGAAGAAGGCACATCTGCCCAGCCTCCCAACGCTCACGATTTTTTTTGGGCTGATGAATGAGTCACTGCATTTGAGCTTCAACTAGTTCCAGCGACCAGGTGTGTGTTACTATGCAATCTCGCCGAAGTGCGCAGGGGTCCCTTGAGTGAGCTGTCCATCATAGTGGGTAAATAGCGGGAAGAGGGTGCACACCTCGTGTGTGTGGGCGGGGCCAAACGGGCGGGGCTTCCATGCGAGTGAACATGCCTCTTGTGTGTATATAAGGTCAGAGACCGATCAGAGCAGCAGCTGAAGATTCAGAAGCTCGAGGTCACAGGAACAGCACAGGGATTGCGCTCTTGAAAGTCAAGAATGCAAAGGCCTCTGTCCAGCATCACAGCTGATTTTCGACGGTAGATTTGGGAAGAAGGCACAGCTGCCCAGCCTCCCAACGCTCACGATTGTTTTTGGGCTGATGAATGAGTCACTGCATTTGATCTTCAACTAGTTCCAGCGACTATGTGTGTGTTACTATGCAATCGCGCCGAAGTGCGCAGGGGTCCCTTGAGTGAGCTGTCCATCATAGTGGGTAAATGGCGGGAAGACGGTGCACACCTCGTGTGTGTGGGTGGGTCCAAACGGGCGGGGCTTCCATGCGAGTGAACATGCCTCTTGTGTGTATATAAGGTCAGAGACCGATCAGAGCAGCAGCTGAAGATACAGAAGCTCGAGGTCACAGGAACAGCACAGGGATTGCGCTCCTGAAAGTCAAGGATGCAAAGGCCTCTGTCCAGCATCACAGCTGATTTTCGATGGTATATTGGGGAGGAAGGCACACCTGCCCAGCCTCCACGACGCTCACGATTGTTTTTGGGCTGATGAATGAGTCACTGCATTTAAGCTTCAACTACGGCACATGCTTTATTGATATCTGTAAGTGCTTCCTGTTGAGGTTTAATTTTTGTGCCAGGACCATCGTGCCAGAATGGACCCTGCCCTTCATATTTATTCAAGAAGACGCCACCGTTTTGTGCCATACCTCTACTCAACTGGAGTACTTTCTACTGGATAATCAGTAAGTGCTACCTCGTTGGGTAAATGTATGGTGCTTTTACTACACTACAGCTGCCTAAAGTGCCAGAGAGTTGTCTACAGCGACCATGTGCGTGTTACTATGCAATCGCGCCGAAGTGCGCAGGGGTCTCTTGAGTGAGCTGTCCATCATAGTGGGTAAATGGCGGGAAGACGGTGCACACCACGTGTGTGTGGGCGGGGCCAAACGGGCGGGGCTTCCATGCGAGTGAACATGCCTCTTGTGTGTATATAAGGTCAGAGACCGATCAGAGCAGCAGATGAAGATACAGAAGCTCGTGGTCACAGGAACAGCACAGGGATTGCGCTCTTGAAAGTCAAGGATGCAAAGGCCTCTGTCCAGCATCACAGCTGATTTTCGATGGTATATTTGGGAAGAAGGCACATCTGCCCAGCCTCCCAACGCTCACTATTTTTTTTGGGCTGATGAATGAGTCACTGCATTTGAGCTTCAACTAGTTCCAGCGACCAGGTGTGTGTTACTATGCAATCTCGCCGAAGTGCGCAGGGGTCCCTTGAGTGAGCTGTCCATCATAGTGGGTAAATAGCGGGAAGAGGGTGCACACCTCGTGTGTGTGGGCGGGGCCAAACGGGCGGGGCTTCCATGCGAGTGAACATGCCTCTTGTGTGTATATAAGGTCAGAGACCGATCAGAGCAGCAGCTGAAGATACAGAAGCTCGAGGTCACAGGAACAGCACAGGGATTGCGCTCGTGAAAGTCAAGGATGCAAATGCCTCTGTCCAGCATCACAGCTGATTTTTGACGGTAGATTTGGGAAGAAGGCACAGCTGCCCAGCCTCCCAACGCTCACGATTGTTTTTGGGCTGATGAATGAGTCACTGCATTTGAGCTTCAACTAGTTCCAGCGACCAGGTGTGTGTTACTATGCAATCTCCCCGAAGTGCGCAGGTGTCTCTTGAGTGAGCTGTCCATCATAGTGGGTAAATGGCGGGAAGGGGGTGCACACCACATGTGTGTGGGCGGGGCCAAACGGGGGCTTCCATGCGAGTGAACATGCCTCTTGTGTGTATATAAGGTCAGAGACCGATCAGAGCAGCAGCTGAAGATACAGAAGCTCGTGGTCACAGGAACAGCACAGGGATTGCGCTCTTGAAAGTCAAGAATGCAAAGGCCTCTGTCCAGCATCACAGCTGATTTTCGATGGTATATTTGGGAAGAAGGCACACCTGCCCAGCCTCCACGACGCTCACGATTGATTTTGGGCTGATGAATGAGTCACTGAATTTAAGCTTCAACTAGTTCCAGCGACTATGTGTGTGTTACTATGCAATCGCGCCGAAGTGCGCAGGGGTCCCTTGAGTGAGCTGTCCATCATAGTGGGTAAATGGCGGGAAGACGGTGCACACCTCGTGTGTGTGGGCGGGGCCAAACGGGCGGGGCTTCCATGCGAGTGAACATGCCTCTTGTGTGTATATAAGGTCAGAGACCGATCAGAGCAGCAGCTGAAGATACAGAAGCTCGAGGTCACAGGAACAGCACAGGGATTGCGCTCGTGAAAGTCAAGGATGCAAATGCCTCTGTCCAGCATCACAGCTGATTTTTGACGGTAGATTTGGGAAGAAGGCACAACTGCCCAGCCTCCCAACGCTCACGATTGTTTTTGGGCTGATGAATGAGTCACTGAATTTAAGCTTCAACTAGTTCCAGCGACTATGTGTGTGTTACTATGCAATCGCGCCGAAGTGCGCAGGGGTCCCTTGAGTGAGCTGTCCATCATAGTGGGTAAATGGCGGGAAGAGGGTGCACACCTCGTGTGTGTGGGCGGGGCCAAACGGGCGGGGCTTCCATGCGAGTGAACATGCCTCTTGTGTGTATATAAGGTCAGAGACCGATCAGAGCAGCAGCTGAAGATACAGAAGCTCGAGGTCACAGGAACAGCACAGGGATTGCGCTCCTGAAAGTCAAGGATGCAAAGGCCTCTGTCCAGCATCACAGCTGATTTTCGATGGTATATTTGGGAAGAAGGCACACCTGCCCAGCCTCCACGACGCTCACGATTATTTAAGCTTCAACTACGGCACATGCTTTATTGATATCTGTAAGTGCTTCCTGTTGAGGTTTAATTTTTGTGCCAGGACCATCGTGCCAGAATGGACCCTGCCCTTCATATTTATTCAAGAAGACGCCACCGTTTTGTGCCATACCTCTACTCAACTGGAGTACTTTCTACTGGATAATCAGTAAGTGCTACCTCGTTGGGTAAATGTATAGTGCTTTTACTACACTACAGCTGCCTAAAGTGCCAGCGAGTTGTCTACAGCGACCATGTGCGTGTTACTATGCAATCGCGCCGAAGTGCGCAGGGGTCTCTTGAGTGAGCTGTCCATCATAGTGGGTAAATGGCGGGAAGACGGTGCACACCACGTGTGTGTGGGTGGGGCCAAACGGGCGGGGCTTCCATGCGAGTGAACATGCCTCTTGTGTGTATATAAGGTCAGAGACCGATCAGAGCAGCAGCTGAAGATACAGAAGCTCGTGGTCACAGGAACAGCACAGTGATTGCGCTCTTGAAAGTCAAGAATGCAAAGGCCTCTGTCCAGCATCACAGCTGATTTTCGATGGTATATTTGGGAAGAAGGCACACCTGCCCAGCCTCCACGACGCTCACGATTGATTTTGGGCTGATGAATGAGTCACTGAATTTAAGCTTCAACTAGTTCCAGCGACTATGTGTGTGTTACTATGCAATCGCGCCGAAGTGCGCAGGGGTCCCTTGAGTGAGCTGTCCATCATAGTGGGTAAATGGCGGGAAGACGGTGCACACCTCGTGTGTGTGGGCGGGGCCAAACGGGCGGGGCTTCCATGCGAGTGAACATGCCTCTTGTGTGTATATAAGGTCAGAGACCGATCAGAGCAGCAGCTGAAGATACAGAAGCTCGAGGTCACAGGAACAGCACAGGGATTGCGCTCGTGAAAGTCAAGGATGCAAATGCCTCTGTCCAGCATCACAGCTGATTTTTGACGGTAGATTTGGGAAGAAGGCACAACTGCCCAGCCTCCCAACGCTCACGATTGTTTTTGGGCTGATGAATGAGTCACTGAATTTAAGCTTCAACTAGTTCCAGCGACTATGTGTGTGTTACTATGCAATCGCGCCGAAGTGCGCAGGGGTCCCTTGAGTGAGCTGTCCATCATAGTGGGTAAATGGCGGGAAGAGGGTGCACACCTCGTGTGTGTGGGCGGGGCCAAACGGGCGGGGCTTCCATGCGAGTGAACATGCCTCTTGTGTGTATATAAGGTCAGAGACCGATCAGAGCAGCAGCTGAAGATACAGAAGCTCGAGGTCACAGGAACAGCACAGGGATTGCGCTCCTGAAAGTCAAGGATGCAAAGGCCTCTGTCCAGCATCACAGCTGATTTTCGATGGTATATTTGGGAAGAAGGCACACCTGCCCAGCCTCCACGACGCTCACGATTATTTAAGCTTCAACTACGGCACATGCTTTATTGATATCTGTAAGTGCTTCCTGTTGAGGTTTAATTTTTGTGCCAGGACCATCGTGCCAGAATGGACCCTGCCCTTCATATTTATTCAAGAAGACGCCACCGTTTTGTGCCATACCTCTACTCAACTGGAGTACTTTCTACTGGATAATCAGTAAGTGCTACCTCGTTGGGTAAATGTATAGTGCTTTTACTACACTACAGCTGCCTAAAGTGCCAGCGAGTTGTCTACAGCGACCATGTGCGTGTTACTATGCAATCGCGCCGAAGTGCGCAGGGGTCTCTTGAGTGAGCTGTCCATCATAGTGGGTAAATGGCGGGAAGACGGTGCACACCACGTGTGTGTGGGTGGGGCCAAACGGGCGGGGCTTCCATGCGAGTGAACATGCCTCTTGTGTGTATATAAGGTCAGAGACCGATCAGAGCAGCAGATGAAGATACAGAAGCTCGTGGTCACAGGAACAGCACAGGGATTGCGCTCTTGAAAGTCAAGGATGCAAAGGCCTCTGTCCAGCATCACAGCTGATTTTCGATGGTATATTTGGGAAGAAGGCACATCTGCCCAGCCTCTCAACGCTCACGATTTTTTTTGGGCTGATGAATGAGTCACTGCATTTGAGCTTCAACTAGTTCCAGCGACCAGGTGTGTGTTACTATGCAATCTCGCCGAAGTGCGCAGGGGTCCCTTGAGTGAGCTGTCCATCATAGTGGGTAAATAGCGGGAAGAGGGTGCACACCTCGTGTGTGTGGGCGGGGCCAAACGGGCGGGGCTTCCATGCGAGTGAACATGCCTCTTGTGTGTATATAAGGTCAAAAACCGATCAGAGCAGCAGCTGAAGATACAGAAGCTCGAGGTCACAGGAACAGCACAGGGATTGCGCTCGTGAAAGTCAAGGATGCAAATGCCTCTGTCCAGCATCACAGCTGATTTTTGACGGTAGATTTGGGAAGAAGGCACAGCTGCCCAGCCTCCCAACGCTCACGATTGTTTTTGGGCTGATGAATGAGTCACTGCATTTGAGCTTCAACTAGTTCCAGCGACTATGTGTGTGTTACTATGCAATCGCGCCGAAGTGCGCAGGGGTCTCTTGAGTGAGCTGTCCATCATAGTGGGTAATGGCGGGAAGGGGGTGCACACCTCGTGTGTGTGGGCGGGGCCAAACGGGCGGGGCTTCCATGCGAGTGAACATGCCTCTTGTGTGTATATAAGGTCAGAGACCGATCAGAGCAGCAGCTGAAGATACAGAAGCTCGAGGTCACAGGAACAGCACAGGGATTGCGCTCCTGAAAGTCAAGGATGCAAAGGCCTCTGTCCAGCATCACAGCTGATTTTCGATGGTATATTTGGGAAGAAGGCACACCTGCCCAGCCTCCACGACGCTCACGATTGTTTTTGGGCTGATGAATGAGTCACTGCATTTAAGCTTCAACTACGGCACATGCTTTATTGATATCTGTAAGTGCTTCCTGTTGAGGTTTAATTTTTGTGCCAGGACCATCGTGCCAGAATGGACCCTGCCCTTCATATTTATTCAAGAAGACGCCACCGTTTTGTGCCATACCTCTACTCAACTGGAGTACTTTCTACTGGATAATCAGTAAGTGCTACCTCTTTGGGTAAATGTATAGTGCTTTTACTACACTACAGCTGCCTAAAGTGCCAGAGAGTTGTCTACAGCGACCAGGTGTGTGTTACAATGCATTCGCGCCGAAGGGCGCAGGGGTCCCTTGAGTGAGCTGTCCATCATAGTGGGTAAATGGCGGGAAGACGGTGCACACCGCGTGTGTGTGGGCGGGGCCAAACGGGCGGGGCTTCCATGCGAGTGAACATTCCTTTTGTGTGTATATAAGGTCAGAGACCGATCAGAGCAGCAGCTGAAGATACAGAAGCTCGAGGTCACAGGAACAGCACAGGGATTGCGCTCCTGAAAGTCAAGGATGCAAAGGCCTCTGTCCAGCATCACAGCTGATTTTTGACAGTAGATTTGGGAAGAAGGCACACCTGCCCAGCCTCCCAACGCTCACGATTGTTTTTGGGCTGATGAATGAGTCACTGCATTTGAGCTTCAACTAGTTCCAGCGACCAGGTGTGTGTTACTATGCAATCGCGCCGAAGTGCGCAGGGGTCTCTTGAGTGAGCTGTCCATCATAGTGGGTAATGGCGGGAAGACGGTGCACACCACGTGTGTGTGGGCGGGGCCAAACGGGCGGGGCTTCCATGCGAGTGAACATGCCTCTTGTGTGTATATAAGGTCAGAGACCGATCAGAGCAGCAGATGAAGATACTGGATAATCAGTAAGTGCTACCTCGTTGGGTAAATGTATAGTGCTTTTACTACACTACAGCTGCCTAAAGTGCCAGAGAGTTGTCTACAGCGACCAGGTGTGTGTTACAATGCATTCGCGCCGAAGGGCGCAGGGGTCCCTTGAGTGAGCTGTCCATCATAGTGGGTAAATGGCGGGAAGACGGTGCACACCGCGTGTGTGTGGGCGGGGCCAAACGGGCGGGGCTTCCATGCGAGTGAACATGCCTCTTGTGTGTATATAAGGTCAGAGACCGATCAGAGCAGCAGCTGAAGATACAGAAGCTCGAGGTCACAGGAACAGCACAGGGATTGCGCTCCTGAAAGTCAAGGATGCAAAGGCCTCTGTCCAGCATCACAGCTGATTTTTTGACAGTAGATTTGGGAAGAAGGCACAGCTGCCCAGCCTCCCAACGCTCACGATTGTTTTTGGGCTGATGAATGAGTCACTGCATTTGAGCTTCAACTAGTTCCAGCGACTATGTGTGTGTTACTATGCAATCGCGCCGAAGTGCGCAGGGGTCCCTTGAGTGAGCTGTCCATCATAGTGGGTAAATGGCGGGAAGACGGTGCACACCGCGTGTGTGTGGGCGGGGCCAAACGGGCGGGGCTTCCATGCGAGTGAACATGCCTCTTGTGTGTATATAAGGTCAGAGACCGATCAGAGCAGCAGCTGAAGATACAGAAGCTCGAGGTCACAGGAACAGCACAGGGATTGCGCTCCTGAAAGTCAAGGATGCAAAGGCCTCTGTCCAGCATCACAGCTGATTTTCGATGGTATATTTGGGAAGAAGGCACACCTGCCCAGCCTCCACGACGCTCACGATTGTTTTTGGGCTGATGAATGAGTCACTGCATTTGAGCTTCAACTAGTTCCAGCGACCAGGTGTGTGTTACTATGCAATCTCCCCGAAGTGCGCAGGGGTCTCTTGAGTGAGCTGTCCATCATAGTGGGTAAATGGCGGGAAGACGGTGCACACCACATGTGTGTGGGCGGGGCCAAACGGGCGGCGCTTGCATGCGAGTGAACATGCCTCTTGTGTGTATGTAAGGTCAGAGACCGATCAGAGCAGCAGCTGAAGATACAGAAGCTCGTGGTCACAGGAACAGCACAGGGATTGCGCTCTTGAAAGTCAAGGATGCAAAGGCCTCTGTCTAGCATCACAGCTGATTTTTGACGGTAGATTTGGGAAGAAGGCACAGCTACCCAGCCTCCCAACGCTCACGATTGTTTTTGGGCTGATGAATGAGTCACTGCATTTGAGCTTCAACTAGTTCCAGCGACTATGTGTGTGTTACTATGCAATCGCGCCGAAGTGCGCAGGGGTCCCTTGAGTGAGCTGTCCATCATAGTGGGTAAATGGCGGGAAGACGGTGCACACCGCGTGTGTGTGGGCGGGGCCAAACGGGCGGGGCTTCCATGCGAGTGAACATGCCTCTTGTGTGTATATAAGGTCAGAGACCGATCAGAGCAGCAGCTGAAGATACAGAAGCTCGAGGTCACAGGAACAGCACGGGGATTGCGCTCCTGAAAGTCAAGGATGCAAAGGCCTCTGTCCAGCATCACAGCTGATTTTCGATGGTATATTTGGGAAGAAGGCACACCTGCCCAGCCTCCACGACGCTCACGATTGTTTTTGGGCTGATGAATGAGTCACTGCATTTAAGCTTCAACTACGGCACATGCTTTATTGATATCTGTAAGTGCTTCCTGTTGAGGTTTAATTTTTGTGCCAGGACCATCGTGCCAGAATGGACCCTGCCCTTCATATTTATTCAAGAAGACGCCACCGTTTTGTGCCATACCTCTACTCAACTGGAGTACTTTCTACTGGATAATCAGTAAGTGCTACCTCGTTGGGTAAATGTATAGTGCTTTTACTACACTACAGCTGCCTAAAGTGCCAGAGAGTTGTCTACAGCGACCATGTGCGTGTTACTATGCAATCGCGCCGAAGTGCGCAGGGGTCTCTTGAGTGAGCTGTCCATCATAGTGGGTAAATGGCGGGAAGACGGTGCACACCACGTGTGTGTGGGTGGGGCCAAACGGGCGGGGCTTCCATGCGAGCGAACACGCCTCTTGTGTGTATATAAGGTCAGAGACCGATCAGAGCAGCAGATGAAGATACAGAAGCTCGTGGTCACAGGAACAGCACAGGGATTGCGCTCTTGAAAGTCAAGGATGCAAAGGCCTCTGTCCAGCATCACAGCTGATTTTCGATGGTATATTTGGGAAGAAGGCACATCTGCCCAGCCTCCCAACGCTCACGATTTTTATTGGGCTGATGAATGAGTCACTGCATTTGAGCTTCAACTAGTTCCAGCGACCAGGTGTGTGTTACTATGCAATCTCGCTGAAGTGCGCAGGGGTCCCTTGAGTGAGCTGTCCATCATAGTAGGTAAATAGCGGGAAGAGGGTGCACACCTCGTGTGTGTGGGCGGGGCCAAACGGGCGGGGCTTCCATGCGAGTGAACATGCCTCTTGTGTGTATATAAGGTCAGAGACCGATCAGAGCAGCAGCTGAAGATACAGAAGCTCGAGGTCACAGGAACAGCACAGGGATTGCGCTCGTGAAAGTCAAGGATGCAAATGCCTCTGTCCAGCATCACAGCTGATTTTTGACGGTAGATTTGGGAAGAAGGCACAGCTGCCCAGCCTCCCAACGCTCACGATTGTTTTTGGGCTGATGAATGAGTCACTGCATTTGAGCTTTAACTAGTTCCAGCGACTATGTGTGTGTTACTATGCAATCGCGCCGAAGTGCGCAGGGGTCTCTTGAGTGAGCTGTCCATCATAGTGGGTAATGGCGGGAAGGGGGTGCACACCTCGTGTGTGTGGGCGGGGCCAAACGGGCGGGGCTTCCATGCGAGTGAACATGCCTCTTGTGTGTATATAAGGTCAGAGACCGATCAGAGCAGCAGCTGAAGATACAGAAGCTCGTGGTCACAGGAACAGCACAGGGATTGCGCTCTTGAAAGTCAAGAATGCAAAGGCCTCTGTCCAGCATCACAGCTGATTTTCGATGGTATATTTGGGAAGAAGGCACACCTGCCCAGCCTCCACGACGCTCACGATTGATTTTGGGCTGATGAATGAGTCACTGAATTTAAGCTTCAACTAGTTCCAGCGACTATGTGTGTGTTACTATGCAATCGCGCCGAAGTGCGCAGGGGTCCCTTGAGTGAGCTGTCCATCATAGTGGGTAAATGGCGGGAAGACGGTGCACACCTCGTGTGTGTGGGCGGGGCCAAACGGGCGGGGCTTCCATGCGAGTGAACATGCCTCTTGTGTGTATATAAGGTCAGAGACCGATCAGAGCAGCAGCTGAAGATACAGAAGCTCGAGGTCACAGGAACAGCACAGGGATTGCGCTCGTGAAAGTCAAGGATGCAAATGCCTCTGTCCAGCATCACAGCTGATTTTTGACGGTAGATTTGGGAAGAAGGCACAACTGCCCAGCCTCCCAACGCTCACGATTGTTTTTGGGCTGATGAATGAGTCACTGAATTTAAGCTTCAACTAGTTCCAGCGACTATGTGTGTGTTACTATGCAATCGCGCCGAAGTGCGCAGGGGTCCCTTGAGTGAGCTGTCCATCATAGTGGGTAAATGGCGGGAAGAGGGTGCACACCTCGTGTGTGTGGGCGGGGCCAAACGGGCGGGGCTTCCATGCGAGTGAACATGCCTCTTGTGTGTATATAAGGTCAGAGACCGATCAGAGCAGCAGCTGAAGATACAGAAGCTCGAGGTCACAGGAACAGCACAGGGATTGCGCTCCTGAAAGTCAAGGATGCAAAGGCCTCTGTCCAGCATCACAGCTGATTTTCGATGGTATATTTGGGAAGAAGGCACACCTGCCCAGCCTCCACGACGCTCACGATTATTTAAGCTTCAACTACGGCACATGCTTTATTGATATCTGTAAGTGCTTCCTGTTGAGGTTTAATTTTTGTGCCAGGACCATCGTGCCAGAATGGACCCTGCCCTTCATATTTATTCAAGAAGACGCCACCGTTTTGTGCCATACCTCTACTCAACTGGAGTACTTTCTACTGGATAATCAGTAAGTGCTACCTCGTTGGGTAAATGTATAGTGCTTTTACTACACTACAGCTGCCTAAAGTGCCAGCGAGTTGTCTACAGCGACCATGTGCGTGTTACTATGCAATCGCGCCGAAGTGCGCAGGGGTCTCTTGAGTGAGCTGTCCATCATAGTGGGTAAATGGCGGGAAGACGGTGCACACCACGTGTGTGTGGGTGGGGCCAAACGGGCGGGGCTTCCATGCGAGTGAACATGCCTCTTGTGTGTATATAAGGTCAGAGACCGATCAGAGCAGCAGCTGAAGATACAGAAGCTCGTGGTCACAGGAACAGCACAGTGATTGCGCTCTTGAAAGTCAAGAATGCAAAGGCCTCTGTCCAGCATCACAGCTGATTTTCGATGGTATATTTGGGAAGAAGGCACACCTGCCCAGCCTCCACGACGCTCACGATTGATTTTGGGCTGATGAATGAGTCACTGAATTTAAGCTTCAACTAGTTCCAGCGACTATGTGTGTGTTACTATGCAATCGCGCCGAAGTGCGCAGGGGTCCCTTGAGTGAGCTGTCCATCATAGTGGGTAAATGGCGGGAAGACGGTGCACACCTCGTGTGTGTGGGCGGGGCCAAACGGGCGGGGCTTCCATGCGAGTGAACATGCCTCTTGTGTGTATATAAGGTCAGAGACCGATCAGAGCAGCAGCTGAAGATACAGAAGCTCGAGGTCACAGGAACAGCACAGGGATTGCGCTCGTGAAAGTCAAGGATGCAAATGCCTCTGTCCAGCATCACAGCTGATTTTTGACGGTAGATTTGGGAAGAAGGCACAACTGCCCAGCCTCCCAACGCTCACGATTGTTTTTGGGCTGATGAATGAGTCACTGAATTTAAGCTTCAACTAGTTCCAGCGACTATGTGTGTGTTACTATGCAATCGCGCCGAAGTGCGCAGGGGTCCCTTGAGTGAGCTGTCCATCATAGTGGGTAAATGGCGGGAAGAGGGTGCACACCTCGTGTGTGTGGGCGGGGCCAAACGGGCGGGGCTTCCATGCGAGTGAACATGCCTCTTGTGTGTATATAAGGTCAGAGACCGATCAGAGCAGCAGCTGAAGATACAGAAGCTCGAGGTCACAGGAACAGCACAGGGATTGCGCTCCTGAAAGTCAAGGATGCAAAGGCCTCTGTCCAGCATCACAGCTGATTTTCGATGGTATATTTGGGAAGAAGGCACACCTGCCCAGCCTCCACGACGCTCACGATTATTTAAGCTTCAACTACGGCACATGCTTTATTGATATCTGTAAGTGCTTCCTGTTGAGGTTTAATTTTTGTGCCAGGACCATCGTGCCAGAATGGACCCTGCCCTTCATATTTATTCAAGAAGACGCCACCGTTTTGTGCCATACCTCTACTCAACTGGAGTACTTTCTACTGGATAATCAGTAAGTGCTACCTCGTTGGGTAAATGTATAGTGCTTTTACTACACTACAGCTGCCTAAAGTGCCAGCGAGTTGTCTACAGCGACCATGTGCGTGTTACTATGCAATCGCGCCGAAGTGCGCAGGGGTCTCTTGAGTGAGCTGTCCATCATAGTGGGTAAATGGCGGGAAGACGGTGCACACCACGTGTGTGTGGGTGGGGCCAAACGGGCGGGGCTTCCATGCGAGTGAACATGCCTCTTGTGTGTATATAAGGTCAGAGACCGATCAGAGCAGCAGATGAAGATACAGAAGCTCGTGGTCACAGGAACAGCACAGGGATTGCGCTCTTGAAAGTCAAGGATGCAAAGGCCTCTGTCCAGCATCACAGCTGATTTTCGATGGTATATTTGGGAAGAAGGCACATCTGCCCAGCCTCTCAACGCTCACGATTTTTTTTGGGCTGATGAATGAGTCACTGCATTTGAGCTTCAACTAGTTCCAGCGACCAGGTGTGTGTTACTATGCAATCTCGCCGAAGTGCGCAGGGGTCCCTTGAGTGAGCTGTCCATCATAGTGGGTAAATAGCGGGAAGAGGGTGCACACCTCGTGTGTGTGGGCGGGGCCAAACGGGCGGGGCTTCCATGCGAGTGAACATGCCTCTTGTGTGTATATAAGGTCAAAAACCGATCAGAGCAGCAGCTGAAGATACAGAAGCTCGAGGTCACAGGAACAGCACAGGGATTGCGCTCGTGAAAGTCAAGGATGCAAATGCCTCTGTCCAGCATCACAGCTGATTTTTGACGGTAGATTTGGGAAGAAGGCACAGCTGCCCAGCCTCCCAACGCTCACGATTGTTTTTGGGCTGATGAATGAGTCACTGCATTTGAGCTTCAACTAGTTCCAGCGACTATGTGTGTGTTACTATGCAATCGCGCCGAAGTGCGCAGGGGTCTCTTGAGTGAGCTGTCCATCATAGTGGGTAATGGCGGGAAGGGGGTGCACACCTCGTGTGTGTGGGCGGGGCCAAACGGGCGGGGCTTCCATGCGAGTGAACATGCCTCTTGTGTGTATATAAGGTCAGAGACCGATCAGAGCAGCAGCTGAAGATACAGAAGCTCGAGGTCACAGGAACAGCACAGGGATTGCGCTCCTGAAAGTCAAGGATGCAAAGGCCTCTGTCCAGCATCACAGCTGATTTTCGATGGTATATTTGGGAAGAAGGCACACCTGCCCAGCCTCCACGACGCTCACGATTGTTTTTGGGCTGATGAATGAGTCACTGCATTTAAGCTTCAACTACGGCACATGCTTTATTGATATCTGTAAGTGCTTCCTGTTGAGGTTTAATTTTTGTGCCAGGACCATCGTGCCAGAATGGACCCTGCCCTTCATATTTATTCAAGAAGACGCCACCGTTTTGTGCCATACCTCTACTCAACTGGAGTACTTTCTACTGGATAATCAGTAAGTGCTACCTCTTTGGGTAAATGTATAGTGCTTTTACTACACTACAGCTGCCTAAAGTGCCAGAGAGTTGTCTACAGCGACCAGGTGTGTGTTACAATGCATTCGCGCCGAAGGGCGCAGGGGTCCCTTGAGTGAGCTGTCCATCATAGTGGGTAAATGGCGGGAAGACGGTGCACACCGCGTGTGTGTGGGCGGGGCCAAACGGGCGGGGCTTCCATGCGAGTGAACATTCCTTTTGTGTGTATATAAGGTCAGAGACCGATCAGAGCAGCAGCTGAAGATACAGAAGCTCGAGGTCACAGGAACAGCACAGGGATTGCGCTCCTGAAAGTCAAGGATGCAAAGGCCTCTGTCCAGCATCACAGCTGATTTTTGACAGTAGATTTGGGAAGAAGGCACACCTGCCCAGCCTCCCAACGCTCACGATTGTTTTTGGGCTGATGAATGAGTCACTGCATTTGAGCTTCAACTAGTTCCAGCGACCAGGTGTGTGTTACTATGCAATCGCGCCGAAGTGCGCAGGGGTCTCTTGAGTGAGCTGTCCATCATAGTGGGTAATGGCGGGAAGACGGTGCACACCACGTGTGTGTGGGCGGGGCCAAACGGGCGGGGCTTCCATGCGAGTGAACATGCCTCTTGTGTGTATATAAGGTCAGAGACCGATCAGAGCAGCAGATGAAGATACTGGATAATCAGTAAGTGCTACCTCGTTGGGTAAATGTATAGTGCTTTTACTACACTACAGCTGCCTAAAGTGCCAGAGAGTTGTCTACAGCGACCAGGTGTGTGTTACAATGCATTCGCGCCGAAGGGCGCAGGGGTCCCTTGAGTGAGCTGTCCATCATAGTGGGTAAATGGCGGGAAGACGGTGCACACCGCGTGTGTGTGGGCGGGGCCAAACGGGCGGGGCTTCCATGCGAGTGAACATGCCTCTTGTGTGTATATAAGGTCAGAGACCGATCAGAGCAGCAGCTGAAGATACAGAAGCTCGAGGTCACAGGAACAGCACAGGGATTGCGCTCCTGAAAGTCAAGGATGCAAAGGCCTCTGTCCAGCATCACAGCTGATTTTTTGACAGTAGATTTGGGAAGAAGGCACAGCTGCCCAGCCTCCCAACGCTCACGATTGTTTTTGGGCTGATGAATGAGTCACTGCATTTGAGCTTCAACTAGTTCCAGCGACTATGTGTGTGTTACTATGCAATCGCGCCGAAGTGCGCAGGGGTCCCTTGAGTGAGCTGTCCATCATAGTGGGTAAATGGCGGGAAGACGGTGCACACCGCGTGTGTGTGGGCGGGGCCAAACGGGCGGGGCTTCCATGCGAGTGAACATGCCTCTTGTGTGTATATAAGGTCAGAGACCGATCAGAGCAGCAGCTGAAGATACAGAAGCTCGAGGTCACAGGAACAGCACAGGGATTGCGCTCCTGAAAGTCAAGGATGCAAAGGCCTCTGTCCAGCATCACAGCTGATTTTCGATGGTATATTTGGGAAGAAGGCACACCTGCCCAGCCTCCACGACGCTCACGATTGTTTTTGGGCTGATGAATGAGTCACTGCATTTGAGCTTCAACTAGTTCCAGCGACCAGGTGTGTGTTACTATGCAATCTCCCCGAAGTGCGCAGGGGTCCCTTGAGTGAGCTGTCCATCATAGTGGGTAAATGGCGGGAAGACGGTGCACACCACATGTGTGTGGGCGGGGCCAAACGGGCGGCGCTTGCATGCGAGTGAACATGCCTCTTGTGTGTATGTAAGGTCAGAGACCGATCAGAGCAGCAGCTGAAGATACAGAAGCTCGTGGTCACAGGAACAGCACAGGGATTGCGCTCTTGAAAGTCAAGGATGCAAAGGCCTCTGTCTAGCATCACAGCTGATTTTTGACGGTAGATTTGGGAAGAAGGCACAGCTGCCCAGCCTCCCAACGCTCACGATTGTTTTTGGGCTGATGAATGAGTCACTGCATTTGAGCTTCAACTAGTTCCAGCGACTATGTGTGTGTTACTATGCAATCGCGCCGAAGTGCGCAGGGGTCCCTTGAGTGAGCTGTCCATCATAGTGGGTAAATGGCGGGAAGACGGTGCACACCGCGTGTGTGTGGGCGGGGCCAAACGGGCGGGGCTTCCATGCGAGTGAACATGCCTCTTGTGTGTATATAAGGTCAGAGACCGATCAGAGCAGCAGCTGAAGATACAGAAGCTCGAGGTCACAGGAACAGCACAGGGATTGCGCTCCTGAAAGTCAAGGATGCAAAGGCCTCTGTCCAGCATCACAGCTGATTTTCGATGGTATATTTGGGAAGAAGGCACACCTGCCCAGCCTCCACGACGCTCACGATTGTTTTTGGGCTGATGAATGAGTCACTGCATTTAAGCTTCAACTACGGCACATGCTTTATTGATATCTGTAAGTGCTTCCTGTTGAGGTTTAATTTTTGTGCCAGGACCATCGTGCCAGAATGGACCCTGCCCTTCATATTTATTCAAGAAGACGCCACCGTTTTGTGCCATACCTCTACTCAACTGGAGTACTTTCTACTGGATAATCAGTAAGTGCTACCTCGTTGGGTAAATGTATAGTGCTTTTACTACACTACAGCTGCCTAAAGTGCCAGAGAGTTGTCTACAGCGACCATGTGCGTGTTACTATGCAATCGCGCCGAAGTGCGCAGGGGTCTCTTGAGTGAGCTGTCCATCATAGTGGGTAAATGGCGGGAAGACGGTGCACACCACGTGTGTGTGGGTGGGGCCAAACGGGCGGGGCTTCCATGCGAGTGAACATGCCTCTTGTGTGTATATAAGGTCAGAGACCGATCAGAGCAGCAGATGAAGATACAGAAGCTCGTGGTCACAGGAACAGCACAGGGATTGCGCTCTTGAAAGTCAAGGATGCAAAGGCCTCTGTCCAGCATCACAGCTGATTTTCGATGGTATATTTGGGAAGAAGGCACATCTGCCCAGCCTCCCAACGCTCACGATTTTTTTTGGGCTGATGAATGAGTCACTGCATTTGAGCTTCAACTAGTTCCAGCGACCAGGTGTGTGTTACTATGCAATCTCGCCGAAGTGCGCAGGGGTCCCTTGAGTGAGCTGTCCATCATAGTGGGTAAATAGCGGGAAGAGGGTGCACACCTCGTGTGTGTGGGCGGGGCCAAACGGGCGGGGCTTCCATGCGAGTGAATATGCCTCTTGTGTGTATATAAGGTCAGAGACCGATCAGAGCAGCAGCTGAAGATACAGAAGCTCGAGGTCACAGGAACAGCACAGGGATTGCGCTCGTGAAAGTCAAGGATGCAAATGCCTCTGTCCAGCATCACAGCTGATTTTTGACGGTAGATTTGGGAAGAAGGCACAGCTGCCCAGCCTCCCAACGCTCACGATTGTTTTTGGGCTGATGAATGAGTCACTGCATTTGAGCTTTAACTAGTTCCAGCGACTATGTGTGTGTTACTATGCAATCGCTGATTTTTTGACAGTAGATTTGGGAAGAAGGCACACCTGCCCAGCCTCCCAACGCTCACGATTGTTTTTGGGCTGATGAATGAGTCACTGCATTTGAGCTTCAACTAGTTCCAGCGACCAGGTGTGTGTTACTATGCAATCTCCCCGAAGTGCGCAGGGGTCTCTTGAGTGAGCTGTCCATCATAGTGGGTAAATGGCGGGAAGACGGTGCACACCACATGTGTGTGGGCGGGGCCAAACGGGCGGCGCTTGCATGCGAGTGAACATGCCTCTTGTGTGTATGTAAGGTCAGAGACCGATCAGAGCAGCAGCTGAAGATACAGAAGCTCGTGGTCACAGGAACAGCACAGGGATTGCGCTCTTGAAAGTCAAGAATGCAAAGGCCTCTGTCCAGCATCACAGCTGATTTTCGATGGTATATTTGGGAAGAAGGCTCACCTGCCCAGCCTCCACGACGCTCACGATTGATTTTGGGCTGATGAATGAGTCACTGAATTTAAGCTTCAACTAGTTCCAGCGACTATGTGTGTGTTACTATGCAATCGCGCCGAAGTGCGCAGGGGTCCCTTGAGTGAGCTGTCCATCATAGTGGGTAAATGGCGGGAAGACGGTGCACACCGCGTGTGTGTGGGCGGGGCCAAACGGGCGGGGCTTCCATGCGAGTGAACATGCCTCTTGTGTGTATATAAGGTCAGAGACCGATCAGAGCAGCAGCTGAAGATACAGAAGCTCGAGGTCACAGGAACAGCACAGGGATTGCGCTCCTGAAAGTCAAGGATGCAAAGGCCTCTGTCCAGCATCACAGCTGATTTTCGATGGTATATTTGGGAAGAAGGCACACCTGCCCAGCCTCCACGACGCTCACGATTGTTTTTGGGCTGATGAATGAGTCACTGCATTTAAGCTTCAACTATGGCACATGCTTTATTGATATCTGTAAGTGCTTCCTGTTGAGGTTTAATTTTTGTGCCAGGACCATCGTGCCAGAATGGACCCTGCCCTTCATATTTATTCAAGAAGACGCCACCGTTTTGTGCCATACCTCTACTCAACTGGAGTACTTTCTACTGGATAATCAGTAAGTGCTACCTCGTTGGGTAAATGTATAGTGCTTTTACTACACTACAGCTGCCTAAAGTGCCAGAGAGTTGTCTACAGCGACCATGTGCGTGTTACTATGCAATCGCGCCGAAGTGCGCAGGGGTCTCTTGAGTGAGCTGTCCATCATAGTGGGTAAATGGCGGGAAAACGGTGCACACCACGTGTGTGTGGGCGGGGCCAAACGGGCGGGGCTTCCATGCGAGTGAACATGCCTCTTGTGTGTATATAAGGTCAGAGACCGATCAGAGCAGCAGATGAAGATACAGAAGCTCGTGGTCACAGGAACAGCACAGGGATTGCGCTCTTGAAAGTCAAGGATGCAAAGGCCTCTGTCCAGCATCACAGCTGATTTTTGACGGTATATTTGGGAAGAAGGCACACCTGCCCAGCCTCCCAACGCTCACGATTGTTTTTGGGCTGATGAATGAGTCACTGCATTTGAGCTTCAACTAGTTCCAGCGACCAGGTGTGTGTTACTATGCAATCTCGCCGAAGTGCGCAGGGGTCCCTTGAGTGAGCTGTCCATCATAGTGGGTAAATAGCGGGAAGAGGGTGCACACCTCGTGTGTGTGGGCGGGGCCAAACGGGCGGGGCTTCCATGCGAGTGAACATGCCTCTTGTGTGTATATAAGGTCAGAGACCGATCAGAGCAGCAGCTGAAGATACAGAAGCTCGAGGTCACAGGAACAGCACAGGGATTGCGCTCGTGAAAGTCAAGGATGCAAATGCCTCTGTCCAGCATCACAGCTGATTTTTGACGGAAGATTTGGGAAGAAGGCACAGCTGCCCAGCCTCCCAACGCTCACGATTGTTTTTGGGCTGATGAATGAGTCACTGCATTTGAGCTTTAACTAGTTCCAGCGACTATGTGTGTGTTACTATGCAATCGCGCCGAAGTGCGCAGGGGTCTCTTGAGTGAGCTGTCCATCATAGTGGGTAATGGCGGGAAGGGGGTGCACACCTCGTGTGTGTGGGCGGGGCCAAACGGGCGGGGCTTCCATGCGAGTGAACATGCCTCTTGTGTGTATATAAGGTCAGAGACCGATCAGAGCAGCAGCTGAAGATACAGAAGCTCGTGGTCACAGGAACAGCACAGGGATTGCGCTCTTGAAAGTCAAGAATGCAAAGGCCTCTGTCCAGCATCACAGCTGATTTTCGATGGTATATTTGGGAAGAAGGCACACCTGCCCAGCCTCCACGACGCTCACGATTGATTTTGGGCTGATGAATGAGTCACTGAATTTAAGCTTCAACTAGTTCCAGCGACTATGTGTGTGTTACTATGCAATCGCGCCGAAGTGCGCAGGGGTCCCTTGAGTGAGCTGTCCATCATAGTGGGTAAATGGCGGGAAGACGGTGCACACCGCGTGTGTGTGGGCGGGGCCAAACGGGCGGGGCTTCCATGCGAGTGAACATGCCTCTTGTGTGTATATAAGGTCAGAGACCGATCAGAGCAGCAGCTGAAGATACAGAAGCTCGAGGTCACAGGAACAGCACAGGGATTGCGCTCCTGAAAGTCAAGGATGCAAAGGCCTCTGTCCAGCATCACAGCTGATTTTCGATGGTATATTTGGGAAGAAGGCACACCTGCCCAGTCTCCACGACGCTCACGATTGTTTTTGGGCTGATGAATGAGTCACTGCATTTAAGCTTCAACTACGGCACATGCTTTATTGATATCTGTAAGTGCTTCCTGTTAAGGGTTAATTTTTGTGCCAGGACCATCGTGCCAGAATGGACCCTGCCCTTCATATTTATTCAAGAAGACGCCACCGTTTTGTGCCGTACCTCTACTCAACTGGAGTACTTTCTACTGGATAATCAGTAAGTGCTACCTCGTTGGGTAAATGTATAGTGCTTTTACTACACTACAGCTGCCTAAAGTGCCAGAGAGTTGTCTACAGCGACCATGTGCGTGTTACTATGCAATCGCGCCGAAGTGCGCAGGGGTCTCTTGAGTGAGCTGTCCATCATAGTGGGTAAATGGCGGGAAGACGGTGCACACCACGTGTGTGTGGGTGGGGCCAAACGGGCGGGGCTTCCATGCGAGTGAACATGCCTCTTGTGTGTATATAAGGTCAGAGACCGATCAGAGCAGCAGATGAAGATACAGAAGCTCGTGGTCACAGGAACAGCACAGGGATTGCGCTCTTGAAAGTCAAGGATGCAAAGGCCTCTGTCCAGCATCACAGCTGATTTTCGATGGTATATTTGGGAAGAAGGCACATCTGCCCAGCCTCCCAACGCTCACGATTTTTTTTGGGCTGATGAATGAGTCACTGCATTTGAGCTTCAACTAGTTCCAGCGACCAGGTGTGTGTTACTATGCAATCTCGCCGAAGTGCGCAGGGGTCCCTTGAGTGAGCTGTCCATCATAGTGGGTAAATAGCGGGAAGAGGGTGCACACCTCGTGTGTGTGGGCGGGGCCAAACGGGCGGGGCTTCCATGCGAGTGAACATGCCTCTTGTGTGTATATAAGGTCAGAGACCGATCAGAGCAGCAGCTGAAGATACAGAAGCTCGAGGTCACAGGAACAGCACAGGGATTGCGCTCGTGAAAGTCAAGGATGCAAATGCCTCTGTCCAGCATCACAGCTGATTTTTGACGGTAGATTTGGGAAGAAGGCACAGCTGCCCAGCCTCCCAACGCTCACGATTGTTTTTGGGCTGATGAATGAGTCACTGCATTTGAGCTTCAACTAGTTCCAGCGACTATGTGTGTGTTACTATGCAATCGCGCCGAAGTGCGCAGGGGTCTCTTGAGTGAGCTGTCCATCATAGTGGGTAATGGCGGGAAGGGGGTGCACACCGCGTGTGTGTGGGCGGGGCCAAACGGGCGGGGCTTCCATGCGAGTGAACATGCCTCTTGTGTGTATATAAGGTCAGAGACCGATCAGAGCAGCAGCTGAAGATACAGAAGCTCGTGGTCACAGGAACAGCACAGGGATTGCGCTCTTGAAAGTCAAGGATGCAAAGGCCTCTGTCCAGCATCACAGCTGATTTTTGACGGTAGATTTGGGAAGAAGGCACAGCTGCCCAGCCTCCCAACGCTCACGATTGTTTTTGGGCTGATGAATGAGTCACTGCATTTGAGCTTCAACTAGTTCCAGCGACTATGTGTGTGTTACTATGCAATCGCGCCGAAGTGCGCAGGGGTCCCTTGAGTGAGCTGTCCATCATAGTGGGTAAATGGCGGGAAGACGGTGCACACCGCGTGTGTGTGGGCGGGGCCAAACGGCCGGGGCTTCCATGCGAGTGAACATGCCTCTTGTGTGTATATAAGGTCAGAGACCGATCAGAGCAGCAGCTGAAGATACAGAAGCTCGAGGTCACAGGAACAGCACAGGGATTGCGCTCCTGAAAGTCAAGGATGCAAAGGCCTCTGTCCAGCATCACAGCTGATTTTCGATGGTATATTTGGGAAGAAGGCACACCTGCCCAGCCTCCACGACGCTAACGATTGTTTTTGGGCTGATGAATGAGTCACTGCATTTAAGCTTCAACTACGGCACATGCTTTATTGATATCTGTAAGTGCTTCCTGTTGAGGTTTAATTTTTGTGCCAGGACCATCGTGCCAGAATGGACCCTGCCCTTCATATTTATTCAAGAAGACGCCACCGTTTTGTGCCATACCTCTACTCAACTGGAGTACTTTCTACTGGATAATCAGTAAGTGCTACCTCGTTGGGTAAATGTATAGTGCTTTTACTACACTACAGCTGCCTAAAGTGCCAGAGAGTTGTCTACAGCGACCATGTGCGTGTTACTATGCAATCGCGCCGAAGTGCGCAGGGGTCTCTTGAGTGAGCTGTCCATCATAGTGGGTAAATGGCGGGAAGACGGTGCACACCACGTGTGTGTGGGTGGGGCCAAACGGGCGGGGCTTCCATGCGAGTGAACATGCCTCTTGTGTGTATATAAGGTCAGAGACCGATCAGAGCAGCAGATGAAGATACAGAAGCTCGTGGTCACAGGAACAGCACAGGGATTGCGCTCTTGAAAGTCAAGGATGCAAAGGCCTCTGTCCAGCATCACAGCTGATTTTCGATGGTATATTTGGGAAGAAGGCACATCTGCCCAGCCTCCCAACGCTCACGATTTTTTTTGGGCTGATGAATGAGTCACTGCATTTGAGCTTCAACTAGTTCCAGCGACCAGGTGTGTGTTACTATGCAATCTCGCCGAAGTGCGCAGGGGTCCCTTGAGTGAGCTGTCCATCATAGTGGGTAAATAGCGGGAAGAGGGTGCACACCTCGTGTGTGTGGGCGGGGCCAAACGGGCGGGGCTTCCATGCGAGTGAACATGCCTCTTGTGTGTATATAAGGTCAGAGACCGATCAGAGCAGCAGCTGAAGATACAGAAGCTCGAGGTCACAGGAACAGCACAGGGATTGCGCTCCTGAAAGTCAAGGATGCAAAGGCCTCTGTCCAGCATCACAGCTGATTTTCGATGGTATATTTGGGAAGAAGGCTCACCTGCCCAGCCTCCACGACGCTCACGATTGATTTTGGGCTGATGAATGAGTCACTGAATTTAAGCTTCAACTAGTTCCAGCGACTATGTGTGTGTTACTATGCAATCGCGCCGAAGTGCGCAGGGGTCCCTTGAGTGAGCTGTCCATCATAGTGGGTAAATGGCGGGAAGACGGTGCACACCGCGTGTGTGTGGGCGGGGCCAAACGGGCGGGGCTTCCATGCGAGTGAACATGCCTCTTGTGTGTATATAAGGTCAGAGACCGATCAGAGCAGCAGCTGAAGATACAGAAGCTCGAGGTCACAGGAACAGCACAGGGATTGCGCTCCTGAAAGTCAAGGATGCAAAGGCCTCTGTCCAGCATCACAGCTGATTTTCGATGGTATATTTGGGAAGAAGGCACACCTGCCCAGCCTCCACGACGCTCACGATTGTTTTTGGGCTGATGAATGAGTCACTGCATTTAAGCTTCAACTATGGCACATGCTTTATTGATATCTGTAAGTGCTTCCTGTTGAGGTTTAATTTTTGTGCCAGGACCATCGTGCCAGAATGGACCCTGCCCTTCATATTTATTCAAGAAGACGCCACCGTTTTGTGCCATACCTCTACTCAACTGGAGTACTTTCTACTGGATAATCAGTAAGTGCTACCTCGTTGGGTAAATGTATAGTGCTTTTACTACACTACAGCTGCCTAAAGTGCCAGAGAGTTGTCTACAGCGACCATGTGCGTGTTACTATGCAATCGCGCCGAAGTGCGCAGGGGTCTCTTGAGTGAGCTGTCCATCATAGTGGGTAAATGGCGGGAAAACGGTGCACACCACGTGTGTGTGGGCGGGGCCAAACGGGCGGGGCTTCCATGCGAGTGAACATGCCTCTTGTGTGTATATAAGGTCAGAGACCGATCAGAGCAGCAGATGAAGATACAGAAGCTCGTGGTCACAGGAACAGCACAGGGATTGCGCTCTTGAAAGTCAAGGATGCTAAGGCCTCTGTCCAGCATCACAGCTGATTTTTGACGGTATATTTGGGAAGAAGGCACACCTGCCCAGCCTCCCAACGCTCACGATTGTTTTTGGGCTGATGAATGAGTCACTGCATTTGAGCTTCAACTAGTTCCAGCGACCAGGTGTGTGTTACTATGCAATCTCGCCGAAGTGCGCAGGGGTCCCTTGAGTGAGCTGTCCATCATAGTGGGTAAATAGCGGGAAGAGGGTGCACACCTCGTGTGTGTGGGCGGGGCCAAACGGGCGGGGCTTCCATGCGAGTGAACATGCCTCTTGTGTGTATATAAGGTCAGAGACCGATCAGAGCAGCAGCTGAAGATACAGAAGCTCGAGGTCACAGGAACAGCACAGGGATTGCGCTCGTGAAAGTCAAGGATGCAAATGCCTCTGTCCAGCATCACAGCTGATTTTTGACGGAAGATTTGGGAAGAAGGCACAGCTGCCCAGCCTCCCAACGCTCACGATTGTTTTTGGGCTGATGAATGAGTCACTGCATTTGAGCTTTAACTAGTTCCAGCGACTATGTGTGTGTTACTATGCAATCGCGCCGAAGTGCGCAGGGGTCTCTTGAGTGAGCTGTCCATCATAGTGGGTAATGGCGGGAAGGGGGTGCACACCTCGTGTGTGTGGGCGGGGCCAAACGGGCGGGGCTTCCATGCGAGTGAACATGCCTCTTGTGTGTATATAAGGTCAGAGACCGATCAGAGAAGCAGCTGAAGATACAGAAGCTCGTGGTCACAGGAACAGCACAGGGATTGCGCTCTTGAAAGTCAAGAATGCAAAGGCCTCTGTCCAGCATCACAGCTGATTTTCGATGGTATATTTGGGAAGAAGGCACACCTGCCCAGCCTCCACGACGCTCACGATTGATTTTGGGCTGATGAATGAGTCACTGAATTTAAGCTTCAACTAGTTCCAGCGACTATGTGTGTGTTACTATGCAATCGCGCCGAAGTGCGCAGGGGTCCCTTGAGTGAGCTGTCCATCATAGTGGGTAAATGGCGGGAAGACGGTGCACACCGCGTGTGTGTGGGCGGGGCCAAACGGGCGGGGCTTCCATGCGAGTGAACATGCCTCTTGTGTGTATATAAGGTCAGAGACCGATCAGAGCAGCAGCTGAAGATACAGAAGCTCGAGGTCACAGGAACAGCACAGGGATTGCGCTCCTGAAAGTCAAGGATGCAAAGGCCTCTGTCCAGCATCACAGCTGATTTTCGATGGTATATTTGGGAAGAAGGCACACCTGCCCAGTCTCCACGACGCTCACGATTGTTTTTGGGCTGATGAATGAGTCACTGCATTTAAGCTTCAACTACGGCACATGCTTTATTGATATCTGTAAGTGCTTCCTGTTGAGGTTTAATTTTTGTGCCAGGACCATCGTGCCAGAATGGACCCTGCCCTTCATATTTATTCAAGAAGACGCCACCGTTTTGTGCCATACCTCTACTCAACTGGAGTACTTTCTACTGGATAATCAGTAAGTGCTACCTCGTTGGGTAAATGTATAGTGCTTTTACTACACTACAGCTGCCTAAAGTGCCAGAGAGTTGTCTACAGCGACCATGTGCGTGTTACTATGCAATCGCGCCGAAGTGCGCAGGGGTCTCTTGAGTGAGCTGTCCATCATAGTGGGTAAATGGCGGGAAGACGGTGCACACCACGTGTGTGTGGGTGGGGCCAAACGGGCGGGGCTTCCATGCGAGTGAACATGCCTCTTGTGTGTATATAAGGTCAGAGACCGATCAGAGCAGCAGATGAAGATACAGAAGCTCGTGGTCACAGGAACAGCACAGGGATTGCGCTCTTGAAAGTCAAGGATGCAAAGGCCTCTGTCCAGCATCACAGCTGATTTTCGATGGTATATTTGGGAAGAAGGCACATCTGCCCAGCCTCCCAACGCTCACGATTTTTTTTGGGCTGATGAATGAGTCACTGCATTTGAGCTTCAACTAGTTCCAGCGACCAGGTGTGTGTTACTATGCAATCTCGCCGAAGTGCGCAGGGGTCCCTTGAGTGAGCTGTCCATCATAGTGGGTAAATAGCGGGAAGAGGGTGCACACCTCGTGTGTGTGGGCGGGGCCAAACGGGCGGGGCTTCCATGCGAGTGAACATGCCTCTTGTGTGTATATAAGGTCAGAGACCGATCAGAGCAGCAGCTGAAGATACAGAAGCTCGAGGTCACAGGAACAGCACAGGGATTGCGCTCGTGAAAGTCAAGGATGCAAATGCCTCTGTCCAGCATCACAGCTGATTTTTGACGGTAGATTTGGGAAGAAGGCACAGCTGCCCAGCCTCCCAACGCTCACGATTGTTTTTGGGCTGATGAATGAGTCACTGAATTTAAGCTTCAACTAGTTCCAGCGACTATGTGTGTGTTACTATGCAATCGCGCCGAAGTGCGCAGGGGTCCCTTGAGTGAGCTGTCCATCATAGTGGGTAAATGGCGGGAAGAGGGTGCACACCTCGTGTGTGTGGGCGGGGCCAAACGGGCGGGGCTTCCATGCGAGTGAACATGCCTCTTGTGTGTATATAAGGTCAGAGACCGATCAGAGCAGCAGCTGAAGATACAGAAGCTCGAGGTCACAGGAACAGCACAGGGATTGCGCTCCTGAAAGTCAAGGATGCAAAGGCCTCTGTCCAGCATCACAGCTGATTTTCGATGGTATATTTGGGAAGAAGGCACACCTGCCCAGCCTCCACGACGCTCACGATTATTTAAGCTTCAACTACGGCACATGCTTTATTGATATCTGTAAGTGCTTCCTGTTGAGGTTTAATTTTTGTGCCAGGACCATCGTGCCAGAATGGACCCTGCCCTTCATATTTATTCAAGAAGACGCCACCGTTTTGTGCCATACCTCTACTCAACTGGAGTACTTTCTACTGGATAATCAGTAAGTGCTACCTCGTTGGGTAAATGTATAGTGCTTTTACTACACTACAGCTGCCTAAAGTGCCAGCGAGTTGTCTACAGCGACCATGTGCGTGTTACTATGCAATCGCGCCGAAGTGCGCAGGGGTCTCTTGAGTGAGCTGTCCATCATAGTGGGTAAATGGCGGGAAGACGGTGCACACCACGTGTGTGTGGGTGGGGCCAAACGGGCGGGGCTTCCATGCGAGTGAACATGCCTCTTGTGTGTATATAAGGTCAGAGACCGATCAGAGCAGCAGATGAAGATACAGAAGCTCGTGGTCACAGGAACAGCACAGGGATTGCGCTCTTGAAAGTCAAGGATGCAAAGGCCTCTGTCCAGCATCACAGCTGATTTTCGATGGTATATTTGGGAAGAAGGCACATCTGCCCAGCCTCTCAACGCTCACGATTTTTTTTGGGCTGATGAATGAGTCACTGCATTTGAGCTTCAACTAGTTCCAGCGACCAGGTGTGTGTTACTATGCAATCTCGCCGAAGTGCGCAGGGGTCCCTTGAGTGAGCTGTCCATCATAGTGGGTAAATAGCGGGAAGAGGGTGCACACCTCGTGTGTGTGGGCGGGGCCAAACGGGCGGGGCTTCCATGCGAGTGAACATGCCTCTTGTGTGTATATAAGGTCAAAAACCGATCAGAGCAGCAGCTGAAGATACAGAAGCTCGAGGTCACAGGAACAGCACAGGGATTGCGCTCGTGAAAGTCAAGGATGCAAATGCCTCTGTCCAGCATCACAGCTGATTTTTGACGGTAGATTTGGGAAGAAGGCACAGCTGCCCAGCCTCCCAACGCTCACGATTGTTTTTGGGCTGATGAATGAGTCACTGCATTTGAGCTTCAACTAGTTCCAGCGACTATGTGTGTGTTACTATGCAATCGCGCCGAAGTGCGCAGGGGTCTCTTGAGTGAGCTGTCCATCATAGTGGGTAATGGCGGGAAGGGGGTGCACACCTCGTGTGTGTGGGCGGGGCCAAACGGGCGGGGCTTCCATGCGAGTGAACATGCCTCTTGTGTGTATATAAGGTCAGAGACCGATCAGAGCAGCAGCTGAAGATACAGAAGCTCGAGGTCACAGGAACAGCACAGGGATTGCGCTCCTGAAAGTCAAGGATGCAAAGGCCTCTGTCCAGCATCACAGCTGATTTTCGATGGTATATTTGGGAAGAAGGCACACCTGCCCAGCCTCCACGACGCTCACGATTGTTTTTGGGCTGATGAATGAGTCACTGCATTTAAGCTTCAACTACGGCACATGCTTTATTGATATCTGTAAGTGCTTCCTGTTGAGGTTTAATTTTTGTGCCAGGACCATCGTGCCAGAATGGACCCTGCCCTTCATATTTATTCAAGAAGACGCCACCGTTTTGTGCCATACCTCTACTCAACTGGAGTACTTTCTACTGGATAATCAGTAAGTGCTACCTCTTTGGGTAAATGTATAGTGCTTTTACTACACTACAGCTGCCTAAAGTGCCAGAGAGTTGTCTACAGCGACCAGGTGTGTGTTACAATGCATTCGCGCCGAAGGGCGCAGGGGTCCCTTGAGTGAGCTGTCCATCATAGTGGGTAAATGGCGGGAAGACGGTGCACACCGCGTGTGTGTGGGCGGGGCCAAACGGGCGGGGCTTCCATGCGAGTGAACATTCCTTTTGTGTGTATATAAGGTCAGAGACCGATCAGAGCAGCAGCTGAAGATACAGAAGCTCGAGGTCACAGGAACAGCACAGGGATTGCGCTCCTGAAAGTCAAGGATGCAAAGGCCTCTGTCCAGCATCACAGCTGATTTTTGACAGTAGATTTGGGAAGAAGGCACACCTGCCCAGCCTCCCAACGCTCACGATTGTTTTTGGGCTGATGAATGAGTCACTGCATTTGAGCTTCAACTAGTTCCAGCGACCAGGTGTGTGTTACTATGCAATCGCGCCGAAGTGCGCAGGGGTCTCTTGAGTGAGCTGTCCATCATAGTGGGTAATGGCGGGAAGACGGTGCACACCACGTGTGTGTGGGCGGGGCCAAACGGGCGGGGCTTCCATGCGAGTGAACATGCCTCTTGTGTGTATATAAGGTCAGAGACCGATCAGAGCAGCAGATGAAGATACTGGATAATCAGTAAGTGCTACCTCGTTGGGTAAATGTATAGTGCTTTTACTACACTACAGCTGCCTAAAGTGCCAGAGAGTTGTCTACAGCGACCAGGTGTGTGTTACAATGCATTCGCGCCGAAGGGCGCAGGGGTCCCTTGAGTGAGCTGTCCATCATAGTGGGTAAATGGCGGGAAGACGGTGCACACCGCGTGTGTGTGGGCGGGGCCAAACGGGCGGGGCTTCCATGCGAGTGAACATGCCTCTTGTGTGTATATAAGGTCAGAGACCGATCAGAGCAGCAGCTGAAGATACAGAAGCTCGAGGTCACAGGAACAGCACAGGGATTGCGCTCCTGAAAGTCAAGGATGCAAAGGCCTCTGTCCAGCATCACAGCTGATTTTTTGACAGTAGATTTGGGAAGAAGGCACACCTGCCCAGCCTCCCAACGCTCACGATTGTTTTTGGGCTGATGAATGAGTCACTGCATTTGAGCTTCAACTAGTTCCAGCGACCAGGTGTGTGTTACTATGCAATCTCCCCGAAGTGCGCAGGGGTCCCTTGAGTGAGCTGTCCATCATAGTGGGTAAATGGCGGGAAGACGGTGCACACCACATGTGTGTGGGCGGGGCCAAACGGGCGGCGCTTGCATGCGAGTGAACATGCCTCTTGTGTGTATGTAAGGTCAGAGACCGATCAGAGCAGCAGCTGAAGATACAGAAGCTCGTGGTCACAGGAACAGCACAGGGATTGCGCTCTTGAAAGTCAAGGATGCAAAGGCCTCTGTCTAGCATCACAGCTGATTTTTGACGGTAGATTTGGGAAGAAGGCACAGCTGCCCAGCCTCCCAACGCTCACGATTGTTTTTGGGCTGATGAATGAGTCACTGCATTTGAGCTTCAACTAGTTCCAGCGACTATGTGTGTGTTACTATGCAATCGCGCCGAAGTGCGCAGGGGTCCCTTGAGTGAGCTGTCCATCATAGTGGGTAAATGGCGGGAAGACGGTGCACACCGCGTGTGTGTGGGCGGGGCCAAACGGGCGGGGCTTCCATGCGAGTGAACATGCCTCTTGTGTGTATATAAGGTCAGAGACCGATCAGAGCAGCAGCTGAAGATACAGAAGCTCGAGGTCACAGGAACAGCACAGGGATTGCGCTCCTGAAAGTCAAGGATGCAAAGGCCTCTGTCCAGCATCACAGCTGATTTTCGATGGTATATTTGGGAAGAAGGCACACCTGCCCAGCCTCCACGACGCTCACGATTGTTTTTGGGCTGATGAATGAGTCACTGCATTTAAGCTTCAACTACGGCACATGCTTTATTGATATCTGTAAGTGCTTCCTGTTGAGGTTTAATTTTTGTGCCAGGACCATCGTGCCAGAATGGACCCTGCCCTTCATATTTATTCAAGAAGACGCCACCGTTTTGTGCCATACCTCTACTCAACTGGAGTACTTTCTACTGGATAATCAGTAAGTGCTACCTCGTTGGGTAAATGTATAGTGCTTTTACTACACTACAGCTGCCTAAAGTGCCAGAGAGTTGTCTACAGCGACCATGTGCGTGTTACTATGCAATCGCGCCGAAGTGCGCAGGGGTCTCTTGAGTGAGCTGTCCATCATAGTGGGTAAATGGCGGGAAGACGGTGCACACCACGTGTGTGTGGGTGGGGCCAAACGGGCGGGGCTTCCATGCGAGTGAACATGCCTCTTGTGTGTATATAAGGTCAGAGACCGATCAGAGCAGCAGATGAAGATACAGAAGCTCGTGGTCACAGGAACAGCACAGGGATTGCGCTCTTGAAAGTCAAGGATGCAAAGGCCTCTGTCCAGCATCACAGCTGATTTTCGATGGTATATTTGGGAAGAAGGCACATCTGCCCAGCCTCCCAACGCTCACGATTTTTTTTGGGCTGATGAATGAGTCACTGCATTTGAGCTTCAACTAGTTCCAGCGACCAGGTGTGTGTTACTATGCAATCTCGCCGAAGTGCGCAGGGGTCCCTTGAGTGAGCTGTCCATCATAGTGGGTAAATAGCGGGAAGAGGGTGCACACCTCGTGTGTGTGGGCGGGGCCAAACGGGCGGGGCTTCCATGCGAGTGAACATGCCTCTTGTGTGTATATAAGGTCAGAGACCGATCAGAGCAGCAGCTGAAGATACAGAAGCTCGAGGTCACAGGAACAGCACAGGGATTGCGCTCGTGAAAGTCAAGGATGCAAATGCCTCTGTCCAGCATCACAGCTGATTTTTGACGGAAGATTTGGGAAGAAGGCACAGCTGCCCAGCCTCCCAACGCTCACGATTGTTTTTGGGCTGATGAATGAGTCACTGCATTTGAGCTTTAACTAGTTCCAGCGACTATGTGTGTGTTACTATGCAATCGCGCCGAAGTGCGCAGGGGTCTCTTGAGTGAGCTGTCCATCATAGTGGGTAATGGCGGGAAGGGGGTGCACACCTCGTGTGTGTGGGCGGGGCCAAACGGGCGGGGCTTCCATGCGAGTGAACATGCCTCTTGTGTGTATATAAGGTCAGAGACCGATCAGAGCAGCAGCTGAAGATACAGAAGCTCGTGGTCACAGGAACAGCACAGGGATTGCGCTCTTGAAAGTCAAGAATGCAAAGGCCTCTGTCCAGCATCACAGCTGATTTTCGATGGTATATTTGGGAAGAAGGCACACCTGCCCAGCCTCCACGACGCTCACGATTGATTTTGGGCTGATGAATGAGTCACTGAATTTAAGCTTCAACTAGTTCCAGCGACTATGTGTGTGTTACTATGCAATCGCGCCGAAGTGCGCAGGGGTCCCTTGAGTGAGCTGTCCATCATAGTGGGTAAATGGCGGGAAGACGGTGCACACCGCGTGTGTGTGGGCGGGGCCAAACGGGCGGGGCTTCCATGCGAGTGAACATGCCTCTTGTGTGTATATAAGGTCAGAGACCGATCAGAGCAGCAGCTGAAGATACAGAAGCTCGAGGTCACAGGAACAGCACAGGGATTGCGCTCCTGAAAGTCAAGGATGCAAAGGCCTCTGTCCAGCATCACAGCTGATTTTCGATGGTATATTTGGGAAGAAGGCACACCTGCCCAGTCTCCACGACGCTCACGATTGTTTTTGGGCTGATGAATGAGTCACTGCATTTAAGCTTCAACTACGGCACATGCTTTATTGATATCTGTAAGTGCTTCCTGTTGAGGTTTAATTTTTGTGCCAGGACCATCGTGCCAGAATGGACCCTGCCCTTCATATTTATTCAAGAAGACGCCACCGTTTTGTGCCATACCTCTACTCAACTGGAGTACTTTCTACTGGATAATCAGTAAGTGCTACCTCGTTGGGTAAATGTATAGTGCTTTTACTACACTACAGCTGCCTAAAGTGCCAGAGAGTTGTCTACAGCGACCATGTGCGTGTTACTATGCAATCGCGCCGAAGTGCGCAGGGGTCTCTTGAGTGAGCTGTCCATCATAGTGGGTAAATGGCGGGAAGACGGTGCACACCACGTGTGTGTGGGTGGGGCCAAACGGGCGGGGCTTCCATGCGAGTGAACATGCCTCTTGTGTGTATATAAGGTCAGAGACCGATCAGAGCAGCAGATGAAGATACAGAAGCTCGTGGTCACAGGAACAGCACAGGGATTGCGCTCTTGAAAGTCAAGGATGCAAAGGCCTCTGTCCAGCATCACAGCTGATTTTCGATGGTATATTTGGGAAGAAGGCACATCTGCCCAGCCTCCCAACGCTCACGATTTTTTTTGGGCTGATGAATGAGTCACTGCATTTGAGCTTCAACTAGTTCCAGCGACCAGGTGTGTGTTACTATGCAATCTCGCCGAAGTGCGCAGGGGTCCCTTGAGTGAGCTGTCCATCATAGTGGGTAAATAGCGGGAAGAGGGTGCACACCTCGTGTGTGTGGGCGGGGCCAAACGGGCGGGGCTTCCATGCGAGTGAACATGCCTCTTGTGTGTATATAAGGTCAGAGACCGATCAGAGCAGCAGCTGAAGATACAGAAGCTCGAGGTCACAGGAACAGCACAGGGATTGCGCTCGTGAAAGTCAAGGATGCAAATGCCTCTGTCCAGCATCACAGCTGATTTTTGACGGTAGATTTGGGAAGAAGGCACAGCTGCCCAGCCTCCCAACGCTCACGATTGTTTTTGGGCTGATGAATGAGTCACTGCATTTGAGCTTCAACTAGTTCCAGCGACTATGTGTGTGTTACTATGCAATCGCGCCGAAGTGCGCAGGGGTCTCTTGAGTGAGCTGTCCATCATAGTGGGTAATGGCGGGAAGGGGGTGCACACCGCGTGTGTGTGGGCGGGGCCAAACGGGCGGGGCTTCCATGCGAGTGAACATGCCTCTTGTGTGTATATAAGGTCAGAGACCGATCAGAGCAGCAGCTGAAGATACAGAAGCTCGTGGTCACAGGAACAGCACAGGGATTGCGCTCTTGAAAGTCAAGGATGCAAAGGCCTCTGTCCAGCATCACAGCTGATTTTTGACGGTAGATTTGGGAAGAAGGCACAGCTGCCCAGCCTCCCAACGCTCACGATTGTTTTTGGGCTGATGAATGAGTCACTGCATTTGAGCTTCAACTAGTTCCAGCGACTATGTGTGTGTTACTATGCAATCGCGCCGAAGTGCGCAGGGGTCCCTTGAGTGAGCTGTCCATCATAGTGGGTAAATGGCGGGAAGACGGTGCACACCGCGTGTGTGTGGGCGGGGCCAAACGGCCGGGGCTTCCATGCGAGTGAACATGCCTCTTGTGTGTATATAAGGTCAGAGACCGATCAGAGCAGCAGCTGAAGATACAGAAGCTCGAGGTCACAGGAACAGCACAGGGATTGCGCTCCTGAAAGTCAAGGATGCAAAGGCCTCTGTCCAGCATCACAGCTGATTTTCGATGGTATATTTGGGAAGAAGGCACACCTGCCCAGCCTCCACGACGCTAACGATTGTTTTTGGGCTGATGAATGAGTCACTGCATTTAAGCTTCAACTACGGCACATGCTTTATTGATATCTGTAAGTGCTTCCTGTTGAGGTTTAATTTTTGTGCCAGGACCATCGTGCCAGAATGGACCCTGCCCTTCATATTTATTCAAGAAGACGCCACCGTTTTGTGCCATACCTCTACTCAACTGGAGTACTTTCTACTGGATAATCAGTAAGTGCTACCTCGTTGGGTAAATGTATAGTGCTTTTACTACACTACAGCTGCCTAAAGTGCCAGAGAGTTGTCTACAGCGACCATGTGCGTGTTACTATGCAATCGCGCCGAAGTGCGCAGGGGTCTCTTGAGTGAGCTGTCCATCATAGTGGGTAAATGGCGGGAAGACGGTGCACACCACGTGTGTGTGGGTGGGGCCAAACGGGCGGGGCTTCCATGCGAGTGAACATGCCTCTTGTGTGTATATAAGGTCAGAGACCGATCAGAGCAGCAGATGAAGATACAGAAGCTCGTGGTCACAGGAACAGCACAGGGATTGCGCTCTTGAAAGTCAAGGATGCAAAGGCCTCTGTCCAGCATCACAGCTGATTTTCGATGGTATATTTGGGAAGAAGGCACATCTGCCCAGCCTCCCAACGCTCACGATTTTTTTTGGGCTGATGAATGAGTCACTGCATTTGAGCTTCAACTAGTTCCAGCGACCAGGTGTGTGTTACTATGCAATCTCGCCGAAGTGCGCAGGGGTCCCTTGAGTGAGCTGTCCATCATAGTGGGTAAATAGCGGGAAGAGGGTGCACACCTCGTGTGTGTGGGCGGGGCCAAACGGGCGGGGCTTCCATGCGAGTGAACATGCCTCTTGTGTGTATATGAGGTCAGAGACCGATCAGAGCAGCAGCTGAAGATACAGAAGCTCGAGGTCACAGGAACAGCACAGGGATTGCGCTCCTGAAAGTCAAGGATGCAAAGGCCTCTGTCCAGCATCACAGCTGATTTTCGATGGTATATTTGGGAAGAAGGCTCACCTGCCCAGCCTCCACGACGCTCACGATTGATTTTGGGCTGATGAATGAGTCACTGAATTTAAGCTTCAACTAGTTCCAGCGACTATGTGTGTGTTACTATGCAATCGCGCCGAAGTGCGCAGGGGTCCCTTGAGTGAGCTGTCCATCATAGTGGGTAAATGGCGGGAAGACGGTGCACACCGCGTGTGTGTGGGCGGGGCCAAACGGGCGGGGCTTCCATGCGAGTGAACATGCCTCTTGTGTGTATATAAGGTCAGAGACCGATCAGAGCAGCAGCTGAAGATACAGAAGCTCGAGGTCACAGGAACAGCACAGGGATTGCGCTCCTGAAAGTCAAGGATGCAAAGGCCTCTGTCCAGCATCACAGCTGATTTTCGATGGTATATTTGGGAAGAAGGCACACCTGCCCAGCCTCCACGACGCTCACGATTGTTTTTGGGCTGATGAATGAGTCACTGCATTTAAGCTTCAACTATGGCACATGCTTTATTGATATCTGTAAGTGCTTCCTGTTGAGGTTTAATTTTTGTGCCAGGACCATCGTGCCAGAATGGACCCTGCCCTTCATATTTATTCAAGAAGACGCCACCGTTTTGTGCCATACCTCTACTCAACTGGAGTACTTTCTACTGGATAATCAGTAAGTGCTACCTCGTTGGGTAAATGTATAGTGCTTTTACTACACTACAGCTGCCTAAAGTGCCAGAGAGTTGTCTACAGCGACCATGTGCGTGTTACTATGCAATCGCGCCGAAGTGCGCAGGGGTCTCTTGAGTGAGCTGTCCATCATAGTGGGTAAATGGCGGGAAAACGGTGCACACCACGTGTGTGTGGGCGGGGCCAAACGGGCGGGGCTTCCATGCGAGTGAACATGCCTCTTGTGTGTATATAAGGTCAGAGACCGATCAGAGCAGCAGATGAAGATACAGAAGCTCGTGGTCACAGGAACAGCACAGGGATTGCGCTCTTGAAAGTCAAGGATGCTAAGGCCTCTGTCCAGCATCACAGCTGATTTTTGACGGTATATTTGGGAAGAAGGCACACCTGCCCAGCCTCCCAACGCTCACGATTGTTTTTGGGCTGATGAATGAGTCACTGCATTTGAGCTTCAACTAGTTCCAGCGACCAGGTGTGTGTTACTATGCAATCTCGCCGAAGTGCGCAGGGGTCCCTTGAGTGAGCTGTCCATCATAGTGGGTAAATAGCGGGAAGAGGGTGCACACCTCGTGTGTGTGGGCGGGGCCAAACGGGCGGGGCTTCCATGCGAGTGAACATGCCTCTTGTGTGTATATAAGGTCAGAGACCGATCAGAGCAGCAGCTGAAGATACAGAAGCTCGAGGTCACAGGAACAGCACAGGGATTGCGCTCGTGAAAGTCAAGGATGCAAATGCCTCTGTCCAGCATCACAGCTGATTTTTGACGGAAGATTTGGGAAGAAGGCACAGCTGCCCAGCCTCCCAACGCTCACGATTGTTTTTGGGCTGATGAATGAGTCACTGCATTTGAGCTTTAACTAGTTCCAGCGACTATGTGTGTGTTACTATGCAATCGCGCCGAAGTGCGCAGGGGTCTCTTGAGTGAGCTGTCCATCATAGTGGGTAATGGCGGGAAGGGGGTGCACACCTCGTGTGTGTGGGCGGGGCCAAACGGGCGGGGCTTCCATGCGAGTGAACATGCCTCTTGTGTGTATATAAGGTCAGAGACCGATCAGAGCAGCAGCTGAAGATACAGAAGCTCGTGGTCACAGGAACAGCACAGGGATTGCGCTCTTGAAAGTCAAGAATGCAAAGGCCTCTGTCCAGCATCACAGCTGATTTTCGATGGTATATTTGGGAAGAAGGCACACCTGCCCAGCCTCCACGACGCTCACGATTGATTTTGGGCTGATGAATGAGTCACTGAATTTAAGCTTCAACTAGTTCCAGCGACTATGTGTGTGTTACTATGCAATCGCGCCGAAGTGCGCAGGGGTCCCTTGAGTGAGCTGTCCATCATAGTGGGTAAATGGCGGGAAGACGGTGCACACCGCGTGTGTGTGGGCGGGGCCAAACGGGCGGGGCTTCCATGCGAGTGAACATGCCTCTTGTGTGTATATAAGGTCAGAGACCGATCAGAGCAGCAGCTGAAGATACAGAAGCTCGAGGTCACAGGAACAGCACAGGGATTGCGCTCCTGAAAGTCAAGGATGCAAAGGCCTCTGTCCAGCATCACAGCTGATTTTCGATGGTATATTTGGGAAGAAGGCACACCTGCCCAGTCTCCACGACGCTCACGATTGTTTTTGGGCTGATGAATGAGTCACTGCATTTAAGCTTCAACTACGGCACATGCTTTATTGATATCTGTAAGTGCTTCCTGTTGAGGTTTAATTTTTGTGCCAGGACCATCGTGCCAGAATGGACCCTGCCCTTCATATTTATTCAAGAAGACGCCACCGTTTTGTGCCATACCTCTACTCAACTGGAGTACTTTCTACTGGATAATCAGTAAGTGCTACCTCGTTGGGTAAATGTATAGTGCTTTTACTACACTACAGCTGCCTAAAGTGCCAGAGAGTTGTCTACAGCGACCATGTGCGTGTTACTATGCAATCGCGCCGAAGTGCGCAGGGGTCTCTTGAGTGAGCTGTCCATCATAGTGGGTAAATGGCGGGAAGACGGTGCACACCACGTGTGTGTGGGTGGGGCCAAACGGGCGGGGCTTCCATGCGAGTGAACATGCCTCTTGTGTGTATATAAGGTCAGAGACCGATCAGAGCAGCAGATGAAGATACAGAAGCTCGTGGTCACAGGAACAGCACAGGGATTGCGCTCTTGAAAGTCAAGGATGCAAAGGCCTCTGTCCAGCATCACAGCTGATTTTCGATGGTATATTTGGGAAGAAGGCACATCTGCCCAGCCTCCCAACGCTCACGATTTTTTTTGGGCTGATGAATGAGTCACTGCATTTGAGCTTCAACTAGTTCCAGCGACCAGGTGTGTGTTACTATGCAATCTCGCCGAAGTGCGCAGGGGTCCCTTGAGTGAGCTGTCCATCATAGTGGGTAAATAGCGGGAAGAGGGTGCACACCTCGTGTGTGTGGGCGGGGCCAAACGGGCGGGGCTTCCATGCGAGTGAACATGCCTCTTGTGTGTATATAAGGTCAGAGACCGATCAGAGCAGCAGCTGAAGATACAGAAGCTCGAGGTCACAGGAACAGCACAGGGATTGCGCTCGTGAAAGTCAAGGATGCAAATGCCTCTGTCCAGCATCACAGCTGATTTTTGACGGTAGATTTGGGAAGAAGGCACAGCTGCCCAGCCTCCCAACGCTCACGATTGTTTTTGGGCTGATGAATGAGTCACTGCATTTGAGCTTCAACTAGTTCCAGCGACTATGTGTGTGTTACTATGCAATCGCGCCGAAGTGCGCAGGGGTCTCTTGAGTGAGCTGTCCATCATAGTGGGTAATGGCGGGAAGGGGGTGCACACCGCGTGTGTGTGGGCGGGGCCAAACGGGCGGGGCTTCCATGCGAGTGAACATGCCTCTTGTGTGTATATAAGGTCAGAGACCGATCAGAGCAGCAGCTGAAGATACAGAAGCTCGTGGTCACAGGAACAGCACAGGGATTGCGCTCGTGAAAGTCAAGGATGCAAATGCCTCTGTCCAGCATCACAGCTGATTTTTGACGGTAGATTTGGGAAGAAGGCACAGCTGCCCAGCCTCCCAACGCTCACGATTGTTTTTGGGCTGATGAATGAGTCACTGCATTTGAGCTTCAACTAGTTCCAGCGACTATGTGTGTGTTACTATGCAATCGCGCCGAAGTGCGCAGGGGTCTCTTGAGTGAGCTGTCCATCATAGTGGGTAATGGCGGGAAGGGGGTGCACACCGCGTGTGTGTGGGCGGGGCCAAACGGGCGGGGCTTCCATGCGAGTGAACATGCCTCTTGTGTGTATATAAGGTCAGAGACCGATCAGAGCAGCAGCTGAAGATACAGAAGCTCGTGGTCACAGGAACAGCACAGGGATTGCGCTCTTGAAAGTCAAGAATGCAAAGGCCTCTGTCCAGCATCACAGCTGATTTTCGATGGTATATTTGGGAAGAAGGCACACCTGCCCAGCCTCCACGACGCTCACGATTGATTTTGGGCTGATGAATGAGTCACTGAATTTAAGCTTCAACTAGTTCCAGCGACTATGTGTGTGTTACTATGCAATCGCGCCGAAGTGCGCAGGGGTCCCTTGAGTGAGCTGTCCATCATAGTGGGTAAATGGCGGGAAGACGGTGCACACCGCGTGTGTGTGGGCGGGGCCAAACGGGCGGGGCTTCCATGCGAGTGAACATGCCTCTTGTGTGTATATAAGGTCAGAGACCGATCAGAGCAGCAGCTGAAGATACAGAAGCTCGAGGTCACAGGAACAGCACAGGGATTGCGCTCCTGAAAGTCAAGGATGCAAAGGCCTCTGTCCAGCATCACAGCTGATTTTCGATGGTATATTTGGGAAGAAGGCACACCTGCCCAGTCTCCACGACGCTCACGATTGTTTTTGGGCTGATGAATGAGTCACTGCATTTAAGCTTCAACTACGGCACATGCTTTATTGATATCTGTAAGTGCTTCCTGTTGAGGTTTAATTTTTGTGCCAGGACCATCGTGCCAGAATGGACCCTGCCCTTCATATTTATTCAAGAAGACGCCACCGTTTTGTGCCATACCTCTACTCAACTGGAGTACTTTCTACTGGATAATCAGTAAGTGCTACCTCGTTGGGTAAATGTATAGTGCTTTTACTACACTACAGCTGCCTAAAGTGCCAGAGAGTTGTCTACAGCGACCATGTGCGTGTTACTATGCAATCGCGCCGAAGTGCGCAGGGGTCTCTTGAGTGAGCTGTCCATCATAGTGGGTAAATGGCGGGAAGACGGTGCACACCACGTGTGTGTGGGTGGGGCCAAACGGGCGGGGCTTCCATGCGAGTGAACATGCCTCTTGTGTGTATATAAGGTCAGAGACCGATCAGAGCAGCAGATGAAGATACAGAAGCTCGTGGTCACAGGAACAGCACAGGGATTGCGCTCTTGAAAGTCAAGGATGCAAAGGCCTCTGTCCAGCATCACAGCTGATTTTCGATGGTATATTTGGGAAGAAGGCACATCTGCCCAGCCTCCCAACGCTCACGATTTTTTTTGGGCTGATGAATGAGTCACTGCATTTGAGCTTCAACTAGTTCCAGCGACCAGGTGTGTGTTACTATGCAATCTCGCCGAAGTGCGCAGGGGTCCCTTGAGTGAGCTGTCCATCATAGTGGGTAAATAGCGGGAAGAGGGTGCACACCTCGTGTGTGTGGGCGGGGCCAAACGGGCGGGGCTTCCATGCGAGTGAACATGCCTCTTGTGTGTATATAAGGTCAGAGACCGATCAGAGCAGCAGCTGAAGATACAGAAGCTCGAGGTCACAGGAACAGCACAGGGATTGCGCTCGTGAAAGTCAAGGATGCAAATGCCTCTGTCCAGCATCACAGCTGATTTTTGACGGTAGATTTGGGAAGAAGGCACAGCTGCCCAGCCTCCCAACGCTCACGATTGTTTTTGGGCTGATGAATGAGTCACTGCATTTGAGCTTCAACTAGTTCCAGCGACTATGTGTGTGTTACTATGCAATCGCGCCGAAGTGCGCAGGGGTCTCTTGAGTGAGCTGTCCATCATAGTGGGTAATGGCGGGAAGGGGGTGCACACCGCGTGTGTGTGGGCGGGGCCAAACGGGCGGGGCTTCCATGCGAGTGAACATGCCTCTTGTGTGTATATAAGGTCAGAGACCGATCAGAGCAGCAGCTGAAGATACAGAAGCTCGTGGTCACAGGAACAGCACAGGGATTGCGCTCTTGAAAGTCAAGAATGCAAAGGCCTCTGTCCAGCATCACAGCTGATTTTCGATGGTATATTTGGGAAGAAGGCACACCTGCCCAGCCTCCACGACGCTCACGATTGATTTTGGGCTGATGAATGAGTCACTGAATTTAAGCTTCAACTAGTTCCAGCGACTATGTGTGTGTTACTATGCAATCGCGCCGAAGTGCGCAGGGGTCCCTTGAGTGAGCTGTCCATCATAGTGGGTAAATGGCGGGAAGACGGTGCACACCGCGTGTGTGTGGGCGGGGCCAAACGGGCGGGGCTTCCATGCGAGTGAACATGCCTCTTGTGTGTATATAAGGTCAGAGACCGATCAGAGCAGCAGCTGAAGATACAGAAGCTCGAGGTCACAGGAACAGCACAGGGATTGCGCTCCTGAAAGTCAAGGATGCAAAGGCCTCTGTCCAGCATCACAGCTGATTTTCGATGGTATATTTGGGAAGAAGGCACACCTGCCCAGTCTCCACGACGCTCACGATTGTTTTTGGGCTGATGAATGAGTCACTGCATTTAAGCTTCAACTACGGCACATGCTTTATTGATATCTGTAAGTGCTTCCTGTTGAGGTTTAATTTTTGTGCCAGGACCATCGTGCCAGAATGGACCCTGCCCTTCATATTTATTCAAGAAGACGCCACCGTTTTGTGCCATACCTCTACTCAACTGGAGTACTTTCTACTGGATAATCAGTAAGTGCTACCTCGTTGGGTAAATGTATAGTGCTTTTACTACACTACAGCTGCCTAAAGTGCCAGAGAGTTGTCTACAGCGACCATGTGCGTGTTACTATGCAATCGCGCCGAAGTGCGCAGGGGTCTCTTGAGTGAGCTGTCCATCATAGTGGGTAAATGGCGGGAAGACGGTGCACACCACGTGTGTGTGGGTGGGGCCAAACGGGCGGGGCTTCCATGCGAGTGAACATGCCTCTTGTGTGTATATAAGGTCAGAGACCGATCAGAGCAGCAGATGAAGATACAGAAGCTCGTGGTCACAGGAACAGCACAGGGATTGCGCTCTTGAAAGTCAAGGATGCAAAGGCCTCTGTCCAGCATCACAGCTGATTTTCGATGGTATATTTGGGAAGAAGGCACATCTGCCCAGCCTCCCAACGCTCACGATTTTTTTTGGGCTGATGAATGAGTCACTGCATTTGAGCTTCAACTAGTTCCAGCGACCAGGTGTGTGTTACTATGCAATCTCGCCGAAGTGCGCAGGGGTCCCTTGAGTGAGCTGTCCATCATAGTGGGTAAATAGCGGGAAGAGGGTGCACACCTCGTGTGTGTGGGCGGGGCCAAACGGGCGGGGCTTCCATGCGAGTGAACATGCCTCTTGTGTGTATATAAGGTCAGAGACCGATCAGAGCAGCAGCTGAAGATACAGAAGCTCGAGGTCACAGGAACAGCACAGGGATTGCGCTCGTGAAAGTCAAGGATGCAAATGCCTCTGTCCAGCATCACAGCTGATTTTTGACGGTAGATTTGGGAAGAAGGCACAGCTGCCCAGCCTCCCAACGCTCACGATTGTTTTTGGGCTGATGAATGAGTCACTGCATTTGAGCTTCAACTAGTTCCAGCGACTATGTGTGTGTTACTATGCAATCGCGCCGAAGTGCGCAGGGGTCTCTTGAGTGAGCTGTCCATCATAGTGGGTAATGGCGGGAAGGGGGTGCACACCGCGTGTGTGTGGGCGGGGCCAAACGGGCGGGGCTTCCATGCGAGTGAACATGCCTCTTGTGTGTATATAAGGTCAGAGACCGATCAGAGCAGCAGCTGAAGATACAGAAGCTCGTGGTCACAGGAACAGCACAGGGATTGCGCTCTTGAAAGTCAAGGATGCAAAGGCCTCTGTCCAGCATCACAGCTGATTTTTGACGGTAGATTTGGGAAGAAGGCACAGCTGCCCAGCCTCCCAACGCTCACGATTGTTTTTGGGCTGATGAATGAGTCACTGCATTTGAGCTTCAACTAGTTCCAGCGACTATGTGTGTGTTACTATGCAATCGCGCCGAAGTGCGCAGGGGTCCCTTGAGTGAGCTGTCCATCATAGTGGGTAAATGGCGGGAAGACGGTGCACACCGCGTGTGTGTGGGCGGGGCCAAACGGCCGGGGCTTCCATGCGAGTGAACATGCCTCTTGTGTGTATATAAGGTCAGAGACCGATCAGAGCAGCAGCTGAAGATACAGAAGCTCGAGGTCACAGGAACAGCACAGGGATTGCGCTCCTGAAAGTCAAGGATGCAAAGGCCTCTGTCCAGCATCACAGCTGATTTTCGATGGTATATTTGGGAAGAAGGCACACCTGCCCAGCCTCCACGACGCTAACGATTGTTTTTGGGCTGATGAATGAGTCACTGCATTTAAGCTTCAACTACGGCACATGCTTTATTGATATCTGTAAGTGCTTCCTGTTGAGGTTTAATTTTTGTGCCAGGACCATCGTGCCAGAATGGACCCTGCCCTTCATATTTATTCAAGAAGACGCCACCGTTTTGTGCCATACCTCTACTCAACTGGAGTACTTTCTACTGGATAATCAGTAAGTGCTACCTCGTTGGGTAAATGTATAGTGCTTTTACTACACTACAGCTGCCTAAAGTGCCAGAGAGTTGTCTACAGCGACCATGTGCGTGTTACTATGCAATCGCGCCGAAGTGCGCAGGGGTCTCTTGAGTGAGCTGTCCATCATAGTGGGTAAATGGCGGGAAGACGGTGCACACCACGTGTGTGTGGGTGGGGCCAAACGGGCGGGGCTTCCATGCGAGTGAACATGCCTCTTGTGTGTATATAAGGTCAGAGACCGATCAGAGCAGCAGATGAAGATACAGAAGCTCGTGGTCACAGGAACAGCACAGGGATTGCGCTCTTGAAAGTCAAGGATGCAAAGGCCTCTGTCCAGCATCACAGCTGATTTTCGATGGTATATTTGGGAAGAAGGCACATCTGCCCAGCCTCCCAACGCTCACGATTTTTTTTGGGCTGATGAATGAGTCACTGCATTTGAGCTTCAACTAGTTCCAGCGACCAGGTGTGTGTTACTATGCAATCTCGCCGAAGTGCGCAGGGGTCCCTTGAGTGAGCTGTCCATCATAGTGGGTAAATAGCGGGAAGAGGGTGCACACCTCGTGTGTGTGGGCGGGGCCAAACGGGCGGGGCTTCCATGCGAGTGAACATGCCTCTTGTGTGTATATAAGGTCAGAGACCGATCAGAGCAGCAGCTGAAGATACAGAAGCTCGAGGTCACAGGAACAGCACAGGGATTGCGCTCGTGAAAGTCAAGGATGCAAATGCCTCTGTCCAGCATCACAGCTGATTTTTGACGGTAGATTTGGGAAGAAGGCACAGCTGCCCAGCCTCCCAACGCTCACGATTGTTTTTGGGCTGATGAATGAGTCACTGCATTTGAGCTTCAACTAGTTCCAGCGACTATGTGTGTGTTACTATGCAATCGCGCCGAAGTGCGCAGGGGTCTCTTGAGTGAGCTGTCCATCATAGTGGGTAATGGCGGGAAGGGGGTGCACACCGCGTGTGTGTGGGCGGGGCCAAACGGGCGGGGCTTCCATGCGAGTGAACATGCCTCTTGTGTGTATATAAGGTCAGAGACCGATCAGAGCAGCAGCTGAAGATACAGAAGCTCGTGGTCACAGGAACAGCACAGGGATTGCGCTCTTGAAAGTCAAGAATGCAAAGGCCTCTGTCCAGCATCACAGCTGATTTTCGATGGTATATTTGGGAAGAAGGCTCACCTGCCCAGCCTCCACGACGCTCACGATTGATTTTGGGCTGATGAATGAGTCACTGAATTTAAGCTTCAACTAGTTCCAGCGACTATGTGTGTGTTACTATGCAATCGCGCCGAAGTGCGCAGGGGTCCCTTGAGTGAGCTGTCCATCATAGTGGGTAAATGGCGGGAAGACGGTGCACACCGCGTGTGTGTGGGCGGGGCCAAACGGGCGGGGCTTCCATGCGAGTGAACATGCCTCTTGTGTGTATATAAGGTCAGAGACCGATCAGAGCAGCAGCTGAAGATACAGAAGCTCGAGGTCACAGGAACAGCACAGGGATTGCGCTCCTGAAAGTCAAGGATGCAAAGGCCTCTGTCCAGCATCACAGCTGATTTTCGATGGTATATTTGGGAAGAAGGCACACCTGCCCAGCCTCCACGACGCTCACGATTGTTTTTGGGCTGATGAATGAGTCACTGCATTTAAGCTTCAACTATGGCACATGCTTTATTGATATCTGTAAGTGCTTCCTGTTGAGGTTTAATTTTTGTGCCAGGACCATCGTGCCAGAATGGACCCTGCCCTTCATATTTATTCAAGAAGACGCCACCGTTTTGTGCCATACCTCTACTCAACTGGAGTACTTTCTACTGGATAATCAGTAAGTGCTACCTCGTTGGGTAAATGTATAGTGCTTTTACTACACTACAGCTGCCTAAAGTGCCAGAGAGTTGTCTACAGCGACCATGTGCGTGTTACTATGCAATCGCGCCGAAGTGCGCAGGGGTCTCTTGAGTGAGCTGTCCATCATAGTGGGTAAATGGCGGGAAAACGGTGCACACCACGTGTGTGTGGGCGGGGCCAAACGGGCGGGGCTTCCATGCGAGTGAACATGCCTCTTGTGTGTATATAAGGTCAGAGACCGATCAGAGCAGCAGATGAAGATACAGAAGCTCGTGGTCACAGGAACAGCACAGGGATTGCGCTCTTGAAAGTCAAGGATGCAAAGGCCTCTGTCCAGCATCACAGCTGATTTTCGATGGTATATTTGGGAAGAAGGCACATCTGCCCAGCCTCCCAACGCTCACGATTTTTTTTGGGCTGATGAATGAGTCACTGCATTTGAGCTTCAACTAGTTCCAGCGACCAGGTGTGTGTTACTATGCAATCTCGCCGAAGTGCGCAGGGGTCCCTTGAGTGAGCTGTCCATCATAGTGGGTAAATAGCGGGAAGAGGGTGCACACCTCGTGTGTGTGGGCGGGGCCAAACGGGCGGGGCTTCCATGCGAGTGAACATGCCTCTTGTGTGTATATAAGGTCAGAGACCGATCAGAGCAGCAGCTGAAGATACAGAAGCTCGAGGTCACAGGAACAGCACAGGGATTGCGCTCGTGAAAGTCAAGGATGCAAATGCCTCTGTCCAGCATCACAGCTGATTTTTGACGGAAGATTTGGGAAGAAGGCACAGCTGCCCAGCCTCCCAACGCTCACGATTGTTTTTGGGCTGATGAATGAGTCACTGCATTTGAGCTTCAACTAGTTCCAGCGACCAGGTGTGTGTTACTATGCAATCTCCCCGAAGTGTGCAGGGGTCTCTTGAGTGAGCTGTCCATCATAGTGGGTAAATGGCGGGAAGGGGGTGCACACCACATGTGTGTGGGCGGGGCCAAACGGGCGGGGCTTGCATGCGAGTGAACATGCCTCTTGTGTGTATGTAAGGTCAGAGACCGATCAGAGCAGCAGCTGAAGATACAGAAGCTCGTGGTCACAGGAACAGCACAGGGATTGCGCTCTTGAAAGTCAAGGATGCAAAGGCCTCTGTCCAGCATCACAGCTGATTTTTGACGGTAGATTTGGGAAGAAGGCACAGCTGCCCAGCCTCCCAACGCTCACGATTGTTTTTGGGCTGATGAATGAGTCACTGCATTTGAGCTTCAACTAGTTCCAGCGACTATGTGTGTGTTACTATGCAATCGCGCCGAAGTGCGCAGGGGTCCCTTGAGTGAGCTGTCCATCATAGTGGGTAAATGGCGGGAAGACGGTGCACACCGCGTGTGTGTGGGCGGGGCCAAACGGGCGGGGCTTCCATGCGAGTGAACATGCCTCTTGTGTGTATATAAGGTCAGAGACCGATCAGAGCAGCAGCTGAAGATACAGAAGCTCGAGGTCACAGGAACAGCACAGGGATTGCGCTCCTGAAAGTCAAGGATGCAAAGGCCTCTGTCCAGCATCACAGCTGATTTTCGATGGTATATTTGGGAAGAAGGCACACCTGCCCAGCCTCCACGACGCTCACGATTGTTTTTGGGCTGATGAATGAGTCACTGCATTTAAGCTTCAACTACGGCACATGCTTTATTGATATCTGTAAGTGCTTCCTGTTGAGGTTTAATTTTTGTGCCAGGACCATCGTGCCAGAATGGACCCTGCCCTTCATATTTATTCAAGAAGACGCCACCGTTTTGTGCCATACCTCTACTCAACTGGAGTACTTTCTACTGGATAATCAGTAAGTGCTACCTCGTTGGGTAAATGTATAGTGCTTTTACTACACTACAGCTGCCTAAAGTGCCAGAGAGTTGTCTACAGCGACCATGTGCGTGTTACTATGCAATCGCGCCGAAGTGCACAGGGGTCTCTTGAGTGAGCTGTCCATCATAGTGGGTAAATGGCGGGAAGACGGTGCACGCCACGTGTGTGTGGGCGGGTCCAAACGGGCGGGGCTTCCATGCGAGTGAACATGCCTCTTGTGTGTATATAAGGTCAGAGACCGATCAGAGCAGCAGATGAAGATACAGAAGCTCGTGGTCACAGGAACAGCACAGGGATTGTGCTCTTGAAAGTCAAGGATGCAAAGGCCTCTGTCCAGCATCACAGCTGATTTTCGATGGTATATTTGGGAAGAAGGCTCACCTGCCCAGCCTCCACGACGCTCACGATTGATTTTGGGCTGATGAATGAGTCACTGAATTTAAGCTTCAACTAGTTCCAGCGACTATGTGTGTGTTACTATGCAATCGCTGATTTTTTGACAGTAGATTTGGGAAGAAGGCACACCTGCCCAGCCTCCCAACGCTCACGATTGTTTTTGGGCTGATGAATGAGTCACTGCATTTGAGCTTCAACTAGTTCCAGCGACCAGGTGTGTGTTACTATGCAATCTCCCCGAAGTGCGCAGGGGTCTCTTGAGTGAGCTGTCCATCATAGTGGGTAAATGGCGGGAAGACGGTGCACACCACATGTGTGTGGGCGGGGCCAAACGGGCGGCGCTTGCATGCGAGTGAACATGCCTCTTGTGTGTATGTAAGGTCAGAGACCGATCAGAGCAGCAGCTGAAGATACAGAAGCTCGTGGTCACAGGAACAGCACAGGGATTGCGCTCTTGAAAGTCAAGAATGCAAAGGCCTCTGTCCAGCATCACAGCTGATTTTCGATGGTATATTTGGGAAGAAGGCTCACCTGCCCAGCCTCCACGACGCTCACGATTGATTTTGGGCTGATGAATGAGTCACTGAATTTAAGCTTCAACTAGTTCCAGCGACTATGTGTGTGTTACTATGCAATCGCGCCGAAGTGCGCAGGGGTCCCTTGAGTGAGCTGTCCATCATAGTGGGTAAATGGCGGGAAGACGGTGCACACCGCGTGTGTGTGGGCGGGGCCAAACGGGCGGGGCTTCCATGCGAGTGAACATGCCTCTTGTGTGTATATAAGGTCAGAGACCGATCAGAGCAGCAGCTGAAGATACAGAAGCTCGAGGTCACAGGAACAGCACAGGGATTGCGCTCCTGAAAGTCAAGGATGCAAAGGCCTCTGTCCAGCATCACAGCTGATTTTCGATGGTATATTTGGGAAGAAGGCACACCTGCCCAGCCTCCACGACGCTCACGATTGTTTTTGGGCTGATGAATGAGTCACTGCATTTAAGCTTCAACTATGGCACATGCTTTATTGATATCTGTAAGTGCTTCCTGTTGAGGTTTAATTTTTGTGCCAGGACCATCGTGCCAGAATGGACCCTGCCCTTCATATTTATTCAAGAAGACGCCACCGTTTTGTGCCATACCTCTACTCAACTGGAGTACTTTCTACTGGATAATCAGTAAGTGCTACCTCGTTGGGTAAATGTATAGTGCTTTTACTACACTACAGCTGCCTAAAGTGCCAGAGAGTTGTCTACAGCGACCATGTGCGTGTTACTATGCAATCGCGCCGAAGTGCGCAGGGGTCTCTTGAGTGAGCTGTCCATCATAGTGGGTAAATGGCGGGAAAACGGTGCACACCACGTGTGTGTGGGCGGGGCCAAACGGGCGGGGCTTCCATGCGAGTGAACATGCCTCTTGTGTGTATATAAGGTCAGAGACCGATCAGAGCAGCAGATGAAGATACAGAAGCTCGTGGTCACAGGAACAGCACAGGGATTGCGCTCTTGAAAGTCAAGGATGCAAAGGCCTCTGTCCAGCATCACAGCTGATTTTCGATGGTATATTTGGGAAGAAGGCACATCTGCCCAGCCTCCCAACGCTCACGATTTTTTTTGGGCTGATGAATGAGTCACTGCATTTGAGCTTCAACTAGTTCCAGCGACCAGGTGTGTGTTACTATGCAATCTCGCCGAAGTGCGCAGGGGTCCCTTGAGTGAGCTGTCCATCATAGTGGGTAAATAGCGGGAAGAGGGTGCACACCTCGTGTGTGTGGGCGGGGCCAAACGGGCGGGGCTTCCATGCGAGTGAACATGCCTCTTGTGTGTATATAAGGTCAGAGACCGATCAGAGCAGCAGCTGAAGATACAGAAGCTCGAGGTCACAGGAACAGCACAGGGATTGCGCTCGTGAAAGTCAAGGATGCAAATGCCTCTGTCCAGCATCACAGCTGATTTTTGACGGAAGATTTGGGAAGAAGGCACAGCTGCCCAGCCTCCCAACGCTCACGATTGTTTTTGGGCTGATGAATGAGTCACTGCATTTGAGCTTTAACTAGTTCCAGCGACTATGTGTGTGTTACTATGCAATCGCGCCGAAGTGCGCAGGGGTCTCTTGAGTGAGCTGTCCATCATAGTGGGTAATGGCGGGAAGGGGGTGCACACCTCGTGTGTGTGGGCGGGGCCAAACGGGCGGGGCTTCCATGCGAGTGAACATGCCTCTTGTGTGTATATAAGGTCAGAGACCGATCAGAGCAGCAGCTGAAGATACAGAAGCTCGTGGTCACAGGAACAGCACAGGGATTGCGCTCTTGAAAGTCAAGAATGCAAAGGCCTCTGTCCAGCATCACAGCTGATTTTCGATGGTATATTTGGGAAGAAGGCACACCTGCCCAGCCTCCACGACGCTCACGATTGATTTTGGGCTGATGAATGAGTCACTGAATTTAAGCTTCAACTAGTTCCAGCGACTATGTGTGTGTTACTATGCAATCGCGCCGAAGTGCGCAGGGGTCCCTTGAGTGAGCTGTCCATCATAGTGGGTAAATGGCGGGAAGACGGTGCACACCGCGTGTGTGTGGGCGGGGCCAAACGGGCGGGGCTTCCATGCGAGTGAACATGCCTCTTGTGTGTATATAAGGTCAGAGACCGATCAGAGCAGCAGCTGAAGATACAGAAGCTCGAGGTCACAGGAACAGCACAGGGATTGCGCTCCTGAAAGTCAAGGATGCAAAGGCCTCTGTCCAGCATCACAGCTGATTTTCGATGGTATATTTGGGAAGAAGGCACACCTGCCCAGTCTCCACGACGCTCACGATTGTTTTTGGGCTGATGAATGAGTCACTGCATTTAAGCTTCAACTACGGCACATGCTTTATTGATATCTGTAAGTGCTTCCTGTTGAGGTTTAATTTTTGTGCCAGGACCATCGTGCCAGAATGGACCCTGCCCTTCATATTTATTCAAGAAGACGCCACCGTTTTGTGCCATACCTCTACTCAACTGGAGTACTTTCTACTGGATAATCAGTAAGTGCTACCTCGTTGGGTAAATGTATAGTGCTTTTACTACACTACAGCTGCCTAAAGTGCCAGAGAGTTGTCTACAGCGACCATGTGCGTGTTACTATGCAATCGCGCCGAAGTGCGCAGGGGTCTCTTGAGTGAGCTGTCCATCATAGTGGGTAAATGGCGGGAAGACGGTGCACACCACGTGTGTGTGGGTGGGGCCAAACGGGCGGGGCTTCCATGCGAGTGAACATGCCTCTTGTGTGTATATAAGGTCAGAGACCGATCAGAGCAGCAGATGAAGATACAGAAGCTCGTGGTCACAGGAACAGCACAGGGATTGCGCTCTTGAAAGTCAAGGATGCAAAGGCCTCTGTCCAGCATCACAGCTGATTTTCGATGGTATATTTGGGAAGAAGGCACATCTGCCCAGCCTCCCAACGCTCACGATTTTTTTTGGGCTGATGAATGAGTCACTGCATTTGAGCTTCAACTAGTTCCAGCGACCAGGTGTGTGTTACTATGCAATCTCGCCGAAGTGCGCAGGGGTCCCTTGAGTGAGCTGTCCATCATAGTGGGTAAATAGCGGGAAGAGGGTGCACACCTCGTGTGTGTGGGCGGGGCCAAACGGGCGGGGCTTCCATGCGAGTGAACATGCCTCTTGTGTGTATATAAGGTCAGAGACCGATCAGAGCAGCAGCTGAAGATACAGAAGCTCGAGGTCACAGGAACAGCACAGGGATTGCGCTCGTGAAAGTCAAGGATGCAAATGCCTCTGTCCAGCATCACAGCTGATTTTTGACGGTAGATTTGGGAAGAAGGCACAGCTGCCCAGCCTCCCAACGCTCACGATTGTTTTTGGGCTGATGAATGAGTCACTGCATTTGAGCTTCAACTAGTTCCAGCGACTATGTGTGTGTTACTATGCAATCGCGCCGAAGTGCGCAGGGGTCTCTTGAGTGAGCTGTCCATCATAGTGGGTAATGGCGGGAAGGGGGTGCACACCGCGTGTGTGTGGGCGGGGCCAAACGGGCGGGGCTTCCATGCGAGTGAACATGCCTCTTGTGTGTATATAAGGTCAGAGACCGATCAGAGCAGCAGCTGAAGATACAGAAGCTCGTGGTCACAGGAACAGCACAGGGATTGCGCTCTTGAAAGTCAAGGATGCAAAGGCCTCTGTCCAGCATCACAGCTGATTTTTGACGGTAGATTTGGGAAGAAGGCACAGCTGCCCAGCCTCCCAACGCTCACGATTGTTTTTGGGCTGATGAATGAGTCACTGCATTTGAGCTTCAACTAGTTCCAGCGACTATGTGTGTGTTACTATGCAATCGCGCCGAAGTGCGCAGGGGTCCCTTGAGTGAGCTGTCCATCATAGTGGGTAAATGGCGGGAAGACGGTGCACACCGCGTGTGTGTGGGCGGGGCCAAACGGCCGGGGCTTCCATGCGAGTGAACATGCCTCTTGTGTGTATATAAGGTCAGAGACCGATCAGAGCAGCAGCTGAAGATACAGAAGCTCGAGGTCACAGGAACAGCACAGGGATTGCGCTCCTGAAAGTCAAGGATGCAAAGGCCTCTGTCCAGCATCACAGCTGATTTTCGATGGTATATTTGGGAAGAAGGCACACCTGCCCAGCCTCCACGACGCTAACGATTGTTTTTGGGCTGATGAATGAGTCACTGCATTTAAGCTTCAACTACGGCACATGCTTTATTGATATCTGTAAGTGCTTCCTGTTGAGGTTTAATTTTTGTGCCAGGACCATCGTGCCAGAATGGACCCTGCCCTTCATATTTATTCAAGAAGACGCCACCGTTTTGTGCCATACCTCTACTCAACTGGAGTACTTTCTACTGGATAATCAGTAAGTGCTACCTCGTTGGGTAAATGTATAGTGCTTTTACTACACTACAGCTGCCTAAAGTGCCAGAGAGTTGTCTACAGCGACCATGTGCGTGTTACTATGCAATCGCGCCGAAGTGCGCAGGGGTCTCTTGAGTGAGCTGTCCATCATAGTGGGTAAATGGCGGGAAGACGGTGCACACCACGTGTGTGTGGGTGGGGCCAAACGGGCGGGGCTTTCATGCGAGTGAACATGCCTCTTGTGTGTATATAAGGTCAGAGACCGATCAGAGCAGCAGATGAAGATACAGAAGCTCGTGGTCACAGGAACAGCACAGGGATTGCGCTCTTGAAAGTCAAGGATGCAAAGGCCTCTGTCCAGCATCACAGCTGATTTTCGATGGTATATTTGGGAAGAAGGCACATCTGCCCAGCCTCCCAACGCTCACGATTTTTTTTGGGCTGATGAATGAGTCACTGCATTTGAGCTTCAACTAGTTCCAGCGACCAGGTGTGTGTTACTATGCAATCTCGCCGAAGTGCGCAGGGGTCCCTTGAGTGAGCTGTCCATCATAGTGGGTAAATAGCGGGAAGAGGGTGCACACCTCGTGTGTGTGGGCGGGGCCAAACGGGCGGGGCTTCCATGCGAGTGAACATGCCTCTTGTGTGTATATAAGGTCAGAGACCGATCAGAGCAGCAGCTGAAGATACAGAAGCTCGAGGTCACAGGAACAGCACAGGGATTGCGCTCGTGAAAGTCAAGGATGCAAATGCCTCTGTCCAGCATCACAGCTGATTTTTGACGGTAGATTTGGGAAGAAGGCACAGCTGCCCAGCCTCCCAACGCTCACGATTGTTTTTGGGCTGATGAATGAGTCACTGCATTTGAGCTTCAACTAGTTCCAGCGACTATGTGTGTGTTACTATGCAATCGCGCCGAAGTGCGCAGGGGTCTCTTGAGTGAGCTGTCCATCATAGTGGGTAATGGCGGGAAGGGGGTGCACACCGCGTGTGTGTGGGCGGGGCCAAACGGGCGGGGCTTCCATGCGAGTGAACATGCCTCTTGTGTGTATATAAGGTCAGAGACCGATCAGAGCAGCAGCTGAAGATACAGAAGCTCGTGGTCACAGGAACAGCACAGGGATTGCGCTCTTGAAAGTCAAGAATGCAAAGGCCTCTGTCCAGCATCACAGCTGATTTTCGATGGTATATTTGGGAAGAAGGCTCACCTGCCCAGCCTCCACGACGCTCACGATTGATTTTGGGCTGATGAATGAGTCACTGAATTTAAGCTTCAACTAGTTCCAGCGACTATGTGTGTGTTACTATGCAATCGCGCCGAAGTGCGCAGGGGTCCCTTGAGTGAGCTGTCCATCATAGTGGGTAAATGGCGGGAAGACGGTGCACACCGCGTGTGTGTGGGCGGGGCCAAACGGGCGGGGCTTCCATGCGAGTGAACATGCCTCTTGTGTGTATATAAGGTCAGAGACCGATCAGAGCAGCAGCTGAAGATACAGAAGCTCGAGGTCACAGGAACAGCACAGGGATTGCGCTCCTGAAAGTCAAGGATGCAAAGGCCTCTGTCCAGCATCACAGCTGATTTTCGATGGTATATTTGGGAAGAAGGCACACCTGCCCAGCCTCCACGACGCTCACGATTGTTTTTGGGCTGATGAATGAGTCACTGCATTTAAGCTTCAACTATGGCACATGCTTTATTGATATCTGTAAGTGCTTCCTGTTGAGGTTTAATTTTTGTGCCAGGACCATCGTGCCAGAATGGACCCTGCCCTTCATATTTATTCAAGAAGACGCCACCGTTTTGTGCCATACCTCTACTCAACTGGAGTACTTTCTACTGGATAATCAGTAAGTGCTACCTCGTTGGGTAAATGTATAGTGCTTTTACTACACTACAGCTGCCTAAAGTGCCAGAGAGTTGTCTACAGCGACCATGTGCGTGTTACTATGCAATCGCGCCGAAGTGCGCAGGGGTCTCTTGAGTGAGCTGTCCATCATAGTGGGTAAATGGCGGGAAAACGGTGCACACCACGTGTGTGTGGGCGGGGCCAAACGGGCGGGGCTTCCATGCGAGTGAACATGCCTCTTGTGTGTATATAAGGTCAGAGACCGATCAGAGCAGCAGATGAAGATACAGAAGCTCGTGGTCACAGGAACAGCACAGGGATTGCGCTCTTGAAAGTCAAGGATGCAAAGGCCTCTGTCCAGCATCACAGCTGATTTTCGATGGTATATTTGGGAAGAAGGCACATCTGCCCAGCCTCCCAACGCTCACGATTTTTTTTGGGCTGATGAATGAGTCACTGCATTTGAGCTTCAACTAGTTCCAGCGACCAGGTGTGTGTTACTATGCAATCTCGCCGAAGTGCGCAGGGGTCCCTTGAGTGAGCTGTCCATCATAGTGGGTAAATAGCGGGAAGAGGGTGCACACCTCGTGTGTGTGGGCGGGGCCAAACGGGCGGGGCTTCCATGCGAGTGAACATGCCTCTTGTGTGTATATAAGGTCAGAGACCGATCAGAGCAGCAGCTGAAGATACAGAAGCTCGAGGTCACAGGAACAGCACAGGGATTGCGCTCGTGAAAGTCAAGGATGCAAATGCCTCTGTCCAGCATCACAGCTGATTTTTGACGGAAGATTTGGGAAGAAGGCACAGCTGCCCAGCCTCCCAACGCTCACGATTGTTTTTGGGCTGATGAATGAGTCACTGCATTTGAGCTTCAACTAGTTCCAGCGACCAGGTGTGTGTTACTATGCAATCTCCCCGAAGTGTGCAGGGGTCTCTTGAGTGAGCTGTCCATCATAGTGGGTAAATGGCGGGAAGGGGGTGCACACCACATGTGTGTGGGCGGGGCCAAACGGGCGGGGCTTGCATGCGAGTGAACATGCCTCTTGTGTGTATGTAAGGTCAGAGACCGATCAGAGCAGCAGCTGAAGATACAGAAGCTCGTGGTCACAGGAACAGCACAGGGATTGCGCTCTTGAAAGTCAAGGATGCAAAGGCCTCTGTCCAGCATCACAGCTGATTTTTGACGGTAGATTTGGGAAGAAGGCACAGCTGCCCAGCCTCCCAACGCTCACGATTGTTTTTGGGCTGATGAATGAGTCACTGCATTTGAGCTTCAACTAGTTCCAGCGACTATGTGTGTGTTACTATGCAATCGCGCCGAAGTGCGCAGGGGTCCCTTGAGTGAGCTGTCCATCATAGTGGGTAAATGGCGGGGAGACGGTGCACACCGCGTGTGTGTGGGCGGGGCCAAACGGGCGGGGCTTCCATGCGAGTGAACATGCCTCTTGTGTGTATATAAGGTCAGAGACCGATCAGAGCAGCAGCTGAAGATACAGAAGCTCGAGGTCACAGGAACAGCACAGGGATTGCGCTCCTGAAAGTCAAGGATGCAAAGGCCTCTGTCCAGCATCACAGCTGATTTTCGATGGTATATTTGGGAAGAAGGCACACCTGCCCAGCCTCCACGACGCTCACGATTGTTTTTGGGCTGATGAATGAGTCACTGCATTTAAGCTTCAACTACGGCACATGCTTTATTGATATCTGTAAGTGCTTCCTGTTGAGGTTTAATTTTTGTGCCAGGACCATCGTGCCAGAATGGACCCTGCCCTTCATATTTATTCAAGAAGACGCCACCGTTTTGTGCCATACCTCTACTCAACTGGAGTACTTTCTACTGGATAATCAGTAAGTGCTACCTCGTTGGGTAAATGTATAGTGCTTTTACTACACTACAGCTGCCTAAAGTGCCAGAGAGTTGTCTACAGCGACCATGTGCGTGTTACTATGCAATCGCGCCGAAGTGCACAGGGGTCTCTTGAGTGAGCTGTCCATCATAGTGGGTAAATGGCGGGAAGACGGTGCACGCCACGTGTGTGTGGGCGGGGCCAAACGGGCGGGGCTTCCATGCGAGTGAACATGCCTCTTGTGTGTATATAAGGTCAGAGACCGATCAGAGCAGCAGATGAAGATACAGAAGCTCGTGGTCACAGGAACAGCACAGGGATTGTGCTCTTGAAAGTCAAGGATGCAAAGGCCTCTGTCCAGCATCACAGCTGATTTTCGATGGTATATTTGGGAAGAAGGCACATCTGCCCAGCCTCCCAACGCTCACGATTTTTTTTGGGCTGATGAATGAGTCACTGCATTTGAGCTTCAACTAGTTCCAGCGACCAGGTGTGTGTTACTATGCAATCTCGCCGAAGTGCGCAGGGGTCCCTTGAGTGAGCTGTCCATCATAGTGGGTAAATAGCGGGAAGAGGGTGCACACCTCGTGTGTGTGGGCGGGGCCAAACGGGCGGGGCTTCCATGCGAGTGAACATGCCTCTTGTGTGTATATAAGGTCAGAGACCGATCAGAGCAGCAGCTGAAGATACAGAAGCTCGAGGTCACAGGAACAGCACAGGGATTGCGCTCGTGAAAGTCAAGGATGCAAATGCCTCTGTCCAGCATCACAGCTGATTTTTGACGGTAGATTTGGGAAGAAGGCACAGCTGCCCAGCCTCCCAACGCTCACGATTGTTTTTGGGCTGATGAATGAGTCACTGCATTTGAGCTTCAACTAGTTCCAGCGACTATGTGTGTGTTACTATGCAATCGCGCCGAAGTGCGCAGGGGTCTCTTGAGTGAGCTGTCCATCATAGTGGGTAATGGCGGGAAGGGGGTGCACACCTCGTGTGTGTGGGCGGGGCCAAACGGGCGGGGCTTCCATGCGAGTGAACATGCCTCTTGTGTGTATATAAGGTCAGAGACCGATCAGAGCAGCAGCTGAAGATACAGAAGCTCGTGGTCACAGGAACAGCACAGGGATTGCGCTCTTGAAAGTCAAGAATGCAAAGGCCTCTGTCCAGCATCACAGCTGATTTTCGATGGTATATTTGGGAAGAAGGCACACCTGCCCAGCCTCCACGACGCTCACGATTGATTTTGGGCTGATGAATGAGTCACTGAATTTAAGCTTCAACTAGGGCACATGCTGTAATGATATCTGTAAGTGCTTCCTGTTGAGGTTTAATTTTTGTGCCAGGACCATCCTGCCAGAATGGACCCTGCCCTTCATATTTATTCAAGAAGACGCCACCGTTTTGTGCCATACCTCTACTCAACTGGAGTACTTTCTACTGGATAATCAGTAAGTGCTACCTCGTTGGGTAAATGTATAGTGCTTTTACTACACTACAGCTGCCTAAAGTGCCAGAGAGTTGTCTACAGCGACCAGGTGTGTGTTACTATGCATTCGCGCCGAAGGGCGCAGGGGTCCCTTGAGTGAGCTGTCCATCATAGTGGGTAAATGGCGTGAAGACGGTGCACACCGCGTGTGTGTGGGCGGGGCCAAACGGGCGGGGCTTCCATGCGAGTGAACATGCCTCTTGTGTGTATAAAAGGTCAGAGACCGATCAGAGCAGCAGATGAAGATACAGAAGCTCGTGGTCACAGGAACAGCACAGGGATTGCGCTCTTGAAAGTCAAGGATGCAAAGGCCTCTGTCCAGCATCACAGCTGATTTTTGACGGTAGATTTGGGAAGAAGGCACAGCTGCCCAGCCTCCCAACGCTCACGATTGTTTTTGGGCTGATGAATGAGTCACTGCATTTGAGCTTCAACTAGTTCCAGCGACTATGTGTGTGTTACTATGCAATCGCGCCGAAGTGCGCAGGGGTCCCTTGAGTGAGCTGTCCATCATAGTGGGTAAATGGCGGGAAGAGGGTGCACACCTCGTGTGTGTGGGCGGGGCCAAACGGGCGGGGCTTCCATGCGAGTGAACATGCCTCTTGTGTGTATATAAGGTCATAGACCGATCAGAGCAGCAGCTGAAGATACAGAAGCTCGAGGTCACAGGAACAGCACAGGGATTGCGCTCCTGAAAGTCAAGGATGCAAAGGCCTCTGTCCAGCATCACAGCTGATTTTCGATGGTATATTTGGGAAGAAGGCACACCTGCCCAGCCTCCACGACGCTCACGATTGTTTTTGGGCTGATGAATGAGTCACTGCATTTAAGCTTCAACTACGGCACATGCTTTATTGATATCTGTAAGTGCTTCCTGTTGAGGTTTAATTTTTGTGCCAGGACCATCGTGCCAGAATGGACCCTGCCCTTCATATTTATTCAAGAAGACGCCACCGTTTTGTGCCATACCTCTACTCAACTGGAGTACTTTCTACTGGATAATCAGTAAGTGCTACCTCTTTGGGTAAATGTATAGTGCTTTTACTACACTACAGCTGCCTAAAGTGCCAGAGAGTTGTCTACAGCGACCAGGTGTGTGTTACAATGCATTCGCGCCGAAGGGCGCAGGGGTCCCTTGAGTGAGCTGTCCATCATAGTGGGTAAATGGCGGGAAGACGGTGCACACCGCGTGTGTGTGGGCGGGGCCAAACGGGCGGGGCTTCCATGCGAGTGAACATTCCTTTTGTGTGTATATAAGGTCAGAGACCGATCAGAGCAGCAGCTGAAGATACAGAAGCTCGAGGTCACAGGAACAGCACAGGGATTGCGCTCCTGAAAGTCAAGGATGCAAAGGCCTCTGTCCAGCATCACAGCTGATTTTTGACAGTAGATTTGGGAAGAAGGCACACCTGCCCAGCCTCCCAACGCTCACGATTGTTTTTGGGCTGATGAATGAGTCACTGCATTTGAGCTTCAACTAGTTCCAGCGACCAGGTGTGTGTTACTATGCAATCGCGCCGAAGTGCGCAGGGGTCTCTTGAGTGAGCTGTCCATCATAGTGGGTAATGGCGGGAAGACGGTGCACACCACGTGTGTGTGGGCGGGGCCAAACGGGCGGGGCTTCCATGCGAGTGAACATGCCTCTTGTGTGTATATAAGGTCAGAGACCGATCAGAGCAGCAGATGAAGATACAGAAGCTCGTGGTCACAGGAACAGCACAGGGATTGCGCTCTTGAAAGTCAAGGATGCAAAGGCCTCTGTCCAGCATCACAGCTGATTTTCGATGGTATATTTGGGAAGAAGGCACATCTGCCCAGCCTCCCAACGCTCACGATTTTTTTTGGGCTGATGAATGAGTCACTGCATTTGAGCTTCAACTAGTTCCAGCGACCAGGTGTGTGTTACTATGCAATCTCGCCGAAGTGCGCAGGGGTCCCTTGAGTGAGCTGTCCATCATAGTTGGTAAATAGCGGGAAGAGGGTGCACACCTCGTGTGTGTGGGCGGGGCCAAACGGGCGGGGCTTCCGTGCGAGTGAACATGCCTCTTGTGTGTATATAAGGTCAGAGACCGATCAGAGCAGCAGCTGAAGATACAGAAGCTCGAGGTCACAGGAACAGCACAGGGATTGCGCTCCTGAAAGTCAAGGATGCAAAGGCCTCTGTCCAGCATCACAGCTGATTTTCGATGGTATATTTGGGAAGAAGGCACAGCTGCCCAGCCTCCACGACGCTCATGATTGTTTTTGGGCTGATGAATGAGTCACTGCATTTAAGCTTCAACTACGGCACATGCTTTATTGATATCTGTAAGTGCTTCCTGTTGAGGTTTAATTTTTGTGCCAGGACCATCGTGCCAGAATGGACCCTGCCCTTCATATTTATTCAAGAAGACGCCACCGTTTTGTGCCATACCTCTACTCAACTGGAGTACTTTCTACTGGATAATCAGTAAGTGCTACCTCGTTGGGTAAATGTATAGTGCTTTTACTACACTACAGCTGCCTAAAGTGCCAGAGAGTTGTCTACAGCGACCATGTGCGTGTTACTATGCAATCGCGCCGAAGTGCGCAGGGGTCTCTTGAGTGAGCTGTCCATCATAGTGGGTAAATGGCGGGAAGACGGTGCACACCACGTGTGTGTGGGCGGGGCCAAACGGGCGGGGCTTCCATGCGAGTGAACATGCCTCTTGTGTGTATATAAGGTCAGAGACCGATCAGAGCAGCAGCTGAAGATACAGAAGCTCGAGGTCACAGGAACAGCACAGGGATTGCGCTCCTGAAAGTCAAGGATGCAAAGGCCTCTGTCCAGCATCACAGCTGATTTTCGATGGTATATTTGGGAAGAAGGCACACCTGCCCAGCCTCCACGACGCTCACGATTGTTTTTGGGCTGATGAATGAGTCACTGCATTTAAGCTTCAACTACGGCACATGCTTTATTGATATCTGTAAGTGCTTCCTGTTGAGGTTTAATTTTTGTGCCAGGACCATCGTGCCAGAATGGACCCTGCCCTTCATATTTATTCAAGAAGACGCCACCGTGTTGTGCCATACCTCTACTCAACTGGAGTACTTTCTACTGGATAATCAGTAAGTGCTACCTCGTTGGGTAAATGTATAGTGCTTTTACTACACTACAGCTGCCTAAAGTGCCAGAGAGTTGTCTACAGCGACCATGTGCGTGTTACTATGCAATCGCGCCGAAGTGCGCAGGGGTCTCTTGAGTGAGCTGTCCATCATAGTGGGTAAATGGCGGGAAGACGGTGCACACCACGTGTGTGTGGGCGGGGCCAAACGGGCGGGGCTTCCATGCGAGTGAACATGCCTCTTGTGTGTATATAAGGTCAGAGACCGATCAGAGCAGCAGATGAAGATACAGAAGCTCGTGGTCACAGGAACAGCACAGGGATTGCGCTCTTGAAAGTCAAGGATGCAAAGGCCTCTGTCCAGCATCACAGCTGATTTTCGATGGTATATTTGGGAAGAAGGCACATCTGCCCAGCCTCCCAACGCTCACGATTTTTTTTGGGCTGATGAATGAGTCACTGCATTTGAGCTTCAACTAGTTCCAGCGACTATGTGTGTGTTACTATGCAATCGCGCCGAAGTGCGCAGGGGTCCCTTGAGTGAGCTGTCCATCATAGTGGGTAAATGGCGGGAAGACGGTGCACACCGCGTGTGTGTGGGCGGGGCCAAACGGGCGGGGCTTCCATGCGAGTGAACATGCCTCTTGTGTGTATATAAGGTCAGAGACCGATCAGAGCAGCAGCTGAAGATACAGAAGCTCGAGGTCACAGGAACAGCACAGGGATTGCGCTCCTGAAAGTCAAGGATGCAAAGGCCTCTGTCCAGCATCACAGCTGATTTTCGATGGTATATTTGGGAAGAAGGCACACCTGCCCAGCCTCCACGACGCTCACGATTGTTTTTGGGCTGATGAATGAGTCACTGCATTTAAGCTTCAACTACGGCACATGCTTTATTGATATCTGTAAGTGCTTCCTGTTGAGGTTTAATTTTTGTGCCAGGACCATCGTGCCAGAATGGACCCTGCCCTTCATATTTATTCAAGAAGACGCCACCGTTTTGTGCCATACCTCTACTCAACTGGAGTACTTTCTACTGGATAATCAGTAAGTGCTACCTCGTTGGGTAAATGTATAGTGCTTTTACTACACTACAGCTGCCTAAAGTGCCAGAGAGTTGTCTACAGCGACCATGTGCGTGTTACTATGCAATCGCGCCGAAGTGCACAGGGGTCTCTTGAGTGAGCTGTCCATCATAGTGGGTAAATGGCGGGAAGACGGTGCACACCACGTGTGTGTGGGCGGGGCCAAACGGGCGGGGCTTCCATGCGAGTGAACATGCCTCTTGTGTGTATATAAGGTCAGAGACCGATCAGAGCAGCAGATGAAGATACAGAAGCTCGTGGTCACAGGAACAGCACAGGGATTGTGCTCTTGAAAGTCAAGGATGCAAAGGCCTCTGTCCAGCATCACAGCTGATTTTCGATGGTATATTTGGGAAGAAGGCACATCTGCCCAGCCTCCCAACGCTCACGATTTTTTTTGGGCTGATGAATGAGTCACTGCATTTGAGCTTCAACTAGTTCCAGCGACCAGGTGTGTGTTACTATGCAATCTCGCCGAAGTGCGCAGGGGTCCCTTGAGTGAGCTGTCCATCATAGTGGGTAAATAGCGGGAAGAGGGTGCACACCTCGTGTGTGTGGGCGGGGCCAAACGGGCGGGGCTTCCATGCGAGTGAACATGCCTCTTGTGTGTATATAAGGTCAGAGACCGATCAGAGCAGCAGCTGAAGATACAGAAGCTCGAGGTCACAGGAACAGCACAGGGATTGCGCTCGTGAAAGTCAAGGATGCAAATGCCTCTGTCCAGCATCACAGCTGATTTTTGACGGTAGATTTGGGAAGAAGGCACAGCTGCCCAGCCTCCCAACGCTCACGATTGTTTTTGGGCTGATGAATGAGTCACTGCATTTGAGCTTCAACTAGTTCCAGCGACCAGGTGTGTGTTACTATGCAATCTCCCCGAAGTGTGCAGGGGTCTCTTGAGTGAGCTGTCCATCATAGTGGGTAAATGGCGGGAAGGGGGTGCACACCACATGTGTGTGGGCGGGGCCAAACGGGCGGGGCTTGCATGCGAGTGAACATGCCTCTTGTGTGTATGTAAGGTCAGAGACCGATCAGAGCAGCAGCTGAAGATACAGAAGCTCGTGGTCACAGGAACAGCACAGGGATTGCGCTCTTGAAAGTCAAGGATGCAAAGGCCTCTGTCCAGCATCACAGCTGATTTTTGACGGTAGATTTGGGAAGAAGGCACAGCTGCCCAGCCTCCCAACGCTCACGATTGTTTTTGGGCTGATGAATGAGTCACTGCATTTGAGCTTCAACTAGTTCCAGCGACTATGTGTGTGTTACTATGCAATCGCGCCGAAGTGCGCAGGGGTCCCTTGAGTGAGCTGTCCATCATAGTGGGTAAATGGCGGGAAGACGGTGCACACCGCGTGTGTGTGGGCGGGGCCAAACGGGCGGGGCTTCCATGCGAGTGAACATGCCTCTTGTGTGTATATAAGGTCAGAGACTGATCAGAGCAGCAGCTGAAGATACAGAAGCTCGAGGTCACAGGAACAGCACAGGGATTGCGCTCCTGAAAGTCAAGGATGCAAAGGCCTCTGTCCAGCATCACAGCTGATTTTCGATGGTATATTTGGGAAGAAGGCACACCTGCCCAGCCTCCACGACGCTCACGATTGTTTTTGGGCTGATGAATGAGTCACTGCATTTAAGCTTCAACTACGGCACATGCTTTATTGATATCTGTAAGTGCTTCCTGTTGAGGTTTAATTTTTGTGCCAGGACCATCGTGCCAGAATGGACCCTGCCCTTCATATTTATTCAAGAAGACGCCACCGTTTTGTGGCATACCTCTACTCAACTGGAGTACTTTCTACTGGATAATCAGTAAGTGCTACCTCGTTGGGTAAATGTATAGTGCTTTTACTACACTACAGCTGCCTAAAGTGCCAGAGAGTTGTCTACAGCGACCATGTGCGTGTTACTATGCAATCGCGCCGAAGTGCACAGGGGTCTCTTGAGTGAGCTGTCCATCATAGTGGGTAAATGGCGGGAAGACGGTGCACACCACGTGTGTGTGGGCGGGGCCAAACGGGCGGGGCTTCCATGCGAGTGAACATGCCTCTTGTGTGTATATAAGGTCAGAGACCGATCAGAGCAGCAGATGAAGATACAGAAGCTCGTGGTCACAGGAACAGCACAGGGATTGTGCTCTTGAAAGTCAAGGATGCAAAGGCCTCTGTCCAGCATCACAGCTGATTTTCGATGGTATATTTGGGAAGAAGGCACATCTGCCCAGCCTCCCAACGCTCACGATTTTTTTTGGGCTGATGAATGAGTCACTGCATTTGAGCTTCAACTAGTTCCAGCGACCAGGTGTGTGTTACTATGCAATCTCGCCGAAGTGCGCAGGGGTCCCTTGAGTGAGCTGTCCATCATAGTGGGTAAATAGCGGGAAGAGGGTGCACACCTCGTGTGTGTGGGCGGGGCCAAACGGGCGGGGCTTCCATGCGAGTGAACATGCCTCTTGTGTGTATATAAGGTCAGAGACCGATCAGAGCAGCAGCTGAAGATACAGAAGCTCGAGGTCACAGGAACAGCACAGGGATTGCGCTCGTGAAAGTCAAGGATGCAAATGCCTCTGTCCAGCATCACAGCTGATTTTTGACGGTAGATTTGGGAAGAAGGCACAGCTGCCCAGCCTCCCAACGCTCACGATTGTTTTTGGGCTGATGAATGAGTCACTGCATTTGAGCTTCAACTAGTTCCAGCGACTATGTGTGTGTTACTATGCAATCGCGCCGAAGTGCGCAGGGGTCTCTTGAGTGAGCTGTCCATCATAGTGGGTAATGGCGGGAAGGGGGTGCACACCTCGTGTGTGTGGGCGGGGCCAAACGGGCGGGGCTTCCATGCGAGTGAACATGCCTCTTGTGTGTATATAAGGTCAGAGACCGATCAGAGCAGCAGCTGAAGATACAGAAGCTCGTGGTCACAGGAACAGCACAGGGATTGCGCTCTTGAAAGTCAAGAATGCAAAGGCCTCTGTCCAGCATCACAGCTGATTTTCGATGGTATATTTGGGAAGAAGGCACACCTGCCCAGCCTCCACGACGCTCACGATTGATTTTGGGCTGATGAATGAGTCACTGAATTTAAGCTTCAACTAGGGCACATGCTGTAATGATATCTGTAAGTGCTTCCTGTTGAGGTTTAATTTTTGTGCCAGGACCATCCTGCCAGAATGGACCCTGCCCTTCATATTTATTCAAGAAGACGCCACCGTTTTGTGCCATACCTCTACTCAACTGGAGTACTTTCTACTGGATAATCAGTAAGTGCTACCTCGTTGGGTAAATGTATAGTGCTTTTACTACACTACAGCTGCCTAAAGTGCCAGAGAGTTGTCTACAGCGACCAGGTGTGTGTTACTATGCATTCGCGCCGAAGGGCGCAGGGGTCCCTTGAGTGAGCTGTCCATCATAGTGGGTAAATGGCGTGAAGACGGTGCACACCGCGTGTGTGTGGGCGGGGCCAAACGGGCGGGGCTTCCATGCGAGTGAACATGCCTCTTGTGTGTATAAAAGGTCAAAGACCGATCAGAGCAGCAGATGAAGATACAGAAGCTCGTGGGCACAGGAACAGCACAGGGATTGCGCTCTTGAAAGTCAAGGATGCAAAGGCCTCTGTCCAGCATCACAGCTGATTTTCGACGGTAGATTTGGGAAGAAGGCACAGCTGCCCAGCCTCCCAACGCTCACGATTGTTTTTGGGCTGATGAATGAGTCACTGCATTTGAGCTTCAACTAGTTCCAGCGACTATGTGTGTGTTACTATGCAATCGCGCCGAAGTGCGCAGGGGTCCCTTGAGTGAGCTGTCCATCATAGTGGGTAAATGGCGGGAAGAGGGTGCACACCTCGTGTGTGTGGGCGGGGCCAAACGGGCGGGGCTTCCATGCGAGTGAACATGCCTCTTGTGTGTATATAAGGTCAGAGACCGATCAGAGCAGCAGCTGAAGATACAGAAGCTCGAGGTCACAGGAACAGCACAGGGATTGCGCTCCTGAAAGTCAAGGATGCAAAGGACTCTGTCCAGCATCACAGCTGATTTTCGATGGTATATTTGGGAAGAAGGCACACCTGCCCAGCCTCCACGACGCTCACGATTGTTTTTGGGCTGATGAATGAGTCACTGCATTTAAGCTTCAACTACGGCACATGCTTTATTGATATCTGTAAGTGCTTCCTGTTGAGGTTTAATTTTTGTGCCAGGACCATCGTGCCAGAATGGACCCTGCCCTTCATATTTATTCAAGAAGACGCCACCGTTTTGTGCCATACCTCTACTCAACTGGAGTACTTTCTACTGGATAATCAGTAAGTGCTACCTCTTTGGGTAAATGTATAGTGCTTTTACTACACTACAGCTGCCTAAAGTGCCAGAGAGTTGTCTACAGCGACCAGGTGTGTGTTACAATGCATTCGCGCCGAAGGGCGCAGGGGTCCCTTGAGTGAGCTGTCCATCATAGTGGGTAAATGGCGGGAAGACGGTGCACACCGCGTGTGTGTGGGCGGGGCCAAACGGGCGGGGCTTCCATGCGAGTGAACATTCCTTTTGTGTGTATATAAGGTCAGAGACCGATCAGAGCAGCAGCTGAAGATACAGAAGCTCGAGGTCACAGGAACAGCACAGGGATTGCGCTCCTGAAAGTCAAGGATGCAAAGGCCTCTGTCCAGCATCACAGCTGATTTTTGACAGTAGATTTGGGAAGAAGGCACACCTGCCCAGCCTCCCAACGCTCACGATTGTTTTTGGGCTGATGAATGAGTCACTGCATTTGAGCTTCAACTAGTTCCAGCGACCAGGTGTGTGTTACTATGCAATCTCCCCGAAGTGCGCAGGGGTCTCTTGAGTGAGCTGTCCATCATAGTGGGTAAATGGCGGGAAGACGGTGCACACCACATGTGTGTGGGCGGGGCCAAACGGGCGGCGCTTGCATGCGAGTGAACATGCCTCTTGTGTGTATGTAAGGTCAGAGACCGATCAGAGCAGCAGCTGAAGATACAGAAGCTCGTGGTCACAGGAACAGCACAGGGATTGCGCTCTTGAAAGTCAAGGATGCAAAGGCCTCTGTCCAGCATCACAGCTGATTTTTGACGGTAGATTTGGGAAGAAGGCACAGCTGCCCAGCCTCCCAACGCTCACGATTGTTTTTGGGCTGATGAATGAGTCACTGCATTTGAGCTTCAACTAGTTCCAGCGACTATGTGTGTGTTACTATGCAATCGCGCCGAAGTGCGCAGGGGTCCCTTGAGTGAGCTGTCCATCATAGTGGGTAAATGGCGGGAAGAGGGTGCACACCTCGTGTGTGTGGGCGGGGCCAAACGGGCGGGGCTTCCATGCGAGTGAACATGCCTCTTGTGTGTATATAAGGTCATAGACCGATCAGAGCAGCAGCTGAAGATACAGAAGCTCGAGGTCACAGGAACAGCACAGGGATTGCGCTCCTGAAAGTCAAGGATGCAAAGGCCTCTGTCCAGCATCACAGCTGATTTTCGATGGTATATTTGGGAAGAAGGCACACCTGCCCAGCCTCCACGACGCTCACGATTGTTTTTGGGCTGATGAATGAGTCACTGCATTTAAGCTTCAACTACGGCACATGCTTTATTGATATCTGTAAGTGCTTCCTGTTGAGGTTTAATTTTTGTGCCAGGACCATCGTGCCAGAATGGACCCTGCCCTTCATATTTATTCAAGAAGACGCCACCGTTTTGTGCCATACCTCTACTCAACTGGAGTACTTTCTACTGGATAATCAGTAAGTGCTACCTCTTTGGGTAAATGTATAGTGCTTTTACTACACTACAGCTGCCTAAAGTGCCAGAGAGTTGTCTACAGCGACCAGGTGTGTGTTACAATGCATTCGCGCCGAAGGGCGCAGGGGTCCCTTGAGTGAGCTGTCCATCATAGTGGGTAAATGGCGGAAAGACGGTGCACACCGCGTGTGTGTGGGCGGGGCCAAACGGGCGGGGCTTCCATGCGAGTGAACATTCCTTTTGTGTGTATATAAGGTCAGAGACCGATCAGAGCAGCAGCTGAAGATACAGAAGCTCGAGGTCACAGGAACAGCACAGGGATTGCGCTCCTGAAAGTCAAGGATGCAAAGGCCTCTGTCCAGCATCACAGCTGATTTTCGATGGTATATTTGGGAAGAAGGCACACCTGCCCAGCCTCCACGACGCTCATGATTGTTTTTGGGCTGATGAATGAGTCACTGCATTTAAGCTTCAACTACGGCACATGCTTTATTGATATCTGTAAGTGCTTCCTGTTGAGGTTTAATTTTTGTGCCAGGACCATCGTGCCAGAATGGACCCTGCCCTTCATATTTATTCAAGAAGACGCCACCGTTTTGTGCCATACCTCTACTCAACTGGAGTACTTTCTACTGGATAATCAGTAAGTGCTACCTCGTTGGGTAAATGTATAGTGCTTTTACTACACTACAGCTGCCTAAAGTGCCAGAGAGTTGTCTACAGCGACCATGTGCGTGTTACTATGCAATCGCGCCGAAGTGCGCAGGGGTCTCTTGAGTGAGCTGTCCATCATAGTGGGTAAATGGCGGGAAGACGGTGCACACCACGTGTGTGTGGGCGGGGCCAAACGGGCGGGGCTTCCATGCGAGTGAACATGCCTCTTGTGTGTATATAAGGTCAGAGACCGATCAGAGCAGCAGCTGAAGATACAGAAGCTCGAGGTCACAGGAACAGCACAGGGATTGCGCTCCTGAAAGTCAAGGATGCAAAGGCCTCTGTCCAGCATCACAGCTGATTTTCGATGGTATATTTGGGAAGAAGGCACACCTGCCCAGCCTCCACGACGCTCACGATTGTTTTTGGGCTGATGAATGAGTCACTGCATTTAAGCTTCAACTACGGCACATGCTTTATTGATATCTGTAAGTGCTTCCTGTTGAGGTTTAATTTTTGTGCCAGGACCATCGTGCCAGAATGGACCCTGCCCTTCATATTTATTCAAGAAGACGCCACCGTGTTGTGCCATACCTCTACTCAACTGGAGTACTTTCTACTGGATAATCAGTAAGTGCTACCTCGTTGGGTAAATGTATAGTGCTTTTACTACACTACAGCTGCCTAAAGTGCCAGAGAGTTGTCTACAGCGACCATGTGCGTGTTACTATGCAATTGCGCCGAAGTGCGCAGGGGTCTCTTGAGTGAGCTGTCCATCATAGTGGGTAAATGGCGGGAAGACGGTGCACACCACGTGTGTGTGGGCGGGGCCAAACGGGCGGGGCTTCCATGCGAGTGAACATGCCTCTTGTGTGTATATAAGGTCAGAGACCGATCAGAGCAGCAGATGAAGATACAGAAGCTCGTGGTCACAGGAACAGCACAGGGATTGCGCTCTTGAAAGTCAAGGATGCAAAGGCCTCTGTCCAGCATCACAGCTGATTTTCGATGGTATATTTGGGAAGAAGGCACATCTGCCCAGCCTCCCAACGCTCACGATTTTTTTTGGGCTGATGAATGAGTCACTGCATTTGAGCTTCAACTAGTTCCAGCGACTATGTGTGTGTTACTATGCAATCGCGCCGAAGTGCGCAGGGGTCCCTTGAGTGAGCTGTCCATCATAGTGGGTAAATGGCGGGAAGACGGTGCACACCGCGTGTGTGTGGGCGGGGCCAAACGGGCGGGGCTTCCATGCGAGTGAACATGCCTCTTGTGTGTATATAAGGTCAGAGACCGATCAGAGCAGCAGCTGAAGATACAGAAGCTCGAGGTCACAGGAACAGCACAGGGATTGCGCTCCTGAAAGTCAAGGATGCAAAGGCCTCTGTCCAGCATCACAGCTGATTTTCGATGGTATATTTGGGAAGAAGGCACACCTGCCCAGCCTCCACGACGCTCACGATTGTTTTTGGGCTGATGAATGAGTCACTGCATTTAAGCTTCAACTACGGCACATGCTTTATTGATATCTGTAAGTGCTTCCTGTTGAGGTTTAATTTTTGTGCCAGGACCATCGTGCCAGAATGGACCCTGCCCTTCATATTTATTCAAGAAGACGCCACCGTTTTGTGCCATACCTCTACTCAACTGGAGTACTTTCTACTGGATAATCAGTAAGTGCTACCTCGTTGGGTAAATGTATAGTGCTTTTACTACACTACAGCTGCCTAAAGTGCCAGAGAGTTGTCTACAGCGACCATGTGCGTGTTACTATGCAATCGCGCCGAAGTGCACAGGGGTCTCTTGAGTGAGCTGTCCATCATAGTGGGTAAATGGCGGGAAGACGGTGCACACCACGTGTGTGTGGGCGGGGCCAAACGGGCGGGGCTTCCATGCGAGTGAACATGCCTCTTGTGTGTATATAAGGTCAGAGACCGATCAGAGCAGCAGATGAAGATACAGAAGCTCGTGGTCACAGGAACAGCACAGGGATTGTGCTCTTGAAAGTCAAGGATGCAAAGGCCTCTGTCCAGCATCACAGCTGATTTTCGATGGTATATTTGGGAAGAAGGCACATCTGCCCAGCCTCCCAACGCTCACGATTTTTTTTGGGCTGATGAATGAGTCACTGCATTTGAGCTTCAACTAGTTCCAGCGACCAGGTGTGTGTTACTATGCAATCTCGCCGAAGTGCGCAGGGGTCCCTTGAGTGAGCTGTCCATCATAGTGGGTAAATAGCGGGAAGAGGGTGCACACCTCGTGTGTGTGGGCGGGGCCAAACGGGCGGGGCTTCCATGCGAGTGAACATGCCTCTTGTGTGTATATAAGGTCAGAGACCGATCAGAGCAGCAGCTGAAGATACAGAAGCTCGAGGTCACAGGAACAGCACAGGGATTGCGCTCGTGAAAGTCAAGGATGCAAATGCCTCTGTCCAGCATCACAGCTGATTTTTGACGGTAGATTTGGGAAGAAGGCACAGCTGCCCAGCCTCCCAACGCTCACGATTGTTTTTGGGCTGATGAATGAGTCACTGCATTTGAGCTTCAACTAGTTCCAGCGACTATGTGTGTGTTACTATGCAATCGCGCCGAAGTGCGCAGGGGTCTCTTGAGTGAGCTGTCCATCATAGTGGGTAATGGCGGGAAGGGGGTGCACACCTCGTGTGTGTGGGCGGGGCCAAACGGGCGGGGCTTCCATGCGAGTGAACATGCCTCTTGTGTGTATATAAGGTCAGAGACCGATCAGAGCAGCAGCTGAAGATACAGAAGCTCGTGGTCACAGGAACAGCACAGGGATTGCGCTCTTGAAAGTCAAGAATGCAAAGGCCTCTGTCCAGCATCACAGCTGATTTTCGATGGTATATTTGGGAAGAAGGCACACCTGCCCAGCCTCCACGACGCTCACGATTGATTTTGGGCTGATGAATGAGTCACTGAATTTAAGCTTCAACTAGGGCACATGCTGTAATGATATCTGTAAGTGCTTCCTGTTGAGGTTTAATTTTTGTGCCAGGACTATCCTGCCAGAATGGACCCTGCCCTTCATATTTATTCAAGAAGACGCCACCGTTTTGTGCCATACCTCTACTCAACTGGAGTACTTTCTACTGGATAATCAGTAAGTGCTACCTCGTTGGGTAAATGTATAGTGCTTTTACTACACTACAGCTGCCTAAAGTGCCAGAGAGTTGTCTACAGCGACCAGGTGTGTGTTACTATGCATTCGCGCCGAAGGGCGCAGGGGTCCCTTGAGTGAGCTGTCCATCATAGTGGGTAAATGGCGTGAAGACGGTGCACACCGCGTGTGTGTGGGCGGGGCCAAACGGGCGGGGCTTCCATGCGAGTGAACATGCCTCTTGTGTGTATAAAAGGTCAGAGACCGATCAGAGCAGCAGATGAAGATACAGAAGCTCGTGGGCACAGGAACAGCACAGGGATTGCGCTCTTGAAAGTCAAGGATGCAAAGGCCTCTGTCCAGCATCACAGCTGATTTTCGACGGTAGATTTGGGAAGAAGGCACAGCTGCCCAGCCTCCCAACGCTCACGATTGTTTTTGGGCTGATGAATGAGTCACTGCATTTGAGCTTCAACTAGTTCCAGCGACTATGTGTGTGTTACTATGCAATCGCGCCGAAGTGCGCAGGGGTCCCTTGAGTGAGCTGTCCATCATAGTGGGTAAATGGCGGGAAGAGGGTGCACACCTCGTGTGTGTGGGCGGGGCCAAACGGGCGGGGCTTCCATGCGAGTGAACATGCCTCTTGTGTGTATATAAGGTCAGAGACCGATCAGAGCAGCAGCTGAAGATACAGAAGCTCGAGGTCACAGGAACAGCACAGGGATTGCGCTCCTGAAAGTCAAGGATGCAAAGGCCTCTGTCCAGCATCACAGCTGATTTTCGATGGTATATTTGGGAAGAAGGCACACCTGCCCAGCCTCCACGACGCTCACGATTGTTTTTGGGCTGATGAATGAGTCACTGCATTTAAGCTTCAACTACGGCACATGCTTTATTGATATCTGTAAGTGCTTCCTGTTGAGGTTTAATTTTTGTGCCAGGACCATCGTGCCAGAATGGACCCTGCCCTTCATATTTATTCAAGAAGACGCCACCGTTTTGTGCCATACCTCTACTCAACTGGAGTACTTTCTACTGGATAATCAGTAAGTGCTACCTCTTTGGGTAAATGTATAGTGCTTTTACTACACTACAGCTGCCTAAAGTGCCAGAGAGTTGTCTACAGCGACCAGGTGTGTGTTACAATGCATTCGCGCCGAAGGGCGCAGGGGTCCCTTGAGTGAGCTGTCTATCATAGTGGGTAAATGGCGGGAAGACGGTGCACACCGCGTGTGTGTGGGCGGGGCCAAACGGGCGGGGCTTCCATGCGAGTGAACATTCCTTTTGTGTGTATATAAGGTCAGAGACCGATCAGAGCAGCAGCTGAAGATACAGAAGCTCGAGGTCACAGGAACAGCACAGGGATTGCGCTCCTGAAAGTCAAGGATGCAAAGGCCTCTGTCCAGCATCACAGCTGATTTTTGACAGTAGATTTGGGAAGAAGGCACACCTGCCCAGCCTCCCAACGCTCACGATTGTTTTTGGGCTGATGAATGAGTCACTGCATTTGAGCTTCAACTAGTTCCAGCGACCAGGTGTGTGTTACTATGCAATCTCCCCGAAGTGCGCAGGGGTCTCTTGAGTGAGCTGTCCATCATAGTGGGTAAATGGCGGGAAGACGGTGCACACCACATGTGTGTGGGCGGGGCCAAACGGGCGGCGCTTGCATGCGATTGAACATGCCTCTTGTGTGTATGTAAGGTCAGAGACCGATCAGAGCAGCAGCTGAAGATACAGAAGCTCGTGGTCACAGGAACAGCACAGGGATTGCGCTCTTGAAAGTCAAGGATGCAAAGGCCTCTGTCCAGCATCACAGCTGATTTTTGACGGTAGATTTGGGAAGAAGGCACAGCTGCCCAGCCTCCCAACGCTCACGATTGTTTTTGGGCTGATGAATGAGTCACTGCGTTTGAGCTTCAACTAGTTCCAGCGACTATGTGTGTGTTACTATGCAATCGCGCCGAAGTGCGCAGGGGTCCCTTGAGTGAGCTGTCCATCATAGTGGGTAAATGGCGGGAAGAGGGTGCACACCTCGTGTGTGTGGGCGGGGCCAAACGGGCGGGGCTTCCATGCGAGTGAACATGCCTCTTGTGTGTATATAAGGTCAGAGACCGATCAGAGCAGCAGCTGAAGATACAGAAGCTCGAGGTCACAGGAACAGCACAGGGATTGCGCTCCTGAAAGTCAAGGATGCAAAGGCCTCTGTCCAGCATCACAGCTGATTTTCGATGGTATATTTGGGAAGAAGGCACACCTGCCCAGCCTCCACGACGCTCACGATTGTTTTTGGGCTGATGAATGAGTCACTGCATTTAAGCTTCAACTACGGCACATGCTTTATTGATATCTGTAAGTGCTTCCTGTTGAGGTTTAATTTTTGTGCCAGGACCATCGTGCCAGAATGGACCCTGCCCTTCATATTTATTCAAGAAGACGCCACCGTTTTGTGCCATACCTCTACTCAACTGGAGTACTTTCTACTGGATAATCAGTAAGTGCTACCTCTTTGGGTAAATGTATAGTGCTTTTACTACACTACAGCTGCCTAAAGTGCCAGAGAGTTGTCTACAGCGACCAGGTGTGTGTTACAATGCATTCGCGCCGAAGGGCGCAGGGGTCCCTTGAGTGAGCTGTCCATCATAGTGGGTAAATGGCGGGAAGACGGTGCACACCGCGTGTGTGTGGGCGGGGCCAAACGGGCGGGGCTTCCATGCGAGTGAACATTCCTTTTGTGTGTATATAAGGTCAGAGACCGATCAGAGCAGCAGCTGAAGATACAGAAGCTCGAGGTCACAGGAACAGCACAGGGATTGCGCTCCTGAAAGTCAAGGATGCAAAGGCCTCTGTCCAGCATCACAGCTGATTTTTGACAGTAGATTTGGGAAGAAGGCACACCTGCCCAGCCTCCCAACGCTCACGATTGTTTTTGGGCTGATGAATGAGTCACTGCATTTGAGCTTCAACTAGTTCCAGCGACCAGGTGTGTGTTACTATGCAATCGCGCCGAAGTGCGCAGGGGTCTCTTGAGTGAGCTGTCCATCATAGTGGGTAATGGCGGGAAGACGGTGCACACCACGTGTGTGTGGGCGGGGCCAAACGGGCGGGGCTTCCATGCGAGTGAACATGCCTCTTGTGTGTATATAAGGTCAGAGACCGATCAGAGCAGCAGATGAAGATACAGAAGCTCGTGGTCACAGGAACAGCACAGGGATTGCGCTCTTGAAAGTCAAGGATGCAAAGGCCTCTGTCCAGCATCACAGCTGATTTTCGATGGTATATTTGGGAAGAAGGCACATCTGCCCAGCCTCCCAACGCTCACGATTTTTTTTGGGCTGATGAATGAGTCACTGCATTTGAGCTTCAACTAGTTCCAGCGACCAGGTGTGTGTTACTATGCAATCTCGCCGAAGTGCGCAGGGGTCCCTTGAGTGAGCTGTCCATCATAGTTGGTAAATAGCGGGAAGAGGGTGCACACCTCGTGTGTGTGGGCGGGGCCAAACGGGCGGGGCTTCCGTGCGAGTGAACATGCCTCTTGTGTGTATATAAGGTCAGAGACCGATCAGAGCAGCAGCTGAAGATACAGAAGCTCGAGGTCACAGGAACAGCACAGGGATTGCGCTCCTGAAAGTCAAGGATGCAAAGGCCTCTGTCCAGCATCACAGCTGATTTTCGATGGTATATTTGGGAAGAAGGCACACCTGCCCAGCCTCCACGACGCTCATGATTGTTTTTGGGCTGATGAATGAGTCACTGCATTTAAGCTTCAACTACGGCACATGCTTTATTGATATCTGTAAGTGCTTCCTGTTGAGGTTTAATTTTTGTGCCAGGACCATCGTGCCAGAATGGACCCTGCCCTTCATATTTATTCAAGAAGACGCCACCGTTTTGTGCCATACCTCTACTCAACTGGAGTACTTTCTACTGGATAATCAGTAAGTGCTACCTCGTTGGGTAAATGTATAGTGCTTTTACTACACTACAGCTGCCTAAAGTGCCAGAGAGTTGTCTACAGCGACCATGTGCGTGTTACTATGCAATCGCGCCGAAGTGCGCAGGGGTCTCTTGAGTGAGCTGTCCATCATAGTGGGTAAATGGCGGGAAGACGGTGCACACCACGTGTGTATGGGCGGGGCCAAACGGGCGGGGCTTCCATGCGAGTGAACATGCCTCTTGTGTGTATATAAGGTCAGAGACCGATCAGAGCAGCAGATGAAGATACAGAAGCTCGTGGTCACAGGAACAGCACAGGGATTGCGCTCTTGAAAGTCAAGGATGCAAAGGCCTCTGTCCAGCATCACAGCTGATTTTCGATGGTATATTTGGGAAGAAGGCACATCTGCCCAGCCTCCCAACGCTCACGATTTTTTTTGGGCTGATGAATGAGTCACTGCATTTGAGCTTCAACTAGTTCCAGCGACCAGGTGTGTGTTACTATGCAATCTCGCCGAAGTGCGCAGGGGTCCCTTGAGTGAGCTGTCCATCATAGTGGGTAAATAGCGGGAAGAGGGTGCACACCTCGTGTGTGTGGGCGGGGCCAAGCGGGCGGGGCTTCCATGCGAGTGAACATGCCTCTTGTGTGTATATAAGGTCAGAGACCGATCAGAGCAGCAGATGAAGATACAGAAGCTCGAGGTCACAGGAACAGCACAGGGATTGCGCTCCTGAAAGTCAAGGATGCAAAGGCCTCTGTCCAGCATCACAGCTGATTTTCGATGGTATATTTGGGAAGAAGGCACACCTGCCCAGCCTCCACGACGCTCATGATTGTTTTTGGGCTGATGAATGAGTCACTGCATTTAAGCTTCAACTACGGCACATGCTTTATTGATATCTGTAAGTGCTTCCTGTTGAGGTTTAATTTTTGTGCCAGGACCATCGTGCCAGAATGGACCCTGCCCTTCATATTTATTCAAGAAGACGCCACCGTTTTGTGCCATACCTCTACTCAACTGGAGTACTTTCTACTGGATAATCAGTAAGTGCTACCTCGTTGGGTAAATGTATAGTGCTTTTACTACACTACAGCTGCCTAAAGTGCCAGAGAGTTGTCTACAGCGACCATGTGCGTGTTACTATGCAATCGCGCCGAAGTGCGCAGGGGTCTCTTGAGTGAGCTGTCCATCATAGTGGGTAAATGGCGGGAAGACGGTGCACACCACGTGTGTGTGGGCGGGGCCAAACGGGCGGGGCTTCCATGCGAGTGAACATGCCTCTTGTGTGTATATAAGGTCAGAGACCGATCAGAGCAGCAGATGAAGATACAGAAGCTCGTGGTCACAGGAACAGCACAGGGATTGCGCTCTTGAAAGTCAAGGATGCAAAGGCCTCTGTCCAGCATCACAGCTGATTTTCGATGGTATATTTGGGAAGAAGGCACATCTGCCCAGCCTCCCAACGCTCACGATTTTTTTTTGGGCTGATGAATGAGTCACTGCATTTGAGCTTCAACTAGTTCCAGCGACCAGGTGTGTGTTACTATGCAATCTCGCCGAAGTGCGCAGGGGTCCCTTGAGTGAGCTGTCCATCATAGTGGGTAAATAGCGGGAAGAGGGTGCACACCTCGTGTGTGTGGGCGGGGCCAAACGGGCGGGGCTTCCATGCGAGTGAACATGCCTCTTGTGTGTATATAAGGTCAGAGACCGATCAGAGCAGCAGCTGAAGATACAGAAGCTCGAGGTCACAGGAACAGCACAGGGATTGCGCTCGTGAAAGTCAAGGATGCAAATGCCTCTGTCCAGCATCACAGCTGATTTTTGACGGTAGATTTGGGAAGAAGGCACAGCTGCCCAGCCTCCCAACGCTCACGATTGTTTTTGGGCTGATGAATGAGTCACTGCATTTGAGCTTCAACTAGTTCCAGCGACTATGTGTGTGTTACTATGAAATCGCGCCGAAGTGCGCAGGGGTCCCTTGAGTGAGCTGTCCATCATAGTGGGTAAATGGCGGGAAGACGTTGCACACCGCGTGTGTGTGGGCGGGGCCAAACGGGCGGGGCTTCCATGCGAGTGAACATGCCTCTTGTGTGTATATAAGGTCAGAGACCGATCAGAGCAGCAGCTGAAGATACAGAAGCTCGAGGTCACAGGAACAGCACAGGGATTGCGCTCCTGAAAGTCAAGGATGCAAAGGCCTCTGTCCAGCATCACAGCTGATTTTCGATGGTATATTTGGGAAGAAGGCACACCTGCCCAGCCTCCACGACGCTCACGATTGTTTTTGGGCTGATGAATGAGTCACTGCATTTAAGCTTCAACTACGGCACATGCTTTATTGATATCTGTAAGTGCTTCCTGTTGAGGTTTAATTTTTGTGCCAGGACCATCGTGCCAGAATGGACCCTGCCCTTCATATTTATTCAAGAAGACGCCACCGTTTTGTGCCATACCTCTACTCAACTGGAGTACTTTCTACTGGATAATCAGTAAGTGCTACCTCGTTGGGTAAATGTGTAGTGCTTTTACTACACTACAGCTGCCTAAAGTGCCAGAGAGTTGTCTACAGCGACCATGTGCGTGTTACTATGCAATCGCGCCGAAGTGCGCAGGGGTCTCTTGAGTGAGCTGTCCATCATAGTGGGTAAATGGCGGGAAGACGGTGCACACCACGTGTGTGTGGGGCCAAACGGGCGGGGCTTCCATGCGAGTGAACATGCCTCTTGTGTGTATATAAGGTCAGAGACCGATCAGAGCAGCAGATGAAGATACAGAAGCTCGTGGTCACAGGAACAGCACAGGGATTGCGCTCTTGAAAGTCAAGGATGCAAAGGCCTCTGTCCAGCATCACAGCTGATTTTCGATGGTATATTTGGGAAGAAGGCACATCTGCCCAGCCTCCCAACGCTCACGATTTTTTTTGGGCTGATGAATGAGTCACTGCATTTGAGCTTCAACTAGTTCCAGCGACCAGGTGTGTGTTACTATGCAATCTCGCCGAAGTGCGCAGGGGTCCCTTGAGTGAGCTGTCCATCATAGTGGGTAAATAGCGGGAAGAGGGTGCACACCTCCTGTGTGTGGGCGGGGCCAAACGGGCGGGGCTTCCATGCGAGTGAACATGCCTCTTGTGTGTATATAAGGTCAGAGACCGATCAGAGCAGCAGCTGAAGATACAGAAGCTCGAGGTCACAGGAACAGCACAGGGATTGCGCTCGTGAAAGTCAAGGATGCAAATGCCTCTGTCCAGCATCACAGCTGATTTTTGACGGTAGATTTGGGAAGAAGGCACAGCTGCCCAGCCTCCCAACGCTCACGATTGTTTTTGGGCTGATGAATGAGTCACTGCATTTGAGCTTCAACTAGTTCCAGCGACTATGTGTGTGTTACTATGCAATCGCGCCGAAGTGCGCAGGGGTCTCTTGAGTGAGCTGTCCATCATAGTGGGTAATGGCGGGAAGGGGGTGCACACCTCGTGTGTGTGGGCGGGGCCAAACGGGCGGGGCTTCCATGCGAGTGAACATGCCTCTTGTGTGTATATAAGGTCAGAGACCGATCAGAGCAGCAGCTGAAGATACAGAAGCTCGTGGTCACAGGAACAGCACAGGGATTGCGCTCTTGAAAGTCAAGAATGCAAAGGCCTCTGTCCAGCATCACAGCTGATTTTCGATGGTATATTTGGGAAGAAGGCACACCTGCCCAGCCTCCACGACGCTCACGATTGATTTTGGGCTGATGAATGAGTCACTGAATTTAAGCTTCAACTAGTTCCAGCGACTATGTGTGTGTTACTATGCAATCGCGCCGAAGTGCGCAGGGGTCCCTTGAGTGAGCTGTCCATCATAGTGGGTAAATGGCGGGAAGACGGTGCACACCGCGTGTGTGTGTGGGCGGGGCCAAACGGGCGGGGCTTCCATGCGAGTGAACATGCCTCTTGTGTGTATATAAGGTCAGAGACCGATCAGAGCAGCAGCTGAAGATACAGAAGCTCGAGGTCACAGGAACAGCACAGGGATTGCGCTCGTGAAAGTCAAGGAAGCAAATGCCTCTGTCCAGCATCACAGCTGATTTTTGACGGTAGATTTGGGAAGAAGGCACAGCTGCCCAGCCTCCCAACGCTCACGATTGTTTTTGGGCTGATGAATGAGTCACTGCATTTGAGCTTCAACTAGTTCCAGCGACTATGTGTGTGTTACTATGCAATCGCGCCGAAGTGCGCAGGGGTCTCTTGAGTGAGCTGTCCATCATAGTGGGTAATGGCGGGAAGGGGGTGCACACCTCGTGTGTGTGGGCGGGGCCAAACGGGCGGGGCTTCCATGCGAGTGAACATGCCTCTTGTGTGTATATAAGGTCAGAGACCGATCAGAGCAGCAGCTGAAGATACAGAAGCTCGTGGTCACAGGAACAGCACAGGGATTGCGCTCTTGAAAGTCAAGAATGCAAAGGCCTCTGTCCAGCATCACAGCTGATTTTCGATGGTATATTTGGGAAGAAGGCACACCTGCCCAGCCTCCACGACGCTCACGATTGATTTTGGGCTGATGAATGAGTCACTGAATTTAAGCTTCAACTAGTTCCAGCGACTATGTGTGTGTTACTATGCAATCGCGCCGAAGTGCGCAGGGGTCCCTTGAGTGAGCTGTCCATCATAGTGGGTAAATGGCGGGAAGACGGTGCACACCGCGTGTGTGTGGGCGGGGCCAAACGGGCGGGGCTTCCATGCGAGTGAACATGCCTCTTGTGTGTATATAAGGTCAGAGACCGATCAGAGCAGCAGCTGAAGATACAGAAGCTCGAGGTCACAGGAACAGCACAGGGATTGCGCTCCTGAAAGTCAAGGATGCAAAGGCCTCTGTCCAGCATCACAGCTGATTTTCGATGGTATATTTGGGAAGAAGGCACACCTGCCCAGCCTCCACGACGCTCACGATTGTTTTTGGGCTGATGAATGAGTCACTGCATTTAAGCTTCAACTACGGCACATGCTTTATTGATATCTGTAAGTGCTTCCTGTTGAGGTTTAATTTTTGTGCCAGGACCATCGTGCCAGAATGGACCCTGCCCTTCATATTTATTCAAGAAGACGCCACCGTTTTGTGCCATAACTCTACTCAACTGGAGTACTTTCTACTGGATAATCAGTAAGTGCTACCTCGTTGGGTAAATGTATAGTGCTTTTACTACACTACAGCTGCCTAAAGTGCCAGAGAGTTGTCTACAGCGACCATGTGCGTGTTACTATGCAATCGCGCCGAAGTGCGCAGGGGTCTCTTGAGTGAGCTGTCCATCATAGTGGGTAAATGGCGGGAAGACGGTGCACACCACGTGTGTGTGTGGGCGGGGCCAAACGGGCGGGGCTTCTATGCGAGTGAACATGCCTCTTGTGTGTATATAAGGTCAGAGACCGATCAGAGCAGCAGATGAAGATACAGAAGCTCGTGGTCACAGGAACAGCACAGGGATTGCGCTCTTGAAAGTCAAGGATGCAAAGGCCTCTGTCCAGCATCACAGCTGATTTTCGATGGTAGATTTGGGAAGAAGGCACAGCTGCCCAGCCTCCCAACGCTCACGATTGTTTTTGGGCTGATGAATGAGTCACTGCATTTGAGCTTCAACTAGTTCCAGCGACTATGTGTGTGTTACTATGCAATCGCGCCGAAGTGCGCAGGGGTCTCTTGAGTGAGCTGTCCATCATAGTGGGTAATGGCGGGAAGGGGGTGCACACCTCGTGTGTGTGGGCGGGGCCAAACGGGCGGGGCTTCCATGCGAGTGAACATGCCTCTTGTGTGTATATAAGGTCAGAGACCGATCAGAGCAGCAGCTGAAGATACAGAAGCTCGTGGTCACAGGAACAGCACAGGGATTGCGCTCTTGAAAGTCAAGAATGCAAAGGCCTCTGTCCAGCATCACAGCTGATTTTCGATGGTATATTTGGGAAGAAGGCACACCTGCCCAGCCTCCACGACGCTCACGATTGATTTTGGGCTGATGAATGAGTCACTGAATTTAAGCTTCAACTAGTTCCAGCGACTATGTGTGTGTTACTATGCAATCGCGCCGAAGTGCGCAGGGGTCCCTTGAGTGAGCTGTCCATCATAGTGGGTAAATGGCTGGAAGACGGTGCACACCACGTGTGTGTGGGCGGGGCCAAACGGGCGGGGCTTCCATGCGAGTGAACATGCCTCTTGTGTGTATATAAGGTCAGAGACCGATCAGAGCAGCAGATGAAGATACAGAAGCTCGTGGTCACAGGAACAGCACAGGGATTGCGCTCTTGAAAGTCAAGGATGCAAAGGCCTCTGTCCAGCATCACAGCTGATTTTCGATGGTATATTTGGGAAGAAGGCACATCTGCCCAGCCTCCCAACGCTCACACTTTTTTTTGGGCTGATGAATGAGTCACTGCATTTGAGCTTCAACTAGTTCCAGCGACCAGGTGTGTGTTACTATGCAATCTCGCCGAAGTGCGCAGGGGTCCCTTGAGTGAGCTGTCCATCATAGTGGGTAAATAGCCGGAAGAGGGTGCACACCTCGTGTGTGTGGGCGGGGCCAAACGGGCGGGGCTTCCATGCGAGTGAACATGCCTCTTGTGTGTATATAAGGTCAGAGACCGATCAGAGCAGCAGCTGAAGATACAGAAGCTCGAGGTCACAGGAACAGCACAGGGATTGCGCTCGTGAAAGTCAAGGATGCAAATGCCTCTGTCCAGCATCACAGCTGATTTTTGACGGTAGATTTGGGAAGAAGGCACAGCTGCCCAGCCTCCCAACGCTCACGATTGTTTTTGGGCTGATGAATGAGTCACTGCATTTGAGCTTCAACTAGTTCCAGCGACCAGGTGTGTGTTACTATGCAATCGCGCCGAAGTGCGCAGGGGTCCCTTGAGTGAGCTGTCCATCATAGTGGGTAAATGGCGGGAAGACGGTGCACACCGCGTGTGTGTGGGCGGGGCCAAACGGGCGGGGCTTCCATGCGAGTGAACATGCCTCTTGTGTGTATATAAGGTCAGAGACCGATCAGAGCAGCAGCTGAAGATACAGAAGCTCGAGGTCACAGGAACAGCACAGGGATTGCGCTCCTGAAAGTCAAGGATGCAAAGTCCTCTGTCCAGCATCACAGCTGATTTTCGATGGTATATTTGGGAAGAAGGCACACCTGCCCAGCCTCCACGACGCTCACGATTGTTTTTGGGCTGATGAATGAGTCACTGCATTTAAGCTTCAACTACGGCACATGCTTTATTGATATCTGTAAGTGCTTCCTGTTGAGGTTTAATTTTTGTGCCAGGACCATCGTGCCAGAATGGACCCTGCCCTTCATATTTATTCAAGAAGACGCCACCGTTTTGTGCCATACCTCTACTCAACTGGAGTACTTTCTACTGGATAATCAGTAAGTGCTACCTCGTTGGGTAAATGTATAGTGCTTTTACTACACTACAGCTGCCTAAAGTGCCAGAGAGTTGTCTACAGCGACCATGTGCGTGTTACTATGCAATCGCGCCGAAGTGCGCAGGGGTCTCTTGAGTGAGCTGTCCATCATAGTGGGTAAATGGCGGGAAGACGGTGCACACCACGTGTGTGTGGGCGGGGCCAAACGGGCGGGGCTTCCATGCGAGTGAACATGCCTCTTGTGTGTATATAAGGTCAGAGACCGATCAGAGCAGCAGCTGAAGATACAGAAGCTCGAGGTCACAGGAACAGCACAGGGATTGCGCTCCTGAAAGTCAAGGATGCAAAGGCCTCTGTCCAGCATCACAGCTGATTTTCGATGGTATATTTGGGAAGAAGGCACACCTGCCCAGCCTCCACGACGCTCACGATTGTTTTTGGGCTGATGAATGAGTCACTGCATTTAAGCTTCAACTACGGCACATGCTTTATTGATATCTGTAAGTGCTTCCTGTTGAGGTTTAATTTTTGTGCCAGGACCATCGTGCCAGAATGGACCCTGCCCTTCATATTTATTCAAGAAGACGCCACCGTTTTGTGCCATACCTCTACTCAACTGGAGTACTTTCTACTGGATAATCAGTAAGTGCTACCTCGTTGGGTAAATATATAGTGCTTTTACTACACTACAGCTGCCTAAAGTGCCAGAGAGTTGTCTACAGCGACCATGTGCGTGTTACTATGCAATCGCGCCGAAGTGCGCAGGGGTCTCTTGAGTGAGCTGTCCATCATAGTGGGTAAATGGCGGGAAGACGGTGCACACCACGTGTGTGTGGGTGGGGCCAAACGGGCGGGGCTTCCATGCGAGTGAACATGCCTCTTGTGTGTATATAAGGTCAGAGACCGATCAGAGCAGCAGATGAAGATACAGAAGCTCGTGGTCACAGGAACAGCACAGGGATTGCGCTCTTGAAAGTCAAGGATGCAAAGGCCTCTGTCCAGCATCACAGCTGATTTTCGATGGTATATTTGGGAAGAAGGCACATCTGCCCAGCCTCCCAACGCTCACGATTTTTTTTGGGCTGATGAATGAGTCACTGCATTTGAGCTTCAACTAGTTCCAGCGACCAGGTGTGTGTTACTATGCAATCTCGCCGAAGTGCGCAGGGGTCCCTTGAGTGAGCTGTCCATCATAGTGGGTAAATAGCGGGAAGAGGGTGCACACCTCGTGTGTGTGGGCGGGGCCAAACGGGCGGGGCTTCCATGCGAGTGAACATGCCTCTTGTGTGTATATAAGGTCAGAGACCGATCAGAGCAGCAGCTGAAGATACAGAAGCTCGAGGTCACAGGAACAGCACAGGGATTGCCCTCGTGAAAGTCAAGGATGCAAATGCCTCTGTCCAGCATCACAGCTGATTTTTGACGGTAGATTTGGGAAGAAGGCACAGCTGCACAGCCTCCCAACGCTCACCATTGTTTTTGGGCTGATGAATGAGTCACTGCATTTGAGCTTCAACTAGTTCCAGCGACTATGTGTGTGTTACTATGCAATCGCGCCGAAGTGCGCAGGGGTCTCTTGAGTGAGCTGTCCATCATAGTGGGTAAATGGCGGGAAGACGGTGCACACCACGTGTGTGTGGGCGGGGCCAAACGGGCGGGGCTTCCATGCGAGTGAACATGCCTCTTGTGTGTATATAAGGTCAGAGACCGATCAGAGCAGCAGATGAAGATACAGAAGCTCGTGGTCACAGGAACAGCACAGGGATTGCGCTCTTGAAAGTCAAGGATGCAAAGGCCTCTGTCCAGCATCACAGCTGATTTTCGATGGTATATTTGGGAAGAAGGCACATCTGCCCAGCCTCCCAACGCTCACGATTTTTTTTGGGCTGATGAATGAGTCACTGCATTTGAGCTTCAACTAGTTCCAGCGACCAGGTGTGTGTTACTATGCAATCTCGCCGAAGTGCGCAGGGGTCCCTTGAGTGAGCTGTCCATCATAGTGGGTAAATAGCGGGAAGAGGGTGCACACCTCGTGTGTGTGGGCGGGGCCAAACGGGCGGGGCTTCCATGCGAGTGAACATGCCTCTTGTGTGTATATAAGGTCAGAGACCGATCAGAGCAGCAGCTGAAGATATAGAAGCTCGAGGTCACAGGAACAGCACAGGGATTGCGCTCGTGAAAGTCAAGGATGCAAATGCCTCTGTCCAGCATCACAGCTGATTTTTGACGGTAGATTTGGGAAGAAGGCACAGCTGCCCAGCCTCCCAACGCTCACGATTGTTTTTGGGCTGATAATTGAGTCACTGCATTTGAGCTTCAACTAGTTCCAGCGACCAGGTGTGTGTTACTATGCAATCTCCCCGAAGTGCGCAGGGGTCTCTTGAGTGAGCTGTCCATCATAGTGGGTAAATGGCGGGAAGGGGGTGCACACCACATGTGTGTGGGCGGGGCCAAACGGGCGGGGCTTGCATGCGAGTGAACATGCCTCTTGTGTGTATGTAAGGTCAGAGACCGATCAGAGCAGCAGCTGAAGATACAGAAGCTCGTGGTCACAGGAACAGCACAGGGATTGCGCTCTTGAAAGTCAAGGATGCAAAGGCCTCTGTCCAGCATCACAGCTGATTTTTGACGGTAGATTTGGGAAGAAGGCACAGCTGCCCAGCCTCCCAACGCTCACGATTGTTTTTGGGCTGATGAATGAGTCACTGCATTTGAGCTTCAACTAGTTCCAGCGACTATGTGTGTGTTACTATGCAATCGCGCCGAAGTGCGCAGGGGTCCCTTGAGTGAGCTGTCCATCATAGTGGGTAAATGGCGGGAAGACGGTGCACACCGCGTGTGTGTGGGCGGGGCCAAACGGGCGGGGCTTCCATGCGAGTGAACATGCCTCTTGTGTGTATATAAGGTCAGAGACCGATCAGAGCAGCAGCTGAAGATATAGAAGCTCGAGGTCACAGGAACAACACAGGGATTGCGCTCGTGAAAGTCAAGGATGCAAATGCCTCTGTCCAGCATCACAGCTGATTTTTGACGGTAGATTTGGGAAGAAGGCACAGCTGCCCAGCCTCCCAACGCTCACGATTGTTTTTGGGCTGATGAATGAGTCACTGCATTTAAGCTTCAACTACGGCACATGCTTTATTGATATCTGTAAGTGCTTCCTGTTGAGGTTTAATTTTTGTGCCAGGACCATCGTGCCAGAATGGACCCTGCCCTTCATATTTATTCAAGAAGACGCCACCGTTTTGTGCCATACCTCTACTCAACTGGAGTACTTTCTACTGGATAATCAGTAAGTGCTACCTCGTTGGGTAAATGTATAGTGCTTTTACTACACTACAGCTGCCTAAAGTGCCAGAGAGTTGTCTACAGCGACCATGTGCGTGTTACTATGCAATCGCGCCGAAGTGCGCAGGGGTCTCTTGAGTGAGCTGTCCATCATAGTGGGTAAATGGCGGGAAGACGGTGCACACCACGTGTGTGTGGGCGGGGCCAAACGGGCGGGGCTTCCTTGCGAGTGAACATGCCTCTTGTGTGTATATAAGGTCAGAGACCGATCAGAGCAGCAGATGAAGATACAGAAGCTCGTGGTCACAGGAACAGCACAGGGATTGCGCTCTTGAAAGTCAAGGATGCAAAGGCCTCTGTCCAGCATCACAGCTGATTTTCGATGGTATATTTGGGAAGAAGGCACATCTGCCCAGCCTCCCAACGCTCACGATTTTTTTTGGGCTGATGAATGAGTCACTGCATTTGAGCTTCAACTAGTTCCAGCGACCAGGTGTGTGTTACTATGCAATCTCGCCGAAGTGCGCAGGGGTCCCTTGAGTGAGCTGTCCATCATAGTGGGTAAATAGCGGGAAGAGGGTGCACACCTCGTGTGTGTGGGCGGGGCCAAACGGGCGGGGCTTCCATGCGAGTGAACATGCCTCTTGTGTGTATATAAGGTCAGAGACCGATCAGAGCAGCAGCTGAAGATACAGAAGCTCGAGGTCACAGGAACAGCACAGGGATTGCGCTCGTGAAAGTCAAGGATGCAAATGCCTCTGTCCAGCATCACAGCTGATTTTTGACGGTAGATTTGGGAAGAAGGCACAGCTGGCCAGCCTCCCAACGCTCACGATTGTTTTTGGGCTGATGAATGAGTCACTGCATTTGAGCTTCAACTAGTTCCAGCGACTATGTGTGTGTTACTATGCAATCGCGCCGAAGTGCGCAGGGGTCTCTTGAGTGAGCTGTCCATCATAGTGGGTAATGGCGGGAAGGGGGTGCACACCTCGTGTGTGTGGGCGGGGCCAAACGGGCGGGGCTTCCATGCGAGTGAACATGCCTCTTGTGTGTATATAAGGTCAGAGACCGATCAGAGCAGCAGCTGAAGATACAGAAGCTCGTGGTCACAGGAACAGCACAGGGATTGCGCTCTTGAAAGTCAAGAATGCAAAGGCCTCTGTCCAGCATCACAGCTGATTTTCGATGGTATATTTGGGAAGAAGGCACACCTGCCCAGCCTCCACGACGCTCACGATTGATTTTGGGCTGATGAATGAGTCACTGAATTTAAGCTTCAACTAGGGCACATGCTGTAATGATATCTGTAAGTGCTTCCTGTTGAGGTTTAATTTTTGTGCCAGGACCATCCTGCCAGAATGGACCCTGCCCTTCATATTTATTCAAGAAGACGCCACCGTTTTGTGCCATACCTCTACTCAACTGGAGTACTTTCTACTGGATAATCAGTAAGTGCTACCTCGTTGGGTAAATGTATAGTGCTTTTACTACACTACAGCTGCCTAAAGTGCCAGAGAGTTGTCTACAGCGACCAGGTGTGTGTTACTATGCATTCGCGCCGAAGGGCGCAGGGGTCCCTTGAGTGAGCTGTCCATCATAGTGGGTAAATGGCGTGAAGACGGTGCACACCGCGTGTGTGTGGGCGGGGCTTCCATGCGAGTGAACATGCCTCTTGTGTGTATAAAAGGTCAGAGACCGATCAGAGCAGCAGATGAAGATACAGAAGCTCGTGGGCACAGGAACAGCACAGGGATTGCGCTCTTGAAAGTCAAGGATGCAAAGGCCTCTGTCCAGCATCACAGCTGATTTTCGACGGTAGATTTGGGAAGAAGGCACAGCTGCCCAGCCTCCCAACGCTCACGATTGTTTTTTGGCTGATGAATGAGTCACTGCATTTGAGCTTCAACTAGTTCCAGCGACAATGTGTGTGTTACTATGCAATCTCGCCGAAGTGCGCAGGGGTCCCTTGAGTGAGCTGTCCATCATAGTGGGTAAATGGCGGGAAGAGGGTGCACACCTCGTGTGTGTGGGCGGGGCCAAACGGGCGGGGCTTCCATGCGAGTGAACATGCCTCTTGTGTGTATATAAGGTCAGAGACCGATCAGAGCAGCAGCTGAAGATACAGAAGCTCGTGGTCACAGGAACAGCACAGGGATTGCGCTCGTGAAAGTCAAGGATGCTAATGCCTCTGTCCAGCATCACAGCTGATTTTCGATGGTATATTTCGGAAGAAGGCACACCTGCCCAGCCTCCCAACGCTCACGATTGTTTTTGGGCTGATGAATGAGTCACTGCATTTGAGCTTCAACTAGTTCCAGCGACCAGGTGTGTGTTACTATGCAATCTCGCCGAAGTGCGCAGGGGTCTCTTGAGTGAGCTGTCCATCATAGTGGGTAAATGGCGGGAAGACGGTGCACACCACATGTGTGTGGGCGTGGCCAAATGGGCGGGGCTTGCATGCGAGTGAACATGCCTCTTGTGTGTATGTAAGGTCAGAGACCGATCAGAGCAGCAGCTGAAGATACAGAAGCTCGTGGTCACAGGAACAGCACAGGGATTGCGCTCTTGAAAGTCAAGGATGCAAAGGCCTCTGTCCAGCATCACAGCTGATTTTTGACGGTAGATTTGGGAAGAAGGCACAGCTGCCCAGCCTCCCAACGCTCACGATTGTTTTTGGGCTGATGAATGAGTCACTGCATTTGAGCTTCAACTAGTTCCAGCGACTATGTGTGTGTTACTATGCAATCGCGCCGAAGTGCGCAGGGGTCCCTTGAGTGAGCTGTCCATCATAGTGGGTAAATGGCGGGAAGACGGTGCACACCGCGTGTGTGTGGGCGGGGCCAAACGGGCGGGGCTTCCATGCGAGTGAACATGCCTCTTGTGTGTATATAAGGTCAGAGACCGATCAGAGCAGCAGCTGAAGATACAGAAGCTCGAGGTCACAGGAACAGCACAGGGATTGCGCTCCTGAAAGTCAAGGATGCAAAGGCCTCTGTCCAGCATCACAGCTGATTTTCGATGGTATATTTGGGAAGAAGGCACACCTGCCCAGCCTCCACGACGCTCACGATTGTTTTTGGGCTGATGAATGAGTCACTGCATTTAAGCTTCAACTACGGCACATGCTTTATTGATATCTGTAAGTGCTTCCTGTTGAGGTTTAATTTTTGTGCCAGGACCATCGTGCCAGAATGGACCCTGCCCTTCATATTTATTCAAGAAGACGCCACCGTTTTGTGCCATACCTCTACTCAACTGGAGTACTTTCTACTGGATAATCAGTAAGTGCTACCTCGTTGGGTAAATGTATAGTGCTTTTACTACACTACAGCTGCCTAAAGTGCCCCGCCCACACACACGCGGTGTGCACCGTCTTCCCGCCATTTACCCACTATGATGGACAGCTCACTCAAGGGACCCCTGCGCACTTCGGCGAGATTGCATAGTAACACACACATTGTCGCTGGAACTAGTTGAAGCTCAAATGCAGTGACTCATTCATCAGCCCAAAAACAATCGTGAGCGTTGGGAGGCTGGGCAGCTGTGCCTTCTTCCCAAATCTACCGTCGAAAATCAGCTGTGATGCTGGACAGAGGCCTTTGCATCCTTGACTTTCACGAGCGCAATCCCTGTGCTGTTCCTGTGCCCACGAGCTTCTGTATCTTCATCTGCTGCTCTGATCGGTCTCTGACCTTATATACACACAAGAGGCATGTTCACTCGCATGGAAGCCCCGCCCGTTTGGCCCCGCCCACACACACGTGGTGTGCACCGTCTTCCCGCCATTTACCCACTATGATGGACAGTTCACTCAAGGGACCCCTGCGCACTTCGGCGCGATTGCATAGTAACACACACTTGGTTGCTGGAACTAGTTGAAGCTCAAATGCAGTGACTCATTCATCAGCCCAAAAACAATCGTGAGCGTCGTGGAGGCTGGGCAGGTGTGCCTTCTTCCCAAATCTACCGTCGAAAATCAGCTGTGATGCTGGACAGAGGCCTTTGCATCCTTGACTTTCAAGAGCGCAATCCCTGTGCTGTTCCTGTGACCTCGAGCTTCTGTATCTTCAGCTGCTGCTCTGATCGGTCTCTGACCTTATAATCACACAAGAGGCATGTTCACTCGCATGGAATCCCCGCCCGTTTGGCCCCGCCCACACACACACGGTGTGCACCCTCTTCCCGCCATTTACCCACTATGATGGACAGCTCACTCAAGGGACCCCTGCGCACTTCGGCGCGAATGCATAGTAACACACACATTGTCGCTGGAACTAGTTGAAGCTCAAATGCAGTGACTCATTCATCAGCCCAAAAACAATCGTGAGCGTTGGGAGGCTGGGCAGCTGTGCCTTCTTCCCAAATCTACCGTCAAAAATCAGCTGTGATGCTGGACAGAGGCCTTTGCATCCTTGACTTTCAAGAGCGCAATCCCTGTGCTGTTCCTGTGCCCACGAGTTTCTGTATCTTCATCTGCTGCTCTGATCGGTCTCTGACCTTATATACACACAAGAGACATGTTCACTCGCATGGAAGCCCCGCCCGTTTGGCCCCGCCCACACACACGCGGTGTGCACCGTCTTCCCGCCATTTACCCACTATGATGGACAGCTCACTCAAGGGACCCCTGCGCACTTCGGCGAGATTGCATAGTAACACACACATTGTCGCTGGAACTAGTTGAAGCTCAAATGCAGTGACTCATTCATCAGCCCAAAAACAATTGTGAGCGTCGTGGAGGCTGGGCAGGTGTGCCTTCTTCCCAAATCTACCGTCGAAAATCAGCTGTGATGCTGGACAGAGGCCTTTGCATCCTTGACTTTCAAGAGCGCAATCCCTGTGCTGTTCCTGTGACCTCGAGCTTCTGTATCTTCAGCTGCTGCTCTGATCGGTCTCTGACCTTATATACACACAAGAGGCATGTTCACTCGCATGGAAGCCCCGCCCGTTTGGCCCCGCCCACACACACACGGTGTGCACCCTCTTCCCGCCATTTACCCACTATGATGGACAGCTCACTCAAGGGACCCCTGCGCACTTGGGCGCGAATGCATAGTAACACACACATGGTCGCTGTAGACAACTCTCTGGCACTTTAGGCAGCTGTAGTGTAGTAAAAGCACTATACATTTACCCAACGAGGTAGCACTTACTGATTATCCAGTAGAAAGTACTCCAGTTGAGTAGAGGTATGGCACAAAACGGTGGCGTCTTCTTGAATAAATATGAAGGGCAGGGTCCATTCTGGCACGATGGTCCTGGCACAAAAATTAAACCTCAACAGGAAGCACTTACAGATATCATTACAGCATGTGCCCTAGTTGAAGCTTAAATTCAGTGACTCATTCATCAGCCCAAAAACAATCGTGAGCGTCGTGGAGGCTGGGCAGGTGTGCCTTCTTCCCAAATATACCATCGAAAATCAGCTGTGATGCTGGACAGAGGCATTTGCATTCTTGACTTTCAAGAGCGCAATCCCTGTGCTGTTCCTGTGACCACGAGCTTCTGTATCTTCAGCTGCTGCTCTGATCGGTCTCTGACCTTATATACACACAAGAGGCATGTTCACTCGCATGGAAGCCCCGCCCATTTGGCCCCGCCCACACACACGAGATGTGCACCCCCTTCCCGCCATTTACCCACTATGATGGACAGTTCACTCAAGGGACCCCTGCGCCCTTCGGCGCGAATGCATAGTAACACACACATTGTCGCTGGAACAAGTTGAAGCTTAAATTCAGTGACTCATTCATCAGCCCAAAAACAATCGTGAGCGTCGTGGAGGCTGGGCAGGTGTGCCTTCTTCCCAAATATACCATCGAAAATCAGCTGTGATGCTGGACAGAGGCATTTGCATCCTTGACTTTCACGAGCGCAATCCCTGTGCTGTTCCTGTGACCTCGAGCTTCTGTATCTTCAGCTGCTGCTCTGATCGGTCTCTGACCTTATATACACACAAGAGGCATGTTCACTCGCATGGAAGCCCCGCCCGTTTGGCCCCGCCCACACACACGAGGTGTGCACCCTCTTCCCGCCATTTACACACTATGATGGACAGCTTACTCAAGGGACCCCTGCGCACTTCGGCGAGATTGCATAGTAACACACATTGTCGCTGGAACTAGTTGAAGCTCAAATGCAGTGACTCATTCATCAGCCCAAAAACAATCGTGAGCGTTGGGAGGCTGGGCAGCTGTGCCTTCTTCCCAAATCTACCGTCAAAAATCAGCTGTGATGCTGGACAGAGGCCTTTGCATCCTTGACTTTCAAGAGCGCAATCCCTGTGCTGTTCCTGTGACCTCGAGCTTCTGTATCTTCAGCTGCTGCTCTGATCGATCTCTGACCTTATATACACACAAGAGGCATGTTCACTCGCATGGAAGCCCCGCCCGTTTGGCCCCGCCCACACACACGAGGTGTGCACCCTCTTCCCGCCATTTACACACTATGATGGACAGCTTACTCAAGGGACCCCTGCGCACTTCGGCGAGATTGCATAGTAACACACATTGTCGCTGGAACTAGTTGAAGCTCAAATGCAGTGACTCATTCATCAGCCCAAAAACAATCGTGAGCGTTGGGAGGCTGGGCAGCTCTGCCTTCTTCCCAAATCTACCGTCAAAAATCAGCTGTGATGCTGGACAGAGGCCTTTGCATCCTTGACTTTCAAGAGCGCAATCCCTGTGCTGTTCCTGTGACCTCGAGCTTCTGTATCTTCAGCTGCTGCTCTGATCGGTCTCTGACCTTATATACACACAAGAGGCATGTTCACTCGCATGGAATCCCCGCCCGTTTGGCCCCGCCCACACACACGCGGTGTGCACCGTCTTCCCGCCATTTACCCACTATGATGGACAGCTCACTCAAGGGACCCCTGCGCACTTCGGCGAGATTGCATAGTAACACACACATGGTCGCTGTAGACAACTCTCTGGCACTTTAGGCAGCTGTAGTGTAGTAAAAGCACTATACATTTACCCAACGAGGTAGCACTTACTGATTATCCAGTAGAAAGTACTCCAGTTGAGTAGAGGTATAGCACAAAACGGTGGCGTCTTCTTGAATAAATATGAAGGGCAGGGTCCATTCTGGCACGATGGTCCTGGCACAAAAATTAAACCTCAACAGGAAGCACTTACAGATATCATTACAGCATGTGCCCTAGTTGAAGCTTAAATTCAGTGACTCATTCATCAGCCCAAAAACAATCGTGAGCGTCGTGGAGGCTGGGCAGGTGTGCCTTCTTCCCAAATATACCATCGAAAATCAGCTGTGATGCTGGACAGAGGCATTTGCATCCTCGACTTTCACGAGCGCAATCCCTGTGCTGTTCCTGTGACCTCGAGCTTCTGTATCTTCAGCTGCTGCTCTGATCGGTCTCTGACCTTATATACACACAAGAGGCATGTTCACTCGCATGGAAGCCCCGCCCATTTGGCCCCGCCCACACACGAGGTGTGCACCCTCTTCCCGCCATTTACCCACTATGATGGACAGTTCACTCAAGGGACCCCTGCGCCCTTCGGCGCGAATGCATAGTAACACACACATTGTCGCTGGAACAAGTTGAAGCTTAAATTCAGTGACTCATTCATCAGCCCAAAAACAATCGTGAGCGTCGTGGAGGCTGGGCAGGTGTGCCTTCTTCCCAAATATACCATCGAAAATCAGCTGTGATGCTGGACAGAGGCATTTGCATCCTTGACTTTCACGAGCGCAATCCCTGTGCTGTTCCTGTGACCTCGAGCTTCTGTATCTTCAGCTGCTGCTCTGATCGGTCTCTGACCTTATATACACACAAGAGGCATGTTCACTCACATGGAAGCCCCGCCCGTTTGGCCCCGCCCACACACACGCGGTGTGCACCGTCTTCCCGCCATTTACCCACTATGATGGACAGCTCACTCAAGGGACCCCTGCGCACTTCGGCGAGATTGCATAGTAACATACACATTGTCGCTGGAACTAGTTGAAGCTCAAATGCAGTGACTCATTCATCAGCCCAAAAACAATCGTGAGCGTTGGGAGGCTGGGCAGCTGTGCCTTCTTCCCAAATCTACCGTCGAAAATCAGCTGTGATGCTGGACAGAGGCCTTTGCATCCTTGACTTTCACGAGCGCAATCCCTGTGCTGTTCCTGTGCCCACGAGCTTCTGTATCTTCATCTGCTGCTCTGATCGGTCTCTGACCTTATATACACACAAGAGGCATGTTCACTCGCATGGAAGCCCCGCCCGTTTGGCCCCGCCCACACACACGAGGTGTGCACCCTCTTCCCGCCATTTACGCACTATGATGGACAGCTTACTCAAGGGACCCCTGCGCACTTCGGCGAGATTGCATAGTAACACACACATTGTCGCTGGAACTAGTTGAAGCTCAAATGCAGTGACTCATTCATCAGCCCAAAAACAATCGTGAGCGTTGGGAGGCTGGGCAGCTGTGCCTTCTTCCCAAATCTACCGTCGAAAATCAGCTGTGATGCTGGACAGAGGCCTTTGCATCCTTGACTTTCAAGAGCGCAATCCCTGTGCTGTTCCTGTGACCACGAGCTTCTGTATCTTCAGCTGCTGCTCTGATCGGTCTCTGACCTTATATACACACAAGAGGCATGTTCACTCGCATGGAAGCCCCGCCCGTTTGGCCCCGCCCACACACACGAGGTGTGCACCCTCTTCCCGCCATTTACACACTATGATGGACAGCTTACTCAAGGGACCCCTGCGCACTTCGGCGAGATTGCATAGTAACACACATTGTCGCTGGAACTAGTTGAAGCTCAAATGCAGTGACTCATTCATCAGCCCAAAAACAATCGTGAGCGTTGGGAGGCTGGGCAGCTGTGCCTTCTTCCCAAATCTACCGTCAAAAATCAGCTGTGATGCTGGACAGAGGCCTTTGCATCCTTGACTTTCAAGAGCGCAATCCCTGTGCTGTTCCTGTGACCTCGAGCTTCTGTATCTTCAGCTGCTGCTCTGATCGGTCTCTGACCTTATATACACACAAGAGGCATGTTCACTCGCATGGAATCCCCGCCCGTTTGGCCCCGCCCACACACACGCGGTGTGCACCGTCTTCCCGCCATTTACCCACTATGATGGACAGCTTACTCAAGGGACCCCTGCGCACTTCGGCGAGATTGCATAGTAACACACACATTGTCGCTGGAACTAGTTGAAGCTCAAATGCAGTGACTCATTCATCAGCCCAAAAACAATCGTGAGCGTTGGGAGGCTGGGCAGCTGTGCCTTCTTCCCAAATCTACCGTCGAAAATCAGCTGTGATGCTGGACAGAGGCCTTTGCATCCTTGACTTTCACGAGCGCAATCCCTGTGCTGTTCCTGTGCCCACGAGCTTCTGTATCTTCATCTGCTGCTCTGATCGGTCTCTGACCTTATATACACACAAGAGGCATGTTCACTCGCATGGAAGCCCCGCACGTTTGGCCCCGCCCACACACACGCGGTGTGCACCGTCTTCCCGCCATTTACCCACTATGATGGACAGCTCACTCAAGGGACCCCTGCGCACTTCGGCGAGATTGCATAGTAACACACACATTGTCGCTGGAACTAGTTGAAGCTCAAATGCAGTGACTCATTCATCAGCCCAAAAACAATCGTGAGCGTTGGGAGGCTGGGCAGCTGTGCCTTCTTCCCAAATCTACCGTCGAAAATCAGCTGTGATGCTGGACAGAGGCCTTTGCATCCTTGACTTTCACGAGCGCAATCCCTGTGCTGTTCCTGTGCCCACGAGCTTCTGTATCTTCAGCTGCTGCTCTGATCGGTCTCTGACCTTATATACACACAAGAGGCATGTTCACTCGCATGGAAGCCCCGCCCGTTTGGCCCCGCCCACACACACGAGGTGTGCACCCTCTTCCCGCCATTTACACACTATGATGGACAGCTTACTCAAGGGACCCCTGCGCACTTCGGCGAGATTGCATAGTAACACACATTGTCGCTGGAACTAGTTGAAGCTCAAATGCAGTGACTCATTCATCAGCCCAAAAACAATCGTGAGCGTCGTGGAGGCTGGGCAGCTGTGCCTTCTTCCCAAATCTACCGTCAAAAATCAGCTGTGATGCTGGACAGAGGCCTTTGCATCCTTGACTTTCAAGAGCGCAATCCCTGTGCTGTTCCTGTGACCTCGAGCTTCTGTATCTTCAGCTGCTGCTCTGATCGGTCTCTGACCTTATATACACACAAGAGGCATGTTCACTCGCATGGAAGCCCCGCCCGTTTGGCCCCGCCCACACACACACGGTGTGCACCCTCTTCCCGCCATTTACCCACTATGATGGACAGCTCACTCAAGGGACCCCTGCGCACTTGGGCGCGAATGCATAGTAACACACACATGGTCGCTGTAGACAACTCTCTGGCACTTTAGGCAGCTGTAGTGTAGTAAAAGCACTATACATTTACCCAACGAGGTAGCACTTACTGATTATCCAGTAGAAAGTACTCCAGTTGAGTAGAGGTATGGCACAAAACGGTGGCGTCTTCTTGAATAAATATGAAGGGCAGGGTCCATTCTGGCAAGATGGTCCTGGCACAAAAATTAAACCTCAACAGGAAGCACTTACAGATATCATTACAGCATGTGCCCTAGTTGAAGCTTAAATTCAGTGACTCATTCATCAGCCCAAAAACAATCGTGAGCGTCGTGGAGGCTGGGCAGGTGTGCCTTCTTCCCAAATATACCATCGAAAATAAGCTGTGATGCTGGACAGAGGCATTTGCATCCTTGACTTTCACGAGCGCAATCCCTGTGCTGTTCCTGTGACCTCGAGCTTCTGTATCTTCAGCTGCTGCTCTGATCGGTCTCTGACCTTATATACACACAAGAGGCATGTTCACTCGCATGGAAGCCCCGCCCATTTGGCCCCGCCCACACACACGAGGTGTGCACCCTCTTCCCGCCATTTACCCACTATGATGGACAGCTCACTCAAGGGACCCCTGCGCACTTCGGCGAGATTGCATAGTAACACACACATTGTCGCTGGAACTAGTTGAAGCTCAAATGCAGTGACTCATTCATCAGCCCAAAAACAATCGTGAGCGTTGGGAGGCTGGGCAGCTGTGCCTTCTTCCCAAATCTACCGTCGAAAATCAGCTGTGATGCTGGACAGAGGCCTTTGCATCCTTGACTTTCACGAGCGCAATCCCTGTGCTGTTCCTGTGCCCACGAGCTTCTGTATCTTCATCTGCTGATCTGATCGGTCTCTGACCTTATATACACACAAGAGGCATGTTCACTCGCATGGAAGCCCCGCCCGTTTGGCCCCGCCCACACACACGAGGTGTGCACCCTCTTCCCGCCATTTACACACTATGATGGACAGCTTACTCAAGGGACCCCTGCGCACTTCGGCGAGATTGCATAGTAACACACATTGTCGCTGGAACTAGTTGAAGCTCAAATGCAGTGACTCATTCATCAGCCCAAAAACAATCGTGAGCGTTGGGAGGCTGGGCAGCTGTGCCTTCTTCCCAAATCTACCGTCAAAAATCAGCTGTGATGCTGGACAGAGGCCTTTGCATCCTTGACTTTCAAGAGCGCAATCCCTGTGCTGTTCCTGTGACCTCGAGCTTCTGTATCTTCAGCTGCTGCTCTGATCGGTCTCTGACCTTATATACACACAAGAGGCATGTTCACTCGCATGGAATCCCCGCCCGTTTGGCCCCGCCCACACACACGCGGTGTGCACCGTCTTCCCGCCATTTACCCACTATGATGGACAGCTCACTCAAGGGACCCCTGCGCACTTCGGCGAGATTGCATAGTAACACACACATTGTCGCTGGAACTAGTTGAAGCTCAAATGCAGTGACTCATTCATCAGCCCAAAAACAATTGTGAGCGTCGTGGAGGCTGGGCAGGTGTGCCTTCTTCCCAAATCTACCGTCGAAAATCAGCTGTGATGCTGGACAGAGGCCTTTGCATCCTTGACTTTCAAGAGCGCAATCCCTGTGCTGTTCCTGTGACCTCGAGCTTCTGTATCTTCAGCTGCTGCTCTGATCGGTCTCTGACCTTATATACACACAAGAGGCATGTTCACTCGCATGGAAGCCCCGCCCGTTTGGCCCCGCCCACACACACGAGGTGTGCACCCTCTTCCCGCCATTTACACACTATGATGGACAGCTTACTCAAGGGACCCCTGCGCACTTCGGCGAGATTGCATAGTAACACACATTGTCGCTGGAACTAGTTGAAGCTCAAATGCAGTGACTCATTCATCAGCCCAAAAACAATCGTGAGCGTTGGGAGGCTGGGCAGCTGTGCCTTCTTCCCAAATCTACCGTCGAAAATCAGCTGTGATGCTGGACAGAGGCCTTTGCATCCTTGACTTTCACGAGCGCAATCCCTGTGCTGTTCCTGTGCCCACGAGCTTCTGTATCTTCATCTGCTGCTCTGATCGGTCTCTGACCTTATATACACACATGGTCGCTGTAGACAACTCTCTGGCACTTTAGGCAGCTGTAGTGTAGTAAAAGCACTATACATTTACCCAACGAGGTAGCACTTACTGATTATCCAGTAGAAAGTACTCCAGTTGAGTAGAGGTATGGCACAAAACGGTGGCGTCTTCTTGAATAAATATGAAGGGCAGGGTCCATTCTGGCACGATGGTCCTGGCACAAAAATTAAACCTCAACAGGAAGCACTTACAGATATCATTACAGCATGTGCCCTAGTTGAAGCTTAAATTCAGTGACTCATTCATCAGCCCAAAAACAATCGTGAGCGTTGGGAGGCTGGGCAGCTGTGCCTTCTTCCCAAATCTACCGTCAAAAATCAGCTGTGATGCTGGACAGAGGCCTTTGCATCCTTGACTTTCAAGAGCGCAATCCCTGTGCTGTTCCTGTGCCCACGAGCTTCTGTATCTTCATCTGCTGCTCTGATCGGTCTCTGACCTTATATACACACAAGAGGCATGTTCACTCGCATGGAAGCCCCGCCCGTTTGGCCCCGCCCACACACACGCGGTGTGCACCGTCTTCCCGCCATTTACCCACTATGATGGACAGCTCACTCAAGGGACCCCTGCGCACTTCGGCGAGATTGCATAGTAACACACACATTGTCGCTGGAACTAGTTGAAGCTCAAATGCAGTGACTCATTCATCAGCCCAAAAACAATCGTGAGCGTGGGGAGGCTGGGCAGCTGTGCCTTCTTCCCAAATATACCATCGAAAATAAGCTGTGATGCTGGACAGAGGCATTTGCATCCTTGACTTTCACAAGCGCAATCCCTGTGCTATTCCTGTGACCTCGAGCTTCTGTATCTTCAGCTGCTGCTCTGATCGGTCTCTGACCTTATATACACACAAGAGGCATGTTCACTCGCATGGAAGCCCCGCCCCTTTGGCCCCGCCCACACACACGAGGTGTGCACCCTCTTCCCGCCATTTACCCACTATGATGGACAGTTCACTCAAGGGACCCCTGCGCCCTTCGGCGCGAATGCATAGTAACACACACATTGTCGCTGGAACAAGTTGAAGCTTAAATTCAGTGACTCATTCATCAGCCCAAAAACAATCGTGAGCGTCGTGGAGGCTGGGCAGGTGTGCCTTCTTCCCAAATATACCATCGAAAATCAGCTGTGATGCTGGACAGAGGCATTTGCATCCTTGACTTTCACGAGCGCAATCCCTGTGCTGTTCCTGTGACCTCGAGCTTCTGTATCTTCAGCTGCTGCTCTGATCGGTCTCTGACCTTATATACACACACAAGAGGCATGTTCACTCGCATGGAAGCCCCGCCCGTTTGGCCCCGCCCACACACACGAGGTGTGCACCCTCTTCCCGCCATTTACACACTATGATGGACAGCTTACTCAAGGGACCCCTGCGCACTTCGGCGAGATTGCATAGTAACACACATTGTCGCTGGAACTAGTTGAAGCTCAAATGCAGTGACTCATTCATCAGCCCAAAAACAATCGTGAGCGTTGGGAGGCTGGGCAGCTGTGCCTTCTTCCCAAATCTACCGTCAAAAATCAGCTGTGATGCTGGACAGAGGCCTTTGCATCCTTGACTTTCAAGAGCGCAATCCCTGTGCTGTTCCTGTGACCACGAGCTTCTGTATCTTCATCTGCTGCTCTGATCGGTCTCTGACCTTATATACACACAAGAGGCATGTTCATTCGCATGGAAGCCCCGCCCGTTTGGCCCCGCCCACACACACGCGGTGTGCACCGTCTTCCCGCCATTTACCCACTATGATGGACAGCTCACTCAAGGGACCCCTGCGCACTTCGGCGAGATTGCATAGTAACACACACATTGTCGCTGGAACTAGTTGAAGCTCAAATGCAGTGACTCATTCATCAGCCCAAAAACAATCGTGAGCGTTGGGAGGCTGGGCAGCTGTGCCTTCTTCCCCAATCTACCGTCAAAAATCAGCTGTGATGCTGGACAGAGGCCTTTGCATCCTTGACTTTCAAGAGCGCAATCCCTGTGCTGTTCCTGTGACCTCGAGCTTCTGTATCTTCAGCTGCTGCTCTGATCGGTCTCTGACCTTATATACACACAAGAGGCATGTTCACTCGCATGGAATCCCCGCCCGTTTGGCCCCGCCCACACACACACGGTGTGCACCCTCTTCCCGCCATTTACCCACTATGATGGACAGCTCACTCAAGGGACCCCTGCGCACTTCGGCGCGAATGCATAGTAACACACACATTGTCCCTGGAACTAGTTGAAGCTCAAATGCAGTGACTCATTCATCAGCCCAAAAACAATCGTGAGCGTTGGGAGGCTGGGCAGCTGTGCCTTCTTCCCAAATCTACCGTCAAAAATCAGCTGTGATGCTGGACAGAGGCCTTTGCATCCTTGACTTTCAAGAGCGCAATCCCTGTGCTGTTCCTGTGCCCACGAGCTTCTGTATCTTCATCTGCTGCTCTGATCGGTCTCTGACCTTATATACACACAAGAGGCATGTTCACTCGCATGGCAGCCCCGCCCGTTTGGCCCCGCCCACACACACGCGGTGTGCACCGTCTTCCCGCCATTTACCCACTATGATGGACAGCTCACTCAAGGGACCCCTGCGCACTTCGGCGAGATTGCATAGTAACACACACATTGTCGCTGGAACTAGTTGAAGCTCAAATGCAGTGACTCATTCATCAGCCCAAAAACAATCGTGAGCGTTGGGAGGCTGGGCAGCTGTGCCTTCTTCCCAAATCTACCGTCGAAAATCAGCTGTGATGCTGGACAGAGGGCTTTGCATCCTTGACTTTCACGAGCGCAATCCCTGTGCTGTTCCTGTGCCCACGAGCTTCTGTATCTTCATCTGCTGCTCTGATCGGTCTCTGACCTTATATACACACAAGAGGCATGTTCACTCGCATGGAAGCCCCGCCCGTTTGGCCCCGCCCACACACACGTGGTGTGCACCGTCTTCCCGCCATTTACCCACTATGATGGACAGTTCACTCAAGGGACCCCTGCGCACTTCGGCGCGATTGCATAGTAACACACACTTGGTTGCTGGAACTAGTTGAAGCTCAAATGCAGTGACTCATTCATCAGCCCAAAAACAATTGTGAGCGTCGTGGAGGCTGGGCAGGTGTGCCTTCTTCCCAAATCTACCGTCGAAAATCAGCTGTGATGCTGGACAGAGGCCTTTCCATCCTTGACTTTCAAGAGCGCAATCCCTGTGCTGTTCCTGTGACCTCGAGCTTCTGTATCTTCAGCTGCTGCTCTGATCGGTCTCTGACCTTATATACACACAAGAGGCATGTTCACTCGCATGGAAGCCCCGCCCGTTTGGCCCCGCCCACACACACACGGTGTGCACCCTCTTCCCGCCATTTACCCACTATGATGGACAGCTCACTCAAGGGACCCCTGCGCACTTGGGCGCGAATGCATAGTAACACACACATGGTCGCTGTAGACAACTCTCTGGCACTTTAGGCAGCTGTAGTGTAGTAAAAGCACTATACATTTACCCAACGAGGTAGCACTTACTGATTATCCAGTAGAAAGTACTCCAGTTGAGTAGAGGTATGGCACAAAACGGTGGCGTCTTCTTGAATAAATATGAAGGGCAGGGTCCATTCTGGCACGATGGTCCTGGCACAAAAATTAAACCTCAACAGGAAGCACTTACAGATATCATTACAGCATGTGCCCTAGTTGAAGCTTAAATTCAGTGACTCATTCATCAGCCCAAAAACAATCGTGAGCGTCGTGGAGGCTGGGCAGGTGTGCCTTCTTCCCAAATCTACCGTCGAAAATCAGCTGTGATGCTGGACAGAGGCCTTTGCATCCTTGACTTTCACAAGCGCAATCCCTGTGCTGTTCCTGTGCCCACGAGCTTCTGTATCTTCATCTGCTGCTCTGATCGGTCTCTGACCTTATATACACACAAGAGGCATGTTCACTCGCATGGAAGCCCCGCCTGTTTGGCCCCGCCCACACACACGTGGTGTGCACCGTCTTCCCGCCATTTACCCACTATGATGGACAGTTCACTCAAGGGACCCCTGCGCACTTCGGCGCGATTGCATAGTAACACACACTTGGTTGCTGGAACAAGTTGAAGCTTAAATTCAGTGACTCATTCATCAGCCCAAAAACAATCGTGAGCGTCGTGGAGGCTGGGCAGGTGTGCCTTCTTCCCAAATATACCATCGAAAATCAGCTGTGATGCTGGACAGAGGCATTTGCATCCTTGACTTTCACGAGCGCAATCCCTGTGCTGTTCCTGTGACCTCGAGCTTCTGTATCTTCAGCTGCTGCTCTGATCGGTCTCTGACCTTATATACACACAAGAGGCATGTTCACTCGCATGGAAGCCCCGCCCGTTTGGCCCCGCCCACACACACGAGGTGTGCACCCTCTTCCCGCCATTTACACACTATGATGGACAGCTTACTCAAGGGACCCCTGCGCACTTCGGCGAGATTGCATAGTAACACACATTGTCGCTGGAACTAGTTGAAGCTCAAATGCAGTGACTCATTCATCAGCCCAAAAACAATCGTGAGCGTTGGGAGGCTGGGCAGCTGTGCCTTCTTCCCAAATCTACCGTCGAAAATCAGCTGTGATGCTGGACAGAGGCCTTTGCATCCTTGACTTTCACGAGCGCAATCCCTGTGCTGTTCCTGTGCCCACGAGCTTCTGTATCTTCATCTGCTGCTCTGATCGGTCTCTGACCTTATATACACACATGGTCGCTGTAGACAACTCTCTGGCACTTTAGGCAGCTGTAGTGTAGTAAAAGCACTATACATTTACCCAACGAGGTAGCACTTACTGATTATCCAGTAGAAAGTACTCCAGTTGAGTAGAGGTATGGCACAAAACGGTGGCGTCTTCTTGAATAAATATGAAGGGCAGGGTCCATTCTGGCACGATGGTCCTGGCACAAAAATTAAACCTCAACAGGAAGCACTTACAGATATCATTACAGCATGTGCCCTAGTTGAAGCTCAAATGCAGTGACTCATTCATCAGCCCAAAAACAATCGTGAGCGTTGGGAGGCTGGGCAGCTGTGCCTTCTTCCCAAATCTACCGTCAAAAATCATGCTGGACAGAGGCCTTTGCATCCTTGACTTTCAAGAGCGCAATCCCTGTGCTGTTCCTGTGACCTCGAGCTTCTGTATCTTCAGCTGCTGCTCTGATCGGTCTCTGACCTTATATACACACAAGAGGCATGTTCACTCGCATGGAATCCCCGCCCGTTTGGCCCCGCCCACACACACGCGGTGTGCACCGTCTTCCCGCCATTTACCCACTATGATGGACAGCTCACTCAAGGGACCCCTGCGCACTTCGGCGAGATTGCATAGTAACACACACATTGTCGCTGGAACTAGTTGAAGCTCAAATGCAGTGACTCATTCATCAGCCCAAAAACAATTGTGAGCGTCGTGGAGGCTGGGCAGGTGTGCCTTCTTCCCAAATCTACCGTCGAAAATCAGCTGTGATGCTGGACAGAGGCCTTTGCATCCTTGACTTTCAAGAGCGCAATCCCTGTGCTGTTCCTGTGACCTCGAGCTTCTGTATCTTCAGCTGCTGCTCTGATCGGTCTCTGACCTTATATACACACAAGAGGCATGTTCACTCGCATGGAAGCCCCGCCCGTTTGGCCCCGCCCACACACACACGGTGTGCACCCTCTTCCCGCCATTTACCCACTATGATGGACAGCTCACTCAAGGGACCCCTGCGCACTTGGGCGCGAATGCATAGTAACACACACATGGTCGCTGTAGACAACTCTCTGGCACTTTAGGCAGCTGTAGTGTAGTAAAAGCACTATACATTTACCCAACGAGGTAGCACTTACTGATTATCCAGTAGAAAGTACTCCAGTTGAGTAGAGGTATGGCACAAAACGGTGGCGTCTTCTTGAATAAATATGAAGGGCAGGGTCCATTCTGGCACGATGGTCCTGGCACAAAAATTAAACCTCAACAGGAAGCACTTACAGATATCATTACAGCATGTGCCCTAGTTGAAGCTTAAATTCAGTGACTCATTCATCAGCCCAAAAACAATCGTGAGCGTCGTGGAGGCTGGGCAGGTGTGCCTTCTTCCCAAATATACCATCGAAAATCAGCTGTGATGCTGGACAGAGGCATTTGCATCCTTGACTTTCACGAGCGCAATCCCTGTGCTGTTCCTGTGACCTCGAGCTTCTGTATCTTCAGCTGCTGCTCTGATCGGTCTCTGACCTTATATACACACAAGAGGCATGTTCACTCGCATGGAAGCCCCACCCATTTGGCCCGCCCACACACACGAGGTGTGCACCCTCTTCCCGCCATTTACCCACTATGATGGACAGTTCACTCAAGGGACCCCTGCGCCCTTCGGCGCGAATGCATAGTAACACACACATTGTCGCTGGAACAAGTTGAAGCTTAAATTCAGTGACTCATTCATCAGCCCAAAAACAATCGTGAGCGTCGTGGAGGCTGGGCAGGTGTGCCTTCTTCCCAAATATACCATCGAAAATCAGCTGTGATGCTGGACAGAGGCATTTGCAGCCTTGACTTTCACGAGCGCAATCCCTGTGCTGTTCCTGTGACCTCGAGCTTCTGTATCTTCAGCTGCTGCTCTGATCGGTCTCTGACCTTATATACACACAAGAGGCATGTTCACTCGCATGGAAGCCCCGCCCGTTTGGCCCCGCCCACACACACGAGGTGTGCACCCTCTTCCCGCCATTTACACACTATGATGGACAGCTTACTCAAGGGACCCCTGCGCACTTCGGCGAGATTGCATAGTAACACACATTGTCGATGGAACTAGTTGAAGCTCAAATGCAGTGACTCATTCATCAGCCCAAAAACAATCGTGAGCGTTGGGAGGCTGGGCAGCTGTGCCTTCTTCCCAAATCTACCTTCAAAAATCAGCTGTGATGCTGGACAGAGGCCTTTGCATCCTTGACTTTCAAGAGCGCAATCCCTGTGCTGTTCCTGTGACCACGAGCTTCTGTATCTTCAGCTGCTGCTCTGATCGGTCTCTGACCTTATACACACACAAGAGGCATGTTCACTCGCATGGAAGCCCCGCCCGTTTGGCCCCGCCCACACACACGTGGTGTGCACCGTCTTCCCGCCATTTACCCACTATGATGGACAGCTCACTCAAGGGACCCCTGCGCACTTCGGCGAGATTGCATAGTAACACACACATTGTCGCTGGAACTAGTTGAAGCTCAAATGCAGTGACTCATTCATCAGCCCAAAAACAATCGTGAGCGTTGGGAGGCTGGGCAGCTGTGCCTTCTTCCCAAATCTACCGTCGAAAATCAGCTGTGATGCTGGACAGAGGCCTTTGCATCCTTGACTTTCACGAGCGCAATCCCTGTGCTGTTCCTGTGCCCACGAGCTTCTGTATCTTCATCTGCTGCTCTGATCGGTCTCTGACCTTATATACACACAAGAGGCATGTTCACTCGCATGGAAGCCCCGCCCGTTTGGCCCCGCCCACACACACGTGGTGTGCACCGTCTTCCCGCCATTTACCCACTATGATGGACAGTTCACTCAAGGGACCCCTGCGCACTTCGGCGCGATTGCATAGTAACACACACTTGGTTGCTGGAACAAGTTGAAGCTTAAATTCAGTGACTCATTCATCAGCCCAAAAACAATCGTGAGCGTCGTGGAGGCTGGGCAGGTGTGCCTTCTTCCCAAATATACCATCGAAAATCAGCTGTGATGCTGGACAGAGGCATTTGCATCCTTGACTTTCACGAGCGCAATCCCTGTGCTGTTCCTGTGACCTCGAGCTTCTGTATCTTCAGCTGCTGCTCTGATCGGTCTCTGACCTTATATACACACAAGAGGCATGTTCACTCGCATGGAAGCCCCGCCCGTTTGGCCCCGCCCACACACACGAGGTGTGCACCCTCTTCCCGCCATTTACACACTATGATGGACAGCTTACTCAAGGGTCCCCTGCGCACTTCGGCGAGATTGCATAGTAACACACATTGTCGCTGGAACTAGTTGAAGCTCAAATGCAGTGACTCATTCATCAGCCCAAAAACAATCGTGAGCGTTGGGAGGCTGGGCAGCTGTGCCTTCTTCCCAAATCTACCGTCAAAAATCAGCTGTGATGCTGGACAGAGGCCTTTGCATCCTTGACTTTCAAGAGCGCAATCCCTGTGCTGTTCCTGTGACCACGAGCTTCTGTATCTTCATCTGCTGCTCTGATCGGTCTCTGACCTTATATACACACAAGAGGCATGTTCACTCGCATGGAAGCCCCGCCCACACACACGCGGTGTGCACCGTCTTCCCGCCATTTACCCACTATGATGGACAGCTCACTCAAGGGACCCCTGCGCACTTCGGCGAGATTGCATAGTAACACACACATTGTCGCTGGAACTAGTTGAAGCTCAAATGCAGTGACTCATTCATCAGCCCAAAAACAATCGTGAGCGTTGGGAGGCTGGGCAGCTGTGCCTTCTTCCCAAATCTACCGTCGAAAATCAGCTGTGATGCTGGACAGAGGCCTTTGCATCCTTGACTTTCAAGAGCGCAATCCCTGTGCTGTTCCTGTGACCTCGAGCTTCTGTATCTTCAGCTGCTGCTCTGATCGGTCTCTGACCTTATATACACACAAGAGGCATGTTCACTCGCATGGAATCCCCGCCCGTTTGGCCCCGCCCACACACACACGGTGTGCACCCTCTTCCCGCCATTTACCCACTATGATGGACAGCTCACTCAAGGGACCCCTGCGCACTTCGGCGCGAATGCATAGTAACACACACATTGTCCCTGGAACTAGTTGAAGCTCAAATGCAGTGACTCATTCATCAGCCCAAAAACAATCGTGAGCGTTGGGAGGCTGGGCAGCTGTGCCTTCTTCCCAAATCTACCGTCGAAAATCAGCTGTGATGCTGGACAGAGGGCTTTGCATCCTTGACTTTCACGAGCGCAATCCCTGTGCTGTTCCTGTGCCCACGAGCTTCTGTATCTTCATCTGCTGCTCTGATCGGTCTCTGACCTTATATACACACAAGAGGCATGTTCACTCGCATGGAAGCCCCACCCGTTTGGCCCCGCCCACACACACGTGGTGTGCACCGTCTTCCCGCCATTTACCCACTATGATGGACAGTTCACTCAAGGGACCCCTGCGCACTTCGGCGCGATTGCATAGTAACACACACTTGGTTGCTGGAACTAGTTGAAGCTCAAATGCAGTGACTCATTCATCAGCCCAAAAACAATTGTGAGCGTCGTGGAGGCTGGGCAGGTGTGCCTTCTTCCCAAATCTACCGTCGAAAATCAGCTGTGATGCTGGACAGAGGCCTTTCCATCCTTGACTTTCAAGAGCGCAATCCCTGTGCTGTTCCTGTGACCTCGAGCTTCTGTATCTTCAGCTGCTGCTCTGATCGGTCTCTGACCTTATATACACACAAGAGGCATGTTCACTCGCATGGAAGCCCCGCCCGTTTGGCCCCGCCCACACACACACGGTGTGCACCCTCTTCCCGCCATTTACCCACTATGATGGACAGCTCACTCAAGGGACCCCTGCGCACTTGGGCGCGAATGCATAGTAACACACATTGTCGCTGGAACTAGTTGAAGCTCAAATGCAGTGACTCATTCATCAGCCCAAAAACAATCGTGATCGTTGGGAGGCTGGGCAGCTGTGCCTTCTTCCCAAATCTACCGTCGAAAATCAGCTGTGATGCTGGACAGAGGCCTTTGCATCCTTGACTTTCACGAGCGCAATCCCTGTGCTGTTCCTGTGCCCACGAGCTTCTGTATCTTCAGCTGCTGCTCTGATCGGTCTCTGACCTTATATACACACAAGAGGCATGTTCACTCGCATGGAAGCCCCGCCCGTTTGGCCCCGCCCACACACACGAGGTGTGCACCCTCTTCCCGCCATTTACACACTATGATGGACAGCTTACTCAAGGGACCCCTGCGCACTTCGGCGAGATTGCATAGTAACACACATTGTCGCTGGAACTAGTTGAAGCTCAAATGCAGTGACTCATTCATCAGCCCAAAAACAATCGTGAGCGTCGTGGAGGCTGGGCAGGTGTGCCTTCTTCCCAAATCTACCGTCAAAAATCAGCTGTGATGCTGGACAGAGGCCTTTGCATCCTTGACTTTCAAGAGCGCAATCCCTGTGCTGTTCCTGTGACCTCGAGCTTCTGTATCTTCAGCTGCTGCTCTGATCGGTCTCTGACCTTATATACACACAAGAGGCATGTTCACTCGCATGGAAGCCCCGCCCGTTTGGCCCCGCCCACACACACACGGTGTGCACCCTCTTCCCGCCATTTACCCACTATGATGGACAGCTCACTCAAGGGACCCCTGCGCACTTGGGCGCGAATGCATAGTAACACACACATGGTCGCTGTAGACAACTCTCTGGCACTTTAGGCAGCTGTAGTGTAGTAAAAGCACTATACATTTACCCAACGAGGTAGCACTTACTGATTATCCAGTAGAAAGTACTCCAGTTGAGTAGAGGTATGGCACAAAACGGTGGCGTCTTCTTGAATAAATATGAAGGGCAGGGTCCATTCTGGCACGATGGTCCTGGCACAAAAATTAAACCTCAACAGGAAGCACTTACAGATATCATTACAGCATGTGCCCTAGTTGAAGCTTAAATTCAGTGACTCATTCATCAGCCCAAAAACAATCGTGAGCGTCGTGGAGGCTGGGCAGGTGTGCCTTCTTCCCAAATATACCATCGAAAATCAGCTGTGATGCTGGACAGAGGCATTTGCATTCTTGACTTTCAAGAGCGCAATCCCTGTGCTGTTCCTGTGACCACGAGCTTCTGTATCTTCAGCTGCTGCTCTGATCGGTCTCTGACCTTATATACACACAAGAGGCATGTTCACTCGCATGGAAGCCCCGCCCATTTGGCCCCGCCCACACACACGAGATGTGCACCCCTTCCCGCCATTTACCCACTATGATGGACAGTTCACTCAAGGGACCCCTGCGCCCTTCGGCGCGAATGCATAGTAACACACACATTGTCGCTGGAACAAGTTGAAGCTTAAATTCAGTGACTCATTCATCAGCCCAAAAACAATCGTGAGCGTCGTGGAGGCTGGGCAGGTGTGCCTTCTTCCCAAATATACCATCGAAAATCAGCTGTGATGCTGGACAGAGGCATTTGCATCCTTGACTTTCACGAGCGCAATCCCTGTGCTGTTCCTGTGACCTCGAGCTTCTGTATCTTCAGCTGCTGCTCTGATCGGTCTCTGACCTTATATACACACAAGAGGCATGTTCACTCGCATGGAAGCCCCGCCCGTTTGGCCCCGCCCACACACACGAGGTGTGCACCCTCTTCCCGCCATTTACACACTATGATGGACAGCTTACTCAAGGGACCCCTGCGCACTTCGGCGAGATTGCATAGTAACACACATTGTCGCTGGAACTAGTTGAAGCTCAAATGCAGTGACTCATTCATCAGCCCAAAAACAATCGTGAGCGTTGGGAGGCTGGGCAGCTGTGCCTTCTTCCCAAATCTACCGTCAAAAATCAGCTGTGATGCTGGACAGAGGCCTTTGCATCCTTGACTTTCAAGAGCGCAATCCCTGTGCTGTTCCTGTGACCTCGAGCTTCTGTATCTTCAGCTGCTGCTCTGATCGGTCTCTGACCTTATATACACACGAGGCATGTTCACTCGCATGGAAGCCCCGCCCGTTTGGCCCCGCCCACACACACGAGGTGTGCACCCTCTTCCCGCCATTTACACACTATGATGGACAGCTTACTCAAGGGACCCCTGCGCACTTCGGCGAGATTGCATAGTAACACACATTGTCGCTGGAACTAGTTGAAGCTCAAATGCAGTGACTCATTCATCAGCCCAAAAACAATCGTGAGCGTTGGGAGGCTGGGCAGCTGTGCCTTCTTCCCAAATCTACCGTCAAAAATCAGCTGTGATGCTGGACAGAGGCCTTTGCATCCTTGACTTTCAAGAGCGCAATCCCTGTGCTGTTCCTGTGACCTCGAGCTTCTGTATCTTCAGCTGCTGCTCTGATCGGTCTCTGACCTTATATACACACAAGAGACATGTTCACTCGCATGGAATCCCCGCCCGTTTGGCCCCGCCCACACACACGCGGTGTGCACCGTCTTCCCGCCATTTACCCACTATGATGGACAGCTCACTCAAGGGACCCCTGCGCACTTCGGCGAGATTGCATAGTAACACACACATGGTCGCTGTAGACAACTCTCTGGCACTTTAGGCAGCTGTAGTGTAGTAAAAGCACTATACATTTACCCAACGAGGTAGCACTTACTGATTATCCAGTAGAAAGTACTCCAGTTGAGTAGAGGTATAGCACAAAACGGTGGCGTCTTCTTGAATAAATATGAAGGGCAGGGTCCATTCTGGCACGATGGTCCTGGCACAAAAATTAAACCTCAACAGGAAGCACTTACAGATATCATTACAGCATGTGCCCTAGTTGAAGCTTAAATTCAGTGACTCATTCATCAGCCCAAAAACAATCGTGAGCGTCGTGGAGGCTGGGCAGGTGTGCCTTCTTCCCAAATATACCATCGAAAATCAGCTGTGATGCTGGACAGAGGCATTTGCATCCTCGACTTTCACGAGCGCAATCCCTGTGCTGTTCCTGTGACCTCGAGCTTCTGTATCTTCAGCTGCTGCTCTGATCGGTCTCTGACCTTATATACACACAAGAGGCATGTTCACTCGCATGGAAGCCCCGCCCATTTGGCCCCGCCCACACACGAGGTGTGCACCCTCTTCCCGCCATTTACCCACTATGATGGACAGTTCACTCAAGGGACCCCTGCGCCCTTCGGCGCGAATGCATAGTAACACACACATTGTCGCTGGAACAAGTTGAAGCTTAAATTCAGTGACTCATTCATCAGCCCAAAAACAATCGTGAGCGTCGTGGAGGCTGGGCAGGTGTGCCTTCTTCCCAAATATACCATCGAAAATCAGCTGTGATGCTGGACAGAGGCATTTGCATCCTTGACTTTCACGAGCGCAATCCCTGTGCTGTTCCTGTGACCTCGAGCTTCTGTATCTTCAGCTGCTGCTCTGATCGGTCTCTGACCTTATATACACACAAGAGGCATGTTCACTCACATGGAAGCCCCGCCCGTTTGGCCCCGCCCACACACACGCGGTGTGCACCGTCTTCCCGCCATTTACCCACTATGATGGACAGCTCACTCAAGGGACCCCTGCGCACTTCGGCGAGATTGCATAGTAACATACACATTGTCGCTGGAACTAGTTGAAGCTCAAATGCAGTGACTCATTCATCAGCCCAAAAACAATCGTGAGCGTTGGGAGGCTGGGCAGCTGTGCCTTCTTCCCAAATCTACCGTCGAAAATCAGCTGTGATGCTGGACAGAGGCCTTTGCATCCTTGACTTTCACGAGCGCAATCCCTGTGCTGTTCCTGTGCCCACGAGCTTCTGTATCTTCATCTGCTGCTCTGATCGGTCTCTGACCTTATATACACACAAGAGGCATGTTCACTCGCATGGAAGCCCCGCCCGTTTGGCCCCGCCCACACACACGAGGTGTGCACCCTCTTCCCGCCATTTACGCACTATGATGGATGTTGGAAATGGGATCCCTGGCTGGCCAGGGATCCCATTTCCAACATTGGCGGCAAGCGGTGGGATAAGGATTTGTGTTTGCGTTGTATCACAGTAGCGGCTGGCTGCACCACAAAACTCTGCATTTTAGATAAAAACATTTTGGGGATTATTGTAGGGAATTTGCTAAAAATGTCATTTCTGTGGAAATGTGTTTCTTGTGCACTTTGAGTTAGGTGTCCCTAGCCCGGGAGGGTAGATCATCCCCCTAAGTGCAGTGTGTTTTCTGGATTCACCAGAAGGGTGGGATCCAGTGGTGGCAGCATAAGTGTGTCCAGTGCATGTGTCCCCCGTCCCTGCCCTAGAGTAATGGTACCTGTGTCAAGTGTGGTCAGGTTGAGAAGTCAGGGGTGGTAGAAACTGCCTTACCAGTCTGGGGAGGGGTGTGTGTGGATGAATGGTGTGTGGCACTGGATGTGTTTGTGAGTTCTCTGGATGGGGAGCTTGCTGAATGCTAGTTTTGTTCAGATACCTAAGTCCTGTGTGTTGAACTTTTCCCAAGAACGTCTGCAGATAGTGGAGCCTGCTTGTTGATTTCTGTGGTCTGTTGAGAGACAGAATTTTGGAGTTGGTAATGTTCTGGGAGGAGAGAGGCATAGGGGATGGAGTGATTCCAAAAGGAGTGTCTGAGGTGTCTTCCAGCCCAGCGTGGTGGAAGAGGCTCAGTGTAGCCCAGCTAGGTCTCGGTGTAGGGGCCCACGTCCTGTCTCAAGAGGAGAAGGAGTGGGTGGGACTGCATGTCTCCAGGTGCCCGAAACCCAGTGTCAGGGCCTGGATTGTTTCTGAAGGGAACATCAGGTCGGGGGCCTAGGCTGTACCAATAGGTCATTTGAGGAGGATCTTCCAGAGTGTCTGGAGAACGTGGAACCTCTGTAACCAGGGTTCCAGTAGTTCTGGTGTCTGGCAGTACCGCTCCAGTTGGGAGGGTGCAGAAGTCCAGATGGAGGGGTGTGAGGGGGATAGGTTCCCCAGTGGAAGAACCAGTGGGTCAGGGGCCAGCCAGAAGGGTTGTGTCGCCAGTGAGTGACCATGGTGATGCCACTTCTGTCCTGAGTGTCAGGCAGACTTGTACACGACACATTAGTTGTGTCACCCTCAAGGAAGTCCTGGTGCGCCAGGCATCTGACCAAAGGGTACGTCCCTCGGTTGGGGAGCCAGTAGCCGGTGTTTCCGGATCTGGACGTCAGGGCAACTGTATGTAGTGTCCTGAAGTTACAAGAGGGAACTCCTGCCTGATGAGAAGGAACCGGGTAAGCTGTATGGGGTATTGACCTGCAGTGGTTGCCTTGCTGCTGAAGGAGGAGAGAAAGTCTTAGATTTTTGTTTCCAACTTGTAGAAGTCCTGGTGCGCCAGGCATCTAACCAAAGGGTAGTGTCCCTAGGTTAGGGAGCCAGGTTCAGGTGTTGCCTGTCCTGGACGGCAGGGCGACTGTAGCCAGTGTCCTGGCCGGTTTGTCTTCTAGGGGTACCCCTGTGAACACAGGTGGGGCTCATCTTAAGTGAAGAGACCCTGTGTTTCCCAGAAGGGGTGGTACAGGCCTAGCAGGGATCTTTAGGGTTCTTGGCTGAGTGTTGTGGTACTACCCTGAGAGCAGGTGGGGCCTACCTTAAGTGGAGGGACCCTGTTCTACAATGGGAGGGTGCAGAACTCTGGAAGGGGGTCAGAGGAAGTCTGACCCCTGTGCATCCGGTGAATTTGAATCCCAGGTGGTAAACCAGTTAAGGGAGCTGTGACTCAGTCATGACCACACTGGTGTCCTGTAGGCACCGCACTGAGCAACGTCCCCCTCGAGCAACGCCGCCTCTGCGCTCACCGACGTCGTCTCGACACCGTCAACGAGCCATAGGATGCACCGCAACTGGGGGGCACCGCGGCGTGCAACGCCTCGCTACACCGTTCTGGTGGTGGTCTGACTGTGGTCACTGCTGCTGAGGAAGACAGGTCCTAAACTGGTGGGAGAGTTGTGTTCTGGAGGGTGCTTCAGAAGTAGAGGTAGGGTGGGGCATTCTTGCCCGTGACCTCTGGTCAGCCTGAGGGTGCGGACCCTGGGTTGAAGGATCAGTGGTAGTTAGGAACTACGCTGAGAAAGGGAGTGGAGAATGGCTATTGTAGGCCAGGGGTTACTACCCCCCACTCTGTGTATTGGCATGGACCAGTGGTATCTGGGTGGCCTAGGGCCTGGTCCTGGCCGTGGACAACTAAGGAGTACCAGTGGGGTAGCCTAGTTGGGCCTGTTTTTTTAAGTATGTGCTTGTCTTATGGTTCAATGTGGCATAGAACCGGAGGGTGTCCCTGCAGTGCGGGCCCGCGTCCGTGTTCTATCGCCCCAAGCAGGGAAGTCCATCACGGTGGTGATTGGTCTCCCCTACGTTTTGGCTGGAAGGGGGTTGTGTTGGACTTGGGCCTTGTGACAGGTTCACCCCTGAACTTTTTGCCTTGAAATTATAGTGATTTCTGGTCTTTGCGCACTTTGACACTGTGGCGCAGTGTAAAGTGCGTGCTCTCCCTGAGTGCGTGTGTGAGATTGGCCTGCCCTCCCATAGGAATGCATGGGGAATGTCTGTGTCCCTGGTAGTTCCTGATGCGTGAGGTGTGCATGGTCAAGTTTGGTATGTGTGAACTCGTGGGAGTGAATGCTGCGCAACGGTATGTGTGGCTTGTATGTGTCTAGTGGGGAAGGGCCACTTCTAGACATGGCTGTACGTGTGCTGTGAGGGTGCTGGCGTGTGATTGGCTGGAGCTGGCTGGGATGCCAGGCTCCAGGAAGTCTGTGTGGGTCTGCCCCGGTGGTGAGTGGGAGATTAGCATGAGTGATGTGTGGGAGGAGTGTACCTGTGTCCTGGATGGGCTGGGTTTTCCCCACACAATGCTGGCTCCGCCCCCCTGTGGTGTGACTGATGACCCTAGCCCTGCCTGTGAATAGAATGGGTGGTTGGGCCATCAACAGTACTCCCAGACCAGCTGCGACTGGTTCTGCCCCCACCCTGCACCTAAAGACAAAGAGAAAGGTGTATAAAAGAGGGGCTGTGACCCCATGAAAATGTTCTTGTTTGCTGCTTGAATCTGCCAGGGGCGTGCTGCTGCTTGGGCTCAGGGATGGCTTGCCTCCCTGAGCCCTGCCCAGCCCCTGGCTTGCTGATGGACCCCTGAAGGACTTGCTGTTGCCCTAGCACCTGGGAGCGCTTTGGATTTCCCCTGTAGCGCTTGAGAGCGCTTTGTTGCCCCTCTAGCGCTGGGAGCGCTGAGATTGCCTGCCTAGCGCTTGGAAACGCTGGATTTTACCCCTAGCGCCTGGGAGCGCTTTTTGCTGCTGTTTAGCGCTTACGAGCGCTTATTTGTGCCTGCAGCGCTTGGGAGCGCTTTGGTCTGCAGAGGCCGGTGCCCACCCGGCATCCGATCGCCCCGTGTGGCGAGTTGACAGCGCGGGTGCCACCCCGCTTATTGCTGTGGTGTTGTGCCGATTTATTGATCTACGAGGGAGCCCACTCCTCGGATCATCTGGGAGCCCGCCTGCCTGCCTGAAACGGGCCGCCGCGCTGCCCGCGACGACCCGGAAGTGTTCCGGCCGGCCGGCCAATCAGAGCGCGGCCCCGGGAGAAGCAACCGGAAGTTCCGCCTCGCCGCCGGGAGAGGAGAGCCCAGCAGCGAGGAGAGCAGAGAAAAGGTGCCGGCAAGGCTCCGTCGCGGTGAGGAGAGCCCCGCCGCCCAGGAGAGCCCCGGGACCAGCGGGAGAGACCCGCCTCCGCTGGAGAGCCCAGCGCGAACCCGGTAGGTGCCTGCAGAAGAGGGGGGAGCGTCGGGACACATTGCCGGTGTCCGCCCCGCCCCCTCTCTGTAGCGCGACCTCGCGCCTTTGTGTTTTGAGCCTGAGGGCTCAGGGGGCACTTGTGAGCGACCCGAGTCCCCAAGAGGGGGACTCCAACGCGAGCCAGAGAGGCTCCACCGAGAGAAAGCACCTCCGCGTTTGTGGAGCCACGAGGTGCCCCGGGGGCACCAGTAGCGTTAGAGCCCAGCGAGGCTCTTGGCCAGCATTATTGCTTTGGGTCCCCAGAGCGAGGGACCCCCCAGCCCAGCGAGGCTGTACCTTTCTGTTGCTGGAGCCCTGAGAGGCTCAGCAGCCCCCCTTGCTGGTGAGAGAGCCTAAGAGAGGCTCACCAGTGCCACAGTTGTGGTTCTTTGAGCCCAGAGAGGCTCCAACTTTGCGCTAACTTTCCCTGCTCCAGTTGCCCAGCACTTTGTGGGCAACTGCCACGTTTAGGCCCTGACATTGGGACACCGGGACAGTCACAGGTGGTGACTGGTGAGTTTGGGGAAATTGGTATTTGTTCTGCACCTCTGAATGTATTGATTATGCGTCATGTGCCTTTACACCTCTGAATGTTACGGCATCATGTGTTTTGCTTTTGCACCCCTACAGGTAGTGTGACGTGTAGGGGGTTGTTTTCTCCCTAGTACAGGTGGTGCTAGTGAGGCCCTGTTACCAGTAATGACTGGTTGTATGCTATTACTGAAAGTATTGCTTTATTACTGAAGGTATTGCTAAAGTGCTATTACTGAAAGTATTGCTTTATTACTGAAGGTATTGCTTTATTTCTGAAAGTATTATTTCTGAAAGTGCTACTTCTGATTCCTGACAGTGGTCCAGGTGGCCCTGTCTTGTACATATCCCCTGTAAATTCTGCCCGTGCCTCTGGCACATTGTAAAGTGTGTGTTTTATCTAATGTGTTTTGGTGTAATACAAAGGCTATTATTTTTATATAACCTTGTGTGGAGTTTCCTTTGTGGTGGGCCTTTGGTTGTTGTTGCTGGGGTGCGTGCGCAAATACTTAGCCTACATCGCCTCCAAGTTTAGCCTTGCTGCTCGCACCACGTTACCTAGAGGGTGAGTAGGGGTTATCTTGGTGTGTAACTCCCTTGCCCTGACTTGGGTGTGGTGGTCTCTGACTGACTTTGGCGAAAGCCCTGGCCAGCCAGGGATCCCATTTCCAACAATGGACAGCTTACTCAAGGGACCCCTGCGCACTTCGGCGAGATTGCATAGTAACACACACATTGTCGCTGGAACTAGTTGAAGCTCAAATGCAGTGACTCATTCATCAGCCCAAAAACAATCGTGAGCGTTGGGAGGCTGGGCAGCTGTGCCTTCTTCCCAAATCTACCGTCGAAAATCAGCTGTGATGCTGGACAGAGGCCTTTGCATCCTTGACTTTCAAGAGCGCAATCCCTGTGCTGTTCCTGTGACCACGAGCTTCTGTATCTTCAGCTGCTGCTCTGATCGGTCTCTGACCTTATATACACACAAGAGGCATGTTCACTCGCATGGAAGCCCCGCCCGTTTGGCCCCGCCCACACACACGAGGTGTGCACCCTCTTCCCGCCATTTACACACTATGATGGACAGCTTACTCAAGGGACCCCTGCGCACTTCGGCGAGATTGCATAGTAACACACATTGTCGCTGGAACTAGTTGAAGCTCAAATGCAGTGACTCATTCATCAGCCCAAAAACAATCGTGAGCGTTGGGAGGCTGGGCAGCTGTGCCTTCTTCCCAAATCTACCGTCAAAAATCAGCTGTGATGCTGGACAGAGGCCTTTGCATCCTTGACTTTCAAGAGCGCAATCCCTGTGCTGTTCCTGTGACCTCGAGCTTCTGTATCTTCAGCTGCTGCTCTGATCGGTCTCTGACCTTATATACACACAAGAGGCATGTTCACTCGCATGGAATCCCCGCCCGTTTGGCCCCGCCCACACACACGCGGTGTGCACCGTCTTCCCGCCATTTACCCACTATGATGGACAGCTTACTCAAGGGACCCCTGCGCACTTCGGCGAGATTGCATAGTAACACACACATTGTCGCTGGAACTAGTTGAAGCTCAAATGCAGTGACTCATTCATCAGCCCAAAAACAATCGTGAGCGTTGGGAGGCTGGGCAGCTGTGCCTTCTTCCCAAATCTACCGTCGAAAATCAGCTGTGATGCTGGACAGAGGCCTTTGCATCCTTGACTTTCACGAGCGCAATCCCTGTGCTGTTCCTGTGCCCACGAGCTTCTGTATCTTCATCTGCTGCTCTGATCGGTCTCTGACCTTATATACACACAAGAGGCATGTTCACTCGCATGGAAGCCCCGCCCGTTTGGCCCCGCCCACACACACGAGGTGTGCACCCTCTTCCCGCCATTTACACACTATGATGGACAGCTTACTCAAGGGACCCCTGCGCACTTCGGCGAGATTGCATAGTAACACACATTGTCGCTGGAACTAGTTGAAGCTCAAATGCAGTGACTCATTCATCAGCCCAAAAACAATCGTGAGCGTCGTGGAGGCTGGGCAGCTGTGCCTTCTTCCCAAATCTACCGTCAAAAATCAGCTGTGATGCTGGACAGAGGCCTTTGCATCCTTGACTTTCAAGAGCGCAATCCCTGTGCTGTTCCTGTGACCTCGAGCTTCTGTATCTTCAGCTGCTGCTCTGATCGGTCTCTGACCTTATATACACACAAGAGGCATGTTCACTCGCATGGAAGCCCCGCCCGTTTGGCCCCGCCCACACACACACGGTGTGCACCCTCTTCCCGCCATTTACCCACTATGATGGACAGCTCACTCAAGGGACCCCTGCGCACTTGGGCGCGAATGCATAGTAACACACACATGGTCGCTGTAGACAACTCTCTGGCACTTTAGGCAGCTGTAGTGTAGTAAAAGCACTATACATTTACCCAACGAGGTAGCACTTACTGATTATCCAGTAGAAAGTACTCCAGTTGAGTAGAGGTATGGCACAAAACGGTGGCGTCTTCTTGAATAAATATGAAGGGCAGGGTCCATTCTGGCAAGATGGTCCTGGCACAAAAATTAAACCTCAACAGGAAGCACTTACAGATATCATTACAGCATGTGCCCTAGTTGAAGCTTAAATTCAGTGACTCATTCATCAGCCCAAAAACAATCGTGAGCGTCGTGGAGGCTGGGCAGGTGTGCCTTCTTCCCAAATATACCATCGAAAATAAGCTGTGATGCTGGACAGAGGCATTTGCATCCTTGACTTTCACGAGCGCAATCCCTGTGCTGTTCCTGTGACCTCGAGCTTCTGTATCTTCAGCTGCTGCTCTGATCGGTCTCTGACCTTATATACACACAAGAGGCATGTTCACTCGCATGGAAGCCCCGCCCATTTGGCCCCGCCCACACACACGAGGTGTGCACCCTCTTCCCGCCATTTACCCACTATGATGGACAGCTCACTCAAGGGACCCCTGCGCACTTCGGCGAGATTGCATAGTAACACACACATTGTCGCTGGAACTAGTTGAAGCTCAAATGCAGTGACTCATTCATCAGCCCAAAAACAATCGTGAGCGTTGGGAGGCTGGGCAGCTGTGCCTTCTTCCCAAATCTACCGTCGAAAATCAGCTGTGATGCTGGACAGAGGCCTTTGCATCCTTGACTTTCACGAGCGCAATCCCTGTGCTGTTCCTGTGCCCACGAGCTTCTGTATCTTCATCTGCTGATCTGATCGGTCTCTGACCTTATATACACACAAGAGGCATGTTCACTCGCATGGAAGCCCCGCCCGTTTGGCCCCGCCCACACACACGAGGTGTGCACCCTCTTCCCGCCATTTACACACTATGATGGACAGCTTACTCAAGGGACCCCTGCGCACTTCGGCGAGATTGCATAGTAACACACATTGTCGCTGGAACTAGTTGAAGCTCAAATGCAGTGACTCATTCATCAGCCCAAAAACAATCGTGAGCGTTGGGAGGCTGGGCAGCTGTGCCTTCTTCCCAAATCTACCGTCAAAAATCAGCTGTGATGCTGGACAGAGGCCTTTGCATCCTTGACTTTCAAGAGCGCAATCCCTGTGCTGTTCCTGTGACCTCGAGCTTCTGTATCTTCAGCTGCTGCTCTGATCGGTCTCTGACCTTATATACACACAAGAGGCATGTTCACTCGCATGGAATCCCCGCCCGTTTGGCCCCGCCCACACACACGCGGTGTGCACCGTCTTCCCGCCATTTACCCACTATGATGGACAGCTCACTCAAGGGACCCCTGCGCACTTCGGCGAGATTGCATAGTAACACACACATTGTCGCTGGAACTAGTTGAAGCTCAAATGCAGTGACTCATTCATCAGCCCAAAAACAATTGTGAGCGTCGTGGAGGCTGGGCAGGTGTGCCTTCTTCCCAAATCTACCGTCGAAAATCAGCTGTGATGCTGGACAGAGGCCTTTGCATCCTTGACTTTCAAGAGCGCAATCCCTGTGCTGTTCCTGTGACCTCGAGCTTCTGTATCTTCAGCTGCTGCTCTGATCGGTCTCTGACCTTATATACACACAAGAGGCATGTTCACTCGCATGGAAGCCCCGCCCGTTTGGCCCCGCCCACACACACGAGGTGTGCACCCTCTTCCCGCCATTTACACACTATGATGGACAGCTTACTCAAGGGACCCCTGCGCACTTCGGCGAGATTGCATAGTAACACACATTGTCGCTGGAACTAGTTGAAGCTCAAATGCAGTGACTCATTCATCAGCCCAAAAACAATCGTGAGCGTTGGGAGGCTGGGCAGCTGTGCCTTCTTCCCAAATCTACCGTCGAAAATCAGCTGTGATGCTGGACAGAGGCCTTTGCATCCTTGACTTTCACGAGCGCAATCCCTGTGCTGTTCCTGTGCCCACGAGCTTCTGTATCTTCATCTGCTGCTCTGATCGGTCTCTGACCTTATATACACACATGGTCGCTGTAGACAACTCTCTGGCACTTTAGGCAGCTGTAGTGTAGTAAAAGCACTATACATTTACCCAACGAGGTAGCACTTACTGATTATCCAGTAGAAAGTACTCCAGTTGAGTAGAGGTATGGCACAAAACGGTGGCGTCTTCTTGAATAAATATGAAGGGCAGGGTCCATTCTGGCACGATGGTCCTGGCACAAAAATTAAACCTCAACAGGAAGCACTTACAGATATCATTACAGCATGTGCCCTAGTTGAAGCTTAAATTCAGTGACTCATTCATCAGCCCAAAAACAATCGTGAGCGTTGGGAGGCTGGGCAGCTGTGCCTTCTTCCCAAATCTACCGTCAAAAATCAGCTGTGATGCTGGACAGAGGCCTTTGCATCCTTGACTTTCAAGAGCGCAATCCCTGTGCTGTTCCTGTGCCCACGAGCTTCTGTATCTTCATCTGCTGCTCTGATCGGTCTCTGACCTTATATACACACAAGAGGCATGTTCACTCGCATGGAAGCCCCGCCCGTTTGGCCCCGCCCACACACACGCGGTGTGCACCGTCTTCCCGCCATTTACCCACTATGATGGACAGCTCACTCAAGGGACCCCTGCGCACTTCGGCGAGATTGCATAGTAACACACACATTGTCGCTGGAACTAGTTGAAGCTCAAATGCAGTGACTCATTCATCAGCCCAAAAACAATCGTGAGCGTGGGGAGGCTGGGCAGCTGTGCCTTCTTCCCAAATATACCATCGAAAATAAGCTGTGATGCTGGACAGAGGCATTTGCATCCTTGACTTTCACAAGCGCAATCCCTGTGCTATTCCTGTGACCTCGAGCTTCTGTATCTTCAGCTGCTGCTCTGATCGGTCTCTGACCTTATATACACACAAGAGGCATGTTCACTCGCATGGAAGCCCCGCCCCTTTGGCCCCGCCCACACACACGAGGTGTGCACCCTCTTCCCGCCATTTACCCACTATGATGGACAGTTCACTCAAGGGACCCCTGCGCCCTTCGGCGCGAATGCATAGTAACACACACATTGTCGCTGGAACAAGTTGAAGCTTAAATTCAGTGACTCATTCATCAGCCCAAAAACAATCGTGAGCGTCGTGGAGGCTGGGCAGGTGTGCCTTCTTCCCAAATATACCATCGAAAATCAGCTGTGATGCTGGACAGAGGCATTTGCATCCTTGACTTTCACGAGCGCAATCCCTGTGCTGTTCCTGTGACCTCGAGCTTCTGTATCTTCAGCTGCTGCTCTGATCGGTCTCTGACCTTATATACACACACAAGAGGCATGTTCACTCGCATGGAAGCCCCGCCCGTTTGGCCCCGCCCACACACACGAGGTGTGCACCCTCTTCCCGCCATTTACACACTATGATGGACAGCTTACTCAAGGGACCCCTGCGCACTTCGGCGAGATTGCATAGTAACACACATTGTCGCTGGAACTAGTTGAAGCTCAAATGCAGTGACTCATTCATCAGCCCAAAAACAATCGTGAGCGTTGGGAGGCTGGGCAGCTGTGCCTTCTTCCCAAATCTACCGTCAAAAATCAGCTGTGATGCTGGACAGAGGCCTTTGCATCCTTGACTTTCAAGAGCGCAATCCCTGTGCTGTTCCTGTGACCACGAGCTTCTGTATCTTCATCTGCTGCTCTGATCGGTCTCTGACCTTATATACACACAAGAGGCATGTTCATTCGCATGGAAGCCCCGCCCGTTTGGCCCCGCCCACACACACGCGGTGTGCACCGTCTTCCCGCCATTTACCCACTATGATGGACAGCTCACTCAAGAGACCCCTGCGCACTTCGGCGAGATTGCATAGTAGCACACACATTGTCGCTGGAACTAGTTGAAGCTCAAATGCGGTGACTCATTCATCAGCCCAAAAACAATCGTGAGCGTTGGGAGGCTGGGCAGCTGTGCCTTCTTCCCAAATCTACCGTCAAAAATCAGCTGTGATGCTGGACAGAGGCCTTTGCATCCTTGACTTTCAAGAGCGCAATCCCTGTGCTGTTCCTGTGACCTCGAGCTTCTGTATCTTCAGCTGCTGCTCTGATCGGTCTCTGACCTTATATACACACAAGAGGCATGTTCACTCGCATGGAATCCCCGCCCGTTTGGCCCCGCCCACACACACACGGTGTGCACCCTCTTCCCGCCATTTACCCACTATGATGGACAGCTCACTCAAGGGACCCCTGCGCACTTCGGCGCGAATGCATAGTAACACACACATTGTCCCTGGAACTAGTTGAAGCTCAAATGCAGTGACTCATTCATCAGCCCAAAAACAATCGTGAGCGTTGGGAGGCTGGGCAGCTGTGCCTTCTTCCCAAATCTACCGTCAAAAATCAGCTGTGATGCTGGACAGAGGCCTTTGCATCCTTGACTTTCAAGAGCGCAATCCCTGTGCTGTTCCTGTGCCCACGAGCTTCTGTATCTTCATCTGCTGCTCTGATCGGTCTCTGACCTTATATACACACAAGAGGCATGTTCACTCGCATGGCAGCCCCGCCCGTTTGGCCCCGCCCACACACACGCGGTGTGCACCGTCTTCCCGCCATTTACCCACTATGATGGACAGCTCACTCAAGGGACCCCTGCGCACTTCGGCGAGATTGCATAGTAACACACACATTGTCGCTGGAACTAGTTGAAGCTCAAATGCAGTGACTCATTCATCAGCCCAAAAACAATCGTGAGCGTTGGGAGGCTGGGCAGCTGTGCCTTCTTCCCAAATCTACCGTCGAAAATCAGCTGTGATGCTGGACAGAGGGCTTTGCATCCTTGACTTTCACGAGCGCAATCCCTGTGCTGTTCCTGTGCCCACGAGCTTCTGTATCTTCATCTGCTGCTCTGATCGGTCTCTGACCTTATATACACACAAGAGGCATGTTCACTCGCATGGAAGCCCCACCCGTTTGGCCCCGCCCACACACACGTGGTGTGCACCGTCTTCCCGCCATTTACCCACTATGATGGACAGTTCACTCAAGGGACCCCTGCGCACTTCGGCGCGATTGCATAGTAACACACACTTGGTTGCTGGAACTAGTTGAAGCTCAAATGCAGTGACTCATTCATCAGCCCAAAAACAATTGTGAGCGTCGTGGAGGCTGGGCAGGTGTGCCTTCTTCCCAAATCTACCGTCGAAAATCAGCTGTGATGCTGGACAGAGGCCTTTCCATCCTTGACTTTCAAGAGCGCAATCCCTATGCTGTTCCTGTGACCTCGAGCTTCTGTATCTTCAGCTGCTGCTCTGATCGGTCTCTGACCTTATATACACACAAGAGGCATGTTCACTCGCATGGAAGCCCCGCCCGTTTGGCCCCGCCCACACACACACGGTGTGCACCCTCTTCCCGCCATTTACCCACTATGATGGACAGCTCACTCAAGGGACCCCTGCGCACTTGGGCGCGAATGCATAGTAACACACACATGGTCGCTGTAGACAACTCTCTGGCACTTTAGGCAGCTGTAGTGTAGTAAAAGCACTATACATTTACCCAACGAGGTAGCACTTACTGATTATCCAGTAGAAAGTACTCCAGTTGAGTAGAGGTATGGCACAAAACGGTGGCGTCTTCTTGAATAAATATGAAGGGCAGGGTCCATTCTGGCACGATGGTCCTGGCACAAAAATTAAACCTCAACAGGAAGCACTTACAGATATCATTACAGCATGTGCCCTAGTTGAAGCTTAAATTCAGTGACTCATTCATCAGCCCAAAAACAATCGTGAGCGTCGTGGAGGCTGGGCAGGTGTGCCTTCTTCCCAAATCTACCGTCGAAAATCAGCTGTGATGCTGGACAGAGGCCTTTGCATCCTTGACTTTCACGAGCGCAATCCCTGTGCTGTTCCTGTGCCCACGAGCTTCTGTATCTTCATCTGCTGCTCTGATCGGTCTCTGACCTTATATACACACAAGAGGCATGTTCACTCGCATGGAAGCCCCGCCCGTTTGGCCCCGCCCACACACACGTGGTGTGCACCGTCTTCCCGCCATTTACCCACTATGATGGACAGTTCACTCAAGGGACCCCTGCGCACTTCGGCGCGATTGCATAGTAACACACACTTGGTTGCTGGAACAAGTTGAAGCTTAAATTCAGTGACTCATTCATCAGCCCAAAAACAATCGTGAGCGTCGTGGAGGCTGGGCAGGTGTGCCTTCTTCCCAAATATACCATCGAAAATCAGCTGTGATGCTGGACAGAGGCATTTGCATCCTTGACTTTCACGAGCGCAATCCCTGTGCTGTTCCTGTGACCTCGAGCTTCTGTATCTTCAGCTGCTGCTCTGATCGGTCTCTGACCTTATATACACACAAGAGGCATGTTCACTCGCATGGAAGCCCCGCCCGTTTGGCCCCGCCCACACACACGAGGTGTGCACCCTCTTCCCGCCATTTACACACTATGATGGACAGCTTACTCAAGGGACCCCTGCGCACTTCGGCGAGATTGCATAGTAACACACATTGTCGCTGGAACTAGTTGAAGCTCAAATGCAGTGACTCATTCATCAGCCCAAAAACAATCGTGAGCGTTGGGAGGCTGGGCAGCTGTGCCTTCTTCCCAAATCTACCGTCGAAAATCAGCTGTGATGCTGGACAGAGGCCTTTGCATCCTTGACTTTCACGAGCGCAATCCCTGTGCTGTTCCTGTGCCCACGAGCTTCTGTATCTTCATCTGCTGCTCTGATCGGTCTCTGACCTTATATACACACATGGTCGCTGTAGACAACTCTCTGGCACTTTAGGCAGCTGTAGTGTAGTAAAAGCACTATACATTTACCCAACGAGGTAGCACTTACTGATTATCCAGTAGAAAGTACTCCAGTTGAGTAGAGGTATGGCACAAAACGGTGGCGTCTTCTTGAATAAATATGAAGGGCAGGGTCCATTCTGGCACGATGGTCCTGGCACAAAAATTAAACCTCAACAGGAAGCACTTACAGATATCATTACAGCATGTGCCCTAGTTGAAGCTTAAATTCAGTGACTCATTCATCAGCCCAAAAACAATCGTGAGCGTTGGGAGGCTGGGCAGCTGTGCCTTCTTCCCAAATCTACCGTCAAAAATCAGCTGTGATGCTGGACAGAGGCCTTTGCATCCTTGACTTTCAAGAGCGCAATCCCTGTGCTGTTCCTGTGCCCACGAGCTTCTGTATCTTCATCTGCTGCTCTGATCGGTCTCTGACCTTATATACACACAAGAGGCATGTTCACTCGCATGGAAGCCCCGCCCGTTTGGCCCCGCCCACACACACGCGGTGTGCACCGTCTTCCCGCCATTTACCCACTATGATGGACAGCTCACTCAAGGGACCCCTGCGCACTTCGGCGAGATTGCATAGTAACACACACATTGTCGCTGGAACTAGTTGAAGCTCAAATGCAGTGACTCATTCATCAGCCCAAAAACAATCGTGAGCGTGGGGAGGCTGGGCAGCTGTGCCTTCTTCCCAAATATACCATCGAAAATAAGCTGTGATGCTGGACAGAGGCATTTGCATCCTTGACTTTCACAAGCGCAATCCCTGTGCTATTCCTGTGACCTCGAGCTTCTGTATCTTCAGCTGCTGCTCTGATCGGTCTCTGACCTTATATACACACAAGAGGCATGTTCACTCGCATGGAAGCCCCGCCCCTTTGGCCCCGCCCACACACACGAGGTGTGCACCCTCTTCCCGCCATTTACCCACTATGATGGACAGTTCACTCAAGGGACCCCTGCGCCCTTCGGCGCGAATGCATAGTAACACACACATTGTCGCTGGAACAAGTTGAAGCTTAAATTCAGTGACTCATTCATCAGCCCAAAAACAATCGTGAGCGTCGTGGAGGCTGGGCAGGTGTGCCTTCTTCCCAAATATACCATCGAAAATCAGCTGTGATGCTGGACAGAGGCATTTGCATCCTTGACTTTCACGAGCGCAATCCCTGTGCTGTTCCTGTGACCTCGAGCTTCTGTATCTTCAGCTGCTGCTCTGATCGGTCTCTGACCTTATATACACACACAAGAGGCATGTTCACTCGCATGGAAGCCCCGCCCGTTTGGCCCCGCCCACACACACGAGGTGTGCACCCTCTTCCCGCCATTTACACACTATGATGGACAGCTTACTCAAGGGACCCCTGCGCACTTCGGCGAGATTGCATAGTAACACACATTGTCGCTGGAACTAGTTGAAGCTCAAATGCAGTGACTCATTCATCAGCCCAAAAACAATCGTGAGCGTTGGGAGGCTGGGCAGCTGTGCCTTCTTCCCAAATCTACCGTCAAAAATCAGCTGTGATGCTGGACAGAGGCCTTTGCATCCTTGACTTTCAAGAGCGCAATCCCTGTGCTGTTCCTGTGACCACGAGCTTCTGTATCTTCATCTGCTGCTCTGATCGGTCTCTGACCTTATATACACACAAGAGGCATGTTCATTCGCATGGAAGCCCCGCCCGTTTGGCCCCGCCCACACACACGCGGTGTGCACCGTCTTCCCGCCATTTACCCACTATGATGGACAGCTCACTCAAGGGACCCCTGCGCACTTCGGCGAGATTGCATAGTAACACACACATTGTCGCTGGAACTAGTTGAAGCTCAAATGCAGTGACTCATTCATCAGCCCAAAAACAATCGTGAGCGTTGGGAGGCTGGGCAGCTGTGCCTTCTTCCCAAATCTACCGTCGAAAATCAGCTGTGATGCTGGACAGAGGCCTTTGCATCCTTGACTTTCAAGAGCGCAATCCCTGTGCTGTTCCTGTGACCTCGAGCTTCTGTATCTTCAGCTGCTGCTCTGATCGGTCTCTGACCTTATATACACACAAGAGGCATGTTCACTCGCATGGAAGCCCCACCCATTTGGCCCGCCCACACACACGAGGTGTGCACCCTCTTCCCGCCATTTACCCACTATGATGGACAGCTCACTCAAGGGACCCCTGCGCACTTCGGCGCGAATGCATAGTAACACACACATTGTCCCTGGAACTAGTTGAAGCTCAAATGCAGTGACTCATTCATCAGCCCAAAAACAATCGTGAGCGTTGGGAGGCTGGGCAGCTGTGCCTTCTTCCCAAATCTACCGTCAAAAATCAGCTGTGATGCTGGACAGAGGCCATTGCATCCTTGACTTTCAAGAGCGCAATCCCTGTGCTGTTCCTGTGCCCACGAGCTTCTGTATCTTCATCTGCTGCTCTGATCGGTCTCTGACCTTATATACACACAAGAGGCATGTTCACTCGCATGGCAGCCCCGCCCGTTTGGCCCCGCCCACACACACGCGGTGTGCACCGTCTTCCCGCCATTTACCCACTATGATGGACAGCTCACTCAAGGGACCCCTGCGCACTTCGGCGAGATTGCATAGTAACACACACATTGTCGCTGGAACTAGTTGAAGCTCAAATGCAGTGACTCATTCATCAGCCCAAAAACAATCGTGAGCGTTGGGAGGCTGGGCAGCTGTGCCTTCTTCCCAAATCTACCGTCGAAAATCAGCTGTGATGCTGGACAGAGGGCTTTGCATCCTTGACTTTCACGAGCGCAATCCCTGTGCTGTTCCTGTGCCCACGAGCTTCTGTATCTTCATCTGCTGCTCTGATCGGTCTCTGACCTTATATACACACAAGAGGCATGTTCACTCGCATGGAAGCCCCGCCCGTTTGGCCCCGCCCACACACACGTGGTGTGCACCGTCTTCCCGCCATTTACCCACTATGATGGACAGTTCACTCAAGGGACCCCTGCGCACTTCGGCGCGATTGCATAGTAACACACACTTGGTTGCTGGAACTAGTTGAAGCTCAAATGCAGTGACTCATTCATCAGCCCAAAAACAATTGTGAGCGTCGTGGAGGCTGGGCAGGTGTGCCTTCTTCCCAAATCTACCGTCGAAAATCAGCTGTGATGCTGGACAGAGGCCTTTCCATCCTTGACTTTCAAGAGCGCAATCCCTGTGCTGTTCCTGTGACCTCGAGCTTCTGTATCTTCAGCTGCTGCTCTGATCGGTCTCTGACCTTATATACACACAAGAGGCATGTTCACTCGCATGGAAGCCCCGCCCGTTTGGCCCCGCCCACACACACACGGTGTGCACCCTCTTCCCGCCATTTACCCACTATGATGGACAGCTCACTCAAGGGACCCCTGCGCACTTGGGCGCGAATGCATAGTAACACACACATGGTCGCTGTAGACAACTCTCTGGCACTTTAGGCAGCTGTAGTGTAGTAAAAGCACTATACATTTACCCAACGAGGTAGCACTTACTGATTATCCAGTAGAAAGTACTCCAGTTGAGTAGAGGTATGGCACAAAACGGTGGCGTCTTCTTGAATAAATATGAAGGGCAGGGTCCATTCTGGCATGATGGTCCTGGCACAAAAATTAAACCTCAACAGGAAGCACTTACAGATATCATTACAGCATGTGCCCTAGTTGAAGCTTAAATTCAGTGACTCATTCATCAGCCCAAAAACAATCGTGAGCGTCGTGGAGGCTGGGCAGGTGTGCCTTCTTCCCAAATCTACCGTCGAAAATCAGCTGTGATGCTGGACAGAGGCCTTTGCATCCTTGACTTTCACAAGCGCAATCCCTGTGCTGTTCCTGTGCCCACGAGCTTCTGTATCTTCATCTGCTGCTCTGATCGGTCTCTGACCTTATATACACACAAGAGGCATGTTCACTCGCATGGAAGCCCCGCCTGTTTGGCCCCGCCCACACACACGTGGTGTGCACCGTCTTCCCGCCATTTACCCACTATGATGGACAGTTCACTCAAGGGACCCCTGCGCACTTCGGCGCGATTGCATAGTAACACACACTTGGTTGCTGGAACAAGTTGAAGCTTAAATTCAGTGACTCATTCATCAGCCCAAAAACAATCGTGAGCGTCGTGGAGGCTGGGCAGGTGTGCCTTCTTCCCAAATATACCATCGAAAATCAGCTGTGATGCTGGACAGAGGCATTTGCATCCTTGACTTTCACGAGCGCAATCCCTGTGCTGTTCCTGTGACCTCGAGCTTCTGTATCTTCAGCTGCTGCTCTGATCGGTCTCTGACCTTATATACACACAAGAGGCATGTTCACTCGCATGGAAGCCCCGCCCGTTTGGCCCCGCCCACACACACGAGGTGTGCACCCTCTTCCCGCCATTTACACACTATGATGGACAGCTTACTCAAGGGACCCCTGCGCACTTCGGCGAGATTGCATAGTAACACACATTGTCGCTGGAACTAGTTGAAGCTCAAATGCAGTGACTCATTCATCAGCCCAAAAACAATCGTGAGCGTTGGGAGGCTGGGCAGCTGTGCCTTCTTCCCAAATCTACCGTCGAAAATCAGCTGTGATGCTGGACAGAGGCCTTTGCATCCTTGACTTTCACGAGCGCAATCCCTGTGCTGTTCCTGTGCCCACGAGCTTCTGTATCTTCATCTGCTGCTCTGATCGGTCTCTGACCTTATATACACACATGGTCGCTGTAGACAACTCTCTGGCACTTTAGGCAGCTGTAGTGTAGTAAAAGCACTATACATTTACCCAACGAGGTAGCACTTACTGATTATCCAGTAGAAAGTACTCCAGTTGAGTAGAGGTATGGCACAAAACGGTGGCGTCTTCTTGAATAAATATGAAGGGCAGGGTCCATTCTGGCACGATGGTCCTGGCACAAAAATTAAACCTCAACAGGAAGCACTTACAGATATCATTACAGCATGTGCCCTAGTTGAAGCTCAAATGCAGTGACTCATTCATCAGCCCAAAAACAATCGTGAGCGTTGGGAGGCTGGGCAGCTGTGCCTTCTTCCCAAATCTACCGTCAAAAATCATGCTGGACAGAGGCCTTTGCATCCTTGACTTTCAAGAGCGCAATCCCTGTGCTGTTCCTGTGACCTCGAGCTTCTGTATCTTCAGCTGCTGCTCTGATCGGTCTCTGACCTTATATACACACAAGAGGCATGTTCACTCGCATGGAATCCCCGCCCGTTTGGCCCCGCCCACACACACGCGGTGTGCACCGTCTTCCCGCCATTTACCCACTATGATGGACAGCTCACTCAAGGGACCCCTGCGCACTTCGGCGAGATTGCATAGTAACACACACATTGTCGCTGGAACTAGTTGAAGCTCAAATGCAGTGACTCATTCATCAGCCCAAAAACAATTGTGAGCGTCGTGGAGGCTGGGCAGGTGTGCCTTCTTCCCAAATCTACCGTCGAAAATCAGCTGTGATGCTGGACAGAGGCCTTTGCATCCTTGACTTTCAAGAGCGCAATCCCTGTGCTGTTCCTGTGACCTCGAGCTTCTGTATCTTCAGCTGCTGCTCTGATCGGTCTCTGACCTTATATACACACAAGAGGCATGTTCACTCGCATGGAAGCCCCGCCCGTTTGGCCCCGCCCACACACACACGGTGTGCACCCTCTTCCCGCCATTTACCCACTATGATGGACAGCTCACTCAAGGGACCCCTGCGCACTTGGGCGCGAATGCATAGTAACACACACATGGTCGCTGTAGACAACTCTCTGGCACTTTAGGCAGCTGTAGTGTAGTAAAAGCACTATACATTTACCCAACGAGGTAGCACTTACTGATTATCCAGTAGAAAGTACTCCAGTTGAGTAGAGGTATGGCACAAAACGGTGGCGTCTTCTTGAATAAATATGAAGGGCAGGGTCCATTCTGGCACGATGGTCCTGGCACAAAAATTAAACCTCAACAGGAAGCACTTACAGATATCATTACAGCATGTGCCCTAGTTGAAGCTTAAATTCAGTGACTCATTCATCAGCCCAAAAACAATCGTGAGCGTCGTGGAGGCTGGGCAGGTGTGCCTTCTTCCCAAATATACCATCGAAAATCAGCTGTGATGCTGGACAGAGGCATTTGCATCCTTGACTTTCACGAGCGCAATCCCTGTGCTGTTCCTGTGACCTCGAGCTTCTGTATCTTCAGCTGCTGCTCTGATCGGTCTCTGACCTTATATACACACAAGAGGCATGTTCACTCGCATGGAAGCCCCACCCATTTGGCCCGCCCACACACACGAGGTGTGCACCCTCTTCCCGCCATTTACCCACTATGATGGACAGTTCACTCAAGGGACCCCTGCGCCCTTCGGCGCGAATGCATAGTAACACACACATTGTCGCTGGAACAAGTTGAAGCTTAAATTCAGTGACTCATTCATCAGCCCAAAAACAATCGTGAGCGTCGTGGAGGCTGGGCAGGTGTGCCTTCTTCCCAAATATACCATCGAAAATCAGCTGTGATGCTGGACAGAGGCATTTGCAGCCTTGACTTTCACGAGCGCAATCCCTGTGCTGTTCCTGTGACCTCGAGCTTCTGTATCTTCAGCTGCTGCTCTGATCGGTCTCTGACCTTATATACACACAAGAGGCATGTTCACTCGCATGGAAGCCCCGCCCGTTTGGCCCCGCCCACACACACGAGGTGTGCACCCTCTTCCCGCCATTTACACACTATGATGGACAGCTTACTCAAGGGACCCCTGCGCACTTCGGCGAGATTGCATAGTAACACACATTGTCGATGGAACTAGTTGAAGCTCAAATGCAGTGACTCATTCATCAGCCCAAAAACAATCGTGAGCGTTGGGAGGCTGGGCAGCTGTGCCTTCTTCCCAAATCTACCTTCAAAAATCAGCTGTGATGCTGGACAGAGGCCTTTGCATCCTTGACTTTCAAGAGCGCAATCCCTGTGCTGTTCCTGTGACCACGAGCTTCTGTATCTTCAGCTGCTGCTCTGATCGGTCTCTGACCTTATACACACACAAGAGGCATGTTCACTCGCATGGAAGCCCCGCCCGTTTGGCCCCGCCCACACACACGTGGTGTGCACCGTCTTCCCGCCATTTACCCACTATGATGGACAGCTCACTCAAGGGACCCCTGCGCACTTCGGCGAGATTGCATAGTAACACACACATTGTCGCTGGAACTAGTTGAAGCTCAAATGCAGTGACTCATTCATCAGCCCAAAAACAATCGTGAGCGTTGGGAGGCTGGGCAGCTGTGCCTTCTTCCCAAATCTACCGTCGAAAATCAGCTGTGATGCTGGACAGAGGCCTTTGCATCCTTGACTTTCACGAGCGCAATCCCTGTGCTGTTCCTGTGCCCACGAGCTTCTGTATCTTCATCTGCTGCTCTGATCGGTCTCTGACCTTATATACACACAAGAGGCATGATCACTCGCATGGAAGCCCCGCCCGTTTGGCCCCGCCCACACACACGTGGTGTGCACCGTCTTCCCGCCATTTACCCACTATGATGGACAGTTCACTCAAGGGACCCCTGCGCACTTCGGCGCGATTGCATAGTAACACACACTTGGTTGCTGGAACAAGTTGAAGCCTAAATTCAGTGACTCATTCATCAGCCCAAAAACAATCGTGAGCGTCGTGGAGGCTGGGCAGGTGTGCCTTCTTCCCAAATATACCATCGAAAATCAGCTGTGATGCTGGACAGAGGCATTTGCATCCTTGACTTTCACGAGCGCAATCCCTGTGCTGTTCCTGTGACCTCGAGCTTCTGTATCTTCAGCTGCTGCTCTGATCGGTCTCTGACCTTATATACACACAAGAGGCATGTTCACTCGCATGGAAGCCCCGCCCGTTTGGCCCCGCCCACACACACGAGGTGTGCACCCTCTTCCCGCCATTTACACACTATGATGGACAGCTTACTCAAGGGTCCCCTGCGCACTTCGGCGAGATTGCATAGTAACACACATTGTCGCTGGAACTAGTTGAAGCTCAAATGCAGTGACTCATTCATCAGCCCAAAAACAATCGTGAGCGTTGGGAGGCTGGGCAGCTGTGCCTTCTTCCCAAATCTACCGTCAAAAATCAGCTGTGATGCTGGACAGAGGCCTTTGCATCCTTGACTTTCAAGAGCGCAATCCCTGTGCTGTTCCTGTGACCACGAGCTTCTGTATCTTCATCTGCTGCTCTGATCGGTCTCTGACCTTATATACACACAAGAGGCATGTTCACTCGCATGGAAGCCCCGCCCACACACACGCGGTGTGCACCGTCTTCCCGCCATTTACCCACTATGATGGACAGCTCACTCAAGGGACCCCTGCGCACTTCGGCGAGATTGCATAGTAACACACACATTGTCGCTGGAACTAGTTGAAGCTCAAATGCAGTGACTCATTCATCAGCCCAAAAACAATCGTGAGCGTTGGGAGGCTGGGCAGCTGTGCCTTCTTCCCAAATCTACCGTCGAAAATCAGCTGTGATGCTGGACAGAGGCCTTTGCATCCTTGACTTTCAAGAGCGCAATCCCTGTGCTGTTCCTGTGCCCACGAGCTTCTGTATCTTCATCTGCTGCTCTGATCGGTCTCTGACCTTATATACACACAAGAGGCATGTTCACTCGCATGGAATCCCCGCCCGTTTGGCCCCGCCCACACACACACGGTGTGCACCCTCTTCCCGCCATTTACCCACTATGATGGACAGCTCACTCAAGGGACCCCTGCGCACTTCGGCGAGAATGCATAGTAACACACACATTGTCCCTGGAACTAGTTGAAGCTCAAATGCAGTGACTCATTCATCAGCCCAAAAACAATCGTGAGCGTTGGGAGGCTGGGCAGCTGTGCCTTCTTCCCAAATCTACCGTCAAAAATCAGCTGTGATGCTGGACAGAGGCCTTTGCATCCTTGACTTTCAAGAGTGCAATCCCTGTGCTGTTCCTGTGCCCACGAGCTTCTGTATCTTCATCTGCTGCTCTGATCGGTCTCTGACCTTATATACACACAAGAGGCATGTTCACTCGCATGGCAGCCCCGCCCGTTTGGCCCCGCCCACACACACGTGGTGTGCACCGTCTTCCCGCCATTTACCCACTATGATGGACAGTTCACTCAAGGGACCCCTGCGCACTTCGGCGCGATTGCATAGTAACACACACTTGGTTGCTGGAACTAGTTGAAGCTCAAATGCAGTGACTCATTCATCAGCCCAAAAACAATTGTGAGCGTCGTGGAGGCTGGGCAGGTGTGCCTTCTTCCCAAATCTACCGTCGAAAATCAGCTGTGATGCTGGACAGAGGCCTTTCCATCCTTGACTTTCAAGAGCGCAATCCCTGTGCTGTTCCTGTGACCTCGAGCTTCTGTATCTTCAGCTGCTGCTCTGATCGGTCTCTGACCTTATATACACACAAGAGGCATGTTCACTCGCATGGAAGCCCCGCCCGTTTGGCCCCGCCCACACACACACGGTGTGCACCCTCTTCCCGCCATTTACCCACTATGATGGACAGCTCACTCAAGGGACCCCTGCGCACTTGGGCGCGAATGCATAGTAACACACACATGGTCGCTGTAGACAACTCTCTGGCACTTTAGGCAGCTGTAGTGTAGTAAAAGCACTATACATTTACCCAACGAGGTAGCACTTACTGATTATCCAGTAGAAAGTACTCCAGTTGAGTAGAGGTATGGCACAAAACGGTGGCGTCTTCTTGAATAAATATGAAGGGCAGGGTCCATTCTGGCACGATGGTCCTGGCACAAAAATTAAACCTCAACAGGAAGCACTTACAGATATCATTACAGCATGTGCCCTAGTTGAAGCTTAAATTCAGTGACTCATTCATCAGCCCAAAAACAATCGTGAGCGTCGTGGAGGCTGGGCAGGTGTGCCTTCTTCCCAAATCTACCGTCGAAAATCAGCTGTGATGCTGGACAGAGGCCTTTGCATCCTTGACTTTCACGAGCGCAATCCCTGTGCTGTTCCTGTGCCCACGAGCTTCTGTATCTTCATCTGCTGCTCTGATCGGTCTCTGACCTTATATACACACAAGAGGCATGTTCACTCGCATGGAAGCCCCGCCCGTTTGGCCCCGCCCACACACACGTGGTGTGCACCGTCTTCCCGCCATTTACCCACTATGATGGACAGTTCACTCAAGGGACCCCTGCGCACTTCGGCGCGATTGCATAGTAACACACACTTGGTTGCTGGAACAAGTTGAAGCTTAAATTCAGTGACTCATTCATCAGCCCAAAAACAATCGTGAGCGTCGTGGAGGCTGGGCAGGTGTGCCTTCTTCCCAAATATACCATCGAAAATCAGCTGTGATGCTGGACAGAGGCATTTGCATCCTTGACTTTCACGAGCGCAATCCCTGTGCTGTTCCTGTGACCTCGAGCTTCTGTATCTTCAGCTGCAGCTCTGATCGGTCTCTGACCTTATATACACACAAGAGGCATGTTCACTCGCATGGAAGCCCCGCCCGTTTGGCCCCGCCCACACACACGAGGTGTGCACCCTCTTCCCGCCATTTACACACTATGATGGACAGCTTACTCAAGGGACCCCTGCGCACTTCGGCGAGATTGCATAGTAACACACATTGTCGCTGGAACTAGTTGAAGCTCAAATGCAGTGACTCATTCATCAGCCCAAAAACAATCGTGAGCGTTGGGAGGCTGGGCAGCTGTGCCTTCTTCCCAAATCTACCGTCGAAAATCAGCTGTGATGCTGGACAGAGGCCTTTGCATCCTTGACTTTCACGAGCGCAATCCCTGTGCTGTTCCTGTGCCCACGAGCTTCTGTATCTTCATCTGCTGCTCTGATCGGTCTCTGACCTTATATACACACATGGTCGCTGTAGACAACTCTCTGGCACTTTAGGCAGCTGTAGTGTAGTAAAAGCACTATACATTTACCCAACGAGGTAGCACTTACTGATTATCCAGTAGAAAGTACTCCAGTTGAGTAGAGGTATGGCACAAAACGGTGGCGTCTTCTTGAATAAATATGAAGGGCAGGGTCCATTCTGGCACGATGGTCCTGGCACAAAAATTAAACCTCAACAGGAAGCACTTACAGATATCATTACAGCATGTGCCCTAGTTGAAGCTTAAATTCAGTGACTCATTCATCAGCCCAAAAAAAATCGTGAGCGTTGGGAGGCTGGGCAGCTGTGCCTTCTTCCCAAATCTACCGTCAAAAATCAGCTGTGATGCTGGACAGAGGCCTTTGCATCCTTGACTTTCAAGAGCGCAATCCCTGTGCTGTTCCTGTGCCCACGAGCTTCTGTATCTTCATCTGCTGCTCTGATCGGTCTCTGACCTTATATACACACAAGAGGCATGTTCACTCGCATGGAAGCCCCGCCCGTTTGGCCCCGCCCACACACACGAGGTGTGCACCCTCTTCCCGCCATTTACACACTATGATGGACAGCTTACTCAAGGGACCCCTGCGCACTTCGGCGAGATTGCATAGTAACACACATTGTCGCTGGAACTAGTTGAAGCTCAAATGCAGTGACTCATTCATCAGCCCAAAAACAATCGTGAGCGTTGGGAGGCTGGGCAGCTGTGCCTTCTTCCCAAATCTACCGTCAAAAATCAGCTGTGATGCTGGACAGAGGCCTTTGCATCCTTGACTTTCAAGAGCGCAATCCCTGTGCTGTTCCTGTGACCTCGAGCTTCTGTATCTTCAGCTGCTGCTCTGATCGGTCTCTGACCTTATATACACACAAGAGGCATGTTCACTCGCATGGAATCCCCGCCCGTTTGGCCCCGCCCACACACACGCGGTGTGCACCGTCTTCCCGCCATTTACCCACTATGATGGACAGCTCACTCAAGGGACCCCTGCGCACTTCGGCGAGATTGCATAGTAACACACACATTGTCGCTGGAACTAGTTGAAGCTCAAATGCAGTGACTCATTCATCAGCCCAAAAACAATTGTGAGCGTCGTGGAGGCTGGGCAGGTGTGCCTTCTTCCCAAATCTACCGTCGAAAATCAGCTGTGATGCTGGACAGAGGCCTTTGCATCCTTGACTTTCAAGAGCGCAATCCCTGTGCTGTTCCTGTGACCTCGAGCTTCTGTATCTTCAGCTGCTGCTCTGATCGGTCTCTGACCTTATATACACACAAGAGGCATGTTCACTCGCATGGAAGCCCCGCCCGTTTGGCCCCGCCCACACACACGAGGTGTGCACCCTCTTCCCGCCATTTACCCACTATGATGGACAGTTCACTCAAGGGACCCCTGCGCACTTCGGCGCGATTGCATAGTAACACACACTTGGTTGCTGGAACAAGTTGAAGCTTAAATTCAGTGACTCATTCATCAGCCCAAAAACAATCGTGAGCGTCGTGGAGGCTGGGCAGGTGTGCCTTCTTCCCAAATATACCATCGAAAATCAGCTGTGATGCTGGACAGAGGCATTTGCATCCTTGACTTTCACGAGCGCAATCCCTGTGCTGTTCCTGTGACCTCGAGCTTCTGTATCTTCAGCTGCTGCTCTGATCGGTCTCTGACCTTATATACACACAAGAGGCATGTTCACTCGCATGGAAGCCCCGCCCGTTTGGCCCCGCCCACACACACGAGGTGTGCACCCTCTTCCCGCCATTTACACACTATGATGGACAGCTTACTCAAGGGACCCCTGCGCACTTCGGCGAGATTGCATAGTAACACACATTGTCGCTGGAACTAGTTGAAGCTCAAATGCAGTGACTCATTCATCAGCCCAAAAACAATCGTGAGCGTTGGGAGGCTGGGCAGCTGTGCCTTCTTCCCAAATCTACCGTCGAAAATCAGCTGTGATGCTGGACAGAGGCCTTTGCATCCTTGACTTTCACGAGCGCAATCCCTGTGCTGTTCCTGTGCCCACGAGCTTCTGTATCTTCATCTGCTGCTCTGATCGGTCTCTGACCTTATATACACACATGGTCGCTGTAGACAACTCTCTGGCACTTTAGGCAGCTGTAGTGTAGTAAAAGCACTATACATTTACCCAACGAGGTAGCACTTACTGATTATCCAGTAGAAAGTACTCCAGTTGAGTAGAGGTATGGCACAAAACGGTGGCGTCTTCTTGAATAAATATGAAGGGCAGGGTCCATTCTGGCACGATGGTCCTGGCACAAAAATTAAACCTCAACAGGAAGCACTTACAGATATCATTACAGCATGTGCCCTAGTTGAAGCTCAAATGCAGTGACTCATTCATCAGCCCAAAAACAATCGTGAGCGTTGGGAGGCTGGGCAGCTGTGCCTTCTTCCCAAATCTACCGTCAAAAATCATGCTGGACAGAGGCCTTTGCATCCTTGACTTTCAAGAGCGCAATCCCTGTGCTGTTCCTGTGACCTCGAGCTTCTGTATCTTCAGCTGCTGCTCTGATCGGTCTCTGACCTTATATACACACAAGAGGCATGTTCACTCGCATGGAATCCCCGCCCGTTTGGCCCCGCCCACACACACGCGGTGTGCACCGTCTTCCCGCCATTTACCCACTATGATGGACAGCTCACTCAAGGGACCCCTGCGCACTTCGGCGAGATTGCATAGTAACACACACATTGTCGCTGGAACTAGTTGAAGCTCAAATGCAGTGACTCATTCATCAGCCCAAAAACAATTGTGAGCGTCGTGGAGGCTGGGCAGGTGTGCCTTCTTCCCAAATCTACCGTCGAAAATCAGCTGTGATGCTGGACAGAGGCCTTTGCATCCTTGACTTTCAAGAGCGCAATCCCTGTGCTGTTCCTGTGACCTCGAGCTTCTGTATCTTCAGCTGCTGCTCTGATCGGTCTCTGACCTTATATACACACAAGAGGCATGTTCACTCGCATGGAAGCCCCGCCCGTTTGGCCCCGCCCACACACACACGGTGTGCACCCTCTTCCCGCCATTTACCCACTATGATGGACAGCTCACTCAAGGGACCCCTGCGCACTTGGGCGCGAATGCATAGTAACACACACATGGTCGCTGTAGACAACTCTCTGGCACTTTAGGCAGCTGTAGTGTAGTAAAAGCACTATACATTTACCCAACGAGGTAGCACTTACTGATTATCCAGTAGAAAGTACTCCAGTTGAGTAGAGGTATGGCACAAAACGGTGGCGTCTTCTTGAATAAATATGAAGGGCAGGGTCCATTCTGGCACGATGGTCCTGGCACAAAAATTAAACCTCAACAGGAAGCACTTACAGATATCATTACAGCATGTGCCCTAGTTGAAGCTTAAATTCAGTGACTCATTCATCAGCCCAAAAACAATCGTGAGCGTCGTGGAGGCTGGGCAGGTGTGCCTTCTTCCCAAATATACCATCGAAAATCAGCTGTGATGCTGGACAGAGGCATTTGCATCCTTGACTTTCAAGAGCGCAATCCCTGTGCTGTTCCTGTGACCACGAGCTTCTGTATCTTCAGCTGCTGCTCTGATCGGTCTCTGACCTTATATACACACAAGAGGCATGTTCACTCGCATGGAAGCCCCGCCCGTTTGGCCCCGCCCACACACACGAGGTGTGCACCCTCTTCCCGCCATTTACACACTATGATGGACAGCTTACTCAAGGGACCCCTGCGCACTTCGGCGAGATTGCATAGTAACACACATTGTCGCTGGAACAAGTTGAAGCTTAAATTCAGTGACTCATTCATCAGCCCAAAAACAATCGTGAGCGTCGTGGAGGCTGGGCAGGTGTGCCTTCTTCCCAAATATACCATCGAAAATCAGCTGTGATGCTGGACAGAGGCATTTGCAGCCTTGACTTTCACGAGCGCAATCCCTGTGCTGTTCCTGTGACCTCGAGCTTCTGTATCTTCAGCTGCTGCTCTGATCGGTCTCTGACCTTATATACACACAAGAGGCATGTTCACTCGCATGGAAGCCCCGCCCGTTTGGCCCCGCCCACACACACGAGGTGTGCACCCTCTTCCCGCCATTTACACACTATGATGGACAGCTTACTCAAGGGACCCCTGCGCACTTCGGCGAGATTGCATAGTAACACACATTGTCGATGGAACTAGTTGAAGCTCAAATGCAGTGACTCATTCATCAGCCCAAAAACAATCGTGAGCGTTGGGAGGCTGGGCAGCTGTGCCTTCTTCCCAAATCTACCTTCAAAAATCAGCTGTGATGCTGGACAGAGGCCTTTGCATCCTTGACTTTCAAGAGCGCAATCCCTGTGCTGTTCCTGTGACCACGAGCTTCTGTATCTTCAGCTGCTGCTCTGATCGGTCTCTGACCTTATACACACACAAGAGGCATGTTCACTCGCATGGAAGCCCCGCCCGTTTGGCCCCGCCCACACACACGTGGTGTGCACCGTCTTCCCGCCATTTACCCACTATGATGGACAGCTCACTCAAGGGACCCCTGCGCACTTCGGCGAGATTGCATAGTAACACACACATTGTCGCTGGAACTAGTTGAAGCTCAAATGCAGTGACTCATTCATCAGCCCAAAAACAATCGTGAGCGTTGGGAGGCTGGGCAGCTGTGCCTTCTTCCCAAATCTACCGTCGAAAATCAGCTGTGATGCTGGACAGAGGCCTTTGCATCCTTGACTTTCACGAGCGCAATCCCTGTGCTGTTCCTGTGCCCACGAGCTTCTGTATCTTCATCTGCTGCTCTGATCGGTCTCTGACCTTATATACACACAAGAGGCATGTTCACTCGCATGGAAGCCCCGCCCGTTTGGCCCCGCCCACACACACGTGGTGTGCACCGTCTTCCCGCCATTTACCCACTATGATGGACAGTTCACTCAAGGGACCCCTGCGCACTTCGGCGCGATTGCATAGTAACACACACTTGGTTGCTGGAACAAGTTGAAGCTTAAATTCAGTGACTCATTCATCAGCCCAAAAACAATCGTGAGCGTCGTGGAGGCTGGGCAGGTGTGCCTTCTTCCCAAATATACCATCGAAAATCAGCTGTGATGCTGGACAGAGGCATTTGCATCCTTGACTTTCACGAGCGCAATCCCTGTGCTGTTCCTGTGACCTCGAGCTTCTGTATCTTCAGCTGCTGCTCTGATCGGTCTCTGACCTTATATACACACAAGAGGCATGTTCACTCGCATGGAAGCCCCGCCCGTTTGGCCCCGCCCACACACACGAGGTGTGCACCCTCTTCCCGCCATTTACACACTATGATGGACAGCTTACTCAAGGGTCCCCTGCGCACTTCGGCGAGATTGCATAGTAACACACATTGTCGCTGGAACTAGTTGAAGCTCAAATGCAGTGACTCATTCATCAGCCCAAAAACAATCGTGAGCGTTGGGAGGCTGGGCAGCTGTGCCTTCTTCCCAAATCTACCGTCAAAAATCAGCTGTGATGCTGGACAGAGGCCTTTGCATCCTTGACTTTCAAGAGCGCAATCCCTGTGCTGTTCCTGTGACCTCGAGCTTCTGTATCTTCAGCTGCTGCTCTGATCGGTCTCTGACCTTATATACACACAAGAGGCATGTTCACTCGCATGGAAGCCCCGCCCGTTTGGCCCCGCCCACACACACACGGTGTGCACCCTCTTCCCGCCATTTACCCACTATGATGGACAGCTCACTCAAGGGACCCCTGCGCACTTGGGCGCGAATGCATAGTAACACACACATGGTCGCTGTAGACAACTCTCTGGCACTTTAGGCAGCTGTAGTGTAGTAAAAGCACTATACATTTACCCAACGAGGTAGCACTTACTGATTATCCAGTAGAAAGTACTCCAGTTGAGTAGAGGTATGGCACAAAACGGTGGCGTCTTCTTGAATAAATATGAAGGGCAGGGTCCATTCTGGCACGATGGTCCTGGCACAAAAATTAAACCTCAACAGGAAGCACTTACAGATATCATTACAGCATGTGCCCTAGTTGAAGCTTAAATTCAGTGACTCATTCATCAGCCCAAAAACAATCGTGAGCGTCGTGGAGGCTGGGCAGGTGTGCCTTCTTCCCAAATATACCATCGAAAATCAGCTGTGATGCTGGACAGAGGCATTTGCATTCTTGACTTTCAAGAGCGCAATCCCTGTGCTGTTCCTGTGACCACGAGCTTCTGTATCTTCAGCTGCTGCTCTGATCGGTCTCTGACCTTATATACACACAAGAGGCATGTTCACTCGCATGGAAGCCCCGCCCATTTGGCCCCGCCCACACACACGAGATGTGCACCCCTTCCCGCCATTTACCCACTATGATGGACAGTTCACTCAAGGGACCCCTGCGCCCTTCGGCGCGAATGCATAGTAACACACACATTGTCGCTGGAACAAGTTGAAGCTTAAATTCAGTGACTCATTCATCAGCCCAAAAACAATCGTGAGCGTCGTGGAGGCTGGGCAGGTGTGCCTTCTTCCCAAATATACCATCGAAAATCAGCTGTGATGCTGGACAGAGGCATTTGCATCCTTGACTTTCACGAGCGCAATCCCTGTGCTGTTCCTGTGACCTCGAGCTTCTGTATCTTCAGCTGCTGCTCTGATCGGTCTCTGACCTTATATACACACAAGAGGCATGTTCACTCGCATGGAAGCCCCGCCCGTTTGGCCCCGCCCACACACACGAGGTGTGCACCCTCTTCCCGCCATTTACACACTATGATGGACAGCTTACTCAAGGGACCCCTGCGCACTTCGGCGAGATTGCATAGTAACACACATTGTCGCTGGAACTAGTTGAAGCTCAAATGCAGTGACTCATTCATCAGCCCAAAAACAATCGTGAGCGTTGGGAGGCTGGGCAGCTGTGCCTTCTTCCCAAATCTACCGTCAAAAATCAGCTGTGATGCTGGACAGAGGCCTTTGCATCCTTGACTTTCAAGAGCGCAATCCCTGTGCTGTTCCTGTGACCTCGAGCTTCTGTATCTTCAGCTGCTGCTCTGATCGGTCTCTGACCTTATATACACACGAGGCATGTTCACTCGCATGGAAGCCCCGCCCGTTTGGCCCCGCCCACACACACGAGGTGTGCACCCTCTTCCCGCCATTTACACACTATGATGGACAGCTTACTCAAGGGACCCCTGCGCACTTCGGCGAGATTGCATAGTAACACACATTGTCGCTGGAACTAGTTGAAGCTCAAATGCAGTGACTCATTCATCAGCCCAAAAACAATCGTGAGCGTTGGGAGGCTGGGCAGCTGTGCCTTCTTCCCAAATCTACCGTCAAAAATCAGCTGTGATGCTGGACAGAGGCCTTTGCATCCTTGACTTTCAAGAGCGCAATCCCTGTGCTGTTCCTGTGACCTCGAGCTTCTGTATCTTCAGCTGCTGCTCTGATCGGTCTCTGACCTTATATACACACAAGAGACATGTTCACTCGCATGGAATCCCCGCCCGTTTGGCCCCGCCCACACACACGCGGTGTGCACCGTCTTCCCGCCATTTACCCACTATGATGGACAGCTCACTCAAGGGACCCCTGCGCACTTCGGCGAGATTGCATAGTAACACACACATGGTCGCTGTAGACAACTCTCTGGCACTTTAGGCAGCTGTAGTGTAGTAAAAGCACTATACATTTACCCAACGAGGTAGCACTTACTGATTATCCAGTAGAAAGTACTCCAGTTGAGTAGAGGTATAGCACAAAACGGTGGCGTCTTCTTGAATAAATATGAAGGGCAGGGTCCATTCTGGCACGATGGTCCTGGCACAAAAATTAAACCTCAACAGGAAGCACTTACAGATATCATTACAGCATGTGCCCTAGTTGAAGCTTAAATTCAGTGACTCATTCATCAGCCCAAAAACAATCGTGAGCGTCGTGGAGGCTGGGCAGGTGTGCCTTCTTCCCAAATATACCATCGAAAATCAGCTGTGATGCTGGACAGAGGCATTTGCATCCTCGACTTTCACGAGCGCAATCCCTGTGCTGTTCCTGTGACCTCGAGCTTCTGTATCTTCAGCTGCTGCTCTGATCGGTCTCTGACCTTATATACACACAAGAGGCATGTTCACTCGCATGGAAGCCCCGCCCATTTGGCCCCGCCCACACACGAGGTGTGCACCCTCTTCCCGCCATTTACCCACTATGATGGACAGTTCACTCAAGGGACCCCTGCGCCCTTCGGCGCGAATGCATAGTAACACACACATTGTCGCTGGAACAAGTTGAAGCTTAAATTCAGTGACTCATTCATCAGCCCAAAAACAATCGTGAGCGTCGTGGAGGCTGGGCAGGTGTGCCTTCTTCCCAAATATACCATCGAAAATCAGCTGTGATGCTGGACAGAGGCATTTGCATCCTTGACTTTCACGAGCGCAATCCCTGTGCTGTTCCTGTGACCTCGAGCTTCTGTATCTTCAGCTGCTGCTCTGATCGGTCTCTGACCTTATATACACACAAGAGGCATGTTCACTCACATGGAAGCCCCGCCCGTTTGGCCCCGCCCACACACACGCGGTGTGCACCGTCTTCCCGCCATTTACCCACTATGATGGACAGCTCACTCAAGGGACCCCTGCGCACTTCGGCGAGATTGCATAGTAACATACACATTGTCGCTGGAACTAGTTGAAGCTCAAATGCAGTGACTCATTCATCAGCCCAAAAACAATCGTGAGCGTTGGGAGGCTGGGCAGCTGTGCCTTCTTCCCAAATCTACCGTCGAAAATCAGCTGTGATGCTGGACAGAGGCCTTTGCATCCTTGACTTTCACGAGCGCAATCCCTGTGCTGTTCCTGTGCCCACGAGCTTCTGTATCTTCATCTGCTGCTCTGATCGGTCTCTGACCTTATATACACACAAGAGGCATGTTCACTCGCATGGAAGCCCCGCCCGTTTGGCCCCGCCCACACACACGAGGTGTGCACCCTCTTCCCGCCATTTACGCACTATGATGGATGTTGGAAATGGGATCCCTGGCTGGCCAGGGATCCCATTTCCAACATTGGCGGCAAGCGGTGGGATAAGGATTTGTGTTTGCGTTGTATCACAGTAGCGGCTGGCTGCACCACAAAACTCTGCATTTTAGATAAAAACATTTTGGGGATTATTGTAGGGAATTTGCTAAAAATGTCATTTCTGTGGAAATGTGTTTCTTGTGCACTTTGAGTTAGGTGTCCCTAGCCCGGGAGGGTAGATCATCCCCCTAAGTGCAGTGTGTTTTCTGGATTCACCAGAAGGGTGGGATCCAGTGGTGGCAGCATAAGTGTGTCCAGTGCATGTGTCCCCCGTCCCTGCCCTAGAGTAATGGTACCTGTGTCAAGTGTGGTCAGGTTGAGAAGTCAGGGGTGGTAGAAACTGCCTTACCAGTCTGGGGAGGGGTGTGTGTGGATGAATGGTGTGTGGCACTGGATGTGTTTGTGAGTTCTCTGGATGGGGAGCTTGCTGAATGCTAGTTTTGTTCAGATACCTAAGTCCTGTGTGTTGAACTTTTCCCAAGAACGTCTGCAGATAGTGGAGCCTGCTTGTTGATTTCTGTGGTCTGTTGAGAGACAGAATTTTGGAGTTGGTAATGTTCTGGGAGGAGAGAGGCATAGGGGATGGAGTGATTCCAAAAGGAGTGTCTGAGGTGTCTTCCAGCCCAGCGTGGTGGAAGAGGCTCAGTGTAGCCCAGCTAGGTCTCGGTGTAGGGGCCCACGTCCTGTCTCAAGAGGAGAAGGAGTGGGTGGGACTGCATGTCTCCAGGTGCCCGAAACCCAGTGTCAGGGCCTGGATTGTTTCTGAAGGGAACATCAGGTCGGGGGCCTAGGCTGTACCAATAGGTCATTTGAGGAGGATCTTCCAGAGTGTCTGGAGAACGTGGAACCTCTGTAACCAGGGTTCCAGTAGTTCTGGTGTCTGGCAGTACCGCTCCAGTTGGGAGGGTGCAGAAGTCCAGATGGAGGGGTGTGAGGGGGATAGGTTCCCCAGTGGAAGAACCAGTGGGTCAGGGGCCAGCCAGAAGGGTTGTGTCGCCAGTGAGTGACCATGGTGATGCCACTTCTGTCCTGAGTGTCAGGCAGACTTGTACACGACACATTAGTTGTGTCACCCTCAAGGAAGTCCTGGTGCGCCAGGCATCTGACCAAAGGGTACGTCCCTCGGTTGGGGAGCCAGTAGCCGGTGTTTCCGGATCTGGACGTCAGGGCAACTGTATGTAGTGTCCTGAAGTTACAAGAGGGAACTCCTGCCTGATGAGAAGGAACCGGGTAAGCTGTATGGGGTATTGACCTGCAGTGGTTGCCTTGCTGCTGAAGGAGGAGAGAAAGTCTTAGATTTTTGTTTCCAACTTGTAGAAGTCCTGGTGCGCCAGGCATCTAACCAAAGGGTAGTGTCCCTAGGTTAGGGAGCCAGGTTCAGGTGTTGCCTGTCCTGGACGGCAGGGCGACTGTAGCCAGTGTCCTGGCCGGTTTGTCTTCTAGGGGTACCCCTGTGAACACAGGTGGGGCTCATCTTAAGTGAAGAGACCCTGTGTTTCCCAGAAGGGGTGGTACAGGCCTAGCAGGGATCTTTAGGGTTCTTGGCTGAGTGTTGTGGTACTACCCTGAGAGCAGGTGGGGCCTACCTTAAGTGGAGGGACCCTGTTCTACAATGGGAGGGTGCAGAACTCTGGAAGGGGGTCAGAGGAAGTCTGACCCCTGTGCATCCGGTGAATTTGAATCCCAGGTGGTAAACCAGTTAAGGGAGCTGTGACTCAGTCATGACCACACTGGTGTCCTGTAGGCACCGCACTGAGCAACGTCCCCCTCGAGCAACGCCGCCTCTGCGCTCACCGACGTCGTCTCGACACCGTCAACGAGCCATAGGATGCACCGCAACTGGGGGGCACCGCGGCGTGCAACGCCTCGCTACACCGTTCTGGTGGTGGTCTGACTGTGGTCACTGCTGCTGAGGAAGACAGGTCCTAAACTGGTGGGAGAGTTGTGTTCTGGAGGGTGCTTCAGAAGTAGAGGTAGGGTGGGGCATTCTTGCCCGTGACCTCTGGTCAGCCTGAGGGTGCGGACCCTGGGTTGAAGGATCAGTGGTAGTTAGGAACTACGCTGAGAAAGGGAGTGGAGAATGGCTATTGTAGGCCAGGGGTTACTACCCCCCACTCTGTGTATTGGCATGGACCAGTGGTATCTGGGTGGCCTAGGGCCTGGTCCTGGCCGTGGACAACTAAGGAGTACCAGTGGGGTAGCCTAGTTGGGCCTGTTTTTTTAAGTATGTGCTTGTCTTATGGTTCAATGTGGCATAGAACCGGAGGGTGTCCCTGCAGTGCGGGCCCGCGTCCGTGTTCTATCGCCCCAAGCAGGGAAGTCCATCACGGTGGTGATTGGTCTCCCCTACGTTTTGGCTGGAAGGGGGTTGTGTTGGACTTGGGCCTTGTGACAGGTTCACCCCTGAACTTTTTGCCTTGAAATTATAGTGATTTCTGGTCTTTGCGCACTTTGACACTGTGGCGCAGTGTAAAGTGCGTGCTCTCCCTGAGTGCGTGTGTGAGATTGGCCTGCCCTCCCATAGGAATGCATGGGGAATGTCTGTGTCCCTGGTAGTTCCTGATGCGTGAGGTGTGCATGGTCAAGTTTGGTATGTGTGAACTCGTGGGAGTGAATGCTGCGCAACGGTATGTGTGGCTTGTATGTGTCTAGTGGGGAAGGGCCACTTCTAGACATGGCTGTACGTGTGCTGTGAGGGTGCTGGCGTGTGATTGGCTGGAGCTGGCTGGGATGCCAGGCTCCAGGAAGTCTGTGTGGGTCTGCCCCGGTGGTGAGTGGGAGATTAGCATGAGTGATGTGTGGGAGGAGTGTACCTGTGTCCTGGATGGGCTGGGTTTTCCCCACACAATGCTGGCTCCGCCCCCCTGTGGTGTGACTGATGACCCTAGCCCTGCCTGTGAATAGAATGGGTGGTTGGGCCATCAACAGTACTCCCAGACCAGCTGCGACTGGTTCTGCCCCCACCCTGCACCTAAAGACAAAGAGAAAGGTGTATAAAAGAGGGGCTGTGACCCCATGAAAATGTTCTTGTTTGCTGCTTGAATCTGCCAGGGGCGTGCTGCTGCTTGGGCTCAGGGATGGCTTGCCTCCCTGAGCCCTGCCCAGCCCCTGGCTTGCTGATGGACCCCTGAAGGACTTGCTGTTGCCCTAGCACCTGGGAGCGCTTTGGATTTCCCCTGTAGCGCTTGAGAGCGCTTTGTTGCCCCTCTAGCGCTGGGAGCGCTGAGATTGCCTGCCTAGCGCTTGGAAACGCTGGATTTTACCCCTAGCGCCTGGGAGCGCTTTTTGCTGCTGTTTAGCGCTTACGAGCGCTTATTTGTGCCTGCAGCGCTTGGGAGCGCTTTGGTCTGCAGAGGCCGGTGCCCACCCGGCATCCGATCGCCCCGTGTGGCGAGTTGACAGCGCGGGTGCCACCCCGCTTATTGCTGTGGTGTTGTGCCGATTTATTGATCTACGAGGGAGCCCACTCCTCGGATCATCTGGGAGCCCGCCTGCCTGCCTGAAACGGGCCGCCGCGCTGCCCGCGACGACCCGGAAGTGTTCCGGCCGGCCGGCCAATCAGAGCGCGGCCCCGGGAGAAGCAACCGGAAGTTCCGCCTCGCCGCCGGGAGAGGAGAGCCCAGCAGCGAGGAGAGCAGAGAAAAGGTGCCGGCAAGGCTCCGTCGCGGTGAGGAGAGCCCCGCCGCCCAGGAGAGCCCCGGGACCAGCGGGAGAGACCCGCCTCCGCTGGAGAGCCCAGCGCGAACCCGGTAGGTGCCTGCAGAAGAGGGGGGAGCGTCGGGACACATTGCCGGTGTCCGCCCCGCCCCCTCTCTGTAGCGCGACCTCGCGCCTTTGTGTTTTGAGCCTGAGGGCTCAGGGGGCACTTGTGAGCGACCCGAGTCCCCAAGAGGGGGACTCCAACGCGAGCCAGAGAGGCTCCACCGAGAGAAAGCACCTCCGCGTTTGTGGAGCCACGAGGTGCCCCGGGGGCACCAGTAGCGTTAGAGCCCAGCGAGGCTCTTGGCCAGCATTATTGCTTTGGGTCCCCAGAGCGAGGGACCCCCCAGCCCAGCGAGGCTGTACCTTTCTGTTGCTGGAGCCCTGAGAGGCTCAGCAGCCCCCCTTGCTGGTGAGAGAGCCTAAGAGAGGCTCACCAGTGCCACAGTTGTGGTTCTTTGAGCCCAGAGAGGCTCCAACTTTGCGCTAACTTTCCCTGCTCCAGTTGCCCAGCACTTTGTGGGCAACTGCCACGTTTAGGCCCTGACATTGGGACACCGGGACAGTCACAGGTGGTGACTGGTGAGTTTGGGGAAATTGGTATTTGTTCTGCACCTCTGAATGTATTGATTATGCGTCATGTGCCTTTACACCTCTGAATGTTACGGCATCATGTGTTTTGCTTTTGCACCCCTACAGGTAGTGTGACGTGTAGGGGGTTGTTTTCTCCCTAGTACAGGTGGTGCTAGTGAGGCCCTGTTACCAGTAATGACTGGTTGTATGCTATTACTGAAAGTATTGCTTTATTACTGAAGGTATTGCTAAAGTGCTATTACTGAAAGTATTGCTTTATTACTGAAGGTATTGCTTTATTTCTGAAAGTATTATTTCTGAAAGTGCTACTTCTGATTCCTGACAGTGGTCCAGGTGGCCCTGTCTTGTACATATCCCCTGTAAATTCTGCCCGTGCCTCTGGCACATTGTAAAGTGTGTGTTTTATCTAATGTGTTTTGGTGTAATACAAAGGCTATTATTTTTATATAACCTTGTGTGGAGTTTCCTTTGTGGTGGGCCTTTGGTTGTTGTTGCTGGGGTGCGTGCGCAAATACTTAGCCTACATCGCCTCCAAGTTTAGCCTTGCTGCTCGCACCACGTTACCTAGAGGGTGAGTAGGGGTTATCTTGGTGTGTAACTCCCTTGCCCTGACTTGGGTGTGGTGGTCTCTGACTGACTTTGGCGAAAGCCCTGGCCAGCCAGGGATCCCATTTCCAACAATGGACAGCTTACTCAAGGGACCCCTGCGCACTTCGGCGAGATTGCATAGTAACACACACATTGTCGCTGGAACTAGTTGAAGCTCAAATGCAGTGACTCATTCATCAGCCCAAAAACAATCGTGAGCGTTGGGAGGCTGGGCAGCTGTGCCTTCTTCCCAAATCTACCGTCGAAAATCAGCTGTGATGCTGGACAGAGGCCTTTGCATCCTTGACTTTCAAGAGCGCAATCCCTGTGCTGTTCCTGTGACCACGAGCTTCTGTATCTTCAGCTGCTGCTCTGATCGGTCTCTGACCTTATATACACACAAGAGGCATGTTCACTCGCATGGAAGCCCCGCCCGTTTGGCCCCGCCCACACACACGAGGTGTGCACCCTCTTCCCGCCATTTACACACTATGATGGACAGCTTACTCAAGGGACCCCTGCGCACTTCGGCGAGATTGCATAGTAACACACATTGTCGCTGGAACTAGTTGAAGCTCAAATGCAGTGACTCATTCATCAGCCCAAAAACAATCGTGAGCGTTGGGAGGCTGGGCAGCTGTGCCTTCTTCCCAAATCTACCGTCAAAAATCAGCTGTGATGCTGGACAGAGGCCTTTGCATCCTTGACTTTCAAGAGCGCAATCCCTGTGCTGTTCCTGTGACCTCGAGCTTCTGTATCTTCAGCTGCTGCTCTGATCGGTCTCTGACCTTATATACACACAAGAGGCATGTTCACTCGCATGGAATCCCCGCCCGTTTGGCCCCGCCCACACACACGCGGTGTGCACCGTCTTCCCGCCATTTACCCACTATGATGGACAGCTTACTCAAGGGACCCCTGCGCACTTCGGCGAGATTGCATAGTAACACACACATTGTCGCTGGAACTAGTTGAAGCTCAAATGCAGTGACTCATTCATCAGCCCAAAAACAATCGTGAGCGTTGGGAGGCTGGGCAGCTGTGCCTTCTTCCCAAATCTACCGTCGAAAATCAGCTGTGATGCTGGACAGAGGCCTTTGCATCCTTGACTTTCACGAGCGCAATCCCTGTGCTGTTCCTGTGCCCACGAGCTTCTGTATCTTCATCTGCTGCTCTGATCGGTCTCTGACCTTATATACACACAAGAGGCATGTTCACTCGCATGGAAGCCCCGCCCGTTTGGCCCCGCCCACACACACGAGGTGTGCACCCTCTTCCCGCCATTTACACACTATGATGGACAGCTTACTCAAGGGACCCCTGCGCACTTCGGCGAGATTGCATAGTAACACACATTGTCGCTGGAACTAGTTGAAGCTCAAATGCAGTGACTCATTCATCAGCCCAAAAACAATCGTGAGCGTCGTGGAGGCTGGGCAGCTGTGCCTTCTTCCCAAATCTACCGTCAAAAATCAGCTGTGATGCTGGACAGAGGCCTTTGCATCCTTGACTTTCAAGAGCGCAATCCCTGTGCTGTTCCTGTGACCTCGAGCTTCTGTATCTTCAGCTGCTGCTCTGATCGGTCTCTGACCTTATATACACACAAGAGGCATGTTCACTCGCATGGAAGCCCCGCCCGTTTGGCCCCGCCCACACACACACGGTGTGCACCCTCTTCCCGCCATTTACCCACTATGATGGACAGCTCACTCAAGGGACCCCTGCGCACTTGGGCGCGAATGCATAGTAACACACACATGGTCGCTGTAGACAACTCTCTGGCACTTTAGGCAGCTGTAGTGTAGTAAAAGCACTATACATTTACCCAACGAGGTAGCACTTACTGATTATCCAGTAGAAAGTACTCCAGTTGAGTAGAGGTATGGCACAAAACGGTGGCGTCTTCTTGAATAAATATGAAGGGCAGGGTCCATTCTGGCAAGATGGTCCTGGCACAAAAATTAAACCTCAACAGGAAGCACTTACAGATATCATTACAGCATGTGCCCTAGTTGAAGCTTAAATTCAGTGACTCATTCATCAGCCCAAAAACAATCGTGAGCGTCGTGGAGGCTGGGCAGGTGTGCCTTCTTCCCAAATATACCATCGAAAATAAGCTGTGATGCTGGACAGAGGCATTTGCATCCTTGACTTTCACGAGCGCAATCCCTGTGCTGTTCCTGTGACCTCGAGCTTCTGTATCTTCAGCTGCTGCTCTGATCGGTCTCTGACCTTATATACACACAAGAGGCATGTTCACTCGCATGGAAGCCCCGCCCATTTGGCCCCGCCCACACACACGAGGTGTGCACCCTCTTCCCGCCATTTACCCACTATGATGGACAGCTCACTCAAGGGACCCCTGCGCACTTCGGCGAGATTGCATAGTAACACACACATTGTCGCTGGAACTAGTTGAAGCTCAAATGCAGTGACTCATTCATCAGCCCAAAAACAATCGTGAGCGTTGGGAGGCTGGGCAGCTGTGCCTTCTTCCCAAATCTACCGTCGAAAATCAGCTGTGATGCTGGACAGAGGCCTTTGCATCCTTGACTTTCACGAGCGCAATCCCTGTGCTGTTCCTGTGCCCACGAGCTTCTGTATCTTCATCTGCTGATCTGATCGGTCTCTGACCTTATATACACACAAGAGGCATGTTCACTCGCATGGAAGCCCCGCCCGTTTGGCCCCGCCCACACACACGAGGTGTGCACCCTCTTCCCGCCATTTACACACTATGATGGACAGCTTACTCAAGGGACCCCTGCGCACTTCGGCGAGATTGCATAGTAACACACATTGTCGCTGGAACTAGTTGAAGCTCAAATGCAGTGACTCATTCATCAGCCCAAAAACAATCGTGAGCGTTGGGAGGCTGGGCAGCTGTGCCTTCTTCCCAAATCTACCGTCAAAAATCAGCTGTGATGCTGGACAGAGGCCTTTGCATCCTTGACTTTCAAGAGCGCAATCCCTGTGCTGTTCCTGTGACCTCGAGCTTCTGTATCTTCAGCTGCTGCTCTGATCGGTCTCTGACCTTATATACACACAAGAGGCATGTTCACTCGCATGGAATCCCCGCCCGTTTGGCCCCGCCCACACACACGCGGTGTGCACCGTCTTCCCGCCATTTACCCACTATGATGGACAGCTCACTCAAGGGACCCCTGCGCACTTCGGCGAGATTGCATAGTAACACACACATTGTCGCTGGAACTAGTTGAAGCTCAAATGCAGTGACTCATTCATCAGCCCAAAAACAATTGTGAGCGTCGTGGAGGCTGGGCAGGTGTGCCTTCTTCCCAAATCTACCGTCGAAAATCAGCTGTGATGCTGGACAGAGGCCTTTGCATCCTTGACTTTCAAGAGCGCAATCCCTGTGCTGTTCCTGTGACCTCGAGCTTCTGTATCTTCAGCTGCTGCTCTGATCGGTCTCTGACCTTATATACACACAAGAGGCATGTTCACTCGCATGGAAGCCCCGCCCGTTTGGCCCCGCCCACACACACGAGGTGTGCACCCTCTTCCCGCCATTTACACACTATGATGGACAGCTTACTCAAGGGACCCCTGCGCACTTCGGCGAGATTGCATAGTAACACACATTGTCGCTGGAACTAGTTGAAGCTCAAATGCAGTGACTCATTCATCAGCCCAAAAACAATCGTGAGCGTTGGGAGGCTGGGCAGCTGTGCCTTCTTCCCAAATCTACCGTCGAAAATCAGCTGTGATGCTGGACAGAGGCCTTTGCATCCTTGACTTTCACGAGCGCAATCCCTGTGCTGTTCCTGTGCCCACGAGCTTCTGTATCTTCATCTGCTGCTCTGATCGGTCTCTGACCTTATATACACACATGGTCGCTGTAGACAACTCTCTGGCACTTTAGGCAGCTGTAGTGTAGTAAAAGCACTATACATTTACCCAACGAGGTAGCACTTACTGATTATCCAGTAGAAAGTACTCCAGTTGAGTAGAGGTATGGCACAAAACGGTGGCGTCTTCTTGAATAAATATGAAGGGCAGGGTCCATTCTGGCACGATGGTCCTGGCACAAAAATTAAACCTCAACAGGAAGCACTTACAGATATCATTACAGCATGTGCCCTAGTTGAAGCTTAAATTCAGTGACTCATTCATCAGCCCAAAAACAATCGTGAGCGTTGGGAGGCTGGGCAGCTGTGCCTTCTTCCCAAATCTACCGTCAAAAATCAGCTGTGATGCTGGACAGAGGCCTTTGCATCCTTGACTTTCAAGAGCGCAATCCCTGTGCTGTTCCTGTGCCCACGAGCTTCTGTATCTTCATCTGCTGCTCTGATCGGTCTCTGACCTTATATACACACAAGAGGCATGTTCACTCGCATGGAAGCCCCGCCCGTTTGGCCCCGCCCACACACACGCGGTGTGCACCGTCTTCCCGCCATTTACCCACTATGATGGACAGCTCACTCAAGGGACCCCTGCGCACTTCGGCGAGATTGCATAGTAACACACACATTGTCGCTGGAACTAGTTGAAGCTCAAATGCAGTGACTCATTCATCAGCCCAAAAACAATCGTGAGCGTGGGGAGGCTGGGCAGCTGTGCCTTCTTCCCAAATATACCATCGAAAATAAGCTGTGATGCTGGACAGAGGCATTTGCATCCTTGACTTTCACAAGCGCAATCCCTGTGCTATTCCTGTGACCTCGAGCTTCTGTATCTTCAGCTGCTGCTCTGATCGGTCTCTGACCTTATATACACACAAGAGGCATGTTCACTCGCATGGAAGCCCCGCCCCTTTGGCCCCGCCCACACACACGAGGTGTGCACCCTCTTCCCGCCATTTACCCACTATGATGGACAGTTCACTCAAGGGACCCCTGCGCCCTTCGGCGCGAATGCATAGTAACACACACATTGTCGCTGGAACAAGTTGAAGCTTAAATTCAGTGACTCATTCATCAGCCCAAAAACAATCGTGAGCGTCGTGGAGGCTGGGCAGGTGTGCCTTCTTCCCAAATATACCATCGAAAATCAGCTGTGATGCTGGACAGAGGCATTTGCATCCTTGACTTTCACGAGCGCAATCCCTGTGCTGTTCCTGTGACCTCGAGCTTCTGTATCTTCAGCTGCTGCTCTGATCGGTCTCTGACCTTATATACACACACAAGAGGCATGTTCACTCGCATGGAAGCCCCGCCCGTTTGGCCCCGCCCACACACACGAGGTGTGCACCCTCTTCCCGCCATTTACACACTATGATGGACAGCTTACTCAAGGGACCCCTGCGCACTTCGGCGAGATTGCATAGTAACACACATTGTCGCTGGAACTAGTTGAAGCTCAAATGCAGTGACTCATTCATCAGCCCAAAAACAATCGTGAGCGTTGGGAGGCTGGGCAGCTGTGCCTTCTTCCCAAATCTACCGTCAAAAATCAGCTGTGATGCTGGACAGAGGCCTTTGCATCCTTGACTTTCAAGAGCGCAATCCCTGTGCTGTTCCTGTGACCACGAGCTTCTGTATCTTCATCTGCTGCTCTGATCGGTCTCTGACCTTATATACACACAAGAGGCATGTTCATTCGCATGGAAGCCCCGCCCGTTTGGCCCCGCCCACACACACGCGGTGTGCACCGTCTTCCCGCCATTTACCCACTATGATGGACAGCTCACTCAAGAGACCCCTGCGCACTTCGGCGAGATTGCATAGTAGCACACACATTGTCGCTGGAACTAGTTGAAGCTCAAATGCGGTGACTCATTCATCAGCCCAAAAACAATCGTGAGCGTTGGGAGGCTGGGCAGCTGTGCCTTCTTCCCAAATCTACCGTCAAAAATCAGCTGTGATGCTGGACAGAGGCCTTTGCATCCTTGACTTTCAAGAGCGCAATCCCTGTGCTGTTCCTGTGACCTCGAGCTTCTGTATCTTCAGCTGCTGCTCTGATCGGTCTCTGACCTTATATACACACAAGAGGCATGTTCACTCGCATGGAATCCCCGCCCGTTTGGCCCCGCCCACACACACACGGTGTGCACCCTCTTCCCGCCATTTACCCACTATGATGGACAGCTCACTCAAGGGACCCCTGCGCACTTCGGCGCGAATGCATAGTAACACACACATTGTCCCTGGAACTAGTTGAAGCTCAAATGCAGTGACTCATTCATCAGCCCAAAAACAATCGTGAGCGTTGGGAGGCTGGGCAGCTGTGCCTTCTTCCCAAATCTACCGTCAAAAATCAGCTGTGATGCTGGACAGAGGCCTTTGCATCCTTGACTTTCAAGAGCGCAATCCCTGTGCTGTTCCTGTGCCCACGAGCTTCTGTATCTTCATCTGCTGCTCTGATCGGTCTCTGACCTTATATACACACAAGAGGCATGTTCACTCGCATGGCAGCCCCGCCCGTTTGGCCCCGCCCACACACACGCGGTGTGCACCGTCTTCCCGCCATTTACCCACTATGATGGACAGCTCACTCAAGGGACCCCTGCGCACTTCGGCGAGATTGCATAGTAACACACACATTGTCGCTGGAACTAGTTGAAGCTCAAATGCAGTGACTCATTCATCAGCCCAAAAACAATCGTGAGCGTTGGGAGGCTGGGCAGCTGTGCCTTCTTCCCAAATCTACCGTCGAAAATCAGCTGTGATGCTGGACAGAGGGCTTTGCATCCTTGACTTTCACGAGCGCAATCCCTGTGCTGTTCCTGTGCCCACGAGCTTCTGTATCTTCATCTGCTGCTCTGATCGGTCTCTGACCTTATATACACACAAGAGGCATGTTCACTCGCATGGAAGCCCCACCCGTTTGGCCCCGCCCACACACACGTGGTGTGCACCGTCTTCCCGCCATTTACCCACTATGATGGACAGTTCACTCAAGGGACCCCTGCGCACTTCGGCGCGATTGCATAGTAACACACACTTGGTTGCTGGAACTAGTTGAAGCTCAAATGCAGTGACTCATTCATCAGCCCAAAAACAATTGTGAGCGTCGTGGAGGCTGGGCAGGTGTGCCTTCTTCCCAAATCTACCGTCGAAAATCAGCTGTGATGCTGGACAGAGGCCTTTCCATCCTTGACTTTCAAGAGCGCAATCCCTATGCTGTTCCTGTGACCTCGAGCTTCTGTATCTTCAGCTGCTGCTCTGATCGGTCTCTGACCTTATATACACACAAGAGGCATGTTCACTCGCATGGAAGCCCCGCCCGTTTGGCCCCGCCCACACACACACGGTGTGCACCCTCTTCCCGCCATTTACCCACTATGATGGACAGCTCACTCAAGGGACCCCTGCGCACTTGGGCGCGAATGCATAGTAACACACACATGGTCGCTGTAGACAACTCTCTGGCACTTTAGGCAGCTGTAGTGTAGTAAAAGCACTATACATTTACCCAACGAGGTAGCACTTACTGATTATCCAGTAGAAAGTACTCCAGTTGAGTAGAGGTATGGCACAAAACGGTGGCGTCTTCTTGAATAAATATGAAGGGCAGGGTCCATTCTGGCACGATGGTCCTGGCACAAAAATTAAACCTCAACAGGAAGCACTTACAGATATCATTACAGCATGTGCCCTAGTTGAAGCTTAAATTCAGTGACTCATTCATCAGCCCAAAAACAATCGTGAGCGTCGTGGAGGCTGGGCAGGTGTGCCTTCTTCCCAAATCTACCGTCGAAAATCAGCTGTGATGCTGGACAGAGGCCTTTGCATCCTTGACTTTCACGAGCGCAATCCCTGTGCTGTTCCTGTGCCCACGAGCTTCTGTATCTTCATCTGCTGCTCTGATCGGTCTCTGACCTTATATACACACAAGAGGCATGTTCACTCGCATGGAAGCCCCGCCCGTTTGGCCCCGCCCACACACACGTGGTGTGCACCGTCTTCCCGCCATTTACCCACTATGATGGACAGTTCACTCAAGGGACCCCTGCGCACTTCGGCGCGATTGCATAGTAACACACACTTGGTTGCTGGAACAAGTTGAAGCTTAAATTCAGTGACTCATTCATCAGCCCAAAAACAATCGTGAGCGTCGTGGAGGCTGGGCAGGTGTGCCTTCTTCCCAAATATACCATCGAAAATCAGCTGTGATGCTGGACAGAGGCATTTGCATCCTTGACTTTCACGAGCGCAATCCCTGTGCTGTTCCTGTGACCTCGAGCTTCTGTATCTTCAGCTGCTGCTCTGATCGGTCTCTGACCTTATATACACACAAGAGGCATGTTCACTCGCATGGAAGCCCCGCCCGTTTGGCCCCGCCCACACACACGAGGTGTGCACCCTCTTCCCGCCATTTACACACTATGATGGACAGCTTACTCAAGGGACCCCTGCGCACTTCGGCGAGATTGCATAGTAACACACATTGTCGCTGGAACTAGTTGAAGCTCAAATGCAGTGACTCATTCATCAGCCCAAAAACAATCGTGAGCGTTGGGAGGCTGGGCAGCTGTGCCTTCTTCCCAAATCTACCGTCGAAAATCAGCTGTGATGCTGGACAGAGGCCTTTGCATCCTTGACTTTCACGAGCGCAATCCCTGTGCTGTTCCTGTGCCCACGAGCTTCTGTATCTTCATCTGCTGCTCTGATCGGTCTCTGACCTTATATACACACATGGTCGCTGTAGACAACTCTCTGGCACTTTAGGCAGCTGTAGTGTAGTAAAAGCACTATACATTTACCCAACGAGGTAGCACTTACTGATTATCCAGTAGAAAGTACTCCAGTTGAGTAGAGGTATGGCACAAAACGGTGGCGTCTTCTTGAATAAATATGAAGGGCAGGGTCCATTCTGGCACGATGGTCCTGGCACAAAAATTAAACCTCAACAGGAAGCACTTACAGATATCATTACAGCATGTGCCCTAGTTGAAGCTTAAATTCAGTGACTCATTCATCAGCCCAAAAACAATCGTGAGCGTTGGGAGGCTGGGCAGCTGTGCCTTCTTCCCAAATCTACCGTCAAAAATCAGCTGTGATGCTGGACAGAGGCCTTTGCATCCTTGACTTTCAAGAGCGCAATCCCTGTGCTGTTCCTGTGCCCACGAGCTTCTGTATCTTCATCTGCTGCTCTGATCGGTCTCTGACCTTATATACACACAAGAGGCATGTTCACTCGCATGGAAGCCCCGCCCGTTTGGCCCCGCCCACACACACGCGGTGTGCACCGTCTTCCCGCCATTTACCCACTATGATGGACAGCTCACTCAAGGGACCCCTGCGCACTTCGGCGAGATTGCATAGTAACACACACATTGTCGCTGGAACTAGTTGAAGCTCAAATGCAGTGACTCATTCATCAGCCCAAAAACAATCGTGAGCGTGGGGAGGCTGGGCAGCTGTGCCTTCTTCCCAAATATACCATCGAAAATAAGCTGTGATGCTGGACAGAGGCATTTGCATCCTTGACTTTCACAAGCGCAATCCCTGTGCTATTCCTGTGACCTCGAGCTTCTGTATCTTCAGCTGCTGCTCTGATCGGTCTCTGACCTTATATACACACAAGAGGCATGTTCACTCGCATGGAAGCCCCGCCCCTTTGGCCCCGCCCACACACACGAGGTGTGCACCCTCTTCCCGCCATTTACCCACTATGATGGACAGTTCACTCAAGGGACCCCTGCGCCCTTCGGCGCGAATGCATAGTAACACACACATTGTCGCTGGAACAAGTTGAAGCTTAAATTCAGTGACTCATTCATCAGCCCAAAAACAATCGTGAGCGTCGTGGAGGCTGGGCAGGTGTGCCTTCTTCCCAAATATACCATCGAAAATCAGCTGTGATGCTGGACAGAGGCATTTGCATCCTTGACTTTCACGAGCGCAATCCCTGTGCTGTTCCTGTGACCTCGAGCTTCTGTATCTTCAGCTGCTGCTCTGATCGGTCTCTGACCTTATATACACACACAAGAGGCATGTTCACTCGCATGGAAGCCCCGCCCGTTTGGCCCCGCCCACACACACGAGGTGTGCACCCTCTTCCCGCCATTTACACACTATGATGGACAGCTTACTCAAGGGACCCCTGCGCACTTCGGCGAGATTGCATAGTAACACACATTGTCGCTGGAACTAGTTGAAGCTCAAATGCAGTGACTCATTCATCAGCCCAAAAACAATCGTGAGCGTTGGGAGGCTGGGCAGCTGTGCCTTCTTCCCAAATCTACCGTCAAAAATCAGCTGTGATGCTGGACAGAGGCCTTTGCATCCTTGACTTTCAAGAGCGCAATCCCTGTGCTGTTCCTGTGACCACGAGCTTCTGTATCTTCATCTGCTGCTCTGATCGGTCTCTGACCTTATATACACACAAGAGGCATGTTCATTCGCATGGAAGCCCCGCCCGTTTGGCCCCGCCCACACACACGCGGTGTGCACCGTCTTCCCGCCATTTACCCACTATGATGGACAGCTCACTCAAGGGACCCCTGCGCACTTCGGCGAGATTGCATAGTAACACACACATTGTCGCTGGAACTAGTTGAAGCTCAAATGCAGTGACTCATTCATCAGCCCAAAAACAATCGTGAGCGTTGGGAGGCTGGGCAGCTGTGCCTTCTTCCCAAATCTACCGTCGAAAATCAGCTGTGATGCTGGACAGAGGCCTTTGCATCCTTGACTTTCAAGAGCGCAATCCCTGTGCTGTTCCTGTGACCTCGAGCTTCTGTATCTTCAGCTGCTGCTCTGATCGGTCTCTGACCTTATATACACACAAGAGGCATGTTCACTCGCATGGAAGCCCCACCCATTTGGCCCGCCCACACACACGAGGTGTGCACCCTCTTCCCGCCATTTACCCACTATGATGGACAGCTCACTCAAGGGACCCCTGCGCACTTCGGCGCGAATGCATAGTAACACACACATTGTCCCTGGAACTAGTTGAAGCTCAAATGCAGTGACTCATTCATCAGCCCAAAAACAATCGTGAGCGTTGGGAGGCTGGGCAGCTGTGCCTTCTTCCCAAATCTACCGTCAAAAATCAGCTGTGATGCTGGACAGAGGCCATTGCATCCTTGACTTTCAAGAGCGCAATCCCTGTGCTGTTCCTGTGCCCACGAGCTTCTGTATCTTCATCTGCTGCTCTGATCGGTCTCTGACCTTATATACACACAAGAGGCATGTTCACTCGCATGGCAGCCCCGCCCGTTTGGCCCCGCCCACACACACGCGGTGTGCACCGTCTTCCCGCCATTTACCCACTATGATGGACAGCTCACTCAAGGGACCCCTGCGCACTTCGGCGAGATTGCATAGTAACACACACATTGTCGCTGGAACTAGTTGAAGCTCAAATGCAGTGACTCATTCATCAGCCCAAAAACAATCGTGAGCGTTGGGAGGCTGGGCAGCTGTGCCTTCTTCCCAAATCTACCGTCGAAAATCAGCTGTGATGCTGGACAGAGGGCTTTGCATCCTTGACTTTCACGAGCGCAATCCCTGTGCTGTTCCTGTGCCCACGAGCTTCTGTATCTTCATCTGCTGCTCTGATCGGTCTCTGACCTTATATACACACAAGAGGCATGTTCACTCGCATGGAAGCCCCGCCCGTTTGGCCCCGCCCACACACACGTGGTGTGCACCGTCTTCCCGCCATTTACCCACTATGATGGACAGTTCACTCAAGGGACCCCTGCGCACTTCGGCGCGATTGCATAGTAACACACACTTGGTTGCTGGAACTAGTTGAAGCTCAAATGCAGTGACTCATTCATCAGCCCAAAAACAATTGTGAGCGTCGTGGAGGCTGGGCAGGTGTGCCTTCTTCCCAAATCTACCGTCGAAAATCAGCTGTGATGCTGGACAGAGGCCTTTCCATCCTTGACTTTCAAGAGCGCAATCCCTGTGCTGTTCCTGTGACCTCGAGCTTCTGTATCTTCAGCTGCTGCTCTGATCGGTCTCTGACCTTATATACACACAAGAGGCATGTTCACTCGCATGGAAGCCCCGCCCGTTTGGCCCCGCCCACACACACACGGTGTGCACCCTCTTCCCGCCATTTACCCACTATGATGGACAGCTCACTCAAGGGACCCCTGCGCACTTGGGCGCGAATGCATAGTAACACACACATGGTCGCTGTAGACAACTCTCTGGCACTTTAGGCAGCTGTAGTGTAGTAAAAGCACTATACATTTACCCAACGAGGTAGCACTTACTGATTATCCAGTAGAAAGTACTCCAGTTGAGTAGAGGTATGGCACAAAACGGTGGCGTCTTCTTGAATAAATATGAAGGGCAGGGTCCATTCTGGCATGATGGTCCTGGCACAAAAATTAAACCTCAACAGGAAGCACTTACAGATATCATTACAGCATGTGCCCTAGTTGAAGCTTAAATTCAGTGACTCATTCATCAGCCCAAAAACAATCGTGAGCGTCGTGGAGGCTGGGCAGGTGTGCCTTCTTCCCAAATCTACCGTCGAAAATCAGCTGTGATGCTGGACAGAGGCCTTTGCATCCTTGACTTTCACAAGCGCAATCCCTGTGCTGTTCCTGTGCCCACGAGCTTCTGTATCTTCATCTGCTGCTCTGATCGGTCTCTGACCTTATATACACACAAGAGGCATGTTCACTCGCATGGAAGCCCCGCCTGTTTGGCCCCGCCCACACACACGTGGTGTGCACCGTCTTCCCGCCATTTACCCACTATGATGGACAGTTCACTCAAGGGACCCCTGCGCACTTCGGCGCGATTGCATAGTAACACACACTTGGTTGCTGGAACAAGTTGAAGCTTAAATTCAGTGACTCATTCATCAGCCCAAAAACAATCGTGAGCGTCGTGGAGGCTGGGCAGGTGTGCCTTCTTCCCAAATATACCATCGAAAATCAGCTGTGATGCTGGACAGAGGCATTTGCATCCTTGACTTTCACGAGCGCAATCCCTGTGCTGTTCCTGTGACCTCGAGCTTCTGTATCTTCAGCTGCTGCTCTGATCGGTCTCTGACCTTATATACACACAAGAGGCATGTTCACTCGCATGGAAGCCCCGCCCGTTTGGCCCCGCCCACACACACGAGGTGTGCACCCTCTTCCCGCCATTTACACACTATGATGGACAGCTTACTCAAGGGACCCCTGCGCACTTCGGCGAGATTGCATAGTAACACACATTGTCGCTGGAACTAGTTGAAGCTCAAATGCAGTGACTCATTCATCAGCCCAAAAACAATCGTGAGCGTTGGGAGGCTGGGCAGCTGTGCCTTCTTCCCAAATCTACCGTCGAAAATCAGCTGTGATGCTGGACAGAGGCCTTTGCATCCTTGACTTTCACGAGCGCAATCCCTGTGCTGTTCCTGTGCCCACGAGCTTCTGTATCTTCATCTGCTGCTCTGATCGGTCTCTGACCTTATATACACACATGGTCGCTGTAGACAACTCTCTGGCACTTTAGGCAGCTGTAGTGTAGTAAAAGCACTATACATTTACCCAACGAGGTAGCACTTACTGATTATCCAGTAGAAAGTACTCCAGTTGAGTAGAGGTATGGCACAAAACGGTGGCGTCTTCTTGAATAAATATGAAGGGCAGGGTCCATTCTGGCACGATGGTCCTGGCACAAAAATTAAACCTCAACAGGAAGCACTTACAGATATCATTACAGCATGTGCCCTAGTTGAAGCTCAAATGCAGTGACTCATTCATCAGCCCAAAAACAATCGTGAGCGTTGGGAGGCTGGGCAGCTGTGCCTTCTTCCCAAATCTACCGTCAAAAATCATGCTGGACAGAGGCCTTTGCATCCTTGACTTTCAAGAGCGCAATCCCTGTGCTGTTCCTGTGACCTCGAGCTTCTGTATCTTCAGCTGCTGCTCTGATCGGTCTCTGACCTTATATACACACAAGAGGCATGTTCACTCGCATGGAATCCCCGCCCGTTTGGCCCCGCCCACACACACGCGGTGTGCACCGTCTTCCCGCCATTTACCCACTATGATGGACAGCTCACTCAAGGGACCCCTGCGCACTTCGGCGAGATTGCATAGTAACACACACATTGTCGCTGGAACTAGTTGAAGCTCAAATGCAGTGACTCATTCATCAGCCCAAAAACAATTGTGAGCGTCGTGGAGGCTGGGCAGGTGTGCCTTCTTCCCAAATCTACCGTCGAAAATCAGCTGTGATGCTGGACAGAGGCCTTTGCATCCTTGACTTTCAAGAGCGCAATCCCTGTGCTGTTCCTGTGACCTCGAGCTTCTGTATCTTCAGCTGCTGCTCTGATCGGTCTCTGACCTTATATACACACAAGAGGCATGTTCACTCGCATGGAAGCCCCGCCCGTTTGGCCCCGCCCACACACACACGGTGTGCACCCTCTTCCCGCCATTTACCCACTATGATGGACAGCTCACTCAAGGGACCCCTGCGCACTTGGGCGCGAATGCATAGTAACACACACATGGTCGCTGTAGACAACTCTCTGGCACTTT